>NC_073229.2:30907083-31575000 GCF_029281585.2 Gorilla gorilla gorilla | reverse complement strand
TGAGAATCACTTGAACCTGGGAGGTGGAGGTTGCAGTGAGCCAAGATAGCACCACAGCCTGGATGACACAGCAAGACTCCATCTCAAAAAAAAAAAAAAAGACTATCATGGAACAGTTATCTGATGAGAGCACATTCTAGCTGACACTAACTGCTGAGGAGGAGACAAGAAATTGACATGTGGAGAAAGAGCATCCCAGGTAGCAAAAACAGCAGGTGCAAAGGCCTTGAAGTTTGTACTCATTAATTTCTAGTCCCCTTCTTTCTTTCCCTTATTGAAATGAATAAAATCATTCAAATTACGACAAAATCGATCTCAAGATTACCACTCTGTAGCAATAGGCCCTTAATCCTCAATAGGCCCTTAATCCTCAGCTATTTACATGTTGTGGTAGTGATTCCCAGACTTGCCTGGACCCTACTTCCTGAAGATTCTAATTTGGTATGAGACAGGCCTAGGCTTACACCTTTTTTAGTAAGCTTTCCAGCTCATTCTAAAGTTTGAGAGCCATTGTGTTAGAGAAAGGACTGTGGGTCCCAATTTAAAAATGTACCAGGCCAGGTATGGTAGCTCACACCTGTAAGTAATGTCAACATTTTGGGAGGCCAAGGCAGGAGGATCACTTGAGCCCAGGAGTTCAAGACAAGCCTGGGCAACATAGCAAGACCCCATTTCTACAAAAACAAATTTAAAAAAATTTTACTAAAAAAATTTATTTTTTAATTTAAAAAAATAGATGGGCATTGTGGTATACACTTATAATCCCAGCTACTCAGGAGGCTGAAGTGGGAGGATGGCATGAGCCCAGGAGTTCAAGGCTGCAGTGAGCCAAGATTGTGCCACTGCACTCAGCCTAGGCAATAGAGTGAGATTCTGTCTCTGAAATTTTTCAAAATATATTATATTTCCTATAAAAATGCCCTTCTTGGAGCTCGAAATTTGATTCTTTGTTTGTTTTACAGCTCAACTGGCTATATTCAGAGTTAGATGAGACCTTGCTGAATTAGGAAACAAGTTAGCTTAGCTCCAAGATAGGGGAAGAAATGTGGCCATGTTTTTGGCACCTTTTAATTGGAAATAAATGCTAACATTTTGGAGAAAATCCAAAGAGCAATTAAGAGGAGAAAAGAACTAGCAAAATTATAAAACTAGTAAGTATTGTTTCCAAAAGCTGAACATACTCTTCTGCATAAGGATCGGGGGAAAAAATGACGTGTCCAAAGGGAAGTTTATAAATGCCAAAAAAAAAAAAAAAATCCCTCTAGAGGAGAAAAAGTTTGCATTTACTGAGTATAAGCTTCTTGTTTTAAGCAGCTAAAATGTCAAGTTACAATAGAGGGAAACATCCATATCAGCCATTAAAACATAATTTATAGGCAGGGCACTGTGGCTCCTGCCTGTAATCCCAGCACTTTGGGAGGCCGAAGTGGGTGGATCACTTGAGGCCAGGAGTTTAAGACCAGCCGGCCAATATGATGAAACCTCATCTCTACTAAAAATACAAAAATTAGCCAGTGTTGTGACGGGCACCTGTAATCCCAGCTACTTGGGAGGCTGAGGCAAGAGAATCACTTGAACCCAAGAGGCGGAGGTTACTGAGATTGCACCACTGCGCTCCAGCCTGGGCAACAGAGCAAGACTCTGTCTCAAAAAAAAAACACATAATTATGAAATAGAAACATAACTACTGTTCTAAGGAAACTACTCATATATTATTTTGTGGAATAGTGTGTTCTTGAAAAGATATGATTGTAACAAACTCCAAAACAGGGAGGAAGAAATTAGATGTGAAGGAGTGGAACACTCCCTGAAGGTCAAAATGGAAGGGATAGGACAGAGGGAGGATGAGGAAGAGGTGGCTAAGGTAGAAAACTGCAGTGCCACTTCCTATAGCTCAGCCAAGCAAGTAACTGGGTTGGACCAAAGAGACTCCAGGTAGCAGCTACCTGAAAACTGAAGTCGATGGCAATACTCAGAGAAAGTTCAAAGGAAGAGGCAATGGCAGCCTGGAGTCACAGGGAGTTAGTGGAAGGAGAAAAGTTCAAAGGAAGAGGCAATGGCAGCCTGGAGTCACAGGGAGTTAGGGGAAGGAGAAAGTCTCCTAAGCAAGATTGTGTGGCACTAGGCAGCAGAAGCTACAGGGGTACAAGGAGGCAGGCAGGGGTCATCTCCACAGTGATGTGAGCGTGAAGTCAGGTCCTGCCAGGAAGGAGAGGTGGTCATGAGGGATCCCAAACAGTTTCACACTGACACACCCCACATAGTCATACACATATTCACAAATGCGTATCACCATGCCCACACGCTCATACACACAGTCACATACTTATGCACACCCCACATGCACACACACACACATACACACACTCATGTACACACTAGGCTAGAAGGCAGAATTTTAAGGCACTGCTGGCAATTCCACTAGCTGGACCGCTTGGAGCCTTAAAATCATTATTTGTCACATTTTTCTGTAACTATTTTGAATATTCAAGCAAGAGGCCAAGGAAATACCTGTTACTGTATAAACTACACTTTGAGGGAAAAAAATAGTGACTGAATGAGAAATGCATCATCTCAATTTTAATTCATCTCCAATTGGCTAGGATCTCAAAACTTTTGTCTTTAGAAGTCACTCCTAAAACAAGCCAAACCACCACTTAAACTCAGTAGAGAGAGAATGAATGGCTGTGTTATCTGTACAAGGTTCCTTCTGAAGCAGTCATGAAGGAAGAGATAGCCAGGGCCTGAGCTGGCCTAGAAGTCAGACACAGTCTCCTTGGTAAGGACCTAATCCTGTGATAACTTTGGATAACAGGACAAATTTTAAAAACAATTTATTTTTATCACTGTACATCTTTCTGTGAAGTTAAGACTATATTTATGATATGAGTAACACCTTAACTCTTTATTGAGGGACTCTATGTATTATTCCCTGGGAATCTCTGCCCTCCTGAAGCTTGTATTCTCCTGGGGGAGAGAGGAAGAGAAAAAGAGATAATAATTAAATGGATAAGAAAAATATACAATATGTCAGGTGGGGGTAAGTAAGGTTATAAAAAAAAACTATTCAGAGTGGTTAGGCTGAAGGAAGGAGAAAAAAATATAGTTGTTGTTGTGTTTTTGTTTTTGGTTTTTTTGTTTGTGTGTGTGTGTGTGTTTTTGCAGTTGCAAGATTTGATAGAGTGAAAACAGAGCTCCCATACAATAGGAGGGGACCCAAAGGGGGTTGCCGCTCCCTGCTTGAATGCCTGGGTTTATATCCCGATCATTGTCTCTCCCACTGTGCTCTCAGGCGATATATGATTTGACTATTTCTTTACCTCCTACTTTAGCCTAATTTGTATTTTAGTGAACCCTCTTTACTATCTGATTGGTTGGGTGTGAGCTGAGTTACAAGCCCCGTGTTTAAAGGTAGGGGCAGTCACCTTCCCCAGCTAGGCTTAAGAATTCTTAGTTGGCCTAAGAAATCTAGCTAGTCCTGTCTCTCAGTAACCCCCTCAACAGAAAACCCAAGTGCTGTTTGGGAGGTTGGCCGACGACCGCTCTTAACTGCTTCCTGCTGAATTGGGGCATAATAGGGGTTGTGCAGTTGAGATTTCCTCGGGAGGGGTGCCTTCAATGTCATCAACATTGGAGCACTGGCTAGCAGGCCAGTCCAGGGGACCATGGTAGATCTCACTCATGGACTGCATCTGGGGCTCCATTTGTAGAACAATTTGTAGTTTTACAGCTTCAATTCTGGAAGAGACAAACTTAACAAGGAGGTTAAAGATACAGGGATTGAAATGTATAGCCTGAAGTGTAGGGGATTATTTCTTTGGCACACTTCACAGGCCCTGACTATCTGCTTGATAGTTTTGAAAAGGCCTGGTCCAGTAAATAATGATTTGGCCACCTGATGGGTGCTATCAATGCCTAAGTGAAAGGTTTGGTGAAGGGTTTTAAGTAATTTCCATTGGTTAGCTGCAGGCAAAAGTATTTTTCCTTCTTCGGTGGCTAGCCATCCTGAGGGGAGGAAACTATGTCCTCGTGAGGTTCCCCATTCTATTTCTTCTGCTGAGTACTGGGGCTTGGTTTACCAGAGGGGATTATCCCATATTAGGGGTCCTTCCATAAGCATTTCTAATGGAGGGTCCCACCTCGCGGCTCTTTTGGCTTTAATATCCGCTTGGCAGTTCCCTTCTATTTCCCTTTCCTTTCCTTTCTGATGGCCCCGGCAACATAAGACTGCCACCTCTTTAGGTTTCTGTACAGCCAATAATAATCTCCTAGTGGCTTCCTGATGTTTGATAGGTGTTCCCTCGGAAGTTAGGAATTCCGTTTCTCTCCATATTGCTGTGTGGGCATGGAGGACTAGGTAAGCATACTTAGAGTCTGTATATACATTTACCCTTTTTCCTTCTAATTCTAGTGTATAATGGCCCCTACTTTTGCTAGGATGTCTCTCCCTAACAAAGGAGTGGGGCTTTCAGGCATAATTAGAAAAGCATGTGAAAAGAGTAAAGTTCCCCAGTCACAACTTAGTGGCTGGGAGGAGTATCTAGTGACTACCTGTCCTAGGACCCCTCAGATGGTGACAGATCTGGAGGACAGTTGTCCAGGACAGGAGAGTAAGACTGAGAAGACCGCGCCAGTGTCCAGGAGGCAGTCAACCTCCTGGCCCTCAATGATCAAGTATACCCAGGGCTCTGTGAGGGTGATGGCATGGGCTGGTGCTTGCCCCAGGCACCCTCAGTCCTGCTGCTGGATCATCTGGTTAGTGGCTTCTGACTCAGAGGAACTTCATCCCCTGGGGCAGTGGGCCTTCCAGTGATTTCCTTGACATAAGGGGCATGGACGAGGGGGCAGCTTATTTCTATTCGGACAATTTTTTTTAAAGTGTCCTTGTAGACCACACTGGAAGCAAGCCCTATTAGGCATTCGATTCACCCAGCGTTTCCCTTTTCCAGAGCCTCCAAAGTCCGCTTGCTTAAGGGCCATGACTAAAGCGTGGCCTTCTTTTTCTTTTTTTCTTTTTTTAAATCCATTTGTCCTGTTCTGCCTGCTCCTACTGATCTCTATTACAAAAAACTGAGGTTACCAAATTCAATAGGGTTTCTAAGTTTTGCTCCAGGCCTAAGGCAGACTTTTGAAGTTTTTTTCTAATGTCTGCGGCTGACTGAGTGATAAACTTATCCTTTAAGATTAGTTGGCATTCAATAGAGTCAGGTGACAGAGAGGTATGCTTTCTCAATTCCTCCCTTAGTCTCTCCAGAAAGGCAGTAGGATTTTCTTCCTTTGCCTGTGTTATAGTGGACATCATTGAGTAATTCATAGGCTTCTTCCTAGTTTTCCTTAGTCCTTTTAGCACGCAAGTTAGCAAATGTCTGTGGCACCAATCTCCATGTTCTGATTCTGCGTCCCAGTGAGGGTTTACACTGGGAACTGCCTGCTGGCCTGTGGGGAATTGTTCTCTTTCCTTTGTTTTCATCCTATCATTGACCTGATTGAGACATCAGAGATTGCCAAAGTCTCGGGCTGCAGTTATGGCAGCACTTCTCTCATTTGGGGTTAGTGTCTGATATAGCAGTAACATTATATCTCTTCATGTCAGATCAAAGGATTGTCCTAACCCTTGTAAAACATCAACATAGCCATCAGGGCTATCTGAGAATTTACCTAGGTCTATTTTAATTCGCTTCAAGTCTGACAGGGAAAAAGGTACATACACTCTGATGGGGCCGAATTCTCCAGAATACATCTTAGGAGCGTTTTTGCCTTGGGGGGAATGTTTCCCATCTGAAAAAAGAACACAGGGATGCCAACACCCCTAGTCATTTTCCGATGAGCATTAGTCCTAGAGCGTCCTCTATGGTCCTAATGCTTATTCCTTTCCATGGTGCAAAACCACCCATGGACCTCTGCTTATCAGATTAGTTACACTCACTGACGTAGCAGTCCTGCACCCCTTTTCCCACCTTTCTTGACCACAAAGAAAGGGGTCCGGGCTGCTGGATTCTAGTGGTCCTTTACCAGCATGCCCAACATTGCCTTTGTGGTCAGGGGTGAGTCCTAGAGCTGGGGTGGGTTCCTGAGTTTTTGTTTTGTTTTGTTTTGAGACGGAGTCTCGCTCTGTCGCCCAGGCTGGAGTGCAGTGGTCCGATCTCGGCTCACTGCAAGCTCCACCTCCCAGGTTCACACCATTCTCCTGCCTCAGCCTCCCGAGTAGCTGGAATACAGTCGCCTACCACCATGCCCAGCTAATTTTTTATATTTTTAGTAGAGATGGGGTTTCACTGTGTTAGCCAGGATGGTCTCAATCTCCTGACCTCACGATCCGCCCACCTCGGCCTCCCTAAGTGCTGTGGTTACAGGCATGAGCCACCTCGCCCGGCCTGGTTCCTGAGTATTTCATAACAACCCAGCTGCCCCATCAAGATGCATTCCCATAAACAACAGTTCTTATGCAAATTTGTTTCAGAGAGGGTGTAGGTAACCTTTTAAGTCAGGATTGAGATAGAGGCTTTTTGATTCTGTAAGTACTTTAAGGCTTGGCTGAGTGCAAACGGCTCCCACGTTTGAGCTGACCAATTATTAGGCAATTTTCCTAACTCTGCTTTTAGAAGAGTTTCCCTATCAATTACTGAATACCCATTGTGTTTTTTCCTCAGTGACCTGGGAGGAGCCATCCATCATCCTGTCCTGAAGGGAGTTCCTCCTAGGTCTGGTCGGTCGGACCTTTGTATGGTAACTAAGATTTAAATCTCCTGTTAGGAAATCTTCTGGGTTAAGGGAATTTTCAGTGGTTAGTGTTAAATCACCTTTTTCTAACAGAATATCTCCATACTTTAAGATTTTTCAGTTAGTAAGCCACCCTTTCGCTTTTTTGACTTACGATAGTTCTGAACTGGTGAGGTGTGCTCACAATGAGGTTTCCTCTAAAGGTTATTTTTCTACTTTCTTCTGTTAGCAAAGCAGTTGCTGCTACAGAGTGAATGCATTTTGGCCATCCACAGGTTACTGGGTTAAGGATTTTTGATAGGAAGGCTAAGGGTTGTCAGTGGTCTCAGTGTTTTCAGGCTACGCCCTTGTTTACACTGACAACAAGGTAGTATTGGAGTGTTATAGGGTCATGGAGAAGACCTTCAATTATTAATTATAGGTTTTAAATTTATCCTGGCTTTTAAAGGAATAGGACACACTGTTTTTTTCTCTACTATTTCTATCTCTCTTTTTCTCTCTCTCTCTGCCTCTCTTTCCCCTCTCTCTTTCTCTGCCTTGACTTACTCAATTAGCTTTCATCCTGATCTATTATGTTGTCGTAAACTCAGTTCCAGTTGTTAAAGTACTGGGTCATCAGTTCTAAGGCCCTGGCAAGGGTGGTGGGGAACAGATCCCACATAACTGCCCATGTCAAGAGGTATATGCCTAAATTGGGAGGGACACCAGGGACAAAACTCCCTGGGTTCATAGCCTAGATGCCTAAGGATACAGTGTAGAGCTTCCTTAGATCCCTTTCGAGATAACAACTTGATAGAGGAAATGAAAGTCTGAACCATTAGTACCTAGGAGGCAGGGATCAGAGGAATTAGATTCAGAGGTAAGGAGAATTTTGGGCTGCACTTTCAAGAAAGTCATGGTCACGACCCAGGAGGTATGGGTCAAAAGGAAAGGTAGGGGCACACGCATGGGCGACTGTTGAGTAGAGACTTCTGGCTGGGCCATGATCTCAACCAGCTAATGCTGGGAGTTTGGGATGACAGCTTTCTACCTGTAGTCAACCCTCAGCTTCCCCAGGAAAACTGTGAAAATGGAAGCTGCTTCCAGGCAGACCAACGCTCCCAACCCAGAAGGGTTGGGGGTTGTTAGAAAGCCCTTTCCCAGGAAGCCTTACAACTGAGTCTTTAGTCCCACAGCCACGCTAATCGTTTTTAACTGGCTGACAGGTGCCCGGTATTTTCCACCAATTCTAAGGAAGGATAGGACAGAATAGCAAGCAAAAGTGGTCCGATATTACTCACTGCTTTGGAGAATTCCCATACGGTTACCACCAAATGTTACGGGCAGGTCTTTGTTCTTAGCTCTCCCAAGATGTGGCGGGCCACTCCCAAGATGGCAGCAAGCCTTTTGTTCTCTGACCTGGGGTTCTTGGACTCATGGATTCCAAGGAATGGAACCTTGGGCCATGCAGTGAGTGTTATAGCTCTATTAGAAGCCATGGGTCACGGAAAAGAACCATGGAACCAAGTGACTAGTGTTCAGCTCGATTAGGACAAACCCGGGCACTTAGCTGTGCAGGAACGATAGAGAGCCTTTAGCCCAATCAGGAGTGGCAATGAGCACCTCGCTGGATCAGGAGAGCAGCAGACACCCTGCTGGATCCGGAGGGGTGGAAGTCAGTGGCAAGTCTGCGATGGCAGCAAACAGCAGTGGTGGACGGTGAGTGAAAGCTCAGCTCAAGCTGTAACAAACACAGACCAGAAGAGTATGCAGTTGCAAGATTTAATAGAGTGAAAACAGAGCTCCCATACAATGGGAGGGGACCCAAAGGGGGTTGCCCAAGACATAGTTTTAAATAAGGTTACAGGGATGAAGTCAGCTATCTTGAAAAAACAGGTATCTTGGGTATACAATGCTAAGTTGACAATTCTTTCCCTTCAGCACTTAAAATATATTGTCATCCTTCACTTCTTAATACTTGAGAAAAAGAGCATCCTTCCATGCCTCTTGATGAACCACCAAGGAGATCCACAGCAGTCATGATGGGGCCCCAGCATAAGAAGACCCTGCACTCAAGTTTCCTAGGAAACTAGAAAACTGGCTTAATGTGTTGTTGGGAGCAATGGCACACCCATGGCACGTGGGAGAACAAGCATCTGGGCAAGAAGCATGAAACCTTCAGCCTGACTCCAGAATTCTGGCTCTAATAGTGAAGGAAGTTGCCTGAAATAATTATTTTTTTCTTTTTTTGTAGAGATTTTCTCTTTCAATCTTTCCCTGTCCTTAAATTTTACGTGTGTCTCTAAAAATAGCATATCATTGTATTTTTTAATCCAGTTTGAACACTGTTTAACTGAAGAAGTTCATTTACCTTTACAGTGATTTCTGATATATTTAAATTACTTCCAACATCTTATATGAGTAGGGTAAACAAAAAGTACCAAATAAGATTTAAATTAATACGCTTATTAAATATTTATATACACACGTGTGTGTATGTTTATGTGCATATTTTCTTCCTTTTTTTTCCCTCTTGGGGATTAATTAAGGTTTTTTGCCAATTTATTTTTTCCCTTGGACTGATTCGAAAACAAACATTCTGCAGCCAGCCACATGCTTTATAATATTTCAGTCAATGAAAGACTGCATATAAGACAGTGATCCCATAAGATTATAATACAGGTGAAAAATTCCCATTGCCTAGTAACATCGTAGCCAATGTCAGAGCACAATTTTTCATATAAACTTAATGTAGCCTAAGTATACAACATTTATAAAGTCTATAGTAGTGCACAGTGATGTCCTAGGCCTTCACATTCACTCACCACCCACTCACTGACTCATACAGAACAACTTCCACTCCTGCAAGCTCCATTCATGACAAGTGCCTGATATAGTGTGGATGTTTGTCCCCTCCGAATCTCATGGTGAAATGTAATCCCCAGTGTTCAAGGTGGGGACTGGTGGGAGATGTTTGGGTCATGGGGTCAGATCCTTCATGAATGGGTTGGTGCTATTCTCATGATAATGAGTGAGTTCTCACTCTGAGTTCACACAAGATCTGGTGATTTAAAAGAGTGTGGTACCTCCCTGCTTTCTCTCTCTCTCTCCCTCTCTCACCATGCAATATGCCAGCTCCCCATTGGCCTTCCACCATGATTTCTGAAGCTCTCACCAGAAACTGAGCAAATGCCAGTGCCATGCTTCCTGGATAGCCCGAGGAACTGTGAGCCAATTAAACCTCTTTTCTTTATAAATTGCCCAGCTCAGGTATTCCTTTAAAGCAATGCAAACAAACTAACACATGCCCTATTAGAGGTGTACCATTTTTTATCTTTTATACTATATTTTTACTGTACCTTTTCTATGTTTAGATATCTTGGCTTTTTTTTTTCTTTTTTTTTTTTTTATATGAAGCCTCGCTCTGTCGCCCAGGCTGGAGTGCAGTGGTGTGATCTGCAACCTCAGCTTCCCGGGTTCAATCATTTCTCCTGCCTCAGCCTCCTAAGTAGCTGGGATAACAGGTGCCCACTACCACACCTGGCTAATTTTTGTATTTTTAGTAGAGACAGGGTTTCACTATGTTAGCCAGGCTGGTCTTGAACTCTTGAACTCAGGCAATCCGCCTGCCTTGGCCTCCCAAAGTATATATCTTGGCTCTTTCTTCTGAAGTTGTCCATCTTCTTGAGGTATATCTTTTAGAAATTCCTTAGTGACAATCTGTTGATGATAAACTCAGCTTTTATTTATCAGAATAATCTATATTTCAGGCTTGTTATTGAAAAAGTTTTGCTGGATATACAATTCTACATTGATGTTATTTTCCTTCAGCACTTTAAAAATATTGTTTCCTTCTTTTCTGGTTTCTATTTTTGCTCTTGATACCTCTACTGACAGTATAATTTGTTCTTATTTGTGTAATACATTTTTAACATTTTTTCTTTGTCTTCAATGGTTTGCAATTTTATTACCATATGTCTAATTGCAGGTTTTCTTTTATTTAACATTGCCAGAAATTTGTCTTTTCAATGAGCCAGCTTTTAACTTTGTTGATACTCACTATTGTTTCTTCATTTTCTGTTTCATTACTTCTCTATTATTTCCTTTCTAAATGTTCAGCTTCTTCTTATAAGGCTAAAAATTTCTCATGAAATACCTCTTTGGTTATATACTTAAATGTTGATATGCAGTATTACCATTCTATTTTTAATATTTTTGAATTTTCATTATGCTTTCTCCTTTTAATTCACTGGGTATTTAGAATTTTATTTGTTTAATTTCCGAACACACAGAATTGTTATCTTTTCCTGTTGATTTTTACCTTAATTGCACTCTAATCAAAATAGGTGATCTCTGAAATTTGTTGAGATGAGTTTTATGGGTCATTCATGGTCAATTTTTGTGTATGTTCCAGGTGTACTGGTAAAAAATACATATATCTTCCAACTTTTGGATGCAAGGTTTTATAATATGTTATATTATAGTATTATTAGTTCTAGCAGTAGTATTGAAATCACCCATGTCCTTATTGATTTATAATCTTTCGATCTTCAATAATTGAGAAAAGTCTGATATAGTTTGGAGACTTGTCCCCACCCAAATCTTTTTTTTTTTTTTGAGCCAGAGTCTTGCCCTGTCGCCCAGGCTGGAGTGCAGTGCAGTGGCACAATCTCAGCTCACTGCAACCTCTGCCTCCTTGGTTCAAGCGATTCTTCTGCCTCAGCCTCCTGAGTAGCTGGGACTACAGAGGCGTGTCACAACGCCCAGCTAATATTTGTACTTTTAGTAGAGACGGGGTTTCACCATGTTGGCCAGGCTGGTCTTGAACACCTGACCTGATGATCCACCCAAAGCCCCCCAAAGTGCTAGGATTATAGGCATCAGCCACTGCGCCCGCCCCCCCTGCCTAAATCTTATGTTGCTTTTCATCCCCAGTGTTGGAGGTGGGGGCCTGGTGGGAGCTATTTGGATCATGGGGATGGATCCCTCATGAATGGCTTGGGCCATCCCCTTGGTGATCAATGAGCTCTCATGCTGAGTTCACTCAGGACCTGGTCGTTTGAAAGTGTGTGGCACCTTCCTCCTGCTCTCCCTCTCTTGCCTCTGCATTCGCCATGTGAGATGTCTGCCCCACTTCAACTTCTACCATGACTGAATTTCCTGAGGCTCCACAGAAGTTGAGCAGATGCCACTATGCTTCCTGTAAAGCAGGGGTGTCCAATCTTTGGGCTTTCATAGGCCACATTGGAAGAAGAATTGTCTTGGGCCACGCATACAATACACTAACACTGACAATAGCTGATGAGCTTTAAAAAAAATTTCAAAAAAGTCTCATAATGTTTTAAGAAAGTTTATGAATTTGTGTTGGGCCACATTCAAAGCTGTCCTAGGCCACATGAGGCCTATAGGCCACAGGTTGGACGAGCTTGCTGTACAGCCTGCAGAACTGTGAGCCAATTAAACCTCTTTTCTTTATAAATTACCCAGTCTCCGGTGTTTATTTACAGTAATGCAAGAATGATCTAATATTGTGCGTTTAAAATATTTACGAGAGTGGATTTGTCTATTGTTCCTAATAGTTCTGTCCATTTTCCTTGGTATACCACAAAGCTCTGTTATTAAGTGCACGCAAGTATTCTCTCTTCCTGCTAAATATGTTTTATTATTATGAAGTGGCCCTCTGTACTACGGCTAGTAGTGTTCTGTCCTAACATTGGGATTTTCTGTGTTAAGCTACAGCACGGTGCTCGTGCTAGTCCTAAAATCCAGCCTGTAGACACAGTGAAGGGCACACCCATAAGAAGACTTCCGTTTGTGTGACGGAGGATTACACAATAGTTGTCAGATGGTGGTCCCTGAACCAATTCTATTTCAGGATTCTCGGGATTCAGAATTCTCAGCTCAATCAGAACAAATACGTAGCAGTTTTCCTCTTCTTATTGGTAATTTTAATACTCTACTTTGTGGAACTCTCCCCCTGGGTGCCCTAGGAGCAGCCCGGGAGGAAAACCGAAAGCTAATCTGTTGTAGATGCAGGCCCTTCAGGTAATTTGAGCCCAGCTGAGGGGTTGTCGTTTCACCCAGCCGTGCAAATGGTGCAAATGTGTCCTGTTGAGTCGCCCTGGCTTCCGTCACTGTCCAGGTGGAAGCCCCTCCCCGGAGCAGCGCGGGCCGCAGGCCGCCCCCTCGTGCCCTCGCCTTCGCCTCACCGGCGCCACCTGTTCTTCCTCCCTTTCCTGCGGGTCCCAGCCGCTGGTGCCCTCTGGTGGCGGCCCTGCTGGCCTTGTCGTGTGACATGCGGGGGGCGTCGTGAGTCTACTGGCTTTTGCCTCGCGTCCTCGGGAGGGGTAGGACCCCTCAGGCAGTGAGGCCACCTCCGCCCCCTCCCTCCCAGCGAACCGGTCGAGCTCCTGCTTCGCTCCGCAGAGCCACGCCCCTTGTCCGTGGCTGAGACCCTGACCCAGGTGCAGGAGTTCTCCACAGAAACCAGAGGCGATCTCACTCCCGCCCTGCCCTCCGACGTCCCTCTGCCTCCCGCCAAGTCCCTGCCCACACCCTGCGAGTACCGGGCAGCTTGGCGAAGAGCCAGCAGGACCGCAGGCCAGGCTCTGCCGGGCCCGAGGGATCCTACTGGGACTTCGTGGGAGGGACGAGTGGAAATGCCCAGATTCACAGGAAAGGCACAGGGAAGGCAGAGTTGCCACTTCATTAACTCTGTTCTGCAAAAGAAAACTCACCTGCTCTCTCTCCGGTTAGCTTGCTTCCTCTTCTCCCCTCCCCGCCCTCTAATCTCTGTCTCACACGTACACACACACACACCGGAAAAGAGGGAAAACCAGTTTTCCTCTTCTTCTCAACTGTCTCACCTGCACAAGGCCACTATATTAGTTTGCTAGGGCCACCAGAACAGTCAACACACTGAGGGGCTTAAACAACAAAAATTGATTCTCTCACAGTTCTAGAGACTGAAAATCCAAGATCAAAGTGTTAGCAGGGTTGGTTTCTCCCAAGACCTCCCTTCCGTGGCTTGCAGATGGCCACTTTCTTGCTATGTCCTCATATGGTCTTTTCTCTGTGCCCCAGGACCCCTGGTTTCTCCACTAGACATCACATATTGGATTAAGGCCGACCCTAGTGGCCTCATTTTACCTCCGTCACCTCTGTAAAGACCTTATCTCCAAATATGGTGACATTCTGAGATACGGGGGTTGGGGCTTCAACATATAAACTAGGGTGGGTGGTAAGGGGAACACAGTTCAGCCCATGAGAGTCACCCTGTTGCCTAACCACTGGGGATGGGGAAGGAGAGGTGTAGGATCAGGAGAAGAGGAAGTTTAATGTCTTAGGTTGTTGCCGGAATAAACACATCACATTCCCCTGTTACCCATATTTAAGCCCCCTCCTTCACAAATACTGGTGTGACACTCCTGCTTAACTGCCTCACCTGGATGAAAATAAACTTGTTCCCAATTGTTAAGCACTTGAAAAACAAAATGTGGGGATCATGGGGAAATGAGCCTTTCCCGTACAGTAGAAATTGCTTCCTTGTGTGCAAAGAGATTGAGCCAGAAGTATAGACAGGAGGTTAAAAAGTCCCTGGAATCACCCTCACCAGAAGCAAACAAAAAAAAATGAAGGCCAAAGCCAGTGCTGCTGGAGCTGGCTGAAACCCCAAGACCACACCTTGAATATGCTGTTGAGAGGGGACAGCGTACTGGCAGTCCTCACAGCCCTCGCTTGCTCTGGGCACCTCCTCTGCCTGGGCTCCCACTTTGGCGGCACTTGAGGAGCCCTTCAGCCCACCACTGCACCCTGGGAGCCCCTTTCTGGGCTGGGGAAGGCCGGAGCCGGCTCCTTCAGCTTGCAGGGAGGTGTGAAGGGAGAGGAGCGAGCGGGAACCGGGGCTGCGCGCGGCGCTTACGGGGCAGCTGGAGTTCCGGGTGGGCGTGGGCTTGGCGGGCCCCGCACTCGGAGCAGCCAGCCGGCCCTGCCTGCCCCGGGCGATGAGGAGCTTAGCAGCCGGGCCAGCGGCTGCAGAGGATGTACTGGGTCCCCCAACAGTGCCAGCCCACCGGAGCTGCTCTTGATTTCCCACCAGGCCTTAGCTGCCTTCCGGCAGGGCAGGGCTCGGGACCTGCAGCCCGCCATGCCTGAGCCTCCCACCCCCTCCGTGGGCTCCTGTGCCGCCCAAGCCTCCCCGACGAGCGCCGCCCCCTGCTCCACAGCGCCCAGTCCCATCTACCACCCAAGGGCTGAGAAGCGCGGGCGCATCGGTGCGGGACTGGCAGGAGCTCCACCTGCAGCACAGGTGCACGATCTACTGGGTGAAGCCAGCTGGGCTCCTGAGTCTGGTGGGGACGTGGAGAACTTTCATGTCTAGCTCAGGGATTGTAAATACACCAGTCGGCACTCTGTATCTAGCTCAAGCTTTGTAAACACAGCAATCAGCACCTTGTGTCTAGCTCAGGGTTTGTGAATGCACCAATCGACACTCTGTATCTAGCTACTCTGGTGGGGACGTGGAGAACCTTTGTGTCTAGCTCAGGGATTGTAAACGCACCAATCAGCACCCTGTGTCTAGCTCAGGGTTTGTGAATGCACCAGTGGACACTCTATCTAGCTACTCTGGTGGGACCTTGGAGAACCTTTATGACTAGCTCAGGGATTGTAAATACACCAATCAGCACCCTGTGTCTAGCTCAGGGTTTGTGAATGCACCAATCGACACTCTGTATCTAGCTACTCTGGTGGGACCTTGGAGAACCTTTATGTCTAGCTCAGGGATTGTAAATACACCAATCAGCACTCTGTATCTAGCTCAAGGTTTGTAAACACACCAATCAGCACCCTGTGTCTAGCTCAGGGTTTGTGAATGCACCAATCGACACTCTGTATCTAGCTACTCTGGTGGGGCCTTGGAGAACCTTTGTGTGGACACTGTATCTAGTTAATCTAGTGGGGAGTGGAGAACTTTTGTGTCTAGCTCAGGGATTGTAAACGCACCAATCAGCGCCCTGTCAAAACAGACCACTTGGCTCTACCAATCAGCAGTATGTAGATGGGGCCAGATAAGAGAATAAAAGCAAGTTGCCCCAGCCAGCAGTGGCAACCCGCTCTGGTCCCCTTTCGCACTGTGGAAGCTTTAGTTCTCTCACTCTTTGCAATAAATCTTGTTACTGCTCACTATTTGGATCCACACTGCTTTTATAAGCTGTAACACTCACCGGGAAGGTCTACAGCTTCACTCCTGAAGCCAACAAGACCACAAGCCCACCTGGAGGAATGAACAATTCCAGACGCACCACTTTAAGGGCTGTAACACTCAGCGCGAAGGTCTGCAGCTTCGCTCCTGAGCCAGTGAGACGACGAACCCACCAGAAGGAAGAAACTCCAAACACATCCGAACATCAGAAAGAACAAACTCATAGACGCGCCACCTGAAGAGCTGTAACACTCACCGCGAGGGTCTGTGGCTTCATTCTAGAAGTCAGTGAGACCAAGAACCCACCAATTCTGGACACACTGTCACATTGGAAATTTTTGTTTCACTACTGTAAGGCTCTGAGAAGCATTAATGAGAATTACAGATGCATTTGTTCCAAGGAAGCTTTTCACTGAAGTATAACTCATAGCAAGCTTAACTGCTCACCCCCCCCCCACTCCCCAGACACCCTCCAGAGTATCTAGATCTTCATTACTTTTGACTTCTTGTAAAACTACTGGAGCAAAACCAAAGTAGACAGCTTTTCTTCATGTATCTCAGAGCACCATAACTGAAGATGTTTTGGTTCCCATTTATCCTGAGTGAACCTATTAAAACACAGTAAATGACTGCGGTGAGCCTATTTTGTGTGATCCCAATGAACTTCCGCACAGCAATGCATTTTCTAGCTCAGTGTATCTTGTGTCTTGTTCTGTAACCACTGCCAAGAGATACTGGCTTTCTTTACCCAGAGGCCCTCCGGGACAACTGATTCCAAGCAATTGGAATCCTCACATCCGGTACCAGTTGAAGGAGAAAGTGTTTCACATCCATTAGAATGGCTACTGTCAGAAAACCAGAAAATAATAAGTATCAGGAAACATGGAGAAATTTGGACTCTTATGCACAGCGCGTGGGAATGCAAACCGGAGTAGCTGCTATGGAAAACAGAAGGACGGTTTCTCAAAATATCAAGAGTAGAATTATCATAAGATCTAGCAATTCCACGACTGGGTATACATCCAAAAGAACTGAAGGCTGGGTCTCAAAGAGATTATTTGTATACCGATTTTCATAGCTATATTATTCACAACGACTAAAAGGTAGAAGCCAACCCAAGTGCCCATCAATGAATGGATAAACAAAATTTGGTGCATGTGTGTGTGTGTGTATATATGTATATGTATATGTATATGTATATGTATATATATATAATGGAATATTATTCAGCTTTAAGAAGGAAGGAAATTCTGATACATACCACAATACAAATGAACCTCAAGGGCATTATGCTAGATGAAATAAGCCAGTCACAAAAAGACAAATACTGTATGATTCCACTTATACGAGGTACCTACAGTAGCCAAAGTCATAAAGACAAAGTAGAATGGTCGTTGCCTGGGCTGTGGTATGGGGATGGGGAGCTCTTATTTAATGGGTACAGAGTTTCAGTTTGTCAAGATGAAAATAGCTCTGTGGATGGATGGTGGTGATGTTTGCACAACCAACAGTATAAATGTACTTAACAGCTCTGTACTTAAAAATGGCTAATGTGGTAAATTTATTGGGGAAAAACAATAAATGAAGAATATATTTTTAAAATAATTTTCTTACAGAAGAGAGAAGGAATGAAGGAAAAGATGAGAATCAAGATGGGGATGGGGCCAGGAGAGGTGGCAGTATCTATTAGGAATGTTATCTGGTAATTTTTAAAAGTTGAAAGTCACATGGATTTTTTTTTAGCCTGCAATGAATTATCATTATCAAAATGATTCTATCAAAATATTGATCAACCTTTTCGTAATTATGGAAAGAATGATATGTCACCCAAATATGCATCTCCAAGTATCTTTGTCTTTTCAATACAAACATTTGCATAAAGCAGTTTCACAGGATTAATGAGTCTAGAGATCTAATGTACAACATGAGGACTATAGTTAATATTGTATTATAGATGGGTAATTTGCCAAAAGAGTAGATTTGAGGTACTCTTAGGCGCCGCACAAACACACACACACACACACACACACACACACAGAAGCGCGCATGTGTGTGAAAGGTAACCCTATGAGATAGATAATGGATATATTAACTTGCTTGGCTGTAGTAATTATTTCACTAGGTATATGTATATCAAGGTAGGTATATAAACCATCATGTTGTACACCTTAAATATATACAATTAAAACTTAGCATAAATATTACCTTATCCAAAATCATTTACATTTTAGTTCTTTTAGATCCAGCTAGATGGAATGTGCTTACACTGCTGATCACAACAGGCATTTTGAAATGGGGGGTGAAGGTATGACATTTTGACCTGCCATTTGTCAATCCTATCAAAACACTGCATCAAAATAAAGAAACACCATTTTTTATTGCCTAGTAATATTTCAAACAAACATCTCTGACATTGCATGCACCTCGCCCTCAGCCTTACACTGTCTCTGTGCCTTTCCCCTGCCCTCACCCCCACATCGCAATAACAATATACCATTGTAAAAACAGTTTCATTTTTAAAATTAAACACTTTTCACGAGAGACGTATGGATATCCCTGACCTTCACCCCAGTGCCCCCCAATCCCATTCCTCACACTCACTTCCACCACAGTGAGGGCAAGAGGCCCAAGGAAAAGTTGGGTGTCCCAAACAGGGTGAGACAGCAAGTGGCCACATTAAGGGGAAATTGTAGCAGCCTGTTTTAGTGCCCTGTGTCCCATCCTCTTGACTCACCTCCGATTTCGGTCACAGCTGCAGTAAACAGTTCCTGCTAGTTCAGATTCGCCTATGGAGCCCACCCGACACCCTTACCTCAGTCTCCACATCTTGCCTCAAATCATTCGCTGAACTCCCAGGAGCCCACCAGGCCCTTACAAAACACAGCCTGGAAGTACAAGGCAATTAACACCCCTAAGGCAACCTCAACCAATGGATGGACAGAACTGGTGGTGGATGATGAATGCCCCAGGGTTTCATCCAACAGAGAGACAATTCTGAGAGGCTACCTACCCAGAGACCCACACTACTCGGAGATCCAGGTGGAATTGTACTCCTATCACCTGGATAACTCACCTGTATATCAGTTTTCCCTCTTTCCTAATCTACCTCTCTCCAGTCCCTTATTTTCTGGGGTCATCCCTCCTCCAAGCCTTTGATTCAGGCTCAACTTTCAGAAGAACCCAAACTATCTTGGTAACTTTTTTCAAAACATACATATTTAGTATCAGTTGTTTGATTAACGGTGTTAGCTTTGAAGGCTAAGTCAAAACTAATCTACATCAAAATGACCAGGCTAGGCTGGGCGTGGTGGCTTACGCCTGTAATCCCAGCACTTTGGGAGGCCGAGGTGGGCCAATCACTTGAGGCCAGGAGTTTGAGACCAGCCTGGCCAACACGGCAAAACCTCATCTCTACTAAAAATACAAAAAAGTAGCCAGGTGTGGTGGTGTGCACCTGTAGTCCCAGCTACTCAGGAGGCTGAGGCAGGAGAATCACTTGAACCTTGGAGGTGGAGATTGCAGTGAGCCAAGATGGTGCCATTGCACACCAGCCTGGGCAACTGAGCGAGACTCCATCTAAAAAAAAAAAAAAAAGTCAGGCTGAAAGGCCAAAAAATTATGGACTCATATGGAAAGGTCTTATTTGTAAGATGTTAGGGGTTTGAGGTGTGTGTGTGTGTGTGTGTGTGTGTATTAAGCTAGAAAACACTAGTCATTTTCTGTAGTGCAGTATCACTATGACCTTAAGAAAAATCCAATACGATTTTTATTTTGCTCAATGATTCTGCATCAGCCTAGGGACATATGAAGTAAATCCTACAGTAAGATTATCTGTGTGTGTGTGTGTGTGTGTGTTGTGTAAAAGAGAGAGAGAGAAAGCATGTATAGACACTACTAGTGTAGGTTTAGTATTAGGGCAGGGTTTTTTAAAAAGACAACTGCAAGTTTTAATAGAAGTCATAAAAAGAAGCAAATAATATATTGAAAGAGAACTTAAGCATTATCTGATTCCATTTTATAGGTGAGGAAGCTGAAGCCCACAGAGGATAAGAAGCATGCTCAAGGCATCACAGAGGAATAATAGTAAAATGGGGGCCAAGAAACCATTGATTTTGACTCCAAGTCCAGTGATCTTCCCATTATACCATACAACAAATTATTTCAAATGTAATCAAAAGGATATTATTTAAATGACTGCTGATATTGATGATGATAATAATAATAATAGCATGTGTTGAATGCTTACTGTGTGCTCTTAAGTGCTTTACCTACACAATTTCATTTAGCTCTCACAACTGTGCCGTAGGTACTGTTACCACTCCCATTGTGCAGATGGGAAACTGAGGCTCAGAAGGATTGTGTAACTTCCCCTGTCATAGGACTGGTAAGCAACAGAACCAGGTCTCAAACTCAACCAATCTGGCTCTAGAACTTGGTTTTAATGCCCACATTCAAGTGAAAATTCATCACGTAATTCTTGCATTTTATACATGTATATTCTTACCTATATACCAAAGTCAGCATCTTTAAGGCAACAGAAAAAAGTTTTAAAGTATAATTAACTTCTCCAATTTCACAGGGAACTGTAGCATTGATGTTGCCATTCTGGAAAAAGGCCAGAGCTGAACCGCCATGGCAGATGGCACTTGTCACGGCCAGCTCTGAGATGGTAATGCTGGCCAGCCACACCTTCCATCTGGGAAAGGGGCTGTGCTCTTTCTATTTCTTCCTTTTCTCACAAACTCCAAAGGTTCCTGAAGTTTATTAGAAGAGATGCCTCCTTTAATACCTACTTAATATCTGATGCCTACAGTGGCTACTTCATGGGGATCTCCTTTGATGAACAACTGCCAAAAATGGCATGTTATCAAGACAAAAACACAGTCAAACTTAAAAAGAAATGTGTTCTCCAGGTTTACCAGTATCAGATAGTTAATAGTTGTATGACTACTTTGTAACCACATGGATTAGATTCTCAAAGAACAGTAATTGTTATAGATTCCATATAGTTATTTAAACCATACATCTGAAATAGAAAATACACAAATATCTCTGAAGTCTATTATAAACATATGTTAAGGGGGAAGAAAGCACAAAGTATAATATTTTTAACCATATTACAAGCCACTGAAAGAACACAACTATGCTACTCAAAATAGAAATGTAGCAATTATCAGAAAAAAAAATCTTTGAACATATACATAAAAAGGAAAAGTTAATTGTCTCCAAATAAACGATTTCTCAACTCAATATACAAAAAAATCACTATACTAATCAAAGAAATTTCCTTAGGTTGAAAAGTACCATATTGTAGCAATTAAGGACACAAAATAGCAAATAAGGCTTCATTTTAGTTTTAAATGAGAATTTCCTGGTGAATAAAATTCTTCACCTCCTTATACAACGTGGTAGCAAAGAATTAACACCTTTGCTTTAACAAAAAAAGAAACTGTTGAATGAGCAACATAGTTACTCTAAACCATTTGAGTATATTTATCATAACATTGAGTGATACATGTGCAAAAATATAACCAAAGTAGAACTTTTTGGTTACAACAGAATCAGTTAATTAAGAAGCAAAATTTGCAATAATCATACCACTGCTGATTCCTATAAACCTATTATATCTTAGGATTCACATAATCCAGTTCTAGGATTCAAAGAAAAAAAGAACACCACAAAAGTCACTAAAAATACTTCCAGATGTTATTTTTATAGTTCCAAGACCAATGACGAGGCTCCATTGCCTCTTCTTTCTACTTCTTTCAAATTCCTCCATGGCCGCTGTGCCTCTGAGCCTCTTCTCACTCTCACTTCCCTCCTGAAACTCTCCCAGATACTTTCCTTCCAAGGGGCCTCTCTTTCTTCCTTCTCTCCTTCTCTAGAACTTCCTTCCTCTTGGTCAAACCCTAATCTCCACTAAACTCCTTGGTAAAGAGTATCCTTCTTACATGAGAATTTCCTGGTGAGAAAAATTATTCACCTCCTTATGCAACAACAGAGTAATAAAAGAATTAACATTCTTTGCTTTAAAAAATGCCGTTGACTGAGTAATTTATTTTATTCAAAAATGTTTGTGTTGCAGCCATAAAAAAGAATGAATTCATGTCCTTTACAGAGACATGGATGAATCTGGAAGTCATCATTCTCAGCAAACTAACAGAGGAAGAGAAAACCAAACACCGCATGTTCTCACTCATAAGTGGGAGTTGAACATTGAGAACACATGGACACAGGGAGGGGAACATCAAACACCGGGGCCTGTCAGGGGGTGGAGGGCAAGGGGAGGGAGAGTCTTAGGACAAATACCTAATGCATGCAGGGCTTAAAACCTAGATGATGGGTTGACGGGTGCATGAAACCACCATGGCACATGTAAACCTATGTAACAAACCTGCACGTTCTGCACATGTATCCCAGAACATAAAGTAAAATAAAAAATTAAAATTAAAAAAAGTTTGTTTTATCATAACATTGAGTGATAAATGTGAAAAACATGAGAAGTATATATAAAGAGTGTTCCCCAACAATAGAGTAGTGGTAATAATAGGAAAACAAAAACCTTAAAAAAAAGTAGATATAATTAAATATTGGATTTGCCCAGTGGTATTTTGGTTGTTCAGCTCTGCATTTATAATAAAAGCAGCACCTTTACATTGAAATGCCTATAGGAAAAATAACTTTTTATTATAACAGTTACTATTCTATAACTTCTACCTCCTAACCCTCCTTTTCTCATAAAACAATTACAATTATGTAAGAATTGAGGCTCCTTTATTTCTCATCTTACTGCCATGTGAAATAGAGACAATGAGGATATCAATCTGTGCCCATGTGGGAGTATTAGGTATAAGTGGTCATTCGGTCTGGAGTTATTTAAGATGAACATATTCTATACATTGGGAAGCTTATATTATATTTTTAGAAATTGATATTGTAGAATGTGTTAAGTATGTCTTTTATTTTCTATTCTGGTGCTTTGACCTCTTGGAGCTTTGCTGACCCTGAAGGAGCTGGCCCATTCCGGGGTTAACTAATTCCTAGAGATAGTAAATGCCTCACCTTTGAGCATACTTGTCAAATGTCAACAAACAAATCCAGGGCCCACACACCAGCCACCTCCTTTATCTTGCTTTTGCATTCCAGGCCACTATCCACCTATCCTAATAACCCAAGAACCAGGTACCACACAACCAGGGAGAGCCCCCTAGGCCCCAGAACCGACTAAAATTATTCACACTAGCCAATCCTAAGCCTGCTTACCCTGTCTCACCTGTTTCTTTCTTGAGAAACCATAATAAAGGCCTTTGTACACAGTCCCTCTCCCTCCCTCTGACTATTAACTGACCCTGGTGCTTCTCATATGATCTCCCATGGTGTGTCATGCCCCTGCCTCTTGGGAACTGTAACAAGTTATCTTATCAATGGCAGCCATCTCCTGATCTGTTGACTTTACTGTACCTCAAATTTTCTATGAATATACCATACTTCAAGCACAGTTTTATTGTATAATGCAGAAATTGTCCATTTTTACATTAATCTATTACATGTCAATTTTTACATATAACCTAATCTATTTTTTGGATGGGTTTTTTCTTTGAATTCTAGAATTGGATTATGTGAATCCTAAAATATAATAGGTTTATAATAATCAGCAGTGGTATGATTATTGCAAATTTTGTTTCTTAATTAACTAATCATGTTGTAACCAAAAAGTCATATTTTCATTATATTTTTTCACATTTATCCCTCAATGTTATGATAAATATACTTAAATACTTTAAAGTAACTGTCTTGCTTACTCAACAGTTTCCTTTTTTAAAGCAAAGATGTTCATTCTTTACTACCATGTTGTATAGGAGATGAGAAATTTTTCAGGAGGTTCTCACTTAAAAGTAGAATGTAGGCGGGGCCCAGCGGCTCATGCCTGTAATCCAGCACTTTGGGAGGCCGAGGCAGGCAATTTCAGATCATCTGAAGTCAGGAGTTTGAGACCAGCCTAGCCAACATGGTAAAACCTCGTCTCTACTAAAAATACAAAATTAGCCAGGTGTGGCAGCAGGTGCTTGTAATCCCAGCTACTCAGGAGGCTGAGGCACAAGAATCACTTGAACCTGGGAAGTGGAGGTTGCAGTGAGCCAAGATCACATCATTGCACACCAGCCTGGGCGACAGAGTGAGACTCTGTCTAAAAAAAAAACAAAAAAAAAAAACAAAAAACAAAAACAAAAAAAAACTAGAATGTAGCCTCATTTGTTTCATTACTTTCATTGAAAAATAAATCTCTAGATTATGTGTCTCTAGAAAGGCTCTTTCTGCATTATGGAAACAAGAAAAACTTAAGCTGAATTACAATAATCTGTATTTGGCTACCCTGTCAGGTCCCATCACATTACTGTGGTAATGCCACCATCTGTACTGCCCATCCATAATGTTTTTCGTTCTTCCTGTGTCAGGGTTAGTGCACTTCCTCTAAGGTTGGAAATCGGGGGACCTAGAGCTATAGAGTTTTTACAACTTGTCCCTAAAAAGCCACAACCACCATCAGCCCTCTACCCCACAGCATAGCCAAGGGTAAAACTGAACTGTTACAGCTAATGCATTGCCTTGGATATAGGAGCTATGAGGGGTATACCCAGCTGGGTCGACGACAGACCACTGACCAGAGGCAAATTTGGAAGACATTCAATTTTGTGAAGAAACAGCCATAGCAAACACTTCCCTCTCGGTGTACCTATGCGCATATGGACAAAGTTCTCATAGGAAAGAGGAAATAGAGCAAGGTAAACAGTGGGGAAAGGAATCAAGGAGACAAATGAGCATTTTTGGAGGTGGCAGGAAAGGAAGAATATCTCAGGGAGACCCTGAACAATGAACAAAAATCAGAGTTTTACCACCGTGGAACTTGTTTCTGAACTTTAATTCAATATAAATTTCATTGGTGACTATGGTGAATTATATAAACAAATATTATAAGCAGGATACTACTTTTAGAACGAAAAAAATAAAGTGATGTTGTCAAATACATGGTAACAATGCGGAAAAAGACATATCAGTGGAACAGAACAGAAAATCTGGGAATGACCCCAAGTTTATATGGGACTTTGACATATAACATTGGTATTTCAAATCAGCAGCATATGAAATAAATGGTGTTGAGACAACTGGCCAGCTGTCTGGGGAAAAAACTGAATTTCTACCTTACTTTTTTTTAAAAATCCAAATCAAAGAAGTAAACATTAAAAATGAAACTATGAAAAAGAAAACTTCAGTGAAAACTTTAGTGAATAAGCTTAAAGAAGAGGCCTTTTCCTTTTGAGACAGGGTCTTGCTCTGTCACCCGGGCTGGGCTGCAGTGATGCAATCACAGCTCACTGCAGTCTCAATCTTCTGGGCTCAAGCAATCATCTCACCTCAGCCTCCCAAATAGCTGGGACTACAGGCCCATGCCATGCAACCACACCTGCCTAGGTGTTTTAGTTCGTTTTTTTGTAGACAGGATCTTACTATGATGGCCTGATCGGTTTCCAGCTCTTGGACCCAAGTGATCCTCCCCCGTTGGCCTCGCAAAGTACTGGGATTACACGCATGAGCCACTGTGCCCCACTCAGAGACTTAAGTTTGAGATAAAACCCAAAATCCACAAGAGAAAAGACTGATAAATTGTGTCCAAAATTGGTGGGTTCTTTGTCTGACTTCAAAAACAAAGCTGCAAACCCTCGTGGTATCAGTCCTAAACGGCAGTATGTTCTGAGTTTGCTCCTTCTCATGTTTGGATGTGTTCAGTTTCTTCCTTCTGGGAGGTTCATGGTCTTACTAACTCCAAAATGAAACTGCAACCCTTCTCAGTGAGTATCACAGCTCTTAATGCTACACACCTGGAGTTACTCATTGTTCCCGATGCGTTAATAGGCTCATCGACTTCAGGAGTGAAACTGCACACCTTCTATCAATAAATGTTACAACTCGTAAGAACAAATACGACCCCAAAAACTGAACAATAGTAGCTTTTATTGCAGAGTAAAGCAAGAAACCCTCCACACCGTGGAATACAACCTAACTGGCCTGCCACTGCTGGCTCAGGCACCCTGCTTTTATTCTCTTATATGGCCCCACCCCCCCCCAACATTCTGCTGATTGGTCCACTTTACAGAGAGCCCACTGGCCTGTTTTACAGAGAGCTGATTGGTCTGTTTTGACAGGGTGCCGATTGGTGCGTTTACAATCCCTGAGCTAGACACAAAAGTTCTCCACTTCCCCACTAGAATAGCTAGATACAGAGTGTGGATTGTTGTATTTACAAACCCTGAGCTAGACACAGAGGGCTGATTAGTGCATTTACAAACTTTGAGCTAGATACAGAGTGCCAATTGGTGCATTCACAATCCCTTAGCTAGACATATTCTACAAGTCCCCACCAGATTAGCTAGACACAGAGCGCTGATTGGTGCATTTACAAACCTTGAGCTAGACTCAGAGTGCCGATTGGTGCATTCACAATCCCTTAGCTAGACATAAAGGTTCTCCAAGTCTCCACCAGATTAGCTAGATACAGAGTGCCGATTGGTGTATCTACAAACCCTGAGCTAGACAGAGGGTACCGATTGGTGTGTTCACAAACCTTGAGCTAGACACTGAGTGCTGATTGGTGCACTCACAATCCCTTAGCTAGACACAAAGGTTCGCCAAGTCCCCACTAGAGTTATGAACTCAGCTGGTCTCACCCAGTGGATCTCGCACCGGGCCGCAGGTAGAGCTGCCTGACAGTCCCACGGCTTGTGGGCCCGGCGCTCCTCAGTCCTCCGGGTCGATGGGACTGGGCGCCGTGGAGCAGGGGGCGCCGCTCGTTCTGGAGGTTCAGGCCGTGTAGGAGCCCACTGCGAGGGTGGGGTGGGACTCAGGCATGGCGGGCTGCAGGTCCGGAGCCCTGCCCTGCGGGGAGGCAACTGAGGCCCGGCGAGAAATCGAATGCAGCGCCGGTGGGTCAGCGCTGCTGGGGGACCCGGCGCACCCTTCGCAGCTGCTGGCCTGGGTGCTAAGCCCCTCACTGCCCGGGGTGGCAGGGCCGGCCGGCCAGCCGCTCCGAGTGCGGAGCCCGCCGAGCCCACGCCCACCCCGAACTCTATCTGGCCAGCAAGCGCCTCCCGCAGCCCCGGTTCCCCGCCGTGCCTTTCCCTCCACACCTCCCCGCAAACCGAGGGAGCCGGCTCCGGCCTCTGCCAGCCCAGAGAAGGGCACCCACGGTGCAGCGGCGGGCTGAAGGGCTCCTCAAGCGCGGTCAGAATGGGCGCCGAGGCCGAGGAGGCACCGAGAGCTAACTGAGGGCTGCGAGGGATGCCAGCATGCTGTCACCTCTCGATTTGACTACATAAAATTTAAGTTTCATCCATCAAAACCAACACAAATAATAAAGTATAAAAACATTCGCAAGACACAGGAAAAAGGGCTAATCTATTTAATATACAGAGTTTTTGCAGCTCTAGAAGAGAAAGCATGTAAACAAAATATGCAACCAAAATTCTGAAGATGAAAATTTCAAAAAATCTGAAAATCAGCTTTATGCTTCACCATCAATTACAAATGTCTATATATGTTAGTACTGACAAAACAAATTCGTATTTTATTTTAAGCAACATAGATTCCTAATCCAAAAAACATCTGAAGGTAAAGAATCTTCAAATTGGAAATGTTATTCAGTGGCCAAAACACGCATAGAAAATGAATTGCACTGCTGAATCATTTAAGATTGAGATATAGTGAAAATAATCTCACAGTATTCACAAGTACAAAACAGCATAGTATAAAATAACGCTTATAGAGTTAATGAAGTATTTCCAAAATATTAGGTATTTCAGAAATATCTCGCCTCTAAGTTGACCCTAACTTAATGAATATGCTGACAATGACTTGAAGCATTCACTTAAAATATACATTTAAAATATTCATTTTATAGCTTCTTCAGAAGAAAGAAATATCTTACCTCTCTAGCTTCCATCTCATTTTTCTGTGCCCTTACAGCAAAACTCTTTAACCTGAAGATTAATCTGTCCATGATATAATGTTAAGTGAACAAATCAAACTATAAAGCGATAAGATTAGCATCTTTCCATTTTTTTACGTTTTAATAACTACAGGATATAAATATATGGTTTTTGAGCACAGAGAACATACTTCACAAGAGCAAAATTAAAGTAGGATATCTTGAACTTGAATTATAAACCCCTTATCGCTTAACAGGCATTTGTTGTTTTTGTAACTTTATACACTCCAATAAGGCTTTTCGAAAGTTTTAACGTGTAAAAGTATTTATTGAACACAAAGCTTTCAATAGAATATGATGTAAGCATTGAGCAGCTTTTGGATTTATGACATAGCTAAGTCCTAAAATGCAAAATTAAATTATTGAATGGTTCAGCCAACTTTAATAAAATAACTAACTAGAGAAATTAAGGAACTTCCATATTTTGCTTTCATTGTTTAACTCAAAATATTTTTCAAAATAATTAACTGAGTTTAGAATACAAATACATCCCATTGATCCAATTTTTTGAAAAAGGAAATAAAATATAAAGAAACCATTTCTTGATTTTGCTGCTAGAGAATATGATTCAACTTTGGGAATTACATTCATTTGGGGGACACGTTAATTGTAATGATTAGGAGATTTCAAAATGTTACAGGCAGGGCTATGGTAGAATAAAATACAATAAATTGAGTATATTCATGCATAAAAGCAGGCATAAGAGAAAGACAACATACACCACCTGATTCAGAATCTCAATTTCTTAAGTAAAAAGGCAGTAAGCAAGCACCAGACATACCCATTTATTTTGGCATTGTTCAAAATACACGTTTTTTACCTACTGTGTGAATTCTTGAGATTGCCACAAATTCCATCCCAAGAAATTCAGACACTATATCAAATAATTTAAATTCTGAACAAGTTAATATTCCCTTTATAGCTTCAATTTCTATGAAACTGAATTTTCCAGACTAATACAGGCACTGTGAAAAAAAATCTTCTTTGAATTAGTGAAAGATAATAAAAGTTGTTAGGCTGTTTGGATTAACGATAACACTCAAAACTTTGATTTAAAAAACTTTTCACAGTATGAATGCAAAAATCTTATTGAATGTTAATGCAACAGCAATGATTTTACCAAGAAAAATTAGAACAGATGTTTGATAAGGTTTATACTTCCTGGAAGCATCATATAGTCAAGTTTTTAAAGTAGAAATGAATTTTAACATAACCATTAAGGAAGCAACATCTACTATGCAGAAATGAAACCTAAAATGTCAATTTTTAAATAAACAGGGAACAATCGCAAGCCTCCTTTTTGATGAACTGGCAATACAGAAATGTATATTAAAGTTAATATTATCCACAATTCCCTAAACCAAACACAAGATACAGCTGCTGACTTATACAAATATATTTCTTACGCCAACACAAATGGGTGAAAAGTCCATTGGGAGAAATGTAGAGCCATACAAAAAAAAAAAAACATCTTGTAACTTGGTAGAGTTATTACCAGTAGAATCACAGCTTTGGATAGTCAGTCAAAAGTAACATTTTACAAGAGAGTATAAAATAGCATGCATTTAGGCTTTGCCAATTGCTTCAGTTTTCAATTAAAAGGGTATCAAAAATCATTACAGGCCGGGTGTGGTGGCTCACGCCTGTAATTCCAGCAGTTTGGGAGGCCCAGGCAGGTGGATCAACTGAGGTCAGGAGTTCAAGACCAGCCTGGCCTACATGGCGAAACCCCGTCTCTACTAAAAAAAATAGAAAAATTAGCCAGGCATGGTGGCAGGCACCTATAATCCCAGCTATTCAGGAGGCTGAGGCAGGGAGATTGCTTCAACCCGGGAGGAGGAGGTTGCAGTGAGCCAAGACTGCACCACTGCACTCTAGCCTGGACGGCCAAGTGAGACTCCATCTCAAAAAGAAACAAACAAAAAAATCATTACAAATAAAGAAAACAGACAAGTGCTTCAGAACAGTGGTTCTCAAAGTGCAGTCCCCACATAGCAATGTCAGCACCTTAAAACTTGTCAAAAATGCAAGTTCTTGGGGCCGGCGTGGTGGCTCACACCTATAATCCCAGCACTTTGGGAGGCTGAGGCAGGTGGATCACGAGGTCAGGAGTTCGAGACCAGCCTGGCCAACATGGTGAAACCCCATCTCTAAAAAGAATACAAAAATGAACTGGGTGCAGTGGTGCACACCTGTAGTCTCAGCTACTTGGGAGGCTGAGGCAGGAGAATCCCTTGAACTTGGGAAGTCGAGGTTGCAGTAAGCCAAGATCGTGCCACTGCACTCCAGCCTCGGCGACAGAGTGAGACTCCGTCTCAAAAAAAAAGCAAGTTCTCACCCCACTCAACCCCCAACTTGTTCAATCAGAAAGGAGGTGGGTCCAGCAATCTATGTTTTAACAAGCTCGCCAGTGATTCCAACGCACTCTACAGCAAGAGAAGGACTGGGCTAACTACAGACAATTCAAAACCGTTTCATAAACCTATCCTACAGGACAATAGCCAAAAACAGAGTTAGCACCTCAAGGCATACAACCTCAAAGAGCTGGGAAAAAAGGATATTGAAGAAATTATTGTTATTCTGTTAATGTCAAGTAATATCAAAATCCATTGTTGCATTAGCAGAACACTGCATTTATCTTGTTGATTTTAGGTTTGAAGTTTTAAAGTTTGTTCATGTAATAAATGTTTTATTTCATCAAACGACTATTTTGTTATTAATAAAGTGATGTACAAATATACGTCAACCTAGGCTTGTTCAGCTATGCAAGAAGTTGTGGGGGAACATGACTTTTGAATTAGGAATGTCTTTGATTCGGGGCCATCTTGCTAAGCATGCCACTGGCTGAAGCTTTTCACTGGTGCCTCTTTGACGGGTATGTCTCCTTTAAATCAATGGTTGCAGCTCCTTCACTCCACGTGGAGGAACGCCTTCCTTATTCATAGCTATGACAGCTATTTTAGTGGTAAGGATTGCTAGGTCTCTTTCATTCTCTCTAAAATGTACCTTTATTCCTTCAAGTTGGAGACCGTTTTATTTGGACAGAAAGGCACTTCAGTAAAATAGTAGTCTCCAAAGTTAAAATAAAACACACTAGAACTCGAATGTTTATTTTTACCTTAAAGAATAGGAAACAAAACATTACCCATGTTTAGTATACAGCTTGACTCTGCCCCAACATGCTCCATAGGTATTAAGGTCATATGCCGTATATAGCAGGTGAGGGGCCATGAGGGGAAAGGAGGAATTTCACTACAATGAGAATTTGTGGCAGCCCCTCCCACTATCATTTATTTTGAAAGAGTTGCTGATAATTAGTTTACCAGTGCTAGTTAACCCAATTTAAGAATTATGATATCTAATGTTACCTAAACATAATTAGATGGAACTGGTGTTACTAAATACACAAGCGTCTTAAGAAGATATCCATTGTTACACATTGAATTTGTGTCCTCAAAATTTATATGTGTAAGTCCTAACCCCCTAGCACCTCAAAATACGACCTTATTTTGGAGATAAGGTCTTTACAGAGGTAATCAAGTTAAAGTAAGGCCATGAGAGTGCCCTAATCGAATATGATGGTGTCCTTATGAGAAGGGGACATTTAAACAGACACACACAGAGGGAAGATGATGTGAGGACACACGGAGAAGACGCCATCTACATGCCAAGAGGAGAGGCCCCAGAAGAAACCAACCTTGCTGACACTATGATCTTGGGTTTCCAGCCTCAAGAACTGTAAGACAACAAGTTTGTTATTTAAGCCACCCAGTTTGTAGTACTTTGTTAGAGCCTTGGCAAATTAAAACACCCATGGATAGACCTCAGGTGGAAGATGTGTATGATGTTAGTGAGAGGTGACAGCGTGCTGGCAGTCCTCACAGCCCTCGCTCGCTCTCAGCGCCTCCTCCGCCTGGGCTCCCACTTTGCCGGCACTTGAGGAGCCCTTCAGCCCACCGCTGCACTAAGAGCCCCTTTCTGGGCTGGCCAAGGCCGGAGCCGGCTCCCTCAGCTTGCAGGGAGGTGGGAAGGGAGAGGCGCAAGCGGGAACCGGGGCCGCGCGCAGCGCTTGCAGGCCAGCTGGAGTTCCGGTTGGGTGTAGGTTTGGCAGAGGCCCCACACTCGGAGCAGCCGGCCGGCCCTGCCGGTCCCGGGCAACAAGAGGCTTAGCACCCAGGCCAACAACTGTGCGGAACGTACTAGGTCCCCCAGCAGTACCAGCCCACCAGTACTGCGCTCGATTTCTCACCAGACCTTAGCTGCCTTCTGGCAGGACAGGGCTCCAGACCTGCAACCCGCAACGCCTAAGCCTTCCACCCACTCCGTAAGCTCCTGTGCGGCCTGAGCCTCCCAAACGAGCGCTGCCCTCTCTGCTCCAGGGCCCCCAGTCGCATCCACCACCCAAGGGCTGAAGAATACCCAAGGGCTGAGGAGTGCAGGCGCACGGAGCGGGACTGACAGGCAGCTCCACCTGCAACACAGGTGCACGATCTACTGGGTGAAGCCAGCTGGGCTCCTGAGTCTGGTGGGGACGTGGAGAACTTTTATGTCTAGCTCAGGGATTGTAAATGCACCAATCGGCACTCTGTATCTAGCTCAAGGTTTGTAAACACACCAATCAGCACCTTGTGTCTATCTCAGGGTTTGTGAATGCACCAATCGACACTCTGTATCTAGTTACTCTGGTGGGGACGTGGAGAACCTTTGTATCTAGCTCAGGGATTGTAAATACACCAATCAGCACTCTGTATCTAGCTCAAACTTTGTAAACACAGCAATCAGCACCTTGTGTCTAGCTCAGGGTTTGTGAATGCACCAATCCACACTCTGTATCTAGCTACTCTGGTGGGGACGTGGAGAACCTTTGTGTCTAGCTCAGGGATTGTAAACGCACCAATCAGCGCCCTGTCAAAACAGACCACTGGGCTCTACCAATCAGCAGGATGTGGGTGGGGCCAGATAAGAGAATAAAAGCAGGCTGCCGGAGCTTGCAGTGGTAATTGCTTGTGTCGTTTTGTATGTTGGGGACGCTTTGTTGTTTTGCTGTTTGGGCCTGTACTCCATTTTGTTCGTTGTAATACTTCCCATGAAGGTCTGCTGTTTTGTTCTTCAATAAAGCCAGCGAGACCGTCAGCCCATTGGGAAGAATGAACAACTGAAAAATTCCAGATGTACTGTTTTAATAAGTTTAACTCTGCGAAGGTCTATAGTTTCACTCCTGGACCAGCAAAACTATTGAACTCACCCGAAGGAAGAAACTCTGAACACGTGTGAACATGAGTAGGAACAAGCTTCAGACATACTGCTTTTGAGACCTGTGATACTCACGGTGAGGGTCTGTGGCTTCTTAAGTCAGTAACACCAAGAACCCACCTAATTCCAGACCCAGTAGCACAAGTGAATAAAAAAATGGTAGAGCTGTAGTTTTCTATGCAAGCTCTTTATTAGTCATAACAAGGTAAAAATTAACCAGAGCTAAGAAAAAGCCTCAATCATTTTCCAAAAATCTTTTAAAATGTGGATGTTGAAAAATTGGGTTATTTCGAGTACTTGAATCTCCAAAAACTCCATCTAGATTTCCTCCATCTAGAAGTAGATTTCATCCCCTCTCTGAGGCTGGCCTTGGCTTGCCTCAGGACCCTGGAATGACTTTCAAGAACTCAGCTGGCAACTTTCGTCATGCCCCCTACCTCCATCTCTCATCTCTGAAACCTAGACAGTCAGATCTTACTTTGTCCCTAGGGGGTCAATTCAAAAGACCATTTGGCAAAGTGCAGTGGCCCACACCTATAATCCTAGCGGTTTGGAAGGTTAAGGCAGGAGAATGAACTGAGCCCAGGAGTTTTGAGACCAGCCTGAGCAGCACAGCAAGACCCCCATCTCTACAAAAAATAAGAAAATAGCTGGGCTTGGTGGCACACACCTAAAGTCCTAGCTACTCAGAAGGCTGAGACAGAAGGATTACTTGAACCCAGGAGGTTGAGTGAGCTATGATTGCACCACTGCACCCTAGTGTGGGCAACAGAGGAAGATCCTGTCTCAAAAAAAAGGCTCCAAGGCAATGTTTAGTTTCACAGCAGAAAAAATGCCCAGTTTGTGGACCTTCCAATACGCTAGAGAACGGGTGTGGGAATAGATCCTTAAGGGGCTAGACCAAAAAGGGAAGAATGTAATTAGATGAAACCAGTGTCATCTATGTGGCGAGATTACCTGAGATTCTGGATTCGGGGTGCTAGGAAGTCCATGAACCTAGGAGGGATTCTTGCTGCTTTCTCACTGGATGGACTAAACACTGGATCCAGTGGAGGTTGCCCCCAGCTGAAGTTGAGAGGCCAGAAATTCCTTGGTTTGGAGGAAGGAACCTGAGGACTTGGGGAGATGGGACTGTGCAGCGGATTAGTGATGTGTGACCTCATGCATCACACCTCATACCTGCTGCCCTGCCCCAACTGTGGCTCTCAGCGGGCCAGAAGACATGGCCTTCACCAAAGTTTTGAGAATGAGATTAGCAGAGGAAGCATCTATGAAGAACATGGTGGAGGCCATCCTCTTTAGGCATCTGGGTGAAGGTAGGAGAATCATCTGGATTTGTATTCCAATTCCATAATTCACCAGCTTAGCAAATACTACACTGCTCCAAGTTCCAGTTAACCTATCTTTAAACGAGAATAGTAAAACCTTCTGTTTTAGCCCATTCAGCCTGATATAACAGAATACCACAAACCAGGTAGCTTATAAACAATAAACAACAGAAATTTATTTCACCAGGTGCGACGGCTCATGCCTGTAATCCCAGCACTTTGGGAGGCTGAGGTGGGAGGATTACTTAAGCCTAGGAATTTGAGGCTAGCCTGGGCAACATAGGGAGAACCCATCTCTACAAAAAATACAAATATACGCTGGCTATGGCAGCATGTGCCTGTGGTCCCAGCTACTCAGGAGGCTGAGGTGGAAAGATCACCTGAACCCAGGATGTCATGGCTGCAGTGAGCCAAGATCATGCCATTGTACTCCAGCCCGGGCGAAAGGAGTGAGACCCTGTTGAAAGAAAAAAAAAGAGAGGGAAGGGAAGTGGAGGGCAGGGAAGATGAGGGGAGGGGAAGGAGAGGGAGGGAGAAAGGGAGGAGGGAAGGAAGGGAAAGGAAGGAAGGAAAGAAGGAAGGAAGGAGAGAGAGAAGAAAGGAAAAGAAGAAAGAAGGAAACAAAGGAAAGAGAAAGGGAGAGAAAGAGAAAGAGAAAGAAAAAGAGAAAAATTTCTCACATTTCTGGAGGCTGGAAGTCTCAGATGAAGTCACAAGCAGGTTTAGTGTCTGGTGAGGACCTGCTTCCTGGTTGATAGATGGCGCCTTCTATCTGTGTCCTCACTTGGTGGAAGGGGTGAGGGATCTCTCTGGGACCTCTTTTATGAGGGCAGTAATCCCACTCATGAGAGCTCCCCTCTCATGACCTAATCACGTCCCAATCGTATCACATTGGAGTTTTGAGGGGCACACACATTCAGACCATAGCATCTTCTGACAGGGTATGTTAAAATGTACCTGGGACTTGTTTTAATCAGGTATAGTGAGACCTGCAGACACAGAAATGATTGTCATGAAGGAAGGACTTCCTACTCCCAGATTCCTAGAAATGGGAGGTGTGCATGCCACACAGGGAAGCACCAGGGACCCTGAGGAGGCAGAAGAGGGACAAAGGTTACAGCATGGCCTGGAGCCTTTACTGGGGTTGTCGCAAGGCAGCACACATATGCAGAGGAAGTTTAGGATTGCATCGTGTGAGTAACTCCAAAGGGCTCTGGCCTACAGGGATGATCCCTAGTTGTCTGGATACCTGGTACAGTGGTAATTTGGGGCAGGGGGATTATTGGCTTGGCTTGGAGAGTTTGACAAAGGAGACGGTTGGAGGTGTGGGCTCTGGGTTGATTGGTTTGTATAAAGGCATGTTGCTGGGAGTCTTTTACTGTCTAGGAATTAGCTAGCCCCAGAGGGGCAGCCTCTCCGGGACCAAGGCCCTACATGCCAGAAAATAAGAAAATGTAGCTAATAACACAGGGCCACCATGGGACTTGTGTTAGTCTGTTTTCACACTGCTATAAAGAATACCTGAGACTGGGTAATTTATAAAGAAAAGAGGTTTAATTGACTCACAGTTCCACAGGCTTAACAGGAAACATGGCTAGGAGGCCTCAGAGAACTTAAAACCATGGCAGAAGGCAAAAGGGAAGCAAGCACATCTTACATGGCAGCAGGGGAGAGAGCAGTGTGAAGGGGGAACTTCCAAACACTTCTAAAACCATCAGCTCTCGTGGCCGGGCACGGTGACTCATGCCTGTAATCCTAGCACTTTGGGAGGCCGAGGTGGGCAGATCACCTGAGATCAGGAGTTTGAGACCAGCCTGGCCAACATGGTGAAACCCCCTCTCTACTAAAAATACAAAATTAGCTAGGCATGGTGGCGGGTGCCTGTAATCTCAGCAACTCAGGAGGCTGAGGCAGGAGAATTGCTTGAACCTGGGAGGTGGAGGTTGCTGTAAGCTGAGATCACGCCTTTGCATTCCAGCCTGGGCAACAGAGCGCGACTCCATCTCAAACAAATACATAAATAAAAATAAATAAAACCATCAGCTCTCTTGAAAACTTCCTCACTATCATGAGAACAGTCACCTCCGACCAGGTCCCTCCCCTCAACACCAGAGGATTACAATTCAGATTGCAATTCAAGGTGAGATTTGGGTGGGGACAGAGAGCCAAACCGTATCAGACTGAAATGGTGTCATGTTTGTAATGGTAAAGAAAAAAATGCTTTTAAGAAGACCATTAAAGAGCAAAGATTGAGCACTGAGTAATAAGCCCCTTGTTCCCATCTGGTCTCCGGTGCTTGAACTGGGCAGGTTGCTCTTTATTCCCAGGACGTGGCCTCCCAGGACAGCAGGGCCCTCCCTCAGCACTTGCCAAGCTCTGAGAAAGAGCCTGGGAACTTTGGATATTTTCCCTGCCACTCACTCAGGAAGTTTTATAGGTTCCTCACCTATCTGCTCTATGCCTGTCACAGCTGATTGGCAGGAGAAGAACTTAGCAAGGCCCACCTGGGAAGTGCAGCTCAGGCAGCCTCTCCACCCTCTGAGAGACTGAATATATAAACAGATGATGGCCAGACCCTGTATAAAAATAGAACTGGCACCGGGCGCGGTGGCTCGCACCTGTAATCCCAGCACTTTGGGAGGCCCAGGCGAGTGGATCACCTGAGGTCAGGAGTTCAAGACCAGCCTGGGTAACATGGTGAAACCTCATCTCTACTAAAACTACAAAAATCAGCTGGATGCAGTGGTGCGTGCCTCTAATGCCAGCTACTCGGGAGGCTGAGGCAGGAGAATTGCTTGAACCCGGGAGGTGGAGCTTGCAGTGAGCCAAGATCAAGCCACTGCCCTCCAGCCTGGGTGACAGAGTGAGACTCCGGCTCAAACAAAAAAAAAAAAAAAAAAAAAAAGGGGGGGGCTGGGAGCGGTGGCTCACGCCTGTAATCCCAGCACTTTGGGAGGCTGAGGTGGATGGATCACCTGAGGTCAGGAGTTCGAGATCAGTCTGGCTAACATGGTGAAACTCCGCTTCTACTAAAAATACAAAAAATTAGCTGGGCATGGTGGCGTGCACCTATAATCCCAGCTCCTCGGGAGGCTGAGGCAGGAGAATCACTTGAACCCAGGAGGCAGAGGTTGCAGTAAGCCGAGATCGCGCCGTTGCACTCCAGCTCAGGCAACAAGAGTGAAACTCCATCTCAAAAAAAAAAAAAAAAAAGAACTGACCCACAGCCTGCAGCAACCTGCCCAGGAAACCAGCCCCTTACCTACAATAGCCAGCCCAGGAAGTCAGCCTGCCTTAACTCAGACTTGTAGGAAGTTGGATCACTATGCCTAGTAATAATCCAGGAAGGCAAACAATAATTCTTTTCATTCGGCCAAAAATGGTCAGGATTTGATTAACAACTGATGCTTCCCTAATTTTTGTCCTTCTTTCCAATTCAGTACTAACCAGAGAAAGGTAAATATTTACCCCTAAGCAACCACATAGGACACCCTGCTTCTAGGGAGCCAATCCAGCTTCCCACACCAACAGCCTCCAATCAGTGCACACCTGAAGCCCTCCCTTTCTTCCACTGTAAAGCTTCCCCACTCCTCTGCCAGCCTTGGAGTTGCTGCCAAGCGCAAGTAACAGTGGCTGACTCCCTGCTGTAGCAAGCTCTGAATAAATAGCCTTTGCCTCTTCTCATCTGGTTGGTCTTTATTTATTTCCACACCTCTGATCCCCAAACATATTTAGGAATTCTATTTCCACACACTCTCCCACTGGTGGTCCTTATCAGAGAGGCGCCGAGGCAGGCTTGAAGCCCACTCGGACAGTCGCTCTCAGTTGCTCTCCCATCCAGCTCTGACCCTTCTCCCAGCTCCCACATAGTTTCAATTCCTCTGAGGCAAGGAAAAAAAATGGCTCAGCAAGTATTCCTCCACTTCTGCTGTTTATGGTATGAATATTTGAATCCTTAAAAAACAGGATATTCAAAAGCTGAAGATTCAAAACATTTTTAACTGCTATCTCTGCTGTGATATTTAAAAGGCTATGGTGAAACTCATAAGATGAGACTTGATTCTTACCTTTTCTTTATATTGCTACCCTAATACCCTAAGGAAGAGAATTTAAAATTAATAGAGAATCAAGTGATATGCCAATGAAATACAATGTATGGATCTTATTTCTATCCTGACTTGGGCAAACTTTGAAAAATATTATAAGGTAACTGAGGACATTTGAATGCTGACTGGATATTTGATGATAGTAAAGAGTTATTGTTAATTTTAATGTATGGTAATAGTGTTGTATGTTTAAAAAGTCCTTTTCTTTTAGAATAGTGAAATAGTTATGGATGAAATGATTAGACATGTGGGATTTGTTTCAAAACAATCCAATGGTGAGGAAGATGGAGAGTAGGTAGGGACTAGATGAAACAGAATTTGTTGATAATTATTGAAGCTGGAAGATGGGTAAATGGAGTTCCTTATACTATTGTCTCTATTTTTGTATCCATTTGAACATTTTTGTAATTTAAAAACCTGATGTATTAATCATGCCTTTTAATTTTCTATAATTCTGATGTTTTGACATCTTGGTGTCACAGGCTGACAGGTTCTTCTTGCTCGCTGCCCTATAAATACTCCAAAGAGAACAGCAGGTACTGCAGCAAAGAAAGGGATTAATAATCACTGGGCCGCCCAGGTGAGGAGAACAGGGAGAAATTTCTCAACCCATTTCTTTGAGAATTTGGAGGCTAGGGTTTTTTAAGGGTACTTCGGAAGGCACAGGGCTGGGGAACTGCAACAATTGATTGGCTGGGGATGAAATCATAGGGGTGTCTAAAACTGTCTTCATGCCACTGAGTCAGTTTCCAGGAGGGGTGGGTGGGAGGAGTGTCTCAGGACCAGGCAGCATCTCTTGGTCTACCGAAAATATCTCAAAACGAATTTTTTAGGTTTCACAATAGTGCTGTTATCTAGGAGTCATTGGGGAAGTTATAAAACTCGGGAACCCCAGTTACATGACTCTGGGGCAGTCAGCAACTTATAGGAAAACAAGCTAAGCAATGGCAGGTCATTGTTTAACTCTGCCTATTCATTAGCAAAGTCCATAAGTCTAACCTTGTCTTATGAATGCAGCTTCAATCTTCGGACAAAGAGTGGGGTTAGTTTCCCTGACCTCCAAGTTTAACTATAAACCAAATTCTTCTCATTGCTTACGAGTTATCCATAGCCGTGAGTTATCATGGCCTCTGTGCTAGAATAAGCAAAAAAGCAATTTTGCCTGTGAGATTAGAAGCAAGATGGAGTCAGTCATGTCAGATTTCTCTCATTATTTGTAATTCTTCAAATGCAGTTTCACTGGGTCTTGCTGACCCTGGAGAGACTGCCCCTCCCAGGGTTAGCCAATTCCTAGAAACAGTAAATGATTCTCCCTCGAGTGTGCCTTTCATATGCAAACACGTTCATCCAGAGCCCGCTCGTTCCACCACCTCCTCTACCTCCTCCATACTTGGGACAATACAGGGCCAGGAACCCGACACTTCACGACAGTCCCTCCACCCCAGAGTCCACTGAAATTGTTCAAACCAGCCAATCCCTGCCCGTGTTTTTGCCTCACTCCTGCTGCCTCCTGACTGACCCTGGTGCTCCCCCTGTGGCCCTCCTTGGGTGTCACACCCCCTCCCCTAGGGATCAGAAAGTTTAACAATCTTTTTCAGTGGCGGTCCTCTCCTCATCTGTTGGCCTCGCCATACCTGAATAATAGTAAAACCCATATTTTAAAAACAAAAGTATTTTTTGTTGTTGTTTTGAGACAGTGTCTCGCTCTGTCGCCCAGGATGCAGTGCAGTGGTGCGATCTTGGCTCACTGCGGTCTCAACCTCCTGGGCTCAAGGGATCCTCCCACCTCAGCCTCCAGAGTAGCCAGAACTACAGGCATGTGCCACCATGTCGGGCTAATTTTTGCATTTTTCGTAGAGGTTTTTTGTAGGGGTTTTACCACATTGCCCAGGCTGGTCTCGAACTCCTGGGCTAAAGTGATCCGCCATCCTTGCCCTCTGAAAGTAAAGTCTATTTTATAATCCAAACACTGGCTGGGCACGGTGGCTCACACCTGTAATCCCACCACTTTGGGAGGCCGAGGCGGGTGGATCACGAGGTCAGGAGATCGAGACCATCCTGGCTAACACGGTGAAACCCCGTCTCTACTAAAAATACAAAAAAAATTAGCTGGGCGTGGTGGTGGGCGCCTGTAGTCCCAGCTACTTGGGAGGCTGAGGCAGGAGAACGGCGTGAACCCGGGAGGCAGAGCTTGCAGTGAGCCGAGATCATGCCACTGCACTCCAGCCTGGACAACTGAGCAAGACTCCGTCTCAAAAAAAAAAAAAAAAAAATCCAAACACTCGCTGGGCAAGGTGGCTCACATCTGTAATCCCAGCACTTAGGGAGGCCAAGGCAAGCAGATCACTTGAGGTCAGGAGTTCGAGACCAGCCTGGCCAACAAGGTGAAACCCCGTCTCTACTAAAAGTACAAAAATTAGCTGGGTGTGGTGGTGGGCACCTGTGGTCCCAGCTACTTGGGAGGCTGAGGCAGGAGAATCCCTTGAGCCTGGGAAGTGGAGATTGCAGTAAGCCAAAGATCACACCACTGCACTCCAGCCTGGGTGACACAGTGCCTCAAATTAAAAAAAAAAAAAAAAAAAAAAAATCCGAAAACTAAGCCAGGCATCATGGTTAATGCCTATTGTCCCAACTAGTGGGGAGGCTGAGACAGGAGGACCACTTGAGCCCAGGAGGTCAAATCCAGCCTGGGCAACATAACAAGGCCCCCCATCTCTAAAAAATAAGTAAGTAAATAAAACAAGGAGAAATTTTTATTCTAAAAAAACCTGAAAAACTAAGATGGACTCTTATTTTTATTCATATTGCTACTGTAACAACTCTTCCCTAAGGGAGTGCATTTGGAATGCCCTCTAGCCTGAGCTGGGTAAAGCAAGTTTGGTAGAAAAAATCTCATATTGCAAAAATTAGCCGGGCATGGTGGTGAGCACTTGTAATCCCAGCTACTCGGCAGGCTGATTGAGGCAGGAGAATCACTTGAACCCGGGAGGCAGAGGTTGCAGTGAGCCGAGATCGCGCCGTTGCACTCCAGCTTGGGCAACCACAGCAAAACTCCGTCTCAAAAAAAAAAAAAGAAAAGAAAAGTAAAGAAAAATCTCATATTCGTAATTTATCTCATGATGATAATGATGATCATTAACCTTCATAAGCACAGAATAAGCACTTAGTAAATGTTGTTGATTAGCCAATGGCAGGAGGAGAATGTCACTGAAAACATCGTACTCTCTGATCCCAGTAAGATGGGGCGCATCACCAAAGCAGGGCCGCATTTTGGAGCCACATTTTATCCATCTATTAATGGATAAAAATAAACGTGCTTTTATTTTCACCTCCCCTCTCCCACCGCTGGTCAGGTGCCCCTGAGGTCTTTTTTTTTTTTTTTTTTTTTTTTTTTTTTTTTTTTTTTTGAGGCGGAGTCTCGCTCTGTCCTCCAGGCTGGAGTGCAGTCGCCCGATCTCAGCTCACTGCAAGCTCCGCCTCCCGGGTTCGCGCCATTCTCCTGCCTCAGCCTCCCAAGTAGATGGAACTACAGGCGCCCGCCGCCATGCCTGGCTAATTTTTTTGCATATTTTTTAGTAGAGACGGGGTTTCACCGTGTTAGCCAGGATGCTCTCGATCTCCTGACCTCGTGATCCACCCGCCTTGGCCTCTCAAAGTGCTGGGATTACAGACGTGAGCCACCGCGCCGGGCCGCCCCTGAGTATTTTTATCAAATTGAAGTTTATTCTGATCTGCTTATTGCTGTGGCATTTGTAGGATTCTTCTCCCACCCTCTATAAATGTCTTCACTGATTTCATAGAGGGGAAAATACTTATAATGTACTTTGGTGAATATATACTTGTTGGATTTGTATCGTGCCATTTCTTCCAAACAAGAAATTCAAAAAAAAAAAAAAAAGAATACTTAAGTTCCAAATAGCTGTCCAGATATATTTATACAAGATAATTGGTTTTGGTAGAGTAATTTCTTTTTAACATCAAACCTGGCTGAAGAAAACGATCTAGGCAGGTTCATTTAGAGATAGGAGCTTGTACAGAAGAATAAAGGCCTATGTTTACGGATACAAATATTAAGTTATATAAGCCAAAATGTAAAAGGTACACCAGTGTGATTCAACAATACTTGCCTGTTTCCTGGAAGTGCAAAGGAAAAAGAAGTAACTTCATCACATACAAGGCTCAGGATTTAAGGGCTGTATCAGTTTTCTAGCACTGCTATGGTAGAGTACCACAAACTGGGTGGCTTAAAACCATGGAAATTGATTCTCTCATAGTTCTGGAGGCTAGGAGGCTGAAATCATGGTGTCAACAGGGTTGGTTCCTTCTGGAGGCTCTGAGGGAGAATCTGTTCCATGCCTCTCTCTCTCAGCTTCTGGCATTTGCCAGCGATCCTTCACATTCCGTGGCTTGTAGATGCGTCACTCCAATCTCTGGCTCCCCCTTCAAATGGACTTCTCCCGCTGATGCAGGGTAGGCGAGCCCCAAAGCGGAGCTTAGCCCGCGAGGGTTCTTGGCTTTACCCAGGAAATAATTCAAGGGCAAGCCAGAGGTAGAAGAAAACAGCTCTATGGAAGAGGCAGTGTGTCAGCTTCCTGACTGTTCCTGCAGAGGAGGGCTACTCCGCAGGCAGAAAGTAGCAGCTCAGGGCAGTTTTGCAGTCGTAATTATATCCACTTTTAATTGCATGCAGATTAGGGGGTAATTTATGCAGAAATTTCTAGGGAAGGAGTAATCATTGGGTCATTGCCATGGAAAGAGGCGGTAACTCCCAGGTGGTCGTGACTGATTGAAAGCGCTTTTGCCCTGGCGCTGTTTTAGTTAGTCCTCAGGCTGGCCTGGTGTCTGAGCCCCACCTTTGGAGTCAAGTCCCACCTTTTACCGCACCTCGATGACTCTTCACATTGCCTCCTCTCTGTGTCTGCCTGCATCTGTCTTTTCTTAAAAAGAAACCAATCATTGGATTATGGCCCATCCTAATCCAGTTTAACCTTTTTTTTTTTTTTTTGAGATGTAGTCTCACTCAGTCACCCAGGCAGGCTGGAGTGCAGCGGTGCGATCTCGGCTACTCCAACCTCTGCCTCACGGGTTCAAGTGGTTCTCTTGCCTCAGCCTCCAGAGTAGTTGGGATTACAGGCACCCACCACTACGCCCAGCTAATTTTTGTATTTTTAGTAGAGACAGGGTTTCTTCATGTTGGCCAGGCTGGTCTCGAACTCCTGACCTCAGGTGATCCGCCCGCTTTGGCATCCCAAAGTGCTGGGATTACAGGTATGAGCCACCACACCTACCCAGTTTAACCTCATTTTAACTCATTATATCTGTAAAGATTCTATTTTCAAATAAGGTCACATTCAGAGGTTCCAAGAGGACATGAACTTAGGGGAGGTACTATTCTAACCCAGTACACGGGGGAACTATAGGTGAATGAAAATAGGCAGGATCATATTTCATAACATACAAATATGAACCAGACCTATGCCAGGATGGCTGCACCATGTATGATGCGGTACTTAGCCTAAAATATTGTCCCACAATCTGGGTCGTTTATCTACGTGATCAAAAATGAAGTCAAATTTGGGCTCAAACCCATAGCATATAGTTGCCCACAGTTCATTGGCTAAGAACCTGCTCCTCCCATCCTGTTTAGTCAGTCAGTTCTTCAGAAAAGGTAGCCAATACTATTTGTGTTATACGCACTGTACCACGTACTAAAGATAGTGATGAACAGAACATAGCCCCTGAACTCATGGAGCTTGCATTCTATAGGATAGATAGGTTTTAAGTCATTGCATATGTGGCAGACATTACATTGCTGTTGAGGAGTTTTTATTGCCCTGTGCATGAGAAGTCCCCAAGATCACCCTTGGTTTCAGTAATTCACTAGGAGAACTCACAGGACTCAGCATATAAATATGAACATACTCATGGCTATGATTTATTAGGGCAAAAGGATACCAAGCGCCATCAGCAAAGGGAGGTGCATGGGGTGAGACATGGGGGGAACCAGGCAGAAGCTTCCAGATCATCTCTTATTAGAATCGCATAGAATATGTTCATTCCCTCAGCAATGAGTTGTGACCACAGGTGTGAAATAGTGCCCACCAGGGAAGCTCATTAGAGACTCAATGCTCAGAGTTTTTTTGCAAGGGGTACTGATCATGTAGACAGCCTCTGCTGGACATGTACTGAAATTCCAGACTCCCAGAAGCAAAGCAGTTATTTGTCATAAACCATATTGTATCTACAAACAGCTTAGGCACATTAAGCCACTCCTATCAGTTAACAGTGGGAACCCTCCTAAAGTCTGAGTTCTCAGATACCAGCCAAGGGCCAGCCTGGCAAGCAGACCTTTTCAAGGATCGCAGTTTGGGGCTGTTTTGTTAACTCTTTCCTGCACACCCACAGACTCAGCAGGTTATATACAGGGTGGGATAACTCCTCAAAGACCAGGATGCTACCTACGATCAATGGTGCTCTAGATGACATTCTCCTGGAGCCGCGTCTATTCCACTTCAGTCACCTTTATCCCCGGAAGATACTTTTATTCTCACCCAGAGAGAGCAGCAGTTTTTAACATAACAATATTGGGTAGATAAGCAAGGAATTGATTCCTTGGTCTGATCCCAGCCCAGTATTAGAGGAGCTGATGAGTCAAGTCGAGAAACGAAGTGGGACTGTGGATGGAGGGCGTATGCCCTGGCAAGCCCGCTGTGCTGGGTTTCTCCTGGCCTGGTAATTATTGCACTTGTCTCAGACAGGGCATCTTGAGGCGGGTGAGATGCAGTTGTGTGATGACTAGTCATTTTCACAATATGTAATCTTTGAAACACTATAGTAAAATGGCACTAATAGCATCATAAGAAATAGTACTTGGGACCTAAATATTAGATCCAAATGATGTGGTTGCAATTCTAAAAGGTAACTGTGCCAGCCTTTGAGGGTGACTTGCTTGGGGTGATAGGGGGGATTGCTAAATCCCCACCAGAGCTTCCCAGGACTCGAAAACCCGGCTCTGGTTTGGCAGGATTTCATGACTCAGCCTCGCACATATCCCATGAGAACACTGGGGACTGGGGAAGCCACCCTCATGAAATATATTCCAGCCTGATGTCATCTGAGCTCTCTGCTAAAAAATATGTATTTTGGGCCGGGCAAGGTGGCTCACGCCTGTAATCCCAGCACTTTGGGAGGCCGAGACGGGAGAATCACAAGGTCAGGAGATTGAGACTATCCTGGCTAACACGGTGAAACCCCGTCTCTACTAAAAATGCAAAAAATTAGCCGGGCGTGGTGGCGGGCGCCTGTAGTCCCAGCTACTCGGGAGGCTGAGGCAGGAGAATGGTGTGAACCCGGGAGGCGGAGCTTGCAGTGAGCGGAGATCGTGCCGCTGCACTCCAGCGTGGGCGACAGAGCAAGACTCCGTCTCAAAAAAAAAAAAAAAATGTATTTTGAACTTGTCACATAAACTTGAACATTTATAAAATGCGTTGTTGGACATTAATTTTCTGCAGGCCCCAAACCCCAAAGTGGGTAACAGCTGGGAAGTCGGGATCTGGGCAGGCTCCTGCTTAGAACTGGCTGAATCTAAAGTGAAGCAATAGGCAGGCGCCTTGAAATGGAACAGATCAGCCCTTGGAGGCAACAGTGAGATTTCTGGACCCGGCTTCAGTCAAATTACCAAGATTAAAAGAAATAGTTTGCAGTATTGTTCACTAAGGAAGTGTGTGTGTGTGTGTGTGTGTGTGTGTGTTTCTTTTTCTGGCAATATGAGTCTGTCTCACACATACAAACATACACAAATATTTCCAAGTAGAATAGGCCTTCCTTTAGGTAAAATGATCTTTCAGTTTTCACAGATCAGTAAAACATTTTTTAAAAGTTAAATAAAGGGACTCACTATACACTAAAACAATGATTTTCTTTTAAAAAAAATTATGTCAGCTGAGAGCAGTGGCTGATACCTGTAATCTCAGCACCTTTGGAGGCCAAGGCAGGAGGATTGCTTGAGCTCAGGAGTTCGAGAACAGCCTGGGCAAAATGGCAAAACCCTGTCTCTACAAAAAAAATACAAAAATTAGCTGGGCACGATGGCGCATGCCTGCAGTTCCAGCTACTTAGGAGGCTGGGGTGGGAGGACGGCTTGAGCCCCGGAAGCAGAGGTTGCAGTGAGCCAAGATCATGCCACTGCACTCCAGCCTGGATGACAGAGCAAGACACTGACTTAAAAAAAAGAAAAAAAATTATGTCAAGAGTAACAAGCTGGGAAGGCCAAAATGTCAGTATGATAAGCAATTAATAAATTGTTTTTATCATAAGAAACTTACTATATCACGCTTATTTTTCATAAGTATAAGGGTATAAACCTTTAATACCCTTTCATAAGTATAAGGGTATAAACATTTGAGGGTGGGAGAGTGTTTGGCACTAAACCCCAAATTTGCATTCACAATTGTGCCTCCCAAAAGGCCCAGTTATCACCAACCATGAGTTACCATGAGTTAGGCCCATCATCCACAGCAGCCATGAGGGTTATGGCCTAGTCAGCTCTAGGGATGCTAGGTGGGTTTATATCTGCTCTAAGAAAAGATGGTACCTAGAGGTTTCCAGGGGCCCTGGAATAACTGGAAAAAAAAAAACATAAAAAAACACCTCATGGAATGAGTAGAAGGCTCCTTGTGCTCACTTAAAAAGAAAGACGTTGTTTTTATATAAGCCAAATCCATGAGTTCCCGTTTACCAGCAGTAAGGAAATAAATAAGTTCATACAACTTATTAAAATCTTTTTCTAATTTTAGAAAATTCTAGAGTTTTATACACAACAAAGTATAATGGAAAAAGACTTGAAGTCAGGAAACTTGGGTTAGAATCCTGGTTCCCTCACTTCCAAGTTCCCTGGCCTTTTTAAATCATTTAAACTTTCTGAATCTCAGTTTGCTCATCTGTCCAATAGTGGGGAGTTGATGTGCAAAGGGTTGAGGAGGAGTGTAATAAAAGTACCTGGCAATGAAATTTGAGTTAAAACTTGTGATTGTTTTTTTAAAATGTGTAACTGGAAAGACAAGTAACACCTGCGCTTAGCAAAAAGAATTGCTACCTTCTCCCTCTTGTGCAAGACCAAGATAAATGTCTGGGTCCAGACAGTGTATTTCTGGAAAGCCAGACCATGTGAAAAAGTTATGACTTGGGCATTTAGCATGTTTTTCAGCCAGCCGGTACCTTTGAAACATCCTTTCTATGTTTGGGGAGTTAACTCAGAAAATGCTACCCAAAAGGCTTCTTCGCAGGTACCTTGTAACCTAAGCTCCACCAATCAAACGTCTAAATCAGAATCTGATTCAGCAGTAGACCAGGGTAGGCAGGAGGATCCACGTAGAATCTGCTTGCTGGTGGTAAAGGTATCCAGCCTTCAGAAGCAGCAGTGTCTGCAAACTTGGATTCCGAAGGTGCAGAAATGGCTGCAGTGGCTGGAGTTTGTGGAAATTTCAGTTGTGCTGACTTGCTGGCAGCAGTGCAAACTATAGCAACTAATGCTCCATGACGATAGTGACAGTGGAAGGACAGCTTTCTCATCAAACCAGGTCTGCCACATGGTTTGGGACACTGTTCCTGGAAACTGAACTTCAGACCAAGTTCCTAATAATTCCATGATGCAATGGTATTTTAATTAACTCTATTTCTGCCTAATCAGCCAGAGTCAGCTTCTCTTTTGTGCAAGAACTTAGGCAAATGCAAATACAATGACCTTTCTAAAATGCAAACTAATCGTCTCTTGTTTTTGCCTAAAACATCGCCATGATAAAGTCTAAACTCCTTATCTTGGCATATAGGCACTGCTGCATCTCTGGCCTCACCTTTCACTAATAGGCCTCCCACTCCACCATAAGCTGCAGTCACACCAAACTACTTGCCATTACCCAGCATTTCATATTCTTCCTTACCTCAGATCCTTTGCATATGCTATTTCTGGAAGCCAACAAAGATTTCTGAACATTGAAAGTAACGTTAACCTAAATAACAAACAGAGTGAGGCTCTAAAAGGAAATGATGTTTATCTGGGAATAGAGCATTGCGATGGTAATATGCATGCCATCGTAAACCATGTGCATATTGAGGGAGGCAAAGGAAGACATAGGTGTTTGTTTGTTGTTTGTTTTGAAACAGTCTCGCTCTGCTGCCCAGGCTGGAGTGCAGAGATGCAGTCTCAGCTCACTGCAACCTCTGCCTCCAGGGTTCAAGGGATTCTCCTGCCTCAGCCTCCCGAGTAGCTGGTATTACAGGCGCCTGCCATCACGCCCGGCTAATTTTTGTATTTTTATTAGAGACGGGGTTTCGCCATGTTGGCCAGGCTTGTCTCAAACTCCTGACCTCAGGTGATCCGCCCACCTGGGCCTCCCAAAGTGCTGGGATTATAGGTGTGAGTCACTGTGCCCAACTGACAAAGGTTTTTAAAGAAAATGATAAGGAAGGCCAGGTGTGGTGGCTCACACCTGTAATTGCAGCACTTTGGGAGGCTGAGGTGGGTGGATCATGAGGTCAGGAGATCGAGACTATCCTGGCTAACACGGTGAAACCTCGTCTCTACTTTTATATAAAAAAATACAAAAAAATTAGCTGGGCGTGGTGGTGGGAGCCTGTAGTCCCAGCTACTTGGGAGGCTGAGACAGGAGAATGGCGTGAACTCAGGAGGTGGAGCTTGCAGTGAGCCGAAATCGTGCCACTGCACTCCAGCCTGGGTGACAGAGCGAGACTCTGTCTCAAAAAAAAAAAAAAAAGAAAGAAATAATAAGGAAGATTATGTAATTGTTTTGAAATATCATCTTTGGCTACAATGATCAATTGCAAGGGTAATGCCAGTCTGAGGTTGGACAGGTAGTTGCTGGGCAGATGTCCTTGGAGAAGTATTTTTTGTATGAGGTTGCAAAGTCCTTTGTCCAAGGTTGTGGTTTTTGTAGTCTTTTTCCTTATCAGGAACAAGCGTGAGGATCTTTTTTCTTCTTTTTTCTTTTTTTCTTTTTGAGACAGGTCTTGCTCTCTCACCCTGGCTGGAGTGCAGTGGTGTGATCTTGGCTTACTGCAATCTCCGCCTCCCAGGTTCAAGTGATTCTCATGCCTCAGCCTCCCAAGTAGCTGGGATTACAGGCATGTGCCACCACGCACGGCTAATTTATGAATCTTCTCTTCATGACCTTCTCTGGCTCTATTTGTCAAAGTTTTCTTAACATTAGTGACTCCATTTTGATTCTGACAACTTTCACACTTCATTTCCCAGATGCTCTTGCACTAGGTTTGGCCATATAACTATGTTCTAGCCAATGGAGGATGTAAGGGGAAGCGATGTGTTCAACATCCAGGTCATGTTCTTAAAGGGAAGAGGCATATCTTCCCTTTCTTTTTCTGACTGAGTAGAATGCCAGAATGTTGGTGACCCATGTTGACAGATAATGACAACTGTCTAAGATTGGTGAGTCAGTGGGTTTGCCAACACTGTGGAGCCACCATATCAACCTTGTATGGTTACATGAGAGAGAAAAGATCTCAATCTTGTCTGTAGAGCTTGCGGTTTTAGATGTTGAACCTACATCCTAAATAGTACAGAAATTTAGCTAGTTAAGCAGAAATTTAATTTAATAAAGACACTTAAGTAAGCCACAGAATTTGCAGGAGAATCAATCAGGCTTGGAGAGTACAGAACCAGGAAAAATGCCCAATGTACTACCATATGACAGCACTACACCAGCAAAGGCCCTGCTGATCATACCTGGTGCTGTGCATTAGATGCCAAAACTGCTCTTACTGCCTCCCCTGAAACTCGATGCCTCCACCATCATCATTACCAGGAAAATGGTGCTTGCCTTCACATTGTTTCCCAAAGCCTCACTCTGGCACATGTCTATATTTGCAGGGCAGAGGTTAGGTCACATATCCAATTGCAAGGGATACTGGGAAAGTGTGTTTCTAGCTTCTCTCTTGGAAAGGCAAGTAGGGCTACTGTGCAGCCATGCAGGCTATGTACTGTGTAGCTCTGAAGGGCCACCATTCACATCCTAGTTATATGCATGGCTCCCCCTGGAGTTGTACAGTGGTGTATTAGTCAAGGTAGGCTAATATGTATACAAATAACCTCCAAATCTCGGTGGTCTCATATATGAGGGGTGTGTTTCTCACTCATGTCATGGACCAATCACGCACTGTTCAGTAGGCAGCTTTCCGCATGGTGATGCAAGAAGCCTCGCTCCTTCCGTCTAGTAGGTTTCACATTCATGCATGCAGAGCAAACATTCACTGTCATCCCATACCATTGATTGGAGAAACCTGGGGCAGAACATAAAAGGTATATACAGTTGGTGCTTGAGGTAAGATGCTGTCAGCAAGAAATGAGTCAAAGCCCACACAGAACAATTTGCTCCAGCCCTGACTACAATCAGAGTCAAGCCTGAAAGGATATGAGGGGGGTACACAAAAGCCATCTGATACACAAATCTCTACATCATTCTTACCTTCAAAGGACCACAATTAAGTCTAGCTCCAAATCCGTGAGTCCCTTGAATTTTGTCAAACACCTGATACCTCCAGGGCTGGGATATACAGGGAAAATGACAAAAGTGACCTGAAAATGTTCCTATCAATCTTAAACCAATCACAAGCCTTCATCCAATTTCCCTTAGGTATTGAATGTTGCTAATTCACTTAACTCAGCCATCCTGCACTAGGAGTCCCCCCATGCATTTCTCCCTCGAAGTGCTCTCTGTGGGTAGGAGCTATTCACACATACTCATTCATTCTTTTATTCTTTTTCTTTCTTTCTTTCTTTCTTCTTCTCCTTTTTTTTTTTTTTTTTTTTTTTTTTTACTTTAAGTTCTGGGATACGTGTGCAGAATGTGCAGGTTTGTTACATAGGTATACAAGCGCCATGGTGGTTTCCTGCACCCATCAACCCATCATCTAGGTTTTAAGCCCTGAATGCATTAGGTGTTTGTCCTAATGCTCTCCCTCCCCTTGCCCCCAACCCCCGACAGGCCGGGGTGTTTGATGTTCCCCTCCCTGTGTCCATGTGTTCTCAATGTTCAGCTCCCACTTATGAGTGAGAACATGCTGTGTTTGGTTTTCTGTTCCTGTGTTAGTTTGCTGAGAATGATGGTTTCCAGATTCATCCATGTCTCTGCAAAGGACATGAACTCATTCTTTTTTATGGCTGCAACACAAACATTTTTGAACAAAATAATCAAATTAGTCAACGGCATTTTTTAAAGTAAAGAATGTTAAGTTTTTATTACTCTGTTGTTGCATAAGGAGGTGAATAATTTTTTTCACCAGGAAATTCTCATGCAAGAAGGATACTCTTTACCAAGGAGTTTAGTGGAGATTAGGGTTTGACCAGGAGGAAGGAAGTTCTAGAAAAGGAGATAAGAAAGAAAGGCACCTTGGAAGGGAATGGTGTCTGGGAGAGTTTCAGGAGGGAAGTGAGAGTGAGAAGAGGCTCAGAGGCGCGGCGGCCACTGAGGAATTTGAAAGAAGTAGAAAGAAGGGGCAATGGAGCCTCCTCATTGGTCTTGCAACCTCCTCATTGGTCTTGGAACTATAAAAATAACATTTGGAACTATTTTCAGTGACTTTTGTGGTGTTCTTTTTTTCTTTGAATCCTAGAACTGGATTATGTGAATCCTAAGATATATTACATTTATAGGAATCAGCAGTGGTATGATTATTGCAAATTTTGTTTCTTAATTAATTGATTCTGTTGTAACCAAAAAGTTCTATTTTGGTTATATTTTTGCACATGTATCACTCAATGTTATGATAAATATACTCAAATGCTTTAAAGTAACTATGTTGCTCACTCAACAGTTCTCATTCATTCATTCATTCTTTTTTTTTTTTTTACTTTAAGTTCTGGGATACATGTACAGAATGTGCAGGTTTGTTACATAGGTATACATGTGCTATGGTGGTTTGCTGCACCCATCAACCCGTCATCTAGGTTTTAAGCTCTGCATGCATTAGGTATTTGTCCTAAAGCTCTCCCTCCCCTTGCCCCCCAACCCCCGACAGGCCCAGTGTGTGATGTTCCCCTCCCTGTGTCCATGTGTTCTCATTGTTCAACTCTCACTTATGAGTGAGAACATGAGATGTTTGGTTCTCTGCACCTGTGTTAGTCTGCTGAGAATGATGGCTTCCAGCTTTATCCATGTCCCTGCAAAGGACATAATGTCATACTTTTTATGGCTGCATAGTATTCCACAGTGTATATGTGCCATATTTTCTTTATTCAGTCTATCATTGATGGGCATTTGGGCTGGTTCCAAGTCTTTGCTATCACACATGCTCACTCATTCGAAGAGAGTATATGTCACCAAGCTCTTCCACGCCAAGCCCTCAAGTCCCCAGACCCAAACCCTCAGATGTGTGAAAATCACCTCCTGAATGTCGTTTAGCTTGGTAAACTTTTTCCAGGAAAAGATGTTTCCACTTTGGGCTGCACAAACTCTGCATTCTAAGTTTCCATTTCCTAGGGGATTTCCTTTCAAGAAATGCCCCAAAGAAAAAAGACAAAAAGGAGAGGGGAAGTCCTGTTCATTATACTTCAGAATACGTTCTCCTCCTTCTCCCCAGCTCTGAACTCATCCCCACAAATTGCTTTCCCAAATAACTCACTGGGCAGGGCTGTAACAGGGTCCCACAGGATGCTCTCATCCACTTACCCAAGTGTCTCCAAGTGGCTGGCATCAGTGGGCACCTTTTCTTAACTAATAGGAGCCTTCCTTGGCTGTCGGGTGGGCCTGCATGTGGTACTTCTTCAAGCCCGCTACAAACTCTGCAGATGACAGTAAACCTGCTGACCCCGAAGTGCTCTTCTCAGCTCCTCAAAGTGCTGTTTCTCATTGGGTGCACCCTGAGCTCAAAGATGTCTACAGTGCAGTGTTTTCTTATCGCAGACACTCAAGTGATTCCCTTAAAGAATTTGGTTAAAGCGAGGCTAGCAGATTCTTCTAATTTTGTAGCTGCCTTAGGGAGGGAGGGAAAATAACCCAGAGAGTTATACTCAAGACTCCAACTCTGGAGGACTCTGGCAGCATCCCACTGGTCATTCTCATTTCTTCCTCAGATTAAAAGGCAGTGTATCCCAGTCTGCTACCTTTTCTCAGCCTGCACACTCAGGGCGGCCATGTACATGCGTTTAGGTTGTGTATTTCATGAGATCACCACATGCCATTCACATCAGAGATGTCTTTATTTCTTTGTGGGGTTTGGTGGGTGATTTTTTTTTTTTGGCCTTTTTTTCCTCCAAAGATAAGAACGTGTACATCCAGTATAAAATTTTTCCAGCAAATGGAAGTAAAGTGCCTTGTTCTAACAGGATAGATATAAACAATGCCACTTTAACTTATTTTAAAAAGAAAACCTTGTTGATCTAGCAATAACTAAAATAACCTGAGTTTCTAAATGAGTTGCTCCTTTCATGAGTGATGGGCTAATCAGCAATTGCCATAAAATTACTAATAAATTGCTTTTTGATATTAGTGTGCTGGTTACATTTGCTATTTTATATTGTAGTTCATATCATTTGTCATTTTATTGTATCAGACGGCATTGCTGAGTTCACATTTTAAATCTACAATCATAATATAACCACTAATAGTATTTACCATGAATAATTCAAAGTAATAACTATTATATGGAAATAAATTAGAAATTAATAAGTAATGCTAGGCTAATTATTTTATAGCAATAATTTATTTTAATTATGAAATTGTAATAATTGCAAAATTTTAATGTGTATTAAAATTCAGCAGCTTGTTACTATACATTACTTTAAAATGCTATAAATTCTAATATAAGAATGCTGAGCCTAGGCCGGGCGCGGTGGCACACGCCTGTAATCTCAGCACTTTGGGAGGCCGAGGTGGGTGGATCACCTGAGGTCAGGAGTTCGAGACCAGCCTCAACATGGAGAAACCCCATCTCTATTAAAAATACAAAATTAGCCAGGTGTGGTGGTGCATACCTGTAATCCCAGCTACTCGGGAGGCTGAAGCAGAACTGCTTGAACCTGGGAGGCGGAGGTTGTGATGAGCCGAGATCACGCCACTGCACTCCATCCTGGACAACAAGAGTGAAACTCCGTCTCAAAAAAAAAGAATGCTGAGCCTTTAAATTATTTCTCCACACTGGAGAATATAGCTTCCCAAAACTAAAATTTATTTAAAACCTACTTAAGGTCTACTATGTCAAAAGAAAGTTTGTAAAATCTAGAATCGTTTCTATAGAAAATAAAATACTAATGCAAGTAAGTATGGAAATCATCATAAAGAATTTTATTTCCATGAAAACAAGACATATTTTATACAAATTATTATGTCCTCTTTTATTAATTATCTTTAGCTGCATGGTTGGTGGCTTAAAGCAGTAAACATTATTATCCGACATAGTGTTTGAGTCTTATCAGGGGCATTTTAACTGGGTGGTTCTGGCCAGGATGTCTGGCCAAGCTGCAGTTCAGATTTTGGCAGGGGCTGCAGTCAGCTCAAGGCCTGCCTGGGCCAGATGCTCTACCTTCAAAATGGCGCACTCACAGGGCTGTCAGGAGGAGGCCTCAGTTCCTCACTGTGTAGGCCTCTCCAAGGGGCTGCTCATGCCGTGGCAGCTATCTTCCCACAGAGTAAATGACCCAAGTGATGTACTCTCACTTCTGCCATATGCTATTAGTCACACAGGCAGTCCCTAGAAGATGGAGAAGCATGCAAGGGACATGAATATCAAGAAGCAGAATAATACTGAGAACCACCCTGGAGGCAGCCTACCACACCTAGTGACTTTGAGTTCTTAATTACTCTTATTTAAAATGTAAATTTTTTTCTAATTTGATTGGTACCATTCATGTAGATTAACTTTATGGTTGTTTTATTAAGACATAATTAACACATTCATTTCCTTACATATTTCTTGATAAGTGATGCCTCAAAAAGGTGGCTTTGGCCAGATGCCACGGCTCATGCCTGTAATCCCAGCACTTTGGGTGGCCAATGGGGGTGGATCACTTGAAGTCAGGAGTTTGAGACCAGCCTGGCCAACATAGCAAAAACCCGTCTCTACAAAAAATACAAAAATTAGCCGGGCGTTGTGGCAGGTGCCTGTGTCCCAGCTACTTGGGAGGCTGAAGCAGAGAATTGCTTGAACGCGGGTGGCAGAGGTTGCAGTGAGCTGAGATCACACAACTGCCCTCCAGTCTGGGGAACAGAGAAAGACTCCGTCTCAAAGAAAAGAGAAGAAAAAAAAAGAAAGGAAAGGAAAGGAGAGGAAGGGAAGGGAAGGGGAGGGGAGGGGAGGGGAAGGGAGGCTTTGAGGTTGTGATGACTCTGAAACAATTCCCCTGGGGGTGGGGTGTGGTGTGCATACTCATTTCAGATACTTCAACCATCATCTATTTGCAGAGGGTAAATCCGTATCTCCTGCCAGACCACTCTCCTGACTTGTATCTCCAAGCTGCCTACCAGACATACTCATTTACACATTCTACAAGCACTTCAAACTCAACTTGCCCAAAGTCAATACTTCCTCAAAAATTACTATGTTCTTCTTCAGTAATCCCTTTGATATCATGAGGCAGCACATCAACCCAGTTGCCTAAGCCAGAAACATGGTGTCATCCCTGAATTCTCATGAACATGTATATCCAATCACTTATCAAGTCCTATTGATTTGACCTCTTCAGCATCTCCCAAATCTCCTCTAGATGCGACAGCCTCCAACACCACGATGGTTCAGATGCTCAGCCTTCCTCCCCAGTTCTCCCAATTACCTTCTAATCACTCTGCCTCTGATCTCATCTTCCATTCCTCTGATCTAGCTTTTACATTGCCCACTAAAGTAATTTTAAATGTGAGTTTAATCACATTGTTTTCTGACTTGAAGTCCTGCCATATACATTTGGTGCCATATACATTTCTTGGTTTGGCAAACAAGGCACCCTCAAGCCTGCTTCAGCCTATTTTTCTAGTCCTCTTTCTCATTAGACCCCAACATAAACCCTAAGCTCCAGTCCTAATAAACTTTTCAGAATTCTTTGAATCACCTGCATGGTCTCCTTACTTCCGCGTCTTTGCACATGTTACCTCTACTTGTAATATTTTTCCACTCCCTTGTTTACCATCCCAGATCTTTCCATCTTTCCAAACATAGCTCCAGTGTCATCTCCTTTGGGCAGCCTTCCCTGATTTCCCAATCTGAGCCAGAGGCCCCCTCTTCTGTATTTTCCCACAGCATCACATGCATATCTCTATGGATGTAATATACAGTTTGACAAGCATATGTTCCTCCACCTTTGAAGACAATGACTGCATCAATGTTATTCAGCTGTTCAGTCCTAGTTACATAACAGTCCCTTGATAAGTGATAGTGAAAAGCAAAAAGGGGCAGAGTGCCTTTTCCCGTCTCAAGGGCCTGGCCGGAAGCAGAACACTTACGTATGTTCCCATATGTTGCAGCTCTAGTCCTTACGTTCCTAGGGTGGGGAAAGTTGCAGGAAGTCAGGGACCCCAAACTGAGGGACTGGCTGAAGCCGCAGCAGAGGAACATAAATTGTGAAGATTTCATCTTAATATGGACATTTATCAGTTCCCAAATAATACTTTTATAATTTCTTATGCCTGTCTTTACTTTAATCTCTTAATCTTGTTATCTTAGTAAGCTGAGGATGTACGTCACCTCAGGACCACTGTGATAATTGTGTTAACTGTACAAATTGATTGTAAAACATGCGTGTTTGAACAATATGAAATCAGTGCACCTTGAAAAAGAACAGAATAGCAGCGATTTTTATGGAACAAGCGAAGACAACTGTAAGGTCTGACTGCCTGCAGGGTCAGGCAAAAAGAGCTATATTTTTCTTCTTGCAGAGAGCCTATAAACGGACATGCAAGTAGGAGAGATATTGCTAAATTCTTTTCCTAGCAAGGAATATTAATATTAATACCCTGGGAAAGGAATGCATTCCTGGGGGGAGGTCTATAAACGGCCGCTCTGGGAATGTCTGTCTTGGGCAGTTGAGATAAGGACTGAGATACGCCCTGGTCTCCTGCAGAAACCTCAGGCTTACTAGGGTTGGGAAAACTCTGCTCTGGTAAATTTGTGGTCAGACCGGTTCTCTGCTTTCGAACCCTGTTTTCTGTTGTTTAAGATGTTTTTCAAGACAATATGTGCACCGCTGAACAAAGACCCTTATCGGTGGTTCTGCTTTGCCCTTTGCCTTGTGATCTTTGTTGGACCGTTATCAGTAGTTCTGCTTTTGCCCTTTGTCCTGTTCTCTCAGAAGCATGTGATCTCTGTTAGACCCTTATCAGTGGTTCTGCTTTTTGTCCTTTGAAGCATGTGATCTTTGTACCTACTCCCTGTTCTTATACCCCCTCCCCTTTTGAAACCCTTAATAAAACCTTGCTGGTCTGAGACTCAGGCGGGCATCACGGTCCTACCGATATGTGATGTCACCCCTGGCGGCCCAGCTGTAAAATTCCTCTCTTTGTATTATCTCTCTTTATTTCTCAGCTGGCCGACACTTATGGAAAATAGAAAGAACCTACATTGAAATGTTGGGGGCATGTTCCCCCAATAGGGGAAATGATGCTACTTGCTTAGAAGCTGGCCCTCTCGGCATGCCAAATTATACTGCCTCCTTCTAACTGATGTTACAGGTTTGATCAATACCCATTTCCCTACTTTTGCTTTGTTTTCCTTTTCTGTTGAAGCAGAGAGGCCAAACGTGACTTTCCAGCCTTTCTTACACCTGAGGCTGGTTAATGACACAGTTCCAACCAATGAGATGTGAGCAAAAGGCCCTGGGAAGGCCATCCCTTCCTGAAATAAACGGCAAAGCCTTAGTGTGAGGATTCGGCTACTTCACCTTTCTCTTTTCTTCCAGACTGGAATATGGTTGTGGGGCCTTGTGATGCAGCAGCCATCTTGTGACTATGAATCCAACAGGCCTAAAAATGAAAACCACTCACTGAGCAGGATAGAGCAGAAAGACAGAAGAAGTCACGGTCTTTCATGACATTGCTGAGCACTGAATCAGCCCTGAATTGCCAACTTCCAATGATGTTCTGTAAAATTAAATAAATCCCTAATTGTTTGAGCTACCAAAGGTCAAGTTTTCTGTTATTTGCAACCAAAAGCATTTCTAAGAGATATGATACCCTATGGAGGTATAAATTTCTTATTACCTAGGACTCCTTGGAGTTATGTGCAATATTAATAACCAACATAGGTACTATTTATTGAGCTCATACTACAGATCAAGCACAGTAATAAATGTTGATGATTCATGATCTCATTTTATTTTATTTTATTTTATTATTATTTTTTTTGAGACAGAGTCTCACTCTCTCACCCAGGCTGGAGTGCAGTGGCACAATCTCAGCTCACAGCAAGCTCCGCCTCCCGGGTTCATGCCATTCTCCTGCCTCAGCCTCCCAAGTAGCTGGGACTACAGGTGCCTGCCACCACACCTGGCTAATTTTTTGTATTTTTAGTAGAAACGAGATTTCACTGTGTTAGTCAGGATGGTCTTGATCTCCTGACCTCATAATCTGCCTGCCTTGGCCTCTCAAAGAGCTGGTATTACAGGAGTGAGCCACCACGCCTGGCCATGATCTCATTTTAATTCTCACCTAAGAGATAGATGGTATTATTATTATTATTATGACAGAGTTCTTCTTAAGCATGGGATAATTCAATGAGAGAGACAAGGAAACTCACCTAAGGTCACCCAGTAAGTGTCAGAGAGTGTCATGCTCATAAGCACTGTATTGATCTGCAAATAACACCAGCCATTTGATCTTACTTTTTGGAGGACAGACAGCATTCCATGCCTGAAGCCTTTCTGTTACCCGAGAACTGTCAATACAACAGAGCTTGGCTCATAATGATACTTACACCACCTGTGTATAAACAAAACTAGTGTAACCAAATAAAATGGTGTTATTGTAAAGAGCTCATGGGAATTTGAGCAGGGTAGTCTTTTGGAAAGCACCAAAAGGGGCCTATTTGGCTTTGAAGTGCAAGGTAGCCTAGGCAGAGGCTATATGAAAAATATTTGGCCAAAATGCTCCACATAATAAGGTCTCAAGAAATTCTGGAGTTGTCAGCTGGTGCTCTGAGAAGGGAAGTGGACTCTGGAAGAAAGAAGGGAGGGGAGGAAGGGCACTTCCTCTTGAAGCAGTGAGAAATCCCCTCTAGTGGGGAATGGCAGGAAAAGGTACAAGAAGTGTGAGGAGTAATACACAATCTGAAGCAGTTTTCTGCATATGCTATAATTATTTCCTGAAACTTCAGAAACATCTGTTAATTGAAATAGCCTTGCACTAGCATTGTTTTGGAGAAGGAGTAAAACATGGCGGTAGGCCAGGTGTGGTGGCTAACACCTGTAATCCCAGCACTTTGGGAGGCTGATGCAGGTGCATCACTTGAGGTCAGGAGTTCAAGACCAGCTTGGCCAACACGGTGAAACCCTGTCTCTACTAAAAAATACAAAAATTAACCGGGCATGGTGGTGCATGCCTGTAATCCCAGCTACTCAGGAGGCTGAGGCAGAGAGTCACTTCAACCCAGGAGGCAGAGGTTGCAGTGAGCCGAGATCACACCATTGCACTCCAGCCTAGGTGACAGAGCAAGACTCTGTCTCAAAAAAGACAATAATAATAATCAGTGGCAGTACTTTCAAAAATCTACACGGGGATGAGATGACAGGTTCCAGCTGCAAACCCACCTGTGTTGTAGATAGATTCTGTATTTTCCCCAAATACATTGAGTCACTAGAACCTTTGGAGGTACAGGAAGAGGAACGAGATCACTTAGGATGGAGGATAAAGCCTTTTTATTGGATAATACTGAAGAGGATGTTAGGGGAAAGGTAAAGCACTTAAAGTCACTTGGGTTTCAGGGGTTTATTAAAAATTGGATGATATTCTAGACAGCATTGTCCAATACATATATAGCCACAAACATCAGCCATATGTTTAATTGTAAACTTTCTGGTAGGTACATTTTAAAAAGTAAAAAGAAATACATAAAATTACTTTTAACAATTCCTATGATTTGAATATGTTCCCCAAAGTTTACGTATCAGAAACTTTATCCCCAATGCAGCAATGTTGGGGGTACAGCCTAATAAGTGGTGATTAGGTCATGAAGGCTCTGCCCTTGTGAGTGGATTAATGTTGTTATTGAGGGAGTAAGTTAGTTATCTCAAGAGAGGGCTTGTTAGAAAAATGAGTTTGGCCCTCTATTTCTCTCCCACACATTCTCTTGCTTTCCTGCCTTCTGCCATGGGATGATGAAGCAAGAAGGCCATCACCAGATGCCACCCCTTGACCTTGGACTCCAGCCTCCAGAATTGTAAGAAATAAACCTCTGTTCTTTATAAACTAACCAGTGTTAGACATTCTGTTATAGCAGCACAAAATGGACTAAGAAAATAATATAGTTTATTTAATCTAACAAAATTTTTTTATCATGTAACTAATGTTTAAAAATACATGAGATATTTCATATTCTCTTTTTGCACTAAGACTTTGAAATCCATTTGGTAATTTATACTTACAGCTATCTCAGTTTGAGCTAGCCACATTTGAAGTGCTCAATAACACCAAACCTTACCTCTTTTTTTTTTTAAGTTTAACAATTTTTCATGGCAATTTGCCTAAAATATAGTACTATAAACTTGGGTGTCTCCCCTTTTTTGCAACTTTTTCTCTATTATAAAAATTTTCTCCCTTTTTTTGCAGCTTCTCTATTATTTTCTACTATGGTCGTTTGTAGAAAAGTTGAAAAATACAGAAAAGTACAAAGAAAGAAATTTAATCCATCCATAAACCACCGTTCAGAAATGACCACTGCAAAAATTTTAATATATGGTTCTAAATTTAAATATACATACATATATATCTCAAATTAAGATACAGTATATGAAATAGACAGTATTATTTGCTTCCTTTTTCACTTTTAAAAAAGTTATGTGATGCCCAAACTGAGGTTATCTTTCTCTGCACATTCAGAAGAATCAATACCGTTTTCAGAATGCCGCAGATAGCATTATGAATCCTTCAGTCCCTAAGGTTAAATAAATGTTATCTATTCCCAATCCTTTGTTATGGATGTCTCTTCTGTCACTGTAAGTTTATGGGGTTTTTTCTTCTCCAAATTATGAGAGTTCATCTTTTTCTCTTCATATACAATGTTTTCACCTAATTCATTTCTCATGTGCATTACCGTAACAGTAGCTTCTTTGGTCTCCCTGTGTCCAATTTCTTCCATTTCAAAACATCCTGGTTATTGATGCAAGACTAATCTTCGAAATGTCATTTTTGACCTGTTGGTAGGAAGAAGACAGAAGAGATGGGAGATTAAGTAGCCAGCTTTGAATCTCTGAAATAGAAATACACACTCCAGGGAAATCTGTGCTTCCAATGGGAATATAATTACCCCTCCATATCCTCCCCCTTCACATCCAACCCATCATAGAAAAGGAAAGTCTGACACAAGATACTTATTAAAACCTCAAAAAGGTATTAGAGCCCAGTTTCTCTAAGAAAGGATACTGGAGGCCGGGCGCAGTGGCTCACGCCTGTAATCCCAGCACTTTGGGAGGCCAAGGCAGGCAGATCACAAGGTCAGGAGTTTGAGACCAGCCTGGCCAACATGGTGAAACCCCGTCTCTACTAAAGATACGAAAAATTAGCCATGCGTGGTGGTGCACCCCTGTAATCCCAGCTACTTGGGAGGCTGATGCAGGAGAATCGCTTGAACCCAGGAGGTGGAGGTTGCAGTGAGCCGAGACTGAGCCATTGTATTCTAGCCTGGGCAACAGGGCAAGACTCCATCTCAAAAAAAAAAAAAAAAAGAAAGAAAGGATACTGGAAATTACAGCTACCTTTTCCCCACCAATGCATAGATACAGAAAAGCTGACAGAGCACTAGAACTATGCCCTCCAGCCACAGTCCAGAGGGCAAAACAAATGGGTCTTGCACAAAAATGAGAAAGGATTTGAGGAGAAATTACACCCAAGTAAACTGAAAGTCTGGATAGACTCCCCTACATTAAACATTAAGAAGATGAAAACAAATACTGTCTGCATTATGAAAATCTATTACTTTTTTAAAAGGAGGACAAAGAAACAACCAGACTAAGAAAAAAAAGATATGGAACCCAGTGTTGAAGAAAATATAACTCAAAGGAGAGAAGGAAATTCTCTATAACGGCTTCCCTATAAAGCAACTAAAAAAATATGAATTCTATAAATAAGAACTTAAAGACAAGATGAAATACAAAACAACAACAGGAAAAGAGAAACTTACAATTCTAAGTAAACAGATTAAAGACTAAAAGAATACTCATCATAACTCATAGATTCTGCTTCTTACATATGACATTACACACAGACAAAAGAGACCCAGGCTCGAGGCCCTGCTCTTTAGAGGACTGAGGATATCACAAAGACCAGGAAGATAAATTTATTAAAGAACACGTGGGCATCTCTGATGTTCTGTGCTGGCACAGCAAAACCCACAACCCTAAACCTACTCTCATAATTCACACCCCTCAGGCCCCAAGGAAAGGTTTCTTCTGATGTACGGAAGAATGCCAAACGCCATGAAGGTTTTTGCGCCTTTGCCAGTATCAGAGATGGACACTGCTCAGGAGAATGAGAAAGATTTGAGCTGAAGAATTTAAGAAGGATAATAGACCAATTCACTTGCTTGTCAGATACATAGTCTCAGCATGAATCCCATAGATTCTTACTGAAGAAAGTATCATTTCCCAGAAGGCCAAGCATTCATTCTCTCATGTCTTTTTGTATCTAATTCATTGGTTTTGAAGGTACTAAAATATTAAAGCATATTCACAACTGTTACACATGGCATCTGAGGAGCATTTTGCAACATTAAACAACTCATATTACATATTATTCTTAAAGGTGTATGTACATACAGACAAGAAATAACTTATGTGAAGTGTAGTTCCAATTATTTACATTGGTAACTATGTGGACTTTGAACATTAACACTACAAATAGTTTTACAATGTAAAAATCTTTTACTATTACTGTATTAAACTTTTAAAATACTAAATAAAATATCAACTTTATGTAATTTTGATTTTTGTTCAATGTAATTATTATTTATTTTTATTTTTATTTTTATTTGTGACAGGGTGACTCTGTTGCCCAGGCTGGAGTGCAGTGGCACAATCTCAGCTCACTGCAACCTCCACCTCGCGGGTTCAAGCCATTCTCCTGCCTCTGCCTCCCAAGTAGCTGGGATTACAGGAGCCCACCACCATATCTGGCTAATTTTTGTACTTTTAGTGGAGACAGGGTTTCACCATCTTGGGCAGGCTGGTCTCAAACTCCTGACCCATCAGGTGATCTGCCTGCCTCGCCCTCCCAAAGTGCTGGGATTACAAGCATGAGCCACTGCACCCAACCTGTTTTGTCTTTTGATAGAGAAATTTCAGGCAGGGTGCAGTGGCTCACACCTGTCATCCCAGTGCTTTGGGAGGCTTAGGTGGGAGGATTGTTTGAGGCTGAGAGGTCAAGAGACCCTTCTCTACAAAAAAATTCAAAAAATTAGCCTGGTATGGTGGTATGTGCCTGTATAGTCCCAGCTACTTGGGAGGCTGACATGGGAGAATTGCTTGAACCCAGGAGCTCAAGGCTGCAGTAAGCTATGATTGTGCCACTGCATTCCAGCCTGGTTGACAAAGGAAGACTCTGTCTCTTAAAAAAAAAAAGTTTTTAAATTTCAATTTTAGAAGAAAAATATAAAAATCATTAAAACAATTTAAAAATTTAAATTTTTACATCCTTTTCATTTTTGATGAAAATTATTCAAATTTTGTTCTTTTTAAATTTTTAATCATATATATATATATAATTTTTTTGTTTGAGACGGTGTCTCGCTCTGTCACCAGGCTTAAGAGTGCAGTGGCTCATGGCTCACTGCAACCTCTAGTTTGAGTGATTCTCCTACCTCAGCCTCCTGAGTAGCTGGGATTACAGGCACATGCCACCACACCCAGCTAATTTTTTGTATTTGTAGTAGAGATGGGGTTTCACCATGTTGGCCAGGATGGTCTTGACCTCCTGACCTCATGATCCTCCTGCCTTGGCCTCCCAAAGTGCTGGGATTACAGGCATGAGCCACCGCGCCCAGCCTCTTCTATATATTTTTTTAAAAATTACGTGAAAATGTGAAAAACGGCTGGACGCGGTGGCTCACACCTGTAATCCCAGCACTTTGGGAGGCCTATGCAGGCAGATTACGAGGTCAGGAGATCGAGACCATCCTGGCCAACACAGTGAAACCCCATCTCTACTAAAAATACAAAACATTAGCCGGGCGTGGTGGCGGGCGCCTATAGTCCCTGCTACTTGAGAGGCTGAGGCAGGAGAATGGCGTGAACCCAGGAGGCGGAGCTTACAGTGAGCCGAGATTGTGCCACTGCATTCCAGCCTGGGTAACAGAGCGAAACTCAGTCTCAAAAAAAAAAAAAAAAAAAGGAAATGTAAAAAAGTTCTTAAAAAACAAATTATATGAAAATCTTCATTATACCAACAACATAATGAGTGATTTTACTAAAATGAAAGAAAAATTAATGTTATGAATAGACAAAAAGCATATGAACTATAAAAGTTTTTACTTTAGTACACATCTAACCATTGCTGGCCCATGAACAGAACACTCAAATATGCCCAATTATAATTACATGCATCACCTTTAATATTTTGTCAAATTTCAGTCATGTAAAAACCATGGCTTTTACACATATTGTCTATTTTGTTAATATGAAAGTATATTTGTCAAAGAAGAAGGATAGAGCATATTTTTTAATTTAATAATTTCTTAGTTTGGTTTATAACTTCTAAATATTTAGATATATGGAGGATGGGCCTGCATTTATTTTCTTGCTCTTATTCCTACAAATATCAGGAGCAGCACTGCTTATCAGTAAGGAACAAAACTGATATAGCAAAAAATTAAATTATTCCCAAGAAGGAAAGTCTTGAGACAAATAAAGTGAGCATAAGGAAATAAAACCCAAAAAGTCGTTTAAGAAAAATGAATAGATATGGAAAATAAAAGTGACCCAGGTCCAATGGAGAAATCTGCTGAACACTTAACTTAGCCAAGTGCTCAAATTTAGTGCAATGAATGATGGGAAAGCCTGAGACAGTATGCATCCCGATGTGATGAACTGAACACTACACACTAGCTATTCTTGCAAAAAATGGGTAATCTGAATCTAATCATAAGCAAATAATTGGACAAATTTGAATTGTGGGACATTTCACAAGACAACTTGTCTGGACTTCTCAAAAATGTCATTGTCATAAAACCTCCCTCCCCACCCTTCCCAGAAAATAACTTAAAGATTGCTCTAGATTAAAGAAAACGAAAGACATCATTTTTAAAAAGTGACCCAATATATAGATAATTGTCCCTTGAAGTAAAAATTCAATGAAGCAACAGAAAAATTATCAAAAATATGTGAAAACAAAGCCAGGCACAGTGGCTCACACCTGTAATCCCAGTACTTTGGGAGGCCAGGGTGGGTACATTCCTTGAGCTCAGGAGTTCAAGACAAGTCAGGGCAACATAGAAAGACTCCCAACTCTATTAAAATATATTTTTATATATATAATATAATAATATTATATATTATATGTAAATATATATATAAAGAAAACATTCTCTAAAAGAAAAATGGAACCCACAGATTGAAAAGAAAGTTCTCCTTTAAGTAAGATTTGTACCAAATGAAATGCTTAAACAGAAGTTAGTTATATCTTGACCCTCCTTAGGTCCTCTTGGTTACCATTATATGGTCCAGTGGCAATTGTATTGTCACACACCTTTCTTACTCTACTTTACACATTAGTTTCTGATTTTTCCTCCCTTCTATCTTTTTTCTCATCTCATGACACTGGCGGAGTGGCTAACATAGTTAACTATGTGTAAAACAAGAGTAAGTAGGCTCAGAATGAGTGCCTAATGGCCTTTATTGTGGCATAAAGAGCTCAGGTTTGGTGAAGCTCAGAGGCATTCTTTACTTCCAGTTTCAGGGCTATGTTCTTAAATGCAGATGTTATCAGGAGTCTGACTTTCATACAAGGGAAGAGAAAGGATCAGGGAGAATCCCTTCTACTTCTCTCAATTTCCCATCTTAGTACACATTAGAAAAAACTTTTATCAGGACTTTCACCTCCTGAGGAGCATCCTCCTTTCCTCATCCTTGACTTTTGACCTACCTATATTATTATAACTGATGTGAGTGTCTTGTAGGCAGTATATAACTAGGCTGTGCTTTCTTCTTTTTTTAATCCATTCTGACATTCTCTCTGTTTTAATTGGCATGTTGAGACCAAAGGTTGGCCAACTATGGCCCATGGGCCAAATCCAACCCACCACCTGTTTTTGAAACAGAACAATATGTAAAAGAGATTGCTTGTGGTTCACAAAGCCGAATATTTACTATATGGCTTTTTAAAAACATTCCTCGACCACTGATTTAGACCATTTACACTTAATGTAATTATTGATATGTTTAGATTGATGCCTAATATTTTATTGTTTGCTTTTAGTTTTTATCTCTGTTTTTTGTTCTTCTATTTCTCCTTTCCTATCTCCTTTTGGGTTACTTGAACATTTTTTAATATTACATTTTATCTATTATGTGTTTTGACTTGATCATAGCTCACTGCAGCCTCAAACTCTTGGGCTCAAGTGATTCTCCCACCTCAGCCCCCTGACTAGCTAGGACTATAAGTATTCACCACCATGTCTGGCTTTCTTTTTTTTTTTTTTTTTTTTGTAGAGGTGGGGTCTCACTATGTTTCCTAGGCTAGTCTTGAATTCCTGACCTCAAGCCATCCTCCCACCTCAGCCTCCCAAAGTATTGGGATTACAGGCATGAGCCTCTGTGCCCAACCTATATCTCTTTGTACAGTATCTTTATGGGTTGCTCTAGGGATTACAGTAGACATGTTTAACTTTTTCTAACTCTACTTAGAATCAGTATTTTACCACTGTAAGTGCAATATGAAAACTTCACTACCATATAGGTCTCTTTATCCTTGCCCTTTTATTTTGTAGTTATTATATACCACATCCATAAACATTAAAAACTTCACCATTGTTTGAATTTTTGCTTTCTATCATTTAACATATTTTAAAGAACTAAAGAGGAGAAGAATATTATACTTATCTTGGTATTTGCCATTTCTGTTGCTCTTCCTTTATTCCTAATGCTCCAAGTTTCCTTTTGGTATCATTTCCCTACTATATGGTGATTTTCCTTTAGCAATTCTTTTAGTGCAAGCTTACTAAAAACAACTCCTCTTAGTTTTCCTTCATCTGAGGATGGCTTTATTTCATCACTTCATTACTGAAGGATATTTTTGCTAGTAATAAAACTCTGGGTTGACAGTTCAAGCTAGGCGAGCTCATACATTGGAAAAAATACTAAACTAAACATCAGTTCAGTGGTACTTTGATTTTTGTCTTCTTCACTGATGTGCCTGCTATTATTTACTTTTCAGAGTCCTCAAATAGTGGCTCTGTGCATTCTGTCCAGCTTTTATGGCTGCATTCAGGTGGAAAGACAGGGTGGAGTGTGCTTATTCCATTTTACCCAGAAGGAGAATCCTTTCTTCACCCTTTAACACTCTTCAATTATGGAGAATAGTAGTTTGATTAGTGGAAGTTGACATTCCCCCATCAGTGTTTACTAGTAAGTGTATCAGTATGCTAAAGGTCACATCCAGGAATGTTCCAACTCCTTTGTTCTGTCTTTGACCTGCTTGCACCAGGGACAATGAGCCCTTGACCTTTCTGTTACTACCTGCTAAAACAGGCCCAGGAGATCTTTCAGGGATAGTTCTGGCCATCTTCCATCTCTTTTCTCCTGATGACACCTAAAATATATAAGGCCACCTAAAGTTCTCACAAGATGGTGGCTAAGTCAGAGTCTGCTCTGTGAATCCAGCTTTACTCATGGGAGGTCCCTAAGTCTAGATACGGAGAGAGAGTAAGACGGCCCCACTTTGGCCCCAGATCCAAGTATATTCACCAATCCAACTTTGTCATAAAGTCCAACTTTGTCATGGTTCACATGGGGGTTGTCTTGGCTCCTGCCTCATCCATTAATTAGTTGATACTTCTTCTTCTTCATTGGCCATTAGATTCCTGTATCTAGTCTCTCTATACATAGACAGAAGTCTAACATGTCTAGATTATCCTAATGTACACTAATGTATCCGGGATAGGAATCAGAAGCCCTATCCCAGCTGGTTTAAGTAAAAGCAACTTATTGGATTACATAAATAAAATGCCAATTTCAGCCTAAGCTAGAATCAGACGCTCAAAAGGACCTGTCTCTTCATTTCTCAGTCTTCTTTTCTTCATAAGGGCTTTAGTCTTAGGCCACATGGTAGCCCCAGGAGCTCATGGTTCAAATCATCCTATACCTAGACATCACAATAAAATAAGACTACCTCTTCCCAACAGTTCCTATTAAGAACCCTAGAATTGGGCCAGGCGTGGTGGCTCACACCTGTAATCCCAGCAATTTGGGAGGCTGAGGCAGGCAGGTCACTTGAGGTCAGGAGTTTGAGACTAGCCTGGCCAACATGGTGAAACCCCGTCTCTACTAAAAAATACAAAAATTAGCTGGGCATGGTGGTGCTTGCTTGTAATCCCAGTTACGTGGGAGGCTGAGACAGGAGAATCGCTTGAACCCAGGAGGTGGAGGTTGCAATGAGCCAAGATTGAGCCACAACACTCCAGCCTGGGCAACAGAGTGAGACTCCATCTCAAATAAACAAACAAAAAAAGAATCCTAGAATTGAAGCTTTTTTTTTTTTAGATGGAGTTTCACTCTTGTTGCCCAGACTGGAGTGCAATGGTGCAATCTCAACTCACCGCAGCCTCCACCTCCTGGGTTCAATCAGTCCTCCTGTCTCAGCCTCCCAAGTAGCGGGGATTACAGGCATGTGCCACCACACCCAGCTAATTTTGTATTTTTAGTAGAGACGGGGTTTCTCTAGACTGGTCTCGAACTCCCAACCTCAAGTGATCTGCCCGCCTTGGCCTCTCAAAGTGTTGGGATTACAGGCGTGAGCCACTGCGCCTGGCTGCTCATTAACTTTGATTGGGTGACATGACCATGCCTGTGGTCTGCGGAGCGATCAGTCTCTCCAAACCACATGGACTGAGAGTGGAGAAGAGCCACTGCCCATGGAAAACTAGGGTGCTGAGACCAAAAGAAAGGGAATGCTTTGGAAAATAAAACAACAGGTGTCACATCCAAGGAAAAGTGGATGCTATCCAACCTGTAGTTAGAACTGACATTCATTATACTCCTATCATAGGCCAGGCACTGTGCTAAGTGCTTTACATATGTTATTGTATTCAATGTGGCTGGTAATAGTAATACATGAAAAGTTAGTCAACATCATTAGGCATCAGGGAAATGTATGTTAAAAATCACAATAAGGTACCATTTTATGAGGACTGAAAATATCAAAATTTGACAAGGATGTGGAACAACCGAAACTCTCATCTATTGCTAAGAGTGTGAAAGGGTGCAGTCGCTTTGGAAAAACAATTCAGCAGTGTCTAAAGTTAAGCTACCATATGATTCAGCAATTTGACCCAGATACTTTCCCCAACAGGGATAAAAATTATGTCCACACAAGGTCTTATACAAGAATGTTCAAAATGCCCTATGCATAATAGCCAAAAACTATAAGCAAAGCAAATGGCCATTAATAGAATGGATGACCGCTTGTGGTATGGTCATACAATGGAATACTATTCAACAATTAAAAGCAACTAATTACTGATACAACAGCATGGATGAATCTCATCGATATTGAAGTCAGACGCAAAGCAGAAGAAAGACACAAGGCAATGCGTATTGTAGATCTCCATTTACATGAAGTTCAAAAGAAGACAAAACTAATCTATGGTCATTGAAATTTGAAAATAGTTGGCCGGGCGCGGTGGCTCACGCCGGTAATCCTAGCACGTTGGGAGGCCGAGGCGGGCAGATCACAAGGTGAAGACTTCGAGACCAGCTTGGCCAATATGGTGAAACCCCATCTCTACTAAAAATACAAAAATTAGCCAGGTGTGGTGGCAGACACCTGTAATCCCAGCTACTCGGGAGGCTGAGGCAGGAGAATTGCTTGAACCCGGGAGGCAGAGGACGAAGTGAGCTGAGACTGCACCACTGCACTCCAGCCTGGGCGACAGAGCAAGACTCCGTCTCAAAAAAAAAAGAGAAAATAGTTGCCTTGGGGTGGTGGTGGATTGTCTGGAAAACTGGCACAAAATAACTTTCTGGAGGAATGAAAATGTTCTAGATCTTGACTGGGTGGTGTATACAACTGCTAAATGTCATCAAGTTGAACACCTAAGTCTGTGGAATTTACTGTATGCAAATTATACCTCAATTTTTAAAAATTACAAAGGACTAACATTAAAGTTTGTGCCAGTTTAATCGTTCCTTTAATGTTGTGCACTATTTTCCCATTTTTTCACAATCACAAATTATGATACAATGACTATCTTTTGTGCATATGTGAAATTACCAATATTAAGCATTTTGACCCATAAAAATGACAAGTTTGTATAGTCAAACCTAGTAGATATTTAATATTTTGAATTATTCCCATTATCCCCATTCTTAGGTGACTTGAGAAAAGTTTACAAATTTTTGTTGATACTCATTGCTAAACTGCTTTTTCTACCAATTTTATAAATGTATACTCTTTTTACAAAAGTGTCTTAGGTTGGTGCAAAAGTAGTTGCGGTTTTTGCCATTACTTGCAATGGCAAAAGCCGCAACTACTTTTGCACCAACCTATGACTTGAATCCTGTTTTTCAGTTCTTCAAATTTTGATAGACACTTATCTTGCACATCCATATGCACGCTCCTCTCTTCCCAGCACTTTGTACATCTCTCATGGCTCATAACACATTCTTCTTCCATCACGTATGTGTACACATATGGCTGTATAGGAAAACAGCTTCTGGAGGATAAGAACAATTTGTTTTGCGGTTTTTTATTTTTAATAAAATCTCCTAACTTGGTGCCTTATGCATTTCATTTATTCATTCAACTAACATCTTCCAAATTCACATAAGGGACCAGTTATCTGTGAATGGTGTAACAGGCCTTGAAAAAGTCCACGAAACTAAACATTACCAGTTTCAAATATACCCGACAGGTCTCATTTTAACATTCATGCTCCACGTTTTAAGTTCCCAGATTGCTACCTTCCCATGTTTTTGGTGCTCTAATCTGGAAACAAAAACTCTGAAAATTTAGTTTTGAATGTATTATGTGAGGGCCTTTCCCTGGGCCCTGCTAATAATTCCTTAAAATGCTCCCCAGAACCACATGTTGGGGGACTTAGGATAATCAGTGAAATCTAGGGCAGCCCGTCGGTCTGGGACTTTTCACAGGACTCTGAAGGGCACCGGGGTAATTCCTTTTTAAGGACAGCAGTGCAGTGAATATGCAAATCGTGACAGCAACAAGCTCCTTCTAGTTCCGGAGTGCCCGCAGGCTCCTCCCGGTCGCCGCCGTCGCCTAGCGAATAGGGTTGGGGCTCGCACGGTCCCCGCGGCACCCCGAGACTAGCCATCCCGTCTCGTCCCCGCATCTCGGAGCGCCACGGCGGGCTCCTGCCGCCCCGCCCCACCCCACCCCCCGGCGCGCGTCCCGAGCCCCGCCCGCGCGCCCGGCAGGAAAGGGCGGTCCTGCGCTGTCGCCCACGCTCGCTCCCGCTGTCGGACTCTGGGCCTGGACCGCGCGTGACCGGCGCCAAGAGCGAGAGGCATGGGCGCGCGCCCGGGCCAGTGAACGGCTCCGGGATGGACTGCGGCTCAGTCGGCGGCCAGAGGACCCAGCGCCTGCCCGGCCGCCGGCGGCTTCTCTTCTTGCCCGCGGGCCTCAGCGGAAGACCCGGCGGCAGCGAAACCTCAGCACGCCGCTGCCTCTCTGCGCTCTCCGACGGTCTGGGGGCGCTGCGCCCTCGCGCCCCGGCGGCCCGCGGCGGCGTGTCACGTGCCTCACCGCTGCTCCTCCTCCTGCTAGTGCCCTCCCCGCGCTTGGCCGCCGCAGCCCCGCGCCGGCAGCTCGGGGACTGGGAGCGCTCGCGCCTCGGGTATGCCGCACCCCCGGCCGGGCGCAGCGGCGCGTGGAGGTGCTCACCGGGCCTCGGCCCGGGCGTTGCCGCTGCCGCCGGCGCCCTTCCCCAGTACCACGGCCCGGCGCCTGCACTCGTTTCCTGCAGGAGAGGTGAGGCCCGGGTGGGAGAGGAGAGGGGGCTCGTCTCGCGGGGTTGGACGGCGGGGCGGGGATCTCAGCTACAGCCTCCCCGAGGAAAGGCCCGGCAGGCCGGAGGGCGGGTCCTCCAAGGCCACCGGCATCTGCCCGGAGCGTGGGTCGAAGGTCCGGGCCCGCCCTGCTCGGCCGCGGTGGCGGGGCTTAGCCCAGAAGAGACGAATTCCTGGGAATCCCGGGCGCTAAAGTTGGAGGGAGGTGCGTGCTGGGGCGGGGAGGTGGTGCCCGCCCACTCCTAGGGTCTGCTTTTGGGCGCCGCCTTCCAGGCGTTCTGTTTGGCAGCGCCCAGCCTGTTGGGCGTTCAAGGGGAAGGGGTGTGTATGTTTGAGGAGCAAAGCTCTGGGAAATGAAGGGATTGCTTTATAGTTTGATTTCAAATTCTGATGGAATCATTAATTCGTGGAGTCCTAGCGTCTGCCCTGTCCCTGGCCCTTTTCTAGATGTGTGAGATATATCAGTCCACAAAATCTTCCCTCTGGAGCTTAATTCTAGCAGAGCAGACGCAGTAAATATGTGTGTGTGGATATACGTATGCATAATTGATGTATATATAATTTATATATACAAATAATTTTTATATATTCATAATTCGATGCCTGGTATAGAAAAATAGGATAAGGCTTGGGAAGTGGAATGGGTCTCCAGTTGTGAATTTAAATAGGGTGATAAGAATCGATTTCATTGAGAAGGTAGCATTTAATTAGAGTCATGCATCTCTTCAGGACAGTCGCCTACTGAGAAATGAGTCATTAGGCGACTTCTTCCTTGTGTGAATATTGTAGGGTGTGCTTACACAAACCTGGATGCTACAGCCTACTACACACCTAGACTATCAGGTAGAGGCTAGTGCTCCTAGGCTACAAACCTGAACAGCATGTTACCGCGTACTGAATACTAGAGGCAATCTGAACACAATGGTATTTGCGCATCTAAATGTAGAAAAGGTAGAGTAAAAATATGTATTATAGTCTCATATACCACTGTCGTGTGTGCCCCTCTGTCCTGGGCTGAGAGGTAGTTGTGGGGCGCATGACTATTTAAAGGAGGTGAGAGAGACCACTGCCCTGGAGATGAGGAAAGTAAATAGAATCAATTTATTAGATAGCATATTGTTGATTAAAGAAAAAAATCATTTCTGATAATCAACAGACTTGGCAAAATTATCACTTTGGGCAGTCTATACATATTCATTAGTAGCCATCACTAACTACACATTTTTCATATTTTCTTCAACAGATAGGCCCACTAAATGTTGACCATATCTATAATTTAAGAATATCATTGGCTGGGGTAAAAACTGATTAGTAGAGCAATAAAGTGAAGGAAACTTTATATACAGAGAGTGGGGAATGAGTAGTGAACTCGATGTCACTGTCCTTCAGTAATTAGGAGTCGGAGATGAGTTTGGTCTTTATTCTGTATTTTGCCTTTTGTTGTGCTTTTTCTGACAAGCTAGTAATTTCCAATTTGTTTTTCTCTCAATGCAAGAGTATAGGGCAAAAAGAGAGTGTTCTTTCTCATGGATTTGCTGACCAATCAGTAAGGTGGTACTGTTGTTTTAGTGTCAGCTATCTCATTCTTCAGTCATCATAAAAAATGAGTATGGATGCATAAAAACAGAAGAGAGCAGAGACACAGTTAAGGAAGCATGTATGCCCATTAACCAGCCAATGAGCGTTTCCCAACCATTTGTTTGCTTGGTGCCTGAGGTTCTCAGTTGAGCTACTTAAGGATGTCATGAGTAGGAAGTTTGTATTTGGTTTCCTCATCCTGTCCAAGGCTACCTTTGGGCCTCTATTGTAATTGTGGGTTTTTAATATTCTCTTGATATGCTGAAGGTCCCCAGAAAGGGGAATTGCATGTTACACGTTGACACAGCTCAGTTGGCTCGCTTCCTTATGATCAGTGAGTAGTCTGGGAGTTGGCGGTGTCCTCAGGTACTGCCCTTTGACAGAAGGCAAGAGGGCATTTCCTTCCCTCATCAGGGGTTGGAGTGCCCAATGGAAAGTGGCCAGCCCTTCTGTCGACCTTTCAGAGGCAGGATTTCTTGGAAATAAACTTGCTGTTTCTGGTTCCAATCTTTTTGAAAAAGAACAACAATAACAAAAAAACTATAGTATCCAAATTGGCGTTACAAAGTAGTCATGTGATTGTTTTGTGTATGTGGGGGTGGGGGTGAGGAGGTTATGTTTTAAATACATGAATGATTATTTTCTTACTAGAAACAAGGAATTTAGGTCTAGAGTAACCCTGTCACTCTTCACAAGTCATTCCAGACTCAGGTGTTTTCGAGCTCCCTGACACATGGGGCAGTCCAGTAGAGTTCTGGGGCAGGTGAGGTGGTCCTTAGGAGGTCCCCTGGAGAAGTGCTTTCATTCTTTCACTCCCACTGTTTCTCAAGCTAGGTCTCTTCTGTGTTGGGCAGACATCCTGGGTCTCTTCTCATGGAGGCCAGTTTTAGTCTCAGGACTGGAAATAAACTAAAAAAGAGGTACCAGATTTAAGTGAGCTCGTTTATGTGAAAAGGGAAGAACTGAGGAGAAAGGAATTCATCTCAAATTTTCCCTCTAGACAGTTACATAATCCAGATTGTAGAAGTCATTACAGTTCAATTACCAAAAAAAAAAAAAAATTATTCCTAGCCTGCTGTATGCCAGGCCCTTTGCCAGATGCTAAAGATAAAAAATGAGCAAGACTGGCTGCTCCTGGGCAGCTTGGACAAATAGATGATACAGATGAGGAAATAATGTAGTAAGTGCTACGACGAGCTGTCTGTACTGAGCTGAGAACACAGGTATGGGCTCAATAAAGGTTGCTCCCTTAGCGGGGTGGAGGAAGCAGAGAGAACCATAAAGTGTAAAAAAGAAAATGCCACACCTGGAACTTAATGTATACTCAGTAAATTGGCAATTTAATGAAGAAGGGTAAAAAGAATGCTTAAAGTTTAACGATTGGGAAAGGGGAGCAAGCCATGCTTAAGCATGCGATTGCAGGAAATAGAATAGCTTAGGTTGCTAGAAAGAAAGCTGAAAGGATAAGCGTGGTCATAAATAGCAAGGGCTTTGTATGCCAGGTCAAGGACCTCCTGTCATAGCACAGTGGTTCTTTGAATCTCAGGGCCCAGTTTTACCAACAAACACAAACACACATAAGTCATTGCACTTTATATTGTGTCAGTCTGCAAATGGTTCTTGATATAGATATGGATTATTGCATCTCTTGCACTCATCTGGATGCTTACAGTGACCACAGCTACCCTCCCCTTCCCAAGCTGTGAGTAGGCTGGGAACGACTCCCATAGGCTGCAGCAAAGCGTCACATCTGTAGGGTTCAGTCCATTTTTTTTTTGTTTACTCTCGATTTCATTATAGGGTAATCGGGGTGAAGGACTGAGAGTGGAAGCTGATCAGCTGGAGCATCTTTCTGGTCATTCAGAGGCCTACTGGGGAAACCTTTGACCTTTGAGTTGGCAGGTGACCCTTCTTGCTCCTACCAGACTTCTACAACACCAGACCTCAGACTGGTGCCAGTTAATGGCAAAATTAGAAAAGTAATGACAAATATGTAGCAAGATTTTCATATACTAAGTTGATTAAATGGAAGTTCTTTTGATTGTTCATCTTTTTTTTTCTTTTGGTGTCATAATGTCCTTTTTAGTACAATATTTAATAGTAGTAGTAAGCAGCTATATTTAAAAGTTCTTTCATGACACAATTAAAAATTGGCAACTCAAATATTGTTTTATTTATTTATTTTTAATTAATTTATTTTTTTGAGATGAAGTCTCACTGTGTCACCTAGGCTGTAGTGCAGTGGTGCGATCTTGGCTCACTGCAACCTCCGCCTCCTGGGTTCAAGCAATTCTCTTGCCTCAGCCTCCCGAGTAGCTGGGATTACAGGTGCCCGCCACCATGCATGGCTAATTTTTGTATTTTTAGTAGATACGGGGTTTCACCATCTTGGCCAGGCTGATCTTGAATGCCTGACCTCGTGATCCATCTGCCTCAGCCTCCCAAAGTGCTGGGATTACAGGCGTGAGCCACCACGCCCGGCCTTTTAATATTTTTGTTTTCGATACAGGATCTTGCTTTGTCACCCAGGCTGGAGTGCAGTGGTGCGATCATAGCTCACTGCAGCCTCAAACTCCTGGGCTCAAGCCATCCTCCTGCCTCAGCCTCCCAAGTAGCTGGGAGTAGCTGGGAATACAGGCACACACCACCACACTCAGCTAATTTTTTTTTTTTTGAGACAAGGTCTTGCAGTGTTGCCCAGGTTGGTCTCGAATACCTGGCCTCAAGTGATCTTCCCACCTTGGCCTCTCAAAGTATTGGAATTACAACCATGAACTAGTTCACCTGGCCCAATCAAAAAAAAAAAAAGATTTTAGCAATTCATAAAATCCAAAAGCCAACTGTACCATATACTATACCACCTCCCTCAGATGAGTACCTTGAAACAAGAAGTTTACAGAATGGATTGGATCTGTGGCTAAATGCACAAAAACTTATAGAAAAGGTAATGTAAAAATTGTTAGAACATAGCTCTCTAAAGATAGGCTTTTGCGAAGACATTACAAGAAAAGAATGCTATTGACCGATATCTCTTATGATTAAAGATGAGAAAATCCTTAACAAAATACTAGCAAGCCAAATCCAGCAACTTATAAAAAGTACAATGTACTTAAAGTATAATGTACTTTAAAGTATAATGTTCCTAAATAAATGGAAAGACATCCATGTTCATTGATCTGAATACTTAATATTAAGGTGGCAGTACTTTTCAAACTGATCTACAAATGTAACACATCCCTATCAAAATCCCAAGTGGTTTTCTTGTAGAAATTGACACACAGATCCTAAAATTCATATGGAAATACAAGAAAACAAGAATAGCTAAACAACCTTGACAAACAACAGAGTTTAAAACCCACACCTTGGGAGGCTGAGGTCGAGTCTGTAGTGAGCTATGCTTGCACCACTGCACTTCATCCTGGGCAATAGAGCGAGACCCTGTCTTAAAAAAAAGTCAAGAGCAACAACAAAAAAAACACTTTCTGATGTCAAACTTAAAACAAACTTAAAAGTAATCAAGAAAGTGTGGCACTGGCGTAAGGACAAACGCATAGATCAATGCATTAGAATGGAGAGCCCAGACACAAGGCCTCATGCTTACAGCCCACTGATTTTCAACAAGAGTGACAAGACATTTCAGTGGAGGGAATGGTGCTGGGACAACTAGATATCCACATGGAGAAGAATGAAGCTGAACCCACTACCACACACCATTTAAAACACTAATCCAAAATGAGGAAAAGACCTCAATGTAAGAGCTAAAACTAAAACTCTTAGAAGACATGGGTGTAAATTTTCATGTACTTGGATTACCTAGTGGTTTCTTACGTATGTTATCAAAAGCACAAGCAACAAAAGAAAAAAGCACAGGCAACAAAAGAAAAAACAGATCAATTGGACTTCATCAAAAGTAAACTTCTGTGCTTCAAAAGACAGTATCAAAAAGTGAAAAGACAACCGACAGAATGGGAGAAAATATTTTCAAATCATAATCAGATAAGGAGCTTGTATCTAGAATATATGAAGAACTCTTACAGCTCAGTAATAGAAAGACAACCCTATTAAAAATGGGCAAAGGACTTTGCCTTAGTCTGTTTTGTGCTGCTATAAGGAGATACCACAGACTGGTACTTTATAAAGAGAAGAGACACATTTCTTGCAATTCTGGAGGCTAGGAAGTTCAAGATTGAGGGGACCACATCTGGTCAGGCCCTTCTTGCTGCTTCATAACATGGCAGAAGGCAGAACAGCACACGTGTCGGGGAAGGGGTGGCAAACTCATTCTTTTATCGGAAACCTACCCCCAGGATAGCAGCATTAATCCATTCATGAACAGAGCCCTCCTGATAGCCTAGTCATATCCCTTAAAGGACCCACCTCTCAACACTGTTGCTTTGGGGATTAAGTTTTCAACACATAAACTTTGGGAAACACGTTCAAACCATAGCTGACTTGAATACACATTTCTCCAAAGAAGATATCCAAATGGCCAACAAGCCCATAAAAAGATGCTCAGCATCATTAGTCATCAGGGAAATGCTGATTAAAACCACAGTGAGATACCACTTTACGCCCAATAGGATGACTGTAATTTTTTAAAAACCCAGATAATAGCAAGGGTTGGTGAGGATGTGGAGAAATTGAGACCCTCGTGCGCTGCTAGAGGGAGTGTAAAATGGTATAGCTGCTTTGGAAAACAGTCTGGCAGTTGCTAAAACAAACGTGGAGTTATCATATGATCCAGCAATTCTACTCCTAAGTGTATTCTCAAGATCATTGAAAACAACGTCCATGTAATTCGTAATCGCTAAGAAGTAGAAACAGCTCAAGCATCCTTCAACTAGTAAATGGATACACAAAATTTACTGTAGCTATACAATGGAGGAGTATTCAGCAATACAAAGAAATAAAAGTACTGACGTGCTACAACATGGATGACCCTTGAAAACATGCTAAGTGAAAGAAGCCAGTCACAAAAGACTATATATATTATATGATTCCATTTCTATGAAATCTTCAGAGTAGGTAAACAAAAGAGACAGCAAATAGACCAGTGCTTGTCCTGGGTATGGTTGGGGGCAGTTGAGAAGGGCTGGGGGAATTGGAAGGTGACAGCTAAGGGGTACAATTTGTCTTGACAGTGATGAAAGTATTCTAAATTTGATTGTGGGATGGTAGCACAACTCTATGCCAAAATCTATTGAACTGTATGCTTGAAATTGGGTGAATTGTATATCTCAACGAAGCTGTTATAAAGTACCACATAGGCTTTGGGGTATGCCTTATTTTCTCCGGGTGCTGAGTTGCTTTTGTTTTGCATGAAGTCTGTTTTGAGCTTACTGTCCTTTCCACCCTAGAGCTAAGCTTGTCTGCTGGATCCCTGCAGCTGGAGCGCAAAAGGAGAGATTTCACCTCTTCTGGGAGCAGGAAGCTCTACTTCGACACTCATGCCTTAGTGTGCTTACTGGAAGACAATGGTAATCCTCTCTCATTCGTCATTTAGTGCCTTAGAAAAACACTTTAAATTATGACTTCTCTTATGGTTTCATTTAATTTCTCATGTTCCTCTTTGACTTCTGTTTTTTATTTGTATTTAATTAATTTATTTATTTAGAGACAGGCTCTGGCTCTGTCACCCAGGCTGGATTGCAGTGGCGCAGTCTTGGCTCACTGTAACCTGCCTCCCAGGCTCAAGCCATCCTCCCACCTCAGCCTCCCGAGTAGCTGGGACTACAGGCACACACCACCATGTCTGGCTGATTTTTGTATCTCTTTGACTTTTAGGCCTATGGGCAATCTTTTAATTAATCTCCATTTTTTTAAGTCCTCATTTTTTGCTGGAGGACATTTTTGCTTCATCAATAGAATGGAGACTTTTCTCACACATTGTCTCTTTGTCCAAGTGAAGTGTATTTCTGTAACATCACCATGGAAGTACAGTGTTATAGGTAAAAATTTAGACACAAGTCAGCAAAGCTGAGGAATGATTCCTATGACAACAGTGTCTGAAGCACAGAAGTGATAGTTTTATTACTGTGCATCTTGTGTGCTTTTTAAAATCCTGTGAAATTGAAATGTTGCTGAGTAGCAGTTCTTGATAATTTCAACTTACTGTTCTTTGTTCTTTTTTCTTTTTCTTTCTTTTTTTTTTTTTTTGAGATGGAGTCTCGCCCTGTCACCCAGGCTGGAGTGCAATGGCACGATCTCGGCTCACTGCAACCTCCACCTCTGGTTCAAGTGATTCTCCTGCCTCAGCCTCCTGAGTAGCTGAGATTATAGGCACGAGCCTCCACGCCCAACTAATTTTTGTGTTTTTCATAGAGATGGGGTTTCACCATGTTGGCCAGGCTGGTCTCGAACTCCTGACCTTGTGATCTGCCCGCCTCAGTCTCCTAAAGTGCTGGGATTACAGGAGTGAGCCACCGCGCCCAGCCCTCTTTTTTCTTTTTAATACTCAGGCTAACATTCTCCGTTATTGCTGTTGAGATAAAAGATTGTTCTGGTATATATGGCATTCATTGAAAATGCACTTTAGACTTAGAATGTAGGGAACATTCTCATACTAAATCATATTTAGACAAATACACCGATTATAATTCTCTATATGGTGACACATTCTCAAAAATCAGAATTTCAAAATAGTGTAAATTATGCTTGTGAAATAAATTTGCCTGTGCTTTTACTTCATTGTGTAGTTATTTGTCCAGTTGTACATGTTTGTGTCAGAAAAGCTACTCTCTGTAGAGGTACTTTACATGCCTAAGACAAAGTGACAGAATGAATTATTCTGTGCTTTGTGGGAGAGAGCAGCTCTGGGCTCGAGCCTAACCCTGCAGACTTCTAGTTGCCTAGCTTAGGAAGCTTTTTTCCCCTTCTCAGTTTCCATTTATTTGCCCATCTATAGTATGAGTGTAATACGAATTCCAAAGATCTTTTTGAATATTAAACAAGATAATACGCATGAATGAACTTTGGAAAAACTGTCATATGCTGTGTAATAATTTTCACAACTTTTCCTGTCCAACAGTAGGCTTTTTTCGCCAAAACTTCTTTCAGTACAGAATTTAAAAGAGAAAAGTAGAAGTGAGAAGGGAGCATGTAAAGTTAACGCTGATAAGGCCAGGCGAGGTGGCTCATGCCTGTAATCCCAGCACTTCAGGAGGCTGAGGTGGGAGGATGGCTTGAACCCAGAAGTTCAAGACCAGTCTGTGCAACATAGTGAGAGCCTGACGCTACCAAAAAAAAAAAAAAAATTGATAAGCAGAAGTCTTCCTAGTTTTCTTGATTTTAAACCTTAACCCATGGTTATTTGCATCTTTCAGGACTGTGGTGTGAGGGCCACACTGCAGTACGTGGTATGGAGGGGCTGTTCAATCCAACATGGATGAGTTGGGGGTGTCTGAGATGACTGGCTGAGTAGGAGGCCAGGAAGGACTTTTCCAGGCATATTCTACCCTTTCTTTATCCAGACCTGTGTCTTCAGGTTAACAAAATTTCTCATATGCCTGTCATCTCACCCTGGTTCTGTCCTATTCCCTCGTGTCTACAAAAAATTAATTTCTGCCTCATAACTCAGTAGGTTTTCAGACTTCCACTTTTTTTTTTTTTTTTTTTGGAGACAGAGTCTGGCTCTGTCTTCCAGGCTGGAGTACAATGGCACAATCTCGGCTCACTGCAAGCTCCGCCTCCCGGGTTCATGCCATTCTCCTGCCTCAGGCTTCCTAGTACCTAAGACTACAAGTAGCTGGGACTGCAGGCGCCTGCCACAACGCCTGGCTAATTTTTTGTATTTTTAGTAGAGATGGGGTTTCACTGTGTTAGCCAGGATGGTCTCGATCTCCTGACCTCGTGATCCGCCCGCCTCAGCCTCCCAAAGTGCTGGGATTACAGGCGTGAGCCACCGTGCCCGGCCAAGACTTCCACTTTTTCTTATCCCTTTCTCCTCCCACAAGTGGTTATAAAGTATATGGCTTTAGAGTTTGTTTTACAATCAACATAAGTTCTCTTTCTGCCTTTATTTTTCTTTTGCTCATCATTGCCAAATCTAATTTTTTTCTTTTTTCTTTTTTTTTTTGAGACACAGTCTCACTCTTTCGCCCAGGCTGGAGTGCAGTGGCGCAGTCTTGGCCTACTGCAACCCCCACCTCCCGGTTTCAAGCGATCCTCCCACCTCATCCTCCTGAGTAGCTGGGATTACAGGCATGCACCACCACACCTGGATAATTTTTCTGTATTTTTACTAGAGACGGGGTTTCACCATGTTGGCCAGGCTGGTCTCAAACTGCTGACCTCAAGTGATCCACCCATCTTGGCCTCCCAAAGTGCTGGGATTACAGGCGTGAACCACTGTGTCCAGTTGCCAAACCTAATTATGTTTAAACATGAACTCTTTTTTTAATTAAAATTTTTTTAAATTTTATTTACATTAAAATGGAGATGGGATCTCACTATGTTGCCCATGCTGGTTCTGAACTCCTAGGCTCAAAGATCCTCCCGCCTTGGTCTGTAATCCCAGAGTGTTAGGATTACAGGCGTGAGCCACCACACCCAGCCAGTGAACTCTTCTTAATACAACTTTAAAATTTGGCAAAAGTTTAGTTTGAGTTTTTAAAAACTAGGAAGACAGACGAGAAAAAAGAAAACAGAGTCAGAGCTAAACAGTGTTAACATTTTGGTGAGTAACCTTTTGTATTTTTTTTCTAGACATGTGCACAACATGTGTTGAAAAAGAATTTTGACGAAAGTGATGGGAATAGGTCTTTGGAGGTTTTTTTCCTTCTCCTTTAAATCTGTGTCTTTGGTTTTTTTGTTCATTATAGTCCCATGCTTCATCTCATCCACACAAATTCCATTAATTAAGTACTACTTTATTCCAAAAAATACACAATTAATTACAGGAATCAATAGATTCTTCTGAAATTCTTATAGCTGGAAGCATTTAATAGAACTGTTTCCCAGGCACTCAGTTTTAAGCATTTAATTAGAATTTATGTTAAATAGGAGTTACTACCCAATGTTTTTAAAAACAATACCAAGTACTGGCCAGGCGTGGTGGCTTGCGCCTGTAATCCCAGCACGTTGGGAGGCCAAGGCGGGCAGATCACCTGAGGTCAGGAGTTCGAGAACAGCCTGACCAACACGGAGAAACTTCATCTCTACTGAAAATACAAAATTAGCTGGGCATGGTGGCTCATGCCTGTAATTCCAGCTACTCCGGAGGCTGAGGCAGGAGAATGGCTTGAACCCGGGAGGTGGAGGTTGCTGTGAGCTGAGATCGCGCCATTGCACTCCAGCCTGGGCAACAAGAGCGAAACTCTGTCTCAAAAAAAAAACAATACCAAGTACTGCATTGAATCTCTATCATTCAATTCAGTATCATTTATTGACTACGAAAGAACATATTTTTTCTACTTTGGGTCTCCCAGACTAGTTACTGAAGAGAATTGTGGAGGAAAAATGAAAGAACTGATTTTGTCTTTTAACATGAAGTTAGCCAGCAGCTAGATTACTATTTATATAGTCAATGATTTGACTGCCTTATGCTCGACATAAAACAACTGAGCTTTCCTATTTAAGGAAATTATTTTTTAATAATGTACACATTATAAAATTAAAGAAATATTGTCCACCGTAGAAAATCTACATAATGCAGAGAAAGAAGAAAATAAAAATGACTATGAATTTTTGTTAAATTATAAAAACAAGAATTGCATCTGTAATTTTGAGTCTTGCCTTTTTTCACTTGATGTTGACTTGCCGGCATTGTCTATGTCATTAAATAGTCTCTGAAAACATGACTTTTGATAGCTAGGAAGGACTTACAGATCAGTCAGCAAAGCCACTGGTACCTGGGGAAGCCAACTTGTATGTTTCGTGCTTGCTCTGAGTGACCAGCACGTCGTAGTTTGTGGCTGTACCCTCCTCCCTGCCTCCTACCACACTGTGCTGTACTCTTCCTCCTGGATTTGGACATTCACATGAATGTGTGCATTTGCTGTGGGCTTTTGTAACTCTGAGCATGATTTTTTTTGCTTGTGTCCTTGCTTAGGGTTTGCTACTCAACAAGCAGAAATCATTGTGTCTGCGTTGGTCAAGATCCTGGAGGCCAACATGGACATCGTCTACAAAGATATGGTCACCAAGATGCAGCAGGTTAGCCTTGTTGGGTGGTTTAGCAAATTAGGACTGTGAAGATGGGGTATTATTTGTAGTAATGTTTTAATATAATTTTTTGGATAATACCCCGTTGAAAAGTATATAGTAACTTTTACCATGATTAAGAGGCAAAAGATTACAGTGGCATAAAAAATACTTACTCAGAACTATTTAGTCAACAGTTGTAGAATCGTTATGCTTGAAAGCTTACTGTTCAAAATTATTCCAGTGAAATATACTTTAATAAATGGAGACGTGGTGTGAATTGTAGTATTATAGCATCATGTTCTCGAGTCTTCACATCACCACCCTTTTAGCTGTGGTTCACTTGGTAACAATAACCAGATATGTGGTTTTTGTTTTTTTGTGTTTTGGGGGGGTTTTTTTGAGACAGGGTATCACTCATTTGCCCAGGCTGGAGTGCAGTGGTGCAGTCTCAGCTCACTGCAGCCTTGTTGACCTCCTGGGTTCAAGCGATCCTCCCACATCAGCCTCCTAAGTAGCTGGGACTACAGGCGTGCACTGCTACAGCTGGCTAATTTTTGTACTTTTGGTAGAGATGGGGTTTCACCATGTTGCTTAAGCTGGACTCGAACTCCTTGGCTCAAGCGATCCACCTGCCTTGGCCTCCCCAGGTATTGGGATTACAGGTGTGAGCCACGTTGCCTGGCCAGATATGTGTTGTTTTTTTCTTTTCCTTTTCCCCTTTTGGAATAAAGGATGACCCTACTGAACTTCTTTTTGTGTCCACATTGTCCTGGTTTCTCAATAAGAAGATAGCACATTGAGATGATAGGAAGTGGACTTTTTAGGGTAGACTAGATTATGTGTTTTGTTTTTCTTTTCCTAGGAAATCACTTTTCAGCAAGTAATGTCTCAGATTGCGAATGTGAAAAAGGATATGATTATTTTGGAGAAGAGTGAATTTTCAGCCCTCAGAGCAGAAAATGAGGTAAAACAGAGCCTCTCACAGTTAGAAAGTTGATTATATTAAGACATTGAGATAAATTATATACACATAAAAGAGCACACGTTAAGTGTACATCTCAGTGAGTTTTCAAACAGTGTGCACTTCCAGTCAGATGGAGCAGGAAAACTTGCCCAGTGTTCCAGAAGTCTCTCTCATGCCTCTCAGTTGCCCCTGCCCCAGAGGAAACGCTGTCCTGGCTGATAACACCATTGACTAGTTTCGCCTATTCTAGAACCATTTGATGGTATCATACTGTGTGTCTTGTAGCAAGAGATCATTTTTTTCATTGTCTATAGTCTTAACATCAATAGGCCCCATCATTCTATTGTAATGTGTATTAGAATTGTTTCCAGTTTTTGGTTATTTTGAATAATTGCTACTGCGAAATATCTCTTGTGTTTCTTTAAATAGAGCATATGGGATCAGCATTTAAATAAGTGCTCTCTATGCATTTTCCTTTTATTTTTGGTCCTATTTAAAGTCCCATAATAGGGAAGGCCATTTATTGCCTGTTGACCCTAGCCTTGTAAGAAACCTTCTAGCAAAAAGTAAAGTGGTAAAGTTTCAGACTCTCTAGGTTGTCCTTGAAATCAGTTATTTGAGGGTAGAATTAGTTAAAAGATAAACTGAAGGAGATACTAAATAAAGCAGGGTCACTGAAGGCAAATGTGTATGCCAAACACAACTGAGTTAACTTTGTGTAGCCTTCAAGATGAATTCAAACTGATTTCAAGATACATGTGTTGTAATGCCATTCTGCAATCAATACGGTGTTCTGAATGAAGGAAAAACCTGAGGAACTTGTGCATAAATATGTATTGTAATATTTGTTGGTTACTACGTTTTATGTTGTTCTTTCTAATGACTTTTTTTTAATGTGTTTTTAGAAAATAAAACTCGAACTACATCAGTTAAAACAACAAGTAATGGTAAGATTCACTTTCCTGTTTGTTGGCTGGTTTGTAATTATATAAACTTATTAATAAGTATAATATTAGAAATGGATGTTTTTAAAAACTTAATTCTTTGTGAAATGTTTGTGTAATATGCCTCAAAAGTACACATTGGAAGATTTAGCTAAGAACACAGCCAATGAATGAATTACTGTTGTCTGTAACCATATTCATTAACAAAATTGTGGCCGGGCATGGTGGCTCATGCCTGTAATCCCAGCACTTTGGGAGGCTGAGGTGGGTGGATCACCTGAGGTCAGGAGTTCAGACCAGCTTGGCCAACATAGTGAAACCCTGTCTCTACTAAAAATACAAAAATTAAGTGGGCATGGTGGCAGGTGCCTGTAATCCCAGCTACTTGGGAGACTGAGGCAGGAGAATCACTTGAACCCAGAAAGCAGAGGTTGCAGTGAGCCGAGATTGCGCCATTGCACTCCAGCCGTGGTAACAAGAACGAAACTGTCTCAAAAAAAAAAAAGAAAAGAAAAGAAAATTGTGTTCTAGGAGGAATTAAGTCATTTTTAAGTAAAAGTTTTTCCAAAGTGCCGCATGGAAGGAACCCTTAAATTCTCTTAGACTGTCTTTAGAGAATCACACGTGATTTTTAAATGCTTACTGTGCCAGCTATTTGATGTTTTTTAAATAGAAAAAACATAGATGTTAAAGAAAAAAAGGCTTTGATATGTGTCAGAGAAAAGGCTCTATGTAAACCGGATTTTAATATTTTGCTGCTTTGAGTCCATCTTTGCTTTCCAAAGTTGTTTAAGATCAGCTTTATTCATAAGTTCCATTCGGAGATTGTATGAGGAGTCTTGAGGTTAAAAGCAGCAACAGGCCGGGCGCGATGGCTCACGCCAGTACTCCCAGCACTTTGGGAGGCTGAGGTGGGCGGATCACAAGGTCAGGAGTTCAACACCAGCCTGACCAACATGGTGAAACCCCATCTCTACTAAACATACAAAAATTAGCCAGACGTGGTGGCATGCACCTATAATCCCAGCTACTCAGGAGGCTGGTACAGGAGAATTGCTTGAACGCAGGAGGCAGAAGTTGCAGTGAGCGGAGATCACACCATTGCACTCCAGCCTGGTTGACAGAGTGAGACTCCATCTCAAAAAAAAAAAAAAAAAAATGGCAGCAACAACCCACTCTAGACTGGCATAAGCATAGAAGGGGGTTATTTGTGTCTAACTGGGAAGTCCTGGGACGGGCTGCCTCCAGATGTGGCTTGGCCAGAGTTCCCTGATGCCAGGAGGCCTAGGTCCATTTCTCTGGAAGCCCCTGGCTCTGTCCCTCCCTGAGCTGCCTCGCCTAGGATAGGGACAGTGGGGGCAGTGGTCCCAGTGTCACGTCCTCAGAGAGTTTGGGTTTCTTACTTTGGATTTTTCCTTCTTTGTTGTTTGCCCTCCTTTTAGGATGAAGTGATCAAAGTCCGAACAGATACCAAATTAGACTTCAACCTAGAAAAGAGCAGAGTAAAAGAATTGGTACGTTCCTTTACTAAAAACACATTATGAATTAATTTATTTTTGGAATGGAATGCTTGGTTAAGCCTAAGTTTATGTACATGTCATAGGTACTGTTAAATATTTATCTGTTTATCAGTGTTAGGCTGTATTTTCTCTATTATAATAATTTTGGATTAAGACTTAAATTTGTTGCTTTCAAAAGTAACATTAAAATTAAAATCCTAGTCAAATTAGTCAGTTTGAATCTTTGTTTCAGAAATATTAGATACATGTTACATAGAGATTCATAAAGAAATTAAATGCAATCTTGATCTATTTAATACTGACTTAAATCTTCATAGGTCTTGATCTTGTAAAAGTTAAGTTGATTATTTCAGGCTTGAATAATAGTAAATTATTAATATTAAATAATATTAAATTATATACTGGAATTCAAGATTAAAACATTTCTGGCCGGGCGCAGTAGCTCGCGCCTGTAATCCCACTACTTTGGGAGGCCAAGATGGGCAGATCACCTAAGGTCAGGAGTTCGAGGCAGTGTGCCTGCCCAACATGGTGAAACCCTGTCTCTACTAAAAATACAAAAAATTAGCCGGGCGTGGTGGCGGGCACCTGTAATCCCAGCTACTCGGGAGGCTGAGGCAGGAGAATCGCTTGAACCCAGGAGGCAGAGGTTGCAGTGAGCTGAGATTGTGCCACTGCTCTCTAGCCTGGGTGACAAGAGCAAAACTCTGTCTCAAAAAAAAAAAAAAAATTTCTATGTTGTCTTTTAAATGCAGTGAGAAGTTGTTAGGGTATTTTGTTTTGTTTTCTATTTTTGTTTTTTTTGAGACAGAGTCTCAGTGTGTTGCCGAGGCTGGAGTGCAGTGGCACCGTGTCAGCCCACTCTAACCTCCGTCTCCTGGGTTTAAGCAATTCTCCTGCCTCAGCCTCCCGAGTAGCTGGGATTACAGACGCCACCACCACACCTGGCTAGTTTTTATATTTTTAGTAGAGACAGGGTTTCACCATGTTGGCCAGGCTGGTCTCAAACTCCTAACCTCAAGTGATCTGCCCACCTTGTCCTCCCAAAGTGCTGGGATCACTGGAGTGAGCCACTGCGCCTGGCCGGCAAGTGTGCTTTTTTTTCTTTGTTTTTGTTTGAGACGGAGTCTCGCTCTGTCACCCAGGCTGGAGTGCAGTGGCGTGATCTCAGCTCACTGCAAGCTTTGCCTCCCGGGTTCACGTCATTCTCCTGCCTCAGCCTCCCCAGTAGCTGGGACTACAGGCCCCTGCCACCACACCCAGCTAATTTTTTGTATTTTTAGTAGAGACGGGGTTTCACCGTGTTAGCCAGGATGGTCTCGATCTCCTGACCTCGTGATCCGCCCGCCTCGGCCTTCCAAAGTGCTAGGATTACTGGAGTGAGCCACCACGCCCGGCCTAAGTGTGTTTTAATAAAGATATGTGTCGGGTTGCCTCTAGTGATTTTTAACCCTGTCTGAATATTCAGCCGTCTTCTTGCTCAGACTTTATTTGAATTTGGTAACATCAGGTGCCTTTTTTATTCTTAGCATAATGAGAAATAGGGCAGAGAGAGCATCTTGCACTAACACAAAACTGAATACACATGCAGAAACTGAGTACTCACAACTGTTTGTTGTTTTTTCATTTTTGGCAATTTGCTTTTAGATAAAATGTGCTATAATGATAAGTGAAGCTAATACTGAAACTCAAAAAAGTAACCTACTTGTGTTTTGGACCTGCCACTGGATTTCAAGAGTTAATCCAAGCTTTGTTATACAAAATAATTATTAAGGCTGTGTTACCTGTCTTTCTAGTCTTACAACAACAGTCTCCACCCATAAAGATTAAATCACCTAGTGTTACTAAAATAGTTACTGACTATAGTATGTCACTGGTGTCTGGAAGAGGAGAAACTCTTTTGGTTACCTTTATCTTTATGTGTTGTATACTCAGGAAGAACTGAATTCACTTGATGTAGGAAAATGACTGTGTGTAGCTAACCAACCTGGGAAAAACTACATCAAGGACATCAGGAAATACAGGGCATGAATGTAGATTAAAGCCAGTGAATTTTTTAAAATTTTATATGGAGTCATTTTAATAACATAACTAGGCTGATATATATGTACATTTTTCAATCATGTAACATTTAGATTTTACTCATTTTAAGTCATTAACATCATCCAGCAAACAAAAATTTTCCAGAAATTTTTTTCACAATTACAGTTTTAGTCTTTAAACCAAAATGAAAAAATTTCTGCCGGGCATGGTGGCTCACACCTGTAATCCCAGCACTTTGGGAGGTCAAGGTGGGTGGATCACCTGAGGTCAGGAGTTCGAGGCCAGCCTGGCCAACGTGGTGAAACCCTGTCTCTACCAAAAATACAAAAATTAGCCCAGCATGATGGCCCACCTGTAGTCTCAGCTACTCGGGAGACTGAGGCAGAAGAATCATTTGAACCCAGGAGGCAGAGATTGCAGTGAGCCGAGATCATGCCACTGCACTCCAGCCTGGGTGACAGAGTGAGACCCTGTCTCAAAAAAAAAAAAAAAGAAAAGAAAGAAAAAAAAGATGAAATTTCATTCTTGCAAATATTCATATTTTTAAATTATTGGATATATAGAGTAGATCCATTCAGTGTTCTTATAAAATAAGTAAAGCTTATAATATTTTGCAAATTTGATAATGCAGCACTCAAAATACTTAACCTGATTTTATTTTACTTGAATTTACTAGTTAAATATGCTGATAAATATGATTTACATGTAATTACTTTATCTGGAATGACTATATTGACCTTAATCTCCAGAAAGCAACCAATGCACAGAGTTTCAATTAAATCCTGTCCATCATGATAGTAACTTTTTCTACATGACACAAAAGTGTCTTTGTGGTATATTTGAACAGTAACTGTGACTATGAATTGTTCTTATAGTCTTTTTTTAGTGTTTCATTATTTTAATTTCAGTGGGTTTTGGGGGAACAGGTGGTGTTTGGTTACATGAAGACGTTATTTAGAGGTGATTTCTGAGATTTTTGGTGCCCCCATCACCCTAGCAGCATACACTGTACCCATTGTGTAGTCTTTTGCCCCTCACCCACCTCCTACCCTTTACCCCAAGTCCTCAAAGTCCACTGTATCATCCTTTTGCCTTTGCATCATAGCTTAGCTCCCATCAAGCCAGTGAATTTATGTGATTTAGTAACCTAGCGGGGAGGTTGTTCTTGGTAATCATAAACTTGGATTACTCTGAAGCACAAGGCAGTAGTAAATTATACAGCGAGTGTGTTTGTAACATGCATTGGTGAAGATGAGTTTTTTGGCTCTCGTTCTTTCGGTAAAGTTATCATGTTAAATATTAAATTGCAAATTAACTATGATATTTACAGCCAGTTCCAAAAGCAGTATGGCATATAAACTTCTGGGGCATGGGGATATAGAGCTACATAGATGTTATTTTTAAAACCATGGCAGCGTCAAGATTTAGGCTCTTCTTTTGTGGGTGAGTCAATGTTGAGTTAATGAAGACTGAGGTTTAGTGGTGCACAAAATCTTGTTCCACGCCGCCCTCTAGTGGTGATCTGATGCATAGGGCTCTCCTGGTCTGAAACCCTGAGGTTTAAAGAGCATTGTTCTTGGTTTTACAACCTACTTGGCTTAGGGTTTTGGGGTTTTTTGTTTTTGTTTCTCTTTCTCTTTTTTTTCTTTTTTTTTTCTACTTCTAAGCTCCCAGTAGTCCCAGGAGAACATTTTATAGCTAGAAAGTTTCTATATACTTCAAAGGATTAACTTTTTCTTTCTGTAACAAGGTTAATGTAGGTCTTAAAAGTCGTCATTTAAATTACTGATCGTCATATGCTCAATTAAATCTTGTTGCCCACTACTAAGGAGATAAGTCTGATTTCAATCTTACTGGCTACAAAACTGCACTAAATCTTTTCACTGACATTAATAGCCAAAAGGCGAGATACTTTAACTCTGGGTAGAATTAGTTCCTTTAGTAACACTGGATTATGGCTACGCCCAAGTGGGTTTTTTTATTGTTATTAAAACCAACATATGCAGGAGGCTAAGGCAGGAGAATTGCTTGAACCTGGGAGGCAGAGGTTGCAGGGACCCCAGATCAAGCCACTGCACTCCAGCCTGGGAATAGAGTGAGAATCCATCTCAAAACAAAAAACCAAGCCAAAAAAAAAAAACCCAACATGTGATGAGTTAGTGTATTTATGTATTTACATTGTATTTTATAATCACAACACAATGTCTTTGTCATACAATAATAATCCTTGGCAGCTATTTTTTCCCCAACTTCATACCTTTTCTGTCTTTTGTTGAGACTCAAGTAGTGACCTGTTTTGCTACTAGTTATGATGGGATAGCTCCTAAATTGAGTTGAGTCTCCATTTTCAACCCTCTCAAAACCAAAAACCGTATGACTCAGCATCCTTCGAAATTGGTCCCCAGGGAGTGCTGCTACAATAGTGGGAGGGACCTAAAGACATCACAGGAAATATGCAGGGAGAAGTGACAGATGACTAAGGAAATCCAGATATTAGAGGAATGAGTAAGTATAAATAAGAAACTTTAGCCAGCACGGCAGGTCATGCTTGTAATCCCAGCACCTTGGGAGGCCGAGGTGGGCGGATTGCTCGAGCTCAGAAGTTTGAGACCAGCCTGGGCAACATGGCAAAGCCCCATCTCTATGAAGAAAAAAAAAAGAAACCTCAAGTAACAGATATAAAGAAGCAGGTAGGCTACTTAATCCCAGAGGTGACTTTCTGGTGTTACGTATTCTAGGAGGTACTGAGACCAGAATATTTAAGGCACCAGAGAAGGAGAAGAGAGAGGAGTAGATCAGAATCTGACCCATGTTACGTGTTTATTTCAGTATTCATTGAACGAAAAGAAGCTGCTGGAATTGAGAACAGAAATTGTGGCATTGGTAAGAAACAAGACTTTGATTTTTCTTTGTCTTGGTACTCATCTTTGCTTCGTCCCATGCATGGTTGTTTGTAATGATAATAGGAAGTTACATGCAGGTTTACTGTCATGGGAATTTTTTACATTGTGCTAAAATACACACAACATAAAAATTAGGATCTTAACCATTTTTTAAGTGTACAGTTCAGTACATTTGAAGTACATTCACATTTTGGGGCAACCATCGCCACTGGCTATCACAGAACTCTTTATTTTGCAAAATTGAAACTCTGCACCCTTTATACATTCCCTTTTCCAGCCCCTGGTGACCTCCATTCTACTGTCTATGAATTTGACTATTCTACATAACTTATATAAATAGAATCATAGCGTTTGTCTTTTTGTGGCTGGCTTATTTCACTTAACACAGTGTCCTGAAGATTCATCCATGTTGTTGAAATGACAGGACTTTCTTCCTTTTTAAGGCTGATTAGTATTCCATTATATGTATGTGCCACATTTTCTTTATTCGTCTGTCCAGGGCACTTGTGTTGCTTCCACCCGTTGGCCTTTGTGAATAGTGCTGCTGTGGGCATGGGTGCACAGATGTCTGTTGGGATCCCTGCTTTCAGTTCTTTTGGGTATATATGCAGAAGTGGAGTGTCACAGGATTTTTTGCACTTCACAAAGTGTTTGGTTATCTTAATGGAAGATAGTTATCCTATGAAAGATTTAAACTTTCTTGATGAAAGTTTCCTTTTCTTCTTTCTTCTTTTTTTTTTTTTTTTTTTTTGAGGTGGGGTCTCGCTCTGTCAACCAGGCTGGAGTGCATTGGCTCAATCTCAGCTCACGGCACCCTCCTTCACCTCAGCCTGTAGAGTAGCTGGGACCACAGGCTCACACCACCATGCCCTACTTGAGAGTTTGTTTTTCTTAACGAAAGTTTTATTAAGAAAGTTTAAATCTCAGTAATTGAAGAATACTGAGGAATGGAGAAGTCTTATTCTATTTTTAATTGATAGCATACATTTCTCCTTTTCCATACTGTATGGAACCTGGGACCTCTGAAACCCCCAAGAGGCTTTCGTGAGAGAATTCCAGAATCCTGGGATATTTCTCTGGAATACTTTTCTACTCATCCAGGCATTTATTTCTTTTTTTCTCTGCCTGAATTGGTAGCCATAGGGAAAGATTGAGTTGCTGTAGGAGTTTTAGTGAAGGATTCCCACGGTTTTTATGCTTTAATGCAGTTCTACAACCCCCTATAGCGTCGGCCAAACCCACTGCCTTTTTGAGGGTTGATTATGTATCCAGTTTAACTGTATTGTATTTGGGGAAGGACACAAATTGGCCGTGGGTAGCCAAGCCTCATAGTAATGAAACACTTGATATTTGAACATGAAAGAAGAAAGTTTTTTAAAAATATGACTAGAAATAGCTCAAGACAAGCACTGCCGCTTTCACATTATCTAAGACTCCATTTCTTGAAAACATTTTTGAGTTTACTGTCTATCTTTGACTAAGGAGGATTTAGAAGGATGAGACGTAGCCGTTGCCTTTGAGAACAGACTGGCCTCATAATACCACATCATTTGTATAGCAACCTAGAGCTTACAAATGCTTTTTCACATAGATTATCGCATTTGATTCTCTAAACAGTCCAGGTAAAGGCAGGGCCACTGGCTTGGTTGTTTCGTTTTGTTCTGTTTTCATTTTTTCAAATAGAAGGAAACTGAGGCCTAGAGAGGTTAAGGGTCCTGACCAATGCAGCGTAGAATTAGGGTTTTAGAACTGAGACTAAAGCCCAGGCCTCCGTAGTCTTACCCAGGTTTCCCTGTGACTGCACCCCGTTGGGAAGGAGCTATAGGATGGTGAGCAGAGGGGACGTGCTGTGGTCTAACGCTGTGACTCTCTTCATTTTAAAAGCATGCCCAGCAAGATCGGGCCCTTACCCAGACAGACAGGAAGATCGAAACTGAGGTTGCTGGCCTCAAAACCATGCTTGAGTCACACAAGCTTGATAATATTAAATATTTAGCAGGTAAGCTATTTTGTATCTATTTAAATCAACCTGAAAAGAAAATAAATTTATAAAATAAGTCGTTGACAGATACTGCATTTCATTGATTCCAACACTTTCTGAAATATTTTAACATCTCTGAAATTGGAAAGCATCTTACAATTTCCAGTAGATGAAGTATCATAGTTTAATTGGCACTTTTTCTTTCTTAGTAGTAAATAAAGTAATTGTGTACTTTATAATTGATAGAATTGGAAATTTGTAAGGTACTATAATTGAACTATAGTTATTAGGGATTTTAATGAGATTCAAGACAGGAAATATTTTATGGATAAAATGGAAGGTGTTTCAGTTGTAATCTTTCTGCTTCAATTGCTTAAACTCCTTTTAAGGAGTTATTTTACTTTCGCGATTTTTGATCCAAAAGAGAGAATGAACATTCATGTACCACCCCCCGCCCAAATTAACCATTATTTCAAGTCAGATTTAACGTCTTGGACTAATTAAATATTTTAAGGTTACAGCATTATTTAACAGTGAAATGTTGTTCTTTATATTAAATTGTGTGTTCCTGTCTCTATAGTGCATATACATAGACCTTGTGACCACAGAATTTTTGATATTCGAAACTTTTACGAAAAGTTTTCTTAGCCTAGGCAACACAGTGAGACCTAGTCTCTACAAAAAGATTTAGCCGGGCATGGTGTCATCTGTCTGTAGCTTCAGCTTCTTGGGAGGCTGAGGCAGGAGGATCGCTTGAGCCCAGGAGTTTGAGGCACAGTGAGCTGTAATCACATCATTGCATGGTGCACTCCTCCTGGGTACCAGATGAGACCGTGTCTCTAAAATAAGAAAATAAAATAAGGGGTGTGGGATTTGTTTTTTCAGTAGGCAGGCGTTTCACGGAATATGGCACATCAGTGAGCAATCTAAGTTTCTAGGTTTTCTTTTTTAGGTTTTCTTGAAAAAAGATGTTCCCTCAAGTAACTCTTAATAGAACTAATAGTACTCTCAATTGTTTTTTTCTTACAGGGTCTATATTTACGTGCCTAACAGTAGCTCTGGGATTTTATCGCCTGTGGATCTAATAAAGTGTCTATTTAAAGAGATTTCTACTGTTTTGCCTTAAGGATACCAGATTGTTGGCCGGGTGCGGTGGCTCACGCCTGTAATTCCAGCACTTTGGGAGGCCGAGGCAGGTGGATTACCTGAGGTCAGGAGTTCGAGACCAGCCTGGCCAACACGGTGAAACCCTGTCTCTACTAAAAAATAAAAACATTAGGCGGCCATGGTGGCGGGCGCCTGTAGTCCCAGCTACTCGGGAAGCTAAGGCGTGAACCTGGGAGGCGGAGCTTGTAGTGAGCTGAGATCATGTCACTGCACTCCAGCCTGGGCAACAGAGTGAGACTCCGTCTCAAAAAAAAAAAAAACCAGAATACCAGATTGTTGTCCTTTTGTTTTCTTGTTACACATTTGAGCCCAGATTTTGACTTAATGTGTATTATTTATTTTTATGAAAATTGTGGACACATAACCAAGATAAAGAAGTCAGGTATTCCATAGCCATTCCTTATCTCCTTTCTGCTTAGTTGACTTTCTAGCTGAGTGGTGCACAGTGCATGGAAGATTCCACTTATCCGGACCAGGAAGCTTGGTCTCATCTGTGGTGCACACCAACAGCAAACATTGGTGTAATTCTCTACAACTTAATCTTTGGCACATAGAGGATTTGGGGGTCTCCATGTTCAGGGCACAATGGCTTTAATAAGTGCTGGAAAATCACTGAAGCTAAACCAAGAGCACCAGATCCTCTTTACCAAAATACCCAGTCTTTAACATGAGCTAGTCCCTGTACCAGAGTATTGTTTCAGCTGTAGTTGGTTGTCATGTTAATAAGACAGCTGCACCTCTACCTTCTTTTCTTTTGATTTCCATTGTCTTGGTAAGTTATTGTTAGGGTTATTTTTAATGTGCCTTCCAGCCAGAAAAATAAGCTGTCTAAAGAAGCATTGCAATTGTAATGGGGACTCTTTTACCTCTTAGAATGCAAGATTTTCCCTCCTCCCTCCCTCTTCTCCATCTCTTTCCCTCATGATTTGAGAACTGTAATAATCCTCCACTGGTGGCATTACCTACCTAGAAGACCTGCTGATTCTTAGCATGGAACTTTGCTTCAGTTTGCAGGACAAAGTCTGCTTCCTTCTGGTCTTCATTTACTTTTTATACAAGGGATGCAGTCAGCTCTCCATGTGTAAGATACCTAGATGATGGATACATATTTCATAAATGAAATTTATGTCATTAATGAATATCCCCTTGCCCACAACCAGCTCAGGCTTTCAAAATTCGAGAATGGTCATGCCACACAGCATTCTAATCTAGATGGATTAATTCTGTTGTTCAAAACATTCTCATACCTGCCTTTATATTGAAAAATTCTAGATACAACTGGGGTTATTCTGGAAAAGCACATTCTCACCTTTTTTTTTTTTTTTTTTTTTTGAGACGGAGTCTTGCACTGTCGCAGGGCTGGAGTGCATTGTTGTGATCTCTGCTCACTGCAACCTCTGCCTCCTGGGTTCAAGCGATTCTCCTGCCTCAGTCTCCTGAGTAGCTGGGATTACAGGTGCCCACCACCACGCCCAGCTAATTTTTGTATTTTTAGTAGAGATGAGGTTTCACCGTGTTGGCCAGGCTGGTCTCTAACTCCTGACCTCGTGATTCACCCGCCTTGGTCTCCCAAAGTAGTGGGATTACAGGCGTGAGCCACTGCGCCTGGCCCATTCTCATTCAAGTTACTGACACATGGGCAAGAGAGACAATGACATGGATAGAAGCTTTTCTGCCTTTCTCTGCACACACGTACAGTGAAGGAACCACAGGCAGATTTTTTGATCAGTTTGGTGAATACATTACTCGTTGTCACTGTTCCAACCACATTGGTAAAAAAAATAGTTACCTTTTGTCCTTTGGATGTCATGTCTAAACTTTGGAAAGTATAAGTCATTGCCCTTTTAGACAATGTTTGTGTAGTCCAAAGATTGTGAGCTCCATATAATATGAAAATCAAGTACTTTTGCATGAGCAATAGCAGTTTCAAAGTGAAATATTATAATCTTTTTCAAGTAGATCAAAAATTCTTAACTGATTAATAAAATATTTTATCAATATATCATCCCCCTTTCAGAGAGAAGTCCCCAGAAGAGACAGCACACTTAGCAATTGCCCTCATTATTAAAGGCCTAGGTGAGTGGCATAAAGGGCCATATGCGATTATATTTCAAGGTAAACATTACCTAACCTTGTGTGGGTTAAAAACAGTGAAGTGTCCTTGTATCCTGATAAAACTTTTTTTTTAAATAACATGGTGGGTTGACATTTTTGCATCTGCTAAAAGTTTTCTCACATGTCGTTCTTCCTGGTGAGAGCAGGCTGCATCATTCTGGCACTTAATTTGGGTGTTTGATTTTGCTATAGAGTTCTTTGCAGTACAGCATAGCCTCTTCTTGGCCTTGGGAACAGTGAACTCTTCTTTTGATGGTGTGGATTGCATGCATATCTGGAGAGAGGAGGGCTCAGGATTGTGTTCACTTTATTTGGTCAGATGTATTGTATTTGAAAACCATTTGAGCCCAAAATACAATTGTACCCTTCCCACTTCTGGCTGAAGCACCTGTGAGCCGACTAGACGTAATATTAAAACTTACTGATGCTGGGCGCGGTGGCTCATGCCTATAATCCCAGCACTTTGGGAGGCCAAAGCAGGCAGATCACCTGAGGTCAGGAGTTGGAGACGAGACTGGCCAACATGATGAAATGCTCTCACTACTAAAAATACAAAAATTAGCCAGGTGTGGTGGCACACCCCTGTAATCCTAGCTACTCGGGAGGCTGAGATAGGAAAATCGCATGAACCTGGGAGGCAGAGGTTGCAGTGAGCAGAGATTACACCACTGCAACGAGACTCGGGCCCAGACAAGATCTGCCTGGGCGACACAGTGAGACTCTGTCTCAAAATAAATAAGTAAATAGAACCTCCTGAGCTACCCTGGCTTATAAGGATTCAGATTACTTTAGGAAATTAGGCATTAGCACTAGGAAGGGGGAAGATGGCTGGCAAAACTTCTAGCTAGCAACCTATGTCTAGCACATGGGTAACTAACCATAGCGAGATCCTGAACACATATCCTCTAGGTGCAGGTGGAGGGAACGATGTCCAATACCTGAAGCAGAATCTCACATGGACGGAATGTCTGATTTCCCTCTCCTGCACGAATCACTCATTCTTGGAGGGCTTCTCTGCATTCCTCCTTTTCTTCTCTCCCCTCTCCTGCCTTTTGTCTTTTCTAAAGAGTCTGAACTCCGATTTCCATGCTCTCCTGCTACATTAATAAGCAAAACCTGCTTGTGTGTACGGTTCTTTACTGGAAACATGACTTTTTGTTTCTGTATTGGTTTTACTGTCATCCAGTTTTCTAGTTTAATATCTAGCAAAACTAAATCTGAATGTACTCGCTTTTTCCGTTAAGTATGCCAAGCACCTCCGTTGAAAGGCTTGACTCAAACCAGAAGTCTTAATGGAATTCGTCTCTGAACACTTGAAAAACAGAAACACTGAGCCACAGCAAACATGCCTCTGTGTGTCGGGATTGCCTTTGTCTCTGCTTCCATGTGGCTTTTCCCTTTGTAGCTATGCTTAGTGACATAATCTTCCCTCTTCTTTTCTAGCCTTCTCCTTTCAAGCCTGTCTGTTAATTAACCACGTCAGTATTGGCAAGCATTTATCTTCCCCCACCCTAACATGCGATCTTCTAAGAATTTTGCAAAATTCTAAACAAATATAGAGATGGTATATAGAATTCATATCTAGAAAACTTTGATTTTAATGCAAGCTTATCAAATTTGTTCTGGCTTTTTTGGCACTAAGGCAAAAACATGTTAACCAGAAATAATTTATTATTCATGTATGTAAAATATTTGAGAATGTTTAGCCTTTTATTAGAATTTTATTTGGAAAATATTTATCTTTCTACACATTTTACACTTATGTTCCTTTGCTTATAACCCAATTTCTTAACTGTTTTGTTACTTAAGCAAATATCAATTATGTTTTATTATCTAATAAAGTGTAAGATTCTTACTATCTAAAATATTTAATTCTGTGTGACTAATATACTTTTCTGATCATTCAAATTGAATATGAAAAGCTAGAATAACTGTATTGCAACTGTTAATTCCAGCCAATTGTATAATGATAACACTGGTGAATTTGTAAGTAAATCTAATACTTGAAAATTTGGGTATACATAGAAAATAAATTTTAATATAATGTACAAAGTAAATTTTCATCATTCAAAAGAATTTGTTTAGCATGTTCATGTTATGAGTAATTTTATACAAGCTAGTTGTTTGAGGGGAAATGATGAGGTTTAAATACAGGTTTTTAGAAATAGACAATTTTCTTTTTTTTTTTTTTTTTTTGAGACAAGATACTACTATTGCCTAGGCTGGATGGAGTGCATTGGCGCAGTCACTGCTCATGGCAGCCTCGACCTCCCAGGCTCAAGCGATCCTCCCACCTCAGCCTGGGACCCAAGTAGCTGGGACCACGAGCATGCGCCACCACACCCAGCTAATTTTTTTCTATTCTTTGCAGAGATGGTGTCTCACTATGTTGCCCAGGCTGGTCTCAAACTTCTAGGCTTAAGCCATCCTCCTGCCTCAGCCTCCCAAGTGCTGGTACTACAAGCATGAGCCACTGCACCTGGCTGAGAAATACACAATTTTAAAAAATATCTGGCCGGGCGCGGTTGGTCTTGTCTGTAATCCCAGTACTATGAGAGGCCAAGGCGGGTGGGTCACTTGAGTCCTGGAGTTCAAGACCAGCCTGGCTAACATGGTGAAACCCTGTCTCAACAGAAAATAGAAAAATTAGCTGGATGTGGTGGCACACACCTGTAGTCCTAGCTACTCAGGAGGCTGAGGTGGGAGGATGGCTTGAGCCCAGGAGGTAGAGGCTGCAGTGAGCTGTGGTTGTGCCACTGCACTCCAGCCTGGGTGACAGAGCCAGACCCTGTCTCAAAATAAAATAAAAATAGCTATAAGGATTCGTGGAAATCCAAATCAGGCTAGCTTGAGCAGAAAAAAAGAATATCCTTTTTTTGGCTTATGTAACCAAGGTTCAGGAAGGACCAAAAAAATGCCATTGTGAGAACTCCCCTCTGCACCTCTTACCTTTGCTTTTTCTCTGGAGGGCATAATCCTCCTAGACCTACTTCTTCAAGCACAGAGAGCCTGTGTGTCTGCAGGAAACACCCAGTACATCCCCTTACAGCTTAATGATTAGTGAGCTCCACCCTGAAAAATCTTGGGAAGGAAGTATCTAAAGCAAGCAGCTGGGGTCACAGGAAGCAAAAGGGTCCTCAGAGGGATGCACACTTCACCTTCCCTGAGCGCCTGTTGAGCAAATTCCCCGCCTCCAAAAAATTGAGCTCTTCTTGAGTCAGCCTGTGTGGGTTGATCTTCAGTGTAATTAATACCTGCTCAGGAGGAGAGGAAAGGAACATCTCAGAAAAGGGGGTAAATGAAATACAGGTCTGGGCACGGTGGCTCACATCTGTAATCCCAGCTCTTTGGAAGGCCAAGGCAGGAGGATCACTTGAGGCCAGGAGTTCGAGACTAGCCTGGACCACAAAGCAAGACCCTGTATCTAAAGTGAATGAATGAATGGTAGCCTGGAAATTTCAGTTACATCTCATTTTCTCCAACCAGAAATCTTGTACCGAAGTTAGAATCAAATAACTAGACTTGAGGGGGAACTGCAAAATTTCCAGAAGGCAACTAGCAGATGAGGTAGGCAAAGGCGGTAAATGATTTGCAAACTCAACCTTCAAGTTCAAAAATGGTGGGCAATGTGTTAGATTTTAGTCATCCTTCCACATCTCCCCTAGGTCCCCATTTCACATCGGTGGTAGGGGAACAAACTAAAAACCTTTTCTTTGCCTTGAGTTTTTTATTTCTTTTTCTTTTTTTTTTTTTCGAGATGGAGTTTTGCTCTTGTCGGCCAGGCTGCAGTGCAGTGTTGTGATCTCGGCTCACTGCAACCTCTGCCTCTCGGGTTCAGGCAATTCTCCTGCCTCAGTCTCCCAAGTAGCTGGGATTACAGGCGCCTGCCACCACGTCCGGCTAATTTTTGTATTTTTTTGTAGAGACGGAGTTTCACCATGTTGGCCAGGCTGGTCATGAACTCCTGACCTCAAGTAATCTGCCCACCTCAGCCTCCCAAAGTGCTGGGATTAGAGGCGTGAGCCACCACTCATAGCCATGATTTCTTTTTCTTTTTTTTTTTTTTTGAGACGGAGTCTCGCTCTGTCGCCCAGGCTGGAGTACAATGGCGCCATCTCGTATCACTACAACCTCTGCCTCCTGGATTCAAGCGATTCTCCTGCCTCAGCCTCCTGAGTAACTGGGATTACAAGTGCCCGCCACCACGCCCAGCTAATTTTTTTGTATTTTTAGTAAAGACAGGGTTTCACCATGTTGGCCAGGCTGGTCTCTAACTCCTGACCTCAGGTGATCTACCCACCTCGGCCTCCCAAAGTGCTAGGATTACAGGCGTGAGCCACCGCGCCTGGCTGATTCCTTTAAAACTAAGAAGACTGTCTTAAAGGCGTTTTCTAGAAACAGCTTTCTCTCTGGCATCCCACAGCAGATCTCCTCCAGTTGTTCCGCTGCCCATTTTGTCTCCACCTTAACTCGGCAGTTTCTGTAGGAGGTTCTTGCCAAGGACCCAAGGAGGGTGGCCTTTGGGACACTGCAGAGGGGCTGGGGTGGCCACTGTCAGCCACCAAGGTGTAAGCATCAGCATCCTTAAATAGAGATCAGTGAGATTTTGGTCTTCTTTTATATATCACAAATCTGCAGATAAGTATTTTTAGGCAACACCTTCCGCAATGAGTAGTTGAAACATGTAGGCATTTTATAAGGTCCCAACTTGCCCTTTCAGTTTAAACTAATTTTTTTGTTTGTTTGTTTGTTTGTTTTTTGTTTTGCACATACTCTATGTTTCGGTAAACTCTGATGGGTTGTCCATGATTCTGAAGGCTCAGGTCAGCTTAATGTTAAAGCCAGGAAGAGGCACTCCCAGTTTCAGCTTAGTGTGGCATTTCTGCAGTTAACGTCTTAACAACAAAGGTTTTAAAAATACTTCCTGCTCCGCCACCTCCAGGCTTCACAGTGTTCATTCCCCCAGCGGAAAAGACACAGTTGCTTCATAGCATCTTGTCCCCTACAGCATGAAAGTCAGTGTCTTTTCCTAACACAGAAGTATTTTGCTACTATTTGTCTTTTATATTTGTGTAGTATTTTATGGAGCGCATGAACCTCACAGCCTTCTGAGGGGCGCTGTAATAGGCAGTGTCTCTCTCTAACCTCAAGAATCTCTGTGAGGCCGGGCGCAGTGGCTCATGCCTGTAATCCCAACTCTTTGGGAGGCTGAGGTGGGTGGATCACAGGGTCAGGAGTTCAAGACCAGCCTGGCCAACATAGTGAAATCCCGTCTCTACTAAAAAATACAAAAAAAAAAGCCAGGCATGGTGGCAGGTGCCTGTAATCCCAGCTACTCGGGAGGCTGAGGCAGGAGAATCACTTGAACCCGGGAGGCAGAGGTTGCAGTGAGCAGAGATTATGCCGTTGCACTCCAGCCCAGGCAATAGTGTGAGACTCTGTCTCAAAAAAAAAAAAAGAATCTCTGTGAAAATTTGAACAGACTTCATGAGGAAAAGATGGAGGCCTGGAGGATCAAGATACACAGTGACCTCATGAAAACGCTTACATGTATTTTGTTGACATTTGTATCCCGTGGATGCTGTCAACTGCAGTTAATGTGAAATGAGCAGTGGCTTACACCTAAGAACTTCTGTTTCTTAAATCTAAAATGGGTGATCCTCAGGGTTGGATTGGCAGCTCAACAGTGCCTACAAGGATTGGAGCTCCTTTGGTCTTTCCATTCTTACCTTCCTATACGTGTCAGCTTTCAGCTTCAGGCTGGGGGTTTATCTGATCTCAAGGGGGCTACCACCGCTCCAGGCATCACATCCTCACATGATAGCACCCAGAGGAGGGTGCTATCAAGAAGGGAGGGAGGTGCGAAAGGGCCCTTCTCATGTGTCTCTCTCCTTTAAATCAGGGAGAAAAATCTTTTCCAGAATCTTCCCTGCCACAGGAACCCCCGCATGTCTCTTAGAACAGGATTGGGTCACACAGACTGGTTGCAAAATGGAATTTTTAGCTTTTTCCGCTCCTCTGGTAGGAGGTGGACAAGGAAGAAGAAAGTTGGAAGTGGTTTTTGGATTGGCATTCATCAGCATTGGTTACAAGGTTCACAAAAATAAAACACAGGCTGCACACTAAAGAGAACCATACAGCGAGTGTTAAGTTGCCATCGCTTAGTAGCTAGAAATACTGCAGAATGTCCCCTCCTTTGATTTCCAGTGTCATGTGGTAATTTCAGTTCATTCTGTTTCACATAATTTTACCAGCTCTCTACCGAATCTTAAATTACTTTTTTTAATGTTATGGCTAGTTTCTAGGATCCCACTATAGTTCTGGATTAACTCAGATGCTTGAGGGGAAAAAAACAAAAGTTAACCAAAAAATCCATGGCCAGCACGGTGGCTTACGCCTGTAATCCCAGCACTTTGGGAAGGCAAGGGGTGGATCACCTGAGGTCAGGAGTTCGACACCAGCCTGTTCAACATGGAGAAACCCCGTCTCTACTAAAAATACAAAAATTAGCCAGGCGTGGTGGCATGCATCTGTAATCCCAGCTACTCGGGGGGCTGAAGCCAGGGGGCGGAGGTTACAGTGAGCTGAAATCATGCCACTGCACTCCAGGCTGGGTGAAAGAGCAAGACTCCATCTCAAAACAAACAAACAAACAAAAAATCCACATAGGCCGGGCGCGGAGGCTCACGCCTATAGTCCTAGCACTTTGAGAGGCCAAGGTGGGTGGATGGCTTTTGCTCAGGAGTTCGAGACCAGCCTGGGCAACATGGTGAAACACTGTCTCTACACAATATACAAAAATTAGCCAGGTGTGGTGGCATACACCTGTAGTCCCAGCTACTCAGGAGGCTGAGGTGGGAGGATCACTTGAGCCTGGGAGGTCAAGGCTGCAATGAGCCATGATTTTGCCACTGTACTCCAGCCTGGATGACAGAGTGAGACCCTGTCTCAAAAAAAAAAAAAAAAAAAAAAAAAAAAAAAAAAAAAAAAGAATCCACATACACACTTGGGCATTTCTCAAAACTCACTGATTTATACAAAGGGACTTCAAAAAGTTTGTGGAAAAATGGAATTAGAAGATAAAAATTAAAAGTATAAACTTTATTTCTCAATATAAGCTTCATCAAGGTCAACACTCTTGTAAGCAATGATACCAGCCAGGTAGTCCATCCTTAAGGAACTGAGGGTCCTGGGAACTTAACCATATCAATGCAGTCTTTTTTATATTATTAACTGAAGAAAATTGGGTGCCCTTTACAGGTTTTTTGTTTTTTTGTTTTTTGTTTTGAGACAGGGATTTGCTCCTTTGCCCAGGCTGGAGTGCAGTGGCGCAATCTCAGCTCACTTGTAGCCTCTGCCTTCCAGGCTCAAGCCATCCTCCCACCTCAGCCTCCAAGGTGGCTGAGACTACAGGCTTGCCACCACACCTGGCTAATTTTTGTATTTTTGGTACAGATGGGATTTTGCCATATTGCCCAGTTTGGTCTCAAACTCCTGAGCTCAAGCAATCTTCCCGCCTTGACCTCCCAAAAGCAATTACAGGAGTGAGCCACTGTGCCCAGCCTATTTTCTTTAAAAAAAAAAAAAATTAACTATTTTCATTTAAAATAAATTGAGACAGGGTCTCACTTTGTTGGCCAGGGTGGTCTTGAACTCCTGGCCTCAAGTAATCCTCCCGCCTCAGCCTCCTAAAGTGCTAGGATTTACAGGAATGAGCTACTGTGCCTGGCCTCTGTTTTTTGTTTTTTGGTTTTTTTGAGACACGGTCTATCTCTGTCACCCAGGCTGGAGTGCAGTGGTGAGATTTTGGCTCACTGCATTCTCGACCTTCTGAGCTCAAGCGATCCTCCCACATCAGCCTCCTGAGTAGCCGGGACTACAGGCACGCACCACCATGCCTGGCTAATTTTTTAATTTTTTTTTCTTTTTGAGGCAGAGTGTCACTCTGTTGCCCAGGCTGGAGTGCAGTGGTACGATCTTGGCTCACTGCAACCTCTTTCTCCCAGGTTCAAGCAGTTCTTCTGCCTCAGCCTCCCAAGTAGCTGGGATTACAGGCACGCGCCACCACGCCCAGCTAATTTTTGTATTTTTAGTAGACACGGGGTTTCACCATGTTGGCCAGGCTGGTCTCAAACTCCTGACCTTGTGATCCACCCGCCTCAGCCTCCCGAAGTGCTAGGATTACAGGTGTGAGCCACCACGCCCGGCATGCCTAGACTGTTTTCAAACTGATGTAGTATCCTTCTTCGTGCCTCAAACTAGGTTCTGTTCAGACATGTTACAAGTTAGTGTGCGTTTATGTTGGTGCAAAAACATCTTAAAATCCATACATAGTTTTTCATAATACGCATTTTGCATGAACTTTTTGAAGTCCCCTTGTATAGTGTTGGCTTTGCCATATTGTTTTAATTAAATAAGAGTAGCATAACCTAGGTACAACTCCTAAGAAGGAGCAGGAACCCTTTAGGCCTACCAACCCCCACATAAAATAAAAATTTTTAAAGTATTGAGTTACTTAAAAAAAATTCCAGGCCGGGCATGCTGGCTCATGCCTGTAATCTCAGCACTTTGGGAGGCTGAGGTGAGTGGATCACCTGAGGTCAGGAGTTCGAGACCAGCCTCACCAAGATGGTGAAACCCCGTCTCTACTAAAAGTACAAAAATTATCCGGGCATGGTGGCATGCGCCTGTAGTCCCAGCTACTTGGGAGGCTGAGGCAGGAGAATTGCTTGAACCCGGGAGGCGGAGGTTGCAGTGAGCCAAGATCGAGCCACTGCACTCCAGCCTGGGTGACAGGGCGAGACTCTGTCTCAAAATAAATAAATAAATAATAAATTCCAGGCACCTAACTAGCCCTAAAAATGAACAATAAGCAAAAAGTTAATTAAAGAAACAATAGCCAAAAAGTTAAAGTCATGAGATATTTGTGTTCCCTATAAAAACTAATGATAATGGCCAGGTGTGGTGGTGCATGCCTGTAATCCCACCACTTTGGGAGGCTGAGGTGGGTGGATCACCTGAGGTCAGGAGTTCGAGACCAGCCTGATCAATATGGTGAAACCCTGTCTCTACTAAAAATACAAAAATTAGCTAAGCATGGTGGCAGGCGCCTGTAAACCCAGCTACTCGGGAAGCTGAGGCAGGAGAATCGCTTGAACCCGGAAGACGGAGGTTGCAGTTAGCTGAGATCGCACCATTGCACTCCAGCCTGGGGGACAGAGCGAGACTGTCTCAAAACAAAAACAAAAACAACAACAACAACAAAAACTAAAGATAACATGTGAGCCTCTATCCCTCGGTTGTTTTTCAGAAACCCAGATCCCCACCGAATGGATCCACTGGCACTTAAACCTCAAATGAGGGGGAACTGATGGCTAAACTGTAACCACTGTTCTTTGTTCTAAATTTCTTCTTCCTGAGCAGGCTACAAAAAGTCACACCCTCGAGCCAGAGCTACCATTCTTTTCTACTGACCTCAGATCTTTAAACAAAGCTCTTTTTTAACCAATTACAAATCAAAAAATCTTTAAATCCACCTGTGACCTATGGGTCCTCACATCGAGATGTCCTTTATATGAGAAGCCAGCATGTAGCCTCCATATATTAATTTATGACTGCCTATAATCTCTGCCTTCCCGCCTTTAAAAACCCTTACCTGTAAGCCTCGGGTCTTAAGCATGAGCTGCCTGATTCTCCTTGCTTGACACCCTACAAATAAACACCCCCGGATCACCTGAGGTCAGGAGTTTGAGGCCAGCCTGGCCAACATGGTGAAACCCCATCTCTACTAGAAATACAAAAAATTAGCCTGGCATGGTGGCACATGCCTGGAATCCCAGCTCCTTGGGTGGCTGAGGAAGGAGAATCGCTTGAACCTAGGAGGCAGAGGTTGCAGTGAGCAGAGATCACGCCATTGCACTCCAGTCTGGGAGACAGAGCAAAAATCTGTCATAAATAAATAAATAAAATAAACGCCCCCCTTTCTCCCACTACAAGCCTCAATATAGATATTTGACCTTACTACACTGGGCAAGTAGACCCTAGTTTGGCTCAATAACACTCCCCTCCCTTTAAAAGGGGCAGGAGTAGAATTCCAACACCTGTTTCTTTTGCTTCTGTTGCCTTAGGGTGGGTGCATGGCAAAAGTATGTACTCCTGTACACCACCCCTCTCCTCTTTCCAGCTTCCTGGTTCCATCTTTTCTAACTATCACCTACAAGAATAACTCAGATCATATATACTTGGTCTGACATTTGCATGATTATGGGAGAAGAGTACTAAAATCAATCTATATTTGGTAGAATTCGTGGTTGGTAAGGGATGACTGTGGCTTATGCGTGGTTGGTAAGGGCCCTCGGCCTTATTCATAGGGTGGTAAACCTAGAAGTCATTGTGTCCTCTACTGAATTTGTGGAATGCTGCAAATTACTTATGTATCCGATTCCTTCATCCAACCTAGGAACAGAAAATACAGCTATCATACCAGTATGCAATTAAACCACAAGGTTGGATACTTATGAAAACAAAAAAGCTGTTGAACTACTCCTGCCCCTTTTAAAGGGAAGGGAGTGTTATCGAGCCGAACTGGGGTCTACTTGCCCTGTGTAGTAAGGTCAAATATCTGTATCGAGGCTTGTAGTGGTAGAAAGCAGAGCGTTTATTTGTAGGGTGCCAAGCGAGGAGAATCAGGCAGCTTATGCTTAAGATCTGAGGCGTATAGGTAAGGGTTTTTAAGGCAGGGAGGCAGGGGTTATAGGCAGTCATGAATTAATTTTTTGAGCTTTCCCTATTAATATTTATGTGAATGAGCCTGGACAACATGGTGAAACCCCACCTCTAAAAAATACAAAAATTAAATACAAAAAATTAGCGAGGCATGGTGGTGGGCGCCTGTAGTCCCGGCTACGTGGGAGGCTGAGGCAGGAGAATGGCGTGAACCCGGGACGCGGAGCTTGCAGTGACCTGAGATCACGCCACTGCACTCCAGCCTGGAGGACAGAGCGAGACTCCTTCTCAAAAAAAAAAAAAAAAAAATTAGCTGGGTGTGATGATGCAGGCAGGAGGCTCAGGCAGGAGGATCACTCAAGCCCAGGAGGTCAAGGCTACAGTGAGCTCTGATCATGCCACTGCACTCCAGCCTGGGTGACAGAACAGGACCCTGTCTCAAAACAAACAAAAAAACAGAAACAAATAAAGAAATGTATGTGGGCTGGGCGCGGTGACTCACGCCTGTAATCCCAGCACTTTGGGAGGCTGAGACAGGCAGATCACCTGAGGTCAGGAGTTCGAGACCAGCCTGGCCAACATGGTGAAACACCATCTCTACTAAAAATACAAAAATTAGCTGGGCGTGGTGGCGGATGCCTGTAATCTCAGTTACTTGGGAGGCTAAGGCAGGAGAATCGCTTGAACCTGGGAAGTGGAGGTTGCAGTGAGCCGAGGTTGCACCATTGCATTCCAGCCTGGGCAACAAGAGCGAAACTCCATCTCAAAAAAAAAAAAAAAAAAAAGAAAGAAAGAAAGAAAAAAGTGGGCCTGGCGTGGTAGCTCATGCCTGTAATCCCAGCACTTTGGGAGGCCGAGGCAGGTGGATCATCTGAAGTCAGGAGTTCAAGACCAGTCTGGCTAACATGGCAAAATCCTGTCTCTACTAAAAATATTAAAAATTAGCCAGGCACAGTGGCGTGCACCTATAATCCCAGTTACTCGGGAGGCTGAGGCAGGAGAATCACCTGAATCCAGGAGGTGGAGGTTGCAGTGAGCCAAAATTGTGCCACTGCACTCCAGCCTGGGTGACAGTGAGACTCTGACTCAAAAAAAAAAAAAAAAAAGTAATAAAAAAGTTGAAGTAACTTGCCCAAGAACGCATAGCTAATAAATGGTGACGTCAGAGTCAAACCTAAGCATTCTGATTCCAGGGAATAGATACCCTACCTGGCTGATCACATGTGGTAAGGATCAAATGAGGTCAAATACATGAAAATATTTTCTAAACAATAAAACCCTGGCCGGGTGCAGTGGCTCACGCCTGTAATTCCGGCACTTTGAGAGGCCGAGGCAGGTGGATCACAGGTCAAGAGTTCAAGACCAACCTGGCCAAGATGGTGAAACCCCGTCTCTACTAAAAATACAAAAAAATTAGTCGGGCGTGGTGGCGGGTGCCTGTAATCTCAGCTACTCGGGAGACTGAGGCAGGAGAACAACCTGAACCTGGGAGGTGGAGGTTGCCCTGAGACGAGATGATTCCACTGCACTCCAGCCTGGGCAACAGAGTGAGACTCCATCTCAAAATAAATAAATAAATAAATAAATAAATAAATAAATAAATAAATAAATAGTAAAACCCCATACCTACATATAAAATGTGTAGTCTGCATGCAATAACTGGAATCCTTTGCTAGTAATTACTAGTAATATTACTTGCCCAACCACCAAACAAGCAAACTTCTGTTAGTACCCTCCCTGGCAACCACCCCAGGGTACTAAGGTGAATTTACTAAGATGCAGTATCCTAGTAAAAGAACATTCTTCTTCAAGTATCTAGGGTACAGACTGTAGTAGGTATTAAAACAATGTAGGTAACCCATGGACATATCCGTAAGCTCTCGAGTGTTATACCACATCAATCTTCCATGCAGATCCCAGGGTGATTGTGAATATTTGTATTTTTATTGGGGAATCTTCGTATAAAGGGGTTGATGTTGACATGGAGCCCACTGTTTGGGTCTCAGAGTCACCCTGCGTTTAGGCCTTAAATACTTGTTTGATGCAGTACCCTTGTTTTTGAGACAGGGTCTCACTTGTCACCCAGAGTGCAGTGGTGCAATCTCAGTTCACTGCAACCTCTGCCTCCTCATACTCAAGCCATTCTCCTACCTCAGCCCTTCATGTAGCTGGGACTACAAGCACGCACTACCATGTCTAGCTAATTTTTGTATTTTTTTTGTAGATACAGTTTTGCCATGTTCCCCAGGCTGGTCTATGAACTCGTGGACTCAAGAAATCCGCCCGCCTTGGTCTCCCAAAGCGCTAGTATGTCCGGAACTGGTAGGTTCTTGGTTTCACTGAAATTATGAATGAAGCCACGTACCCTCGAGGTGTGTTACAGCTCTGAACGTGGCGCGTCAGTTTATTCCTTCTGATGTTTGGATGTGTTTGGACTTTCTTCTTTCTGGTGCGTTCGTGGTCTCGCTGCCTTATGAGTGAAGATACAGATCTTTGTAGTGACTATTAAAGCTCATAAAAGCAATGTAGACCTAAAGAGTAAGCACTAGCAAGGTTTATTGCGAAGAACATTCCCAAGCTGTGGAAGGAGACCCGAGCGCTTTGCCACTGCTGGGTCCGGCAGCCTGCTTTTATTCTCTTATCTGGCCCCACCCACATCCTGCTGATTGGTAGAGCCCAGTGGTCTGTTTTGACAGGGCGCTGATTGGTGCGTTTACAATCCCTGAGCTAGACACAAAGGTTCTCCACGTCCCCACCAGATTAGCTAGATACAGAGTGTCGACACAAAGGTTCTCCAAAGCCCCACCAGAGTAGCTAGATACAGAGTGTCGATTGGTGCATTCACAAACCCTGAGCTAGACACAGGGTGCTGATTGCTGTGTTTACAAACCTTGAGCTAGATACAGAGTGCCAGTTGGTGTATTTACAATCCCTGAGCTAGACATAAAGGTTCTCCACGTCCCCACCAGACTCAGGATCCCAGCTGGCTTCACCCAGTGGATCCCGCATAGGTGTTGCAGGTAGAGCTGCCTGCCAGTCCCGCGCCGTGTGCCCGCACTTTTCAGCCTTTGGGTGGTCGATGGGACTGGGCGCTGTGGAGCAGGGGGTGGCGCTCATCGGGGAGGCTCAGGCTGCACAGGAGCCCATGAAGGGGGTGGGAGGCTCAGGCATGACGGGCTTCAGGTCCCGAGCCCTGCCCCGCGGGAAGGCAGCTAAGGCCTGGTGAGAAATCGAGAGCAGCGCCAGTGGGCTGGCACTGCTGGGGAACCCAGTACGCCCTCCGCAGCCACTGGCCCGGGTGCTAAGCCCCTCATTGCCTAGGCTGGCAGGGCCGGCCGGCTGCTGCGAGTGCGGGGACCGCCAAGCCCACGCCCACCCGGAACTCCAGCTGGCCCGCAAGCGCTGCGCAGCCCTGGTTCCCCCTCGCGCCTCTCTCTCCACGCCTCCCTGCAAGCTGAGGGAGCCGGCTCCGGCCTTGGCCAGCCCAGAAAGGGGCTCCCACAGTGCAACGGTGGGCTGAAGGGCTCCTCAAGTGCCGCCAAAGTGGGAGCCCAGGCAGAGGAGGTGCCGAGAGCGAGCGAGGGCTCTGAGGACTGCCAGCACGCTGTCACCTCTCATAAGGGTTACAGACGTGAGCCACCAAGCCCAGCCTTCAGTACCCTTCTTTTGTGACATGATCATTAACTGGGATATTTCATTCTTTTTATTTTCTTTTTTTGAGACAGAGTTTCGCTCTTTCGCCTACGCTAGAGTGCAGTGGCATGATCTCTGCTCACTGCAACGTCTGCCTTCCGGTTTCAAGCGATTCTCCTGCCTTAGCCTCCCAACTAGCTAGGACTACAGGAGCCTGCCACCACGCTTGGCTAATTTTTGTATTTTTAGTAGAGACGGGGTTTCACCATGTTGGCCAGGCTGGTCTTGAACTCCTGACCTCGTGATTCGCCCGCCTTGGCCTCCCAAAGTGCTGGGATTACAGGCATGAGCCACCACGCCCGGCCTGGGATATTTCATTCTTAATCATCCAAGTTGACCATCTGCAACACTTCTTGAAAAAGTAAAACAAATTTCAGCAGCTTTTAAAAACTTCCCCAGAATGTTGGGCTACCGAAATCCTGACCAGGCCCTTGCGAGCATTCACATCTCATCCAAAATCTGCGCTTTATTTGCATAAAACCCTTCTTGCCTGCTCTCAGCTATCAATGGAGTCCAGAAGAGTGTCTCCTACTCTTCTCCAGCAAAGCAGGACTTCAGATCCCAAAAAAGCACAGGAAAAATTGGGACATTTGCAGGGCACACCATCTTTTCACCCCAACTTCTTCTGAGTTAAAAATGTAAGGTATATTTGCCTATTCTGGTGGTGGTGTGTTTCTTTTTTTTTTTTTTTTTTTTGAAATGGAGTCTTGCTGTGTCCCAGGCTGGAATGCAGTGGTATGATCTCAGGTCACTGCAACCTCCACCTCCTGGGTTCAAGCTATTCTCCTGCCCCAGCCTCCAGAGTAGCTGGGATTACAGGCACGCACCAACACAGCCGGCTAATTTTTGTATTTTTAGTAGACAGGGGTTTCGCCATGTTGGCCAGGCAGGTCTTGAACTCCTGAGCACAAGTGATCCGCCCGCCTTGACCTCCCAAAGTGCTGAGATTATAGGCTTGAGCCACCTCACCTGGCCGATGGAGTGTTTCTGTGTCTATGAGACAGTGCCACCAGAATAGGCCAATCCGTAGAGATAAAAAGTAGATTTATGGTTGCCTGGAACTGGAGGACTTCGGGTGAAATAGAGGGTGACTGCTAATCAGGTAGGATTTGTTTCTGAGGTGATGAAACTGTTCTAAAATCAATCATAGTGATAGTTGTACAGCTCAGTAAATATACTAAAAACCATTAAATTGCACATTTTGAATGGGTAAATTGTGTGTTGAAATATGTCTCAATAAAGCTGACATTAAAAAAATACAACTTCAGAAAGTGCACCATTCTTTTAAAAAAGAAAAAGCAAGTAGTAACGCTAAAAGGAACCTCCGAAATCATCTATCCGTCTACACCTTCAATATACAGATGAAGAACCCAAGCCAGAGAATGTTGTGCTTCATTGCAGCGCTCACAGATGGTGGCTGGAAGGCCCAGCCTGGGGTCCAAATGACGCCGTGGTGGGTCCCCTTCCATGACTCCTGACTCCTCTCCCTTAGAAGAAGATGGTTTGGTTGTTGTTAAAACCCAAATCACTTTTTATTAGGATTTAGTAGGCTGGGCACAATGGCTTATGCCTGTAATCCCAGCACTTTGCGAGGCCAAGGCAGGTGGATCACCTGAGGTCAGGAGTTCGAGACCAGTCTGGCCAACGTGGGCAAACCCCGTCTCTACTAAAAATACAAAAAATTAGCCAGTGTGTGGTGGCAGGCACCTGTAATCCCAGCTACTCGGGAGGCTGAGGCAGGAGAAGTGCTTGAACCTGGGAGGTGGAGGTTGCAGATTTCGCCATTGTACTCCAGCCTGAGCAACAAGAGCAAAATTTCGTCTAAAAAAAAAAAAAAAAAAAAAGAAAAAAGAAAAAAAAGGATTTAGTGATGACGAAATGAAACAATCTAGTCATCATCCCTACGTTTAAAATGATCGACAAGGGGCAAAGTCTACTTCTGATCAGCACAAGGAGAGAAACTGAGATCATACGTTTATAGCCTGGGCAGCATAGCCAGACTCCATCTCTTAAAAAAAAAATTTTTTTTTTTAATTAGCCAGGCATGGTGGCGCATGCCTGTGGTCCCAGCTACTCAGGAGGCTGAGGCAGGAGAATCATTTGAAACTGGGTGCCGGGGGCTGCAGTGAGCCGAGATTGCGCCACCGCACTCCTGCCTGCGCAACAAAGCCAGACCCTGTCTCAAAAATAAAAATAATAATAAAATGCAATCATCCGTTTATGAGCGTATGCCCAGCTGCACTGTGGTTCCTAAGGCAGGGCAGGGCCTGCTCACTGCCCCCTGCAGTGGGTGCGGGCTGGCGGTCGCGCGTGGCGGGCAGGGGCTCCCTGTCCACAGGGAGGCTTCTTCCAGGGAACGAGTCCGCATGGAGCCAGAAGGGGGCGCCACCAACAGCTTCGTGGCCCCAGGCGGGAGGTTCAGCGCTTGGCCACCCGGGGACCCCAAGACACCCGCGCCAGAGGAGAGCCCTGGCGACCTCCTCCCTGCTCCCGCAAACTCCGGACAGACCCAGGCCCAGGCAGGCAAGACGGGTGTGCTCAGAACCCCGCGATTGAGGCGGCCTCCTGGCCTCTCCGCGGGCTTCCTGTCGCAGGCCCGGTCCTCTCAGGCCAATGGGCCAGGTCGTTCAGGGAGTTGTGGGGTGGCCGCAGGACCCTAGGCTGAGACTCCGGATCGTGAAGGTTCTGGTCCGGGCCCCACAAAATCTCCGCGAAGCTCAGATACCTCATCGGTGAACTAAGGACGGCGAGCCCAGCGATTCCGCCGTCCTTTGAGCCCCGCAACTCTGATCCCAAGGCGCGTCCAGCCTGGAGCTCGGGGCACACAGGCCCCGGGACTAGCATCCAGGAGTGCTAACACTGAAGCGCACAAAGACGGGGCCCTCCATGAGCAAATTCGCGTCGCCCCACGGCCGTCACAAGCCACCGAGGCCAGGCGCGGGGACTCGCGCTGGTAACCCAAACCCTGGAGGCCAAGGCGGGACGATTGCGGGCCATGGTGGCGCACGCCTGTGGTTCCAGCTACTCAGGAGGCTGAGGCAGTAGGGAGAGGACCCCTTGAACGCAGGAGGCGGAGCCGTGATCGCGCCACTGTACTCCAGCGACAGAGTGAGACCGTGTCGAAAGAAAGAACGAGAGCGAGAGAGAGAGACCGAAAAGGGCAACCTTTTTCCTTTTTTTTTTTTTAATATAACTCATTCTCATTCACTCTCAACATTGCCCTGAATCTCCATCTTTTTTTTTTTTCTTTTTTCTTTTTTGAGACAGTTCTCCTTCTGTAGTTCCGGCTGGAGTGCAACGGGGCAATCAAGGCCCACTGCATCCTCAACCTCCTGGGCTTAAGCAGTCCTCCTGCCTCGGCCTCTCAGCTGAGTAGCTGGGATCATAGGCACACACCCAAGCTAATTTTTAAAATTATTTTTAGTAGAAACAAGGTCTTGCTATGTTGCACCAGGCTGGTCTCAAACTCCTGGGCTCAAGCAGTCCTCCCGCCTCAGCCTCCCAAAGTGCTGAGATTACAGGCATGAGCCACGGTGCCCGTCCAATCTTCATTTTTTATCAAAACTGACTTCCTCTGAGAAGGTGTCTGGACCCATCCATTCTTCTCTGTGCTTACCCCTGCTAACATGAACTCCTTGTTAGCTAACATGGACTCCTCCTCCTCAGGACTCCTTGCCTTGTGTCCTGGCAAGCAGTGTGCCCTCCAGAGCCAGGCTGCCTTGTGTTTGAACCCTGTATGACGGTGGGCAGATGACTTAACCTCTCAGTGCCTCAGTCTCCTCCTCAGTGAACTAGGGGTAATAGTAATACCTATCTCATGTGGTCCTTAGGAGGATGAAATTAGTTTATATAGGCCGGGCGCGGTGGCTCATGCCTGTAATCCTAGCACACTGGGAGGCCAAGGCGGGCAGATCACCTGAGGTCAGGAGTTTGAGACCAGCCTGGCCGACATGGTGAAACACGTCTCTACTAAGAATACAGAAATGAGCCAGACGTGGTGGCGGGCACCTGTAGTCCTAGCTACTCAGGAGGCTGAGGCACCAGAATCACTTGAACCCGGGAGGTGGAGGTTGCAGTGAGCCAAGATCGGGCCACTGCACTCCAGCCTGGGCAACAGAGTAAGACTCTGTCTCAAAAAAAAAAAAAAAGAAAAAGAAAAAAGAAAAGAAATTAGTTTATATAATTTAACCTCATCAGAAGGACTGTCCTCTTACTGGTGTCCCTTCCTAGTACTAAAATAGTGCTCCACTTACTATCTGCTTCCCTTAGCAATCAGTTTCAAGTTAGCACAAAGCCCTTTGCCGTATTTTTTAACAAGGATGATCTGCTCTTATTTTAAACTCTTGATCCTCACTGGAGAGAAAGTTGTCCCCTTCCTGTTTGCCTCATTTCTCCAAAGCCTTTTGTCATGTTTCCCGAGTGTCCTTTAGCTGTGGCCACCCTCGGACCATGGGACTTTCCTGGTTCTGGGCTTCAGATTACGGTTTAAAATTAGCCACATGACTCTCAGAGGGGGGCACCAGAGGAGGCAGGAAACGTGGTGGGAGGGATGAAGCAGACCTGCGTCGGAGGCAGCGGTGTAGCGGAACAGAGACACGAACCCCCGCAAACGCTGGCATCCACGGAGGGAGCACAGAGCCTTGGGATCCCCAAGGTTATAACAATCCTGACTTTATGCCTTGTTATATGTTTTTGGGCAAGGTCTGCTGCTGCTACAGTTCAAGCTGCATTGACAACTGGAATCTTCCGGATTGTTTCTTTTGTGATTATAAAGTGTCTTTGGAGTAGCGTGATGTGGGTGGATGCAGTTTATAGAACTACTTGGACCAATCAGCCTCCTCCTCAAAGGAACACTGGCTTTCCACTCTTCCAGTGTTGGTCTTGCATTTTGGGGAAGAGAAGAGAAAGGACGTCATTTGGTTTAAGGACATAAAGAAATACCAGAGCCTGGGGCCGGCCCAGAAAAGACTTCAGCAGGAGTGATTTGTCTTGTATGCATCCTCCCTCCTCTCTCCCGACCTTTTCCTCATTCCATGGTATCTCTTCTTCTGTCTGATGCCTACTGCCTGCCTGTATTCTTAGTACCCTAACTCACCAAAACCCTCTACTTTCCAGAAAGGGACAAATCTCACCATTGATGGCTTCATTATAAAAGTGGGATTTAACAACAGAGACCTGGATTCAAATCCTAGCATGGGCCGGGTGCAGTGGCTCATGCCTCTAATTCCAGCACTTTGGGAGGCTGAGGTGGGAGGATCACTTGAGGTCAGGAGTTCCAGACCAGCCTGGCCAACATGGTGAAACCCCGTCTCTACTAAAAATACAAAAAATTAGCCAGGTGTGGTGGTGTGCACCTGTAGTCCCAGCTACCTAGGTGTCTGAAGCAGAAGAATTGCTTGAACCCAGGAGGCAGAGGTTGCAGTGAGCTGAGATCGTGCCACTGCACTGCAGCCTGGGTGACAGCGCGAGACTCTGTCTTAAAAAAAAAAAAAAAATCCTAGCGCATCTGCTTCCTAGTTGTCTGAACTAATCTCTCCTGTGTAAAAGTAGGGATTATAATGCTTACTGTATCTGGTAGCATGCTTTCAGCAGCAACTAACGGAAAAGCCAACTCAAATGAGTTTAACCGAAAAGGAAATGTATTGGCCTATGTAACTGGAAGTTCACAGATGGGACAGGCTGATTGAACCCTGGTGTCAAGGACCTAGGTTCTTTCTGCATCTCTGCTTTCCATCCTCAGTGTCAGCTGCCTTTTAAGCCTGGCTCCCTTCATAGTCAGAATGGCTGCCACAAAGACACAGGGCCACTCCCTTAACCACAAACTAATAACTGACATCAAGGGAATGCTATGTGCTGATTGGCTTGAGCCTGGATTCCTAAGTCAATCACGAGTAAGAAATAAAAATGAAATTCCAAGCCCCTAACTGACTAAACAGACCCCTTCTTGGCCAAGGGAATCTTGCAAGCTGAATTCACGGCCATGAGGGGATGGGAGATTGGACACGCCTCATTATACCCCCTCCCTCTATAACAGCTATTAGGTTTTCTTCCCTCAGGGCTAAACAGAAACCAGCCCTTTCAAAAGACTACTAGTTTATCTTTCCAGGTACAGAACAAAGACACCTTCACCCCTCCTCAGACATCTTCTTCCTCTATTCCCTTTTTCTTCAAATGTTCACCTTATCTTAGGAAAAATGAGCACCAACTAAAGTCTCACAAGTATGTAATCATTTGTCTCATGCCCTGCCCCACTTTCTTCAGGAAAATGTATAAATGCTAAACCTCCTGAGACCCTCTTTGGAAAAAACAGCCACAGATGCTTCTGTGACTTGCGTTTTTCCTGGGCACTCCCTTTAAGCTGCCTTGCTAAACCGCAATGATTCGAGACTTATTCCTCCATCACTCATTTTGGTTGTCACTAGCAAGGAGTGATAGGATTACCGTGACTGGTACAGACACCTGTGGTTCCCAAACATGAGCACGCATCAGAATAACCTGAAGGATGTATCAGACCCCACAGATGATGGCCTCAGCTGGAGTTTTTTTTTTTTTTTTTTGAGGCGGAGTCTTGCTCTGTCGCCCAGGCTGGAGTGCAGTGGCATGATCTTGGCTCACTGTAACCTCCGCCTCCCAGGTTCAAGCCATTCTCCTGCCTCAGCCTCCAGAGTAACTGGGATTACAGGCGCTTGCCACCATGCCTGGCTTTTTAAATTTTATTTTTATTTTATTTTATTTTTTTTAGTAGAGATGGGGTTTCACCATGTTAGCCAGGATGGTCTCGATCTCCTGCACTTGTGATCCGCCTGCCTCAGCCTCCCAAAGTCCTGGGATTACAGGCATGAGTCACCACGCCCAGCCGGTCCGAGTTTTGAATTCAGTAGGTCCAGAGAAGGGCCCGAGAATTTGCCTAACAAGTTCTCAGGTGACAATGATGCTACCACACTTTGAGAGCTACTAGCATAAACTAATCAGGGGAACCTGTAGACTGGGGTCAGTTCCTCAAATGGCACAGTGAGGAAGCAGTAAAATTGATGTTGGAGAGTTAATTGTGAGCTTCAAAACCTTGTAGCAGGCTGGGCACAGTGGCTCACGCCTGTAATCCCAGCACATTGGGAGGCCGAGGCAGGCGGATCACTTGAGGTCAGGAGTTCAAGACCAGCCTGGCCAACATGGTGAAACCCTGGCTGTACTAAAAATACAGAAAAATTTAGCCAGGTGTGGTGGCACACACCTGTAATCCCAGCTACTCAGGAGGCTGAGGCAGGAGAATCACTTGAACTCGGGAGGCGGAGGTTGCAGTGAGCTGAGATTGCGCCACTGCACGCTAGCCTGGGCAACAGAGCAAGACTCCATCTCAAAAAAAAAAAAAAAAAAAAAAAACAAAGAAAACTAAAAAAACAGGCCGGGTGCAGTGGCTCACGCCTGTAATCCCAGCACTTTGGGAGGCCGAGGCAGGCGGATCACAAGGTCAGAAATTCGAGACCAGCCTTGCCAACATGGTGAAACCCTGTCTCTACTAAAAATACAAAAATTAGCTGGGCATGGTGGCGCACGCCTGTACCGGGGCAGGAGAATTGCTTGAACCCAGGAGGCAGAGGTTGCAGTGAGCTGAGATCGTGCCACTGCACTTCAGCCTGGGTGACAGAGCAAGGCCATGTCTCGGAAAAACAAAACAAAACAAAACAACAACAAAAAACCTTGTAGCATAAATACGGGATTGTTTCAGTTGCATATTGCTGTGTAACAAAATACCCCCAAACTTAGTGACTTAAAATAGCAATTTTTTACTATTTCTGATGATTCTGTGTGTTGGCGGGGCCCAGTTGGGCTGTTTTCACTTGGGGTCTCACATGCAGCTATACTCAGAAGTTGGGTGGGCCCCAAACCATCCACAAGCTACAAGGAGCTGGATGTCCAAGATGGCTTCTACATTCACACATCTGGCTAGAATAGCTGAGGGCTGGCCAGGCATCTCTTTCTCCACTCAGCTACTCCACACGGCTAGCTTGAGCTTCCTTACAACATGGTGGTTTCAGGATAATTGGATTTTGTATTTAGCAGTTGACTTTCTCAGAATGAGCATCCTAAGCGACCAAGGCAGAAGCTGTAAGGCCTGATTTAGCTTTGCAAAGGCCACACGGTACCACTTCTGCCTCATTCTGTTGGTTACGAAAGAGTCACAGGGCCCACTCAGATTGAAGGGAAAGCCCCCACAGAAGGGCATGAATATGCAGAGGCAAGGGCTATAGGAAGCCGTCTTGGAAACTAGCTTCTGCGGGGATTAAAGGAGGTCATTCATGTGGAGTCCTGAGTAAGAACGAAAGTAACGTATTTACCACAAGTAAGTGCTCAGGAAATTAGCATTATTATTATTATTGCTGTTCTTTTCAGGGGAATTTGCCTATTATACTTTATCTGTTATTGAGGAATTTAAGGTTTTCTCAACTAGAAAAGGATTTTCAGGCACTAGCCAGAAGGTGAGGCAGTATTTTCTTAAGAGTGATCTTGTCAGTATCCTCAAAACTGTATAAACAACTATTTCTTTGACCAGGAGTAAGACCTGTATTTTCAAGTATATCAGCCTATGCAGTGGAAATGTTTCTTTTCTATTGGTTTCCATGTGGCTCCTACATTAGAATTTGGCTTTTGATGAGACATTTTTATTCAGACTCTTATAGATGAGCTAATTTTACTAATAATTATGACAGTGCTTTTAATACTGCTATATTATTAATACATCAGTATTTAGATAAAAGATAGTTCTCAAATGTCCTGTTGCACATTCCAGTTCTGGAAAATCTCTAGAACAACAATTTATCAAGACACTATCACTCCCATTCAGCCATCTCTATTCTGAGGACAAATACACCTTGCGAATTTGCATAATATCATGCATCACTTAGTTTCAGAATGGTCTCATACATAGAATGATTTTTCTTAATTTATTTCTGCCAAATGTGTGTGTGTGTGTGTGTGTCTTAGCTACTGGTGGTTTTTATTTTCCTTTCCCTTAGAGTGTGAGAGAGAGTTGTTTTTTAATAACCTCTTGATCAAGGAAAACTTGAGGGGCTTTCCATTTCTGCATGTTGTTGGGGGTGGGGGAGGAGCAGGTGTAAGCTGTAAGAAAAATCTGCTGGTCCAGAGGGAAAAAAACAAGGAGCGCCTGAGGAGCCAGGGTGTTCTGTCTGTTCGCTAATGTACCCATGCAGCCCTGCCAAGCTCTGATGTGTTTAGACTTGAGCTTCAAGGGGGAGATTGCACAAAAGCAAGTTCCTGGGATTTGTTCTGCAGTCTGAGTAGGCTGGGGTGTTCTCACTGAGCTATTTCTGTATAAAAAGCTGTCTGGAACCATCTGAGAAGCCACTAACCACTGTGGTTTACTGGAATATGCCTTCTATTCACTCTCTGTTGCATCATTTCCCCTCCATTTTATGCTCAAAAGAACGACTGTGTGTGTCCATGTATACATCCATGTGCGTGTGAGTTCCAGAGTTGCGTTGCCATGGAGTTATTTGGAAAAGGCATCTTGTGAACCACTTGAACTGAACATACAAAAATGCATCTCAAAAATCAAAGCTGCTCTTATATGCATAGACTCTTTCTGGAAGGATACACAAAAAAATTCATAACAGTAGTTGCCTGGGGGGATGGGAACTGCAGGGGGGAATGCTGTGAGGGTGGTATACTGTTCACTGTGCACTGCTTAATTTTTTTTATCATGAGCATGTAATAGATTTTTTAAAAATGAAAACTGGGCCAGGCATGGTGGCTCACGCCTGTAATCCCAGCACTTTGGGGGGCTGAGGCAGGCGGATCACCTGGGGTCAGGAGTTCAAGACCAGCCTGACCACCATGGTGAAACCCCGTCTCTATTAAAAATACAAAAATTAGCCAGGCCTGTTGTCGGGCGCCTGTAATCCCAGCTACTCAGGAGGCTGAGACAGGAGAATCGCTTGAACCCAGGAGGTGGAGGTTGCAGTGAGCTGAGATCACGCCCATTGCACTCCAGCCTGGGAACAAGAGTGAAACTCTGTCTCAAAAAAAAAAAAAAGAAAGAAAGAAAGAGAGAAAGAGAAAGAAAGAAGGAAGGAAAGAAAGAAAGAAAGAAAGAAAGAAAGAAAGAAAGAAAGAAAGAAAGAAAGAAAGAAAGGGAAAGAAAGAAAGAAAACGGATGTTTAAATACTAAGGCTCCTCTTGGGAAATATTCCCTGACTCAAATATCTCTCTTGACTCCTGCACCCAACTCCCCAGGAGGAAATTGGGAATCTCTGAACAATCCGTGGGCTGAATACGAAGGAATCTGCCTGGCTTCTTGGATGCACACTTCATGCTCTCAAGGACAGCCCTCTTTATTGGAATGCACAAAGTATGTGGAAAAGAGATACCATGTCTTGTCGGATTCAATTTTGCTCCTAACATAGTGTGGATTAAAGAGTAATCAATAGTGACTTTAAGCATATTCTTTCCGGCAGTATCACAGAGAAAATGCAGCTGGTAGTGAATGTACCAGCCTGCTGATTGCAGGGAGCTAAACATGTATATCGTATCTCCAGATGCCTGACACTACCTGCCAAGCCAACATGAAGCACTCACCCAGGTTGGACCAGGAAGCTTCCTACCTGGTCACGTAGGAAAAGACTAAACACATTCATAACGTGTCTATACAGGTATTGATTCTCCAAGAGATGATGGATCAGGCTTCAGAAAGAGAGGTGACCTTATTGTATGTTTCTGTATTATCTTTGCTGAGCTGATGGCCCACTTCCAGACCAAGAGCACAAATTACAAATGAATGCCCCCAACAGCAGTTCCTTTTCCATCTTTACTATACGGGGAACCCACTAAAATAAAGGCTGTCAATGCAGCATCTCTCATTGACAGTCTGTTCATTGTTGGCTAACTGGATTGTACTGGACAGAGTTCTATTCATTGGAAATCATTAGCCAACTCCAGAGGGAGGAAAACGGAATAAAAAGGAAAAACATTGCCCATCACGAAAATAACTCGAGAATTGTGCAATCTGGCAACATTGGTCATCTGTGTTGAACTTGCTTTCAGCACTCTGTTAAGTGTACTGTACCACACCCTACCTCTGAAGCGATTACTCCCTTCCTTTTGAATAGCAAAGTAATGGGAACTGGAAAAACTTCTGTGAATTTGGCAAGGTTTAGTATAAATGTTTCCATAAAATCTGGGCAAGGCATGGATGGGGGAGGGAAACGCATCCACCGATTATGCTTTTGTGCTACCTCTTGGTTGAGGGTTACCTTTCAGAGGTGAAGCCAAACTTTTCCCATCCTTGAGATCATGCCTAGATCATATACTTGGCTGACAATATGATTTTGCTGCACAGCTTATATATCGTTCACATATATTTGGAATTATCATGGAACTTCATGTTGTGCTGAAAGGTTTCCCACAGCAAATTCTTTTGCACATAGAGCTACCTAGTGTCAGAGTTTCTTCCTAAGGACACCACACTTTTCCATTTAACACAACAGGGCAGGTGCTTCAGAGGATTTCAGTTCAGTCGGGAGAAATTTACTGACTGTTTTCATACATGTTCATGTCTTGTTGCACAGCCACTCTGCGAGGCTGACATCATTGACTTAACTTTACCAGGGAGTAAGCCATTGCTCAGGGAAGTGAGTGACCTGCCAAGGCTGCCCCACTGGTACATGACAAAGCTGGGACTCACACCCAGGTCGTTCTGGCTCTTATGGGAGCTTCCTCCCCTGCAGCAATGCCCTCTTTGATGCTGAAGGTCAAGGTGTGGCTCATAGTTTGGACAGGGCTTTTAGGGAGCCTGGCCAGACCCTGGAGGGACGTTGATGAGAATGGGGACTTGGAGTGGGAGAGTTTCGGTAATCCACCACACAAGTGCACCTGGAGCCTGAGAGGTGGGGTTCCTCCAGCTTAAGGGCAGGTATGGAGGGACTAAGCCACAGGGTAGGACTTTAGAAAGACTGAGGAAAACACAGGTGGGCCTTTAGTTGTGGAGGATATAAAGGAAGCCACGATGGCATTGACACAGAATCAAAGGTATCAAAGGGGTCAAGATGAAAAGCTTCAAGGTGAAACTTTCATCACAGGGGCTATGATGGTTAGCCAATTACTGGAATCAGGTCACAGCAAGACCAGCACCAGCCTGACTCGGTACTAAGCCTCTACTATGTGGCAGGCACTATTCTAGTTATTATGGAAGTAGCCATGAACAAAGTAGATCAAGTATCTGCCTTCGTGAAACTGGAGTATAGTGAGAGAAGATGAATAAACAAGGAAATATATATCTAATGAGGTTAAATACTATAGGAAAAAAAGCTGCATAATGGAGTTCGTCGTGCTGGTGATGGTGGTGGTGTTTGCTATTTTACATAAGGTAGTGAGGGAAGGCCACAGGCCATGGGACATTTGAGCAGAGACTTGAAGGAAGGGAGAGGGTAAACTTCCTGAATACCTGGGAGAAGAGCTTTGCGGGCAGAAGGAATAGTCACCGCAGAAGCTTTGAGATCAAGGGTACTTGGGGTGTTTTGGTATAGCAAAGAGATCAGGTTCACAGGTCAGGGAAAGCAGTGTCTGAGATGATGGTTGGCACACATATGATGCTTACTAGGAAGTGCTCTTGGGATCAAACCATGGAAGGGAAAGAGGGGCAGGAAGCAAGACTGGGCAGAGGGGGATGAGCTGTGATGCAGTCTCAACTAAAGCCCCAGACAACCCCATGGGGATGTTGAAGATAGGATGGCCCTTCAGAGCTGCTCTGAGCTGGGGAGAGGGGACAGGCCTTTACACCTCCAAACCATTCAGCCACTGGATACTGGCTACGTTGAGAAGGGAGTGAGATAGGGTGTTGACGGGGACAGCGCTCCCCAGCCAAGGCCACCTCAGCATCTGAGGGGTGGCAGCCAGGAGCACGCCTCAGCTCCTGAAGGACGCTCTAGGCAGCACCTGCTGGTGGGATTGGAGCTTGAGCCAGGAGGCAGGGACAGAAGATGAGCTCAGGAAGGTGTCCAGGAGCCAGACTGGGGGAGCCACTGTGGGCCATGGTAAAGACATGGCCTTCTCTTCCTCATGAGGTGTGGAGCCATCGAAGGGTTTGAGAGAGGAATGCTAAAGGCTGGCTTCTGGGTTAACCTGATCACGCTGGCAGCTGTGTGGAATAGACCGCAGATGGGCGAGGGGGAAGCAGGCAGGCTCACTAGGGGGTGCCTGTAGTCCTCCACGAAAAAGGAGACCAGTGTGTAGCTGGTGGCGGGTGTGAACAGTTGTTGGATTCTGGATATATTTTGAAGACAGAGCCAATAGGATTTGTTGATGAATTGGATTTGGGGTGTGAGAAAGAGAAAAAAATGAGGACAACACCAGTGTCTCTCTGGAGTAACTAAAAGGCTGGTGTCACCATTTACTGACATGGGGAAGCTTGTGTATGGGTTTCCTATTGCCACCATAACAAACTACCACAACCTTAGTGGCTTAAAACAACACTAGTATGCTCTCTTACAGTCCTGGAGGTCAGAAGCCTAAAGTCAACGGGTTGAGTCTGGGTGTGGTGGCTTGGTTTGTGCCTGTAATCCCAGCACTGTGGGAGGCCAAGGCAGGTGGATCACCTGAGATCACCTGAGGTCAAGACAAGCCTGGCCAACATGGTGAAACCCTGTCTCTACAAAGAATACAAAAAAAAAAAAAAATTAGCCAGGTGTGGTGGAGCAGGCCTATAATTGCACCTGGGAGGTGGAGGCTGCAGTGAGCTGAGATCATGCCAGTACACTGCAGCCTGGGCAACAGAGGGAGACTGTGTCTCAAAAATAAATAAATAAACAAACAAATAAATAAATAAATGATAAAGTCGAGGGGTTGGCAGGGCTGTGTTCCTTCTGGAGGCTTCAAGGGAGAATCCATTTCCTTGTCTTTTCCAGCATCTAGAGGCTGCCTGCATCTCCTGGCTCATGGCCTCTTCTCCATCTTCAGAGTATGTCATTCCAGCCTCTGGTTCAGCTGTCACATCTCCTTTCTCTTTCTGACTCTGATCCTCCTCCCTCTCTCTTATAAGGACCCTTGTGATGACATTGGTCCCTCCCACATAATCCAGCAGCATCTCCTCATTCTCAAGATCTTTAATTTTCTCACATCTGCAAAGTCCCTTTTGCCCTGTATGGTAGCATGCACAAGTTCTGGGGATTCGGATGTGGACATCTTTGGAAAGCCGTTATTCACACTTTGGAAAGAGCCTGTTTTGCAAGGTAGAATCTGACTTTCATTGTGGACATATTAAATTTGAGATGCCTTGTTAAATGTTCAGGTGGAGATGTCAAGTCAGCAGTTGGATATGATATGAGTCTGGCATTCAGAAGAGCAGTCCCAGCTGAAATATGAATTTGGAAGTTTTCACAATATACAGAAGTGCCCTCTTATCTGTGGGGGATACTTTCCAAGACCATCAGTGGGTCTGTGGGCCTGAAACCTCAGATATTACCAAACCCTATATACTGTGTTTTTGCCCATAGATACATAATCATGATACAGTTTAATTTACAAATTAGGCACAGTAAGAAATTAACAGTAACTGGTAATAAACTAGAACAATTAAAACAGTATACTGTAATAAAAGTTATATGAATGTAGTCTCTTTTCTCCTCCCTGCCTCTCTCTCTCCCAAAATATCTTTTTTTTTTTTTTTTTTTTGAGACCTAGTCTTGCTCTGTCACCTAGGCTGGAATGCAGTGGCACCATTTCGGTTCACTGCAACCTGGACCTCCCAGGTTCAAGCGATTCTCCTGCCTCAGCCTCCCAAGTAGCTGGGACTACAGGCGCATGCCACCATGCCTGGCTAATTTTTTCTTTTTCTTTTTTTTTCTTCTCTTTCAAGACAGAGTGTCGCTCTATCACCCAGTCTGGAGTGCAATGGTGTGACCTCCGCTCACTGCAACTTCTGCCTCCCGGGTTCAAGCAATTCTCCTGCCTCAGCCACTTGAGTAGCTGGGATTACAGGCACCTGCCACCACACCTGGCTAATTTTTGTAGTTTTAGTAGACATGGGGTTTCACCATCTTGGCCAGGCTGGTCTCAAACTCCTGACTTCGCGATCCATCCACCTTCGCCTCCCAAAGTGCTGGGATTACAGGTGTGAGCCACCGCGTCCAGCCTAATTTTTGTGTTTTTAGTAGAGATGGGGTTTCACTCTGTTGGCCAGGCTGGTCTCGACCTTAAGTGATCTGCCCTCCTCGGCCTCCCAAAATGCTGGGATTACAGGCATGAGCCACTGCGCCTGGCCCCAAAATATCTTATAGTTTGGGACCACAGGTGACCATGGGTAACTGGAACCAAGAAAAGTAAAACTGCGGAGAAGAGGGGACTACTGTATTTAAAGCCACATGACTAAATGATGCCAGCTAGGGAGTTGCTGTACAGTGAGGAGAGAAGTCTGAAGATTGGGCCCTGGAATATTCCAGCGGTTGGGGATTAGGGAGAGAAAGATCCAGGAAAGAGTGTGAGGGAGTGGGGAGAAGTTGAGAGAATGCTGGTCCAGAGGCCAAGGACAGGGAGACAGCAGAGAGAGTAACAAGCTCCATAGGAACAGGAGGACTGAGCAGTGCCCATTGGATTTGGCTGGTGACCTTGACAAAGGCAGTAGATCTCCTGTTTGAGAGGAGGAAGAGGGGTGACAGCCTGATTAAAATGGGCTCAAGGCCAGGTGCTGTGGCTCATACCTGTAATTCCAGCACGTTGAGAGGCCGAGGCAGGTGAATCACTTGAGGTCAGGAGTTTGAGACCAGCCTGGCCAACGTGGTGAAACCCCATCTCTACTAAAAATACAAAAATTAGACCGGGCACGGTGGCTCATGCCTGTAATCCCAGCACTTTGGGAGGCTGAGGCAGGCGGATCACGAGGTCAGGAGATCGAGACCATCCTAGTCAACTTGGTGAAACCCCATCTCTACTAAAAATATAAAAATTAGCTGGGCATGCTGGCGCATGCCTGTAGTCCCAGCTATTCGGGAAGCTGAGGCAGGAGAATCACTTGAACCCGGGAGGCAGAGGTTGCAGTGAGCTGAGATCACGCCACTGCACCCCAGCCTGGCGACAGAGCGAGACTCTGTCTCAAAAAAAAAAAAAAAATTAGCCGGATATGGTTGTGCACACCTGTAATGCCAGCTACTTGGGAGGCTGAGGCAGGAAAATCCCTTGAACTCGGGAAGCGGAGGTTGCAATGAGCCAAGATGGTGCCACTGCACTCCAGCCTGGGCAACAGAGCGAGACTCTGTCTCAAAAAACAAAGGGCTCAAGATATAATGGGAAGGGAAGGATTGGAGACAATCAGTGGAGACTACTTTCTGAAGAGCTTTGTTGGAAAAAGGAATGAAGAGATGGGGCAGAGACTTGGGAGCAAGAGAAGACCAGTGAGTGCAGGGCATTCCAAGGGCAGCTCCGATTCCAGAATCTGGGCCAAATGGAATCTACAGGTGGGCACAAAGGGGTCCACCTGAAGGTTAGAAATGAGATGGTTCCAGGGGGAGAGGCCTAGCAAGCCCTGGTGTGGGGGATGGAGGAGGGCAAAAGAGCAATACAGATGTGTTCTCCTTATCCAGTGAATGTCTCCCTACAGATGCTGAAAGCCTGAACAGGAACTGAGTTTTTTGAAAATTTGTTCTGATTTTAACTACACTGGGAAAATTATTTAAAGGAAACTACTAGTGATTTTTAAGGTGAAAAAATACTCTCCAAATAGAATTATGCTATAAGAATTTCCATGTATCAGTTTTTCCAAAACCTGAGTACACTTATAAGTACATATTTTAGTTCTGTATTCCATCTAGTACAAAACTAAATATATAAGATTTTCTTCAAATCATTGTAATCTTTTTGTTAATGGAGACATCACTATATGACTGTGAGATTATAGAATGGTATGGTTTTAGTTTTGAAAAGCTAAAACACGGAGCAGGAAAGTTATTTTCCAGATGCCACTGAATAAGTGCCCAGCCAAGCCTGGCAATGAATCAAGAGAACAGGAATTCAGGGCCAGAAGGCCTGTCGCCCTCAGGACCCAAGGGAGATACACGTCAGGAGCCATAAAAAATGGTTTCAAGGCTCTGGGGAGGGCTTTAAGAAATTAAAGAATCAGAATCAAGATTCTTTAATTAAACAAGATCCCCAACACACAAACAGCAGCATGGGGCAGGGAAGATAGCATGCGCACATGCCAAAATGCCTGCAGAGAGGATGGTGCATAACAGCTTTGGCTTACACTGAGGAGAAGGTATCCTTCCTGTGCTTGGAGATTCAAGACTGTACGGTGTCATCTTGAAAATGACATCTTCAGGATAAGCAAGCCAGCCCAGGGCCTTTGCACATACTGTTTCCTCTGAGCCACTCAGCCCTTCCTTCCACCCCAGCTAAATCTCACTCAACCTTCAGGTCTCACCTGAAATTTCACTTGGTGAAATTTTTTTTCTGAGCCTTTTCTGAACCCCCAGGCTGCCTCATTCCATCTTAATTCAGTTGTGGGACCTATTAATTAGAAACCCACAAATATTTCCTCTGGAAGAAACTTAGAATCAAAATTTTAAAATAAAAAAAAGTAGGTAAGCATCTCATTAAATAAGGTGTCACTGAGGCCATTATAAATATTTTGTGAGCTAGGCCAAAGGTGTGGATACTAAAGCCTATTGGTAATAGAAGGTTCTGGGCCCTTCCAGGTCCTCTGTGACTAAGGTCTGTAATGTTTCTGCCTGAATAGAGAATGCAGAGCCTGCTCCCTCCCATCCTCTCGGTTCTGCTCACCATCAGGGGAGATCCCATTCCTGAGCACTCTATATGAAACAGCAAATCACCCAGGACACACGGTCTCCATCCTCTGACTTTGCTTATTTTTCTCCATAGTCTCCCAGGACATTTTTACGTTTGTTTGTTTATTGGGCTGACCCCCTCCTTTCCGTAAAGGAAATAGTTTGTCTTGTTCACTATTATATCCCCAGAATCTGGAAGAATGCCTGGTGAGTAGTAGGTGCTTGGTAATATCTGTTGAATGAAACGATGAATGAGGCCGCGCACAGTGGCTCACACCTGTAATCCCAGCACTTTGGGAGACCGAGGCAGGTGGATCACCTGAGGTCAGGAGTTCGTGACCAGCCTGGCCAACATGGCAAAACCCCATCTGTACTAAAAATACAAAAATTAGCCGGGCGTGGTGGCGCATGCCTGTAGTCCCAACTACTCAGGAGGCTGAGGCAGGAGAATTGCTTGAACCCAGGGGGCGGAGGTTGAAGGGAGCTGAGAACGTGCCACTGCACTCCAGCCTGAGCAACAGAGCAAAACTCCGTCTCAAAAAAAAAAAAAGAATGAATGAGTTGGTCAATCAATGTCAGACGACGGGGAGAGCAGGCTGCCAGGCTACACACATGGCCTGTCACAGCCTGGCCCAGGTACCTCCGGGCCTACAGGTAGAGAAACTCCTCCTCATTTCACTCAATCTTCTTTCATTTCTCTTTCTGTAGCACAGATGTGATCTCCTGGCTTCTCTTGTTTCTTGGTTTGGGTGAACCTGTGGTCCCAGTTCTCCTCTCACCTTGTTCTGGTCTGATTTCCTGGTCTCTTTTGGATTAAAACAAGCCCCTAACAGCCTGTTCACACACTGCGGCCTCCGGACGCTCTCCTCCGGTTCTGGCTGCTCATGTGAGCATCAGCAGCTACTGCTCTATGGGATAACAAATTTCAGTAGCACCACATACAGTTCCTTAGAAGATGCCTTCCTGCTTTCTATTAATCTTGGGAGAAATGTCTTATGGAAACACCTCCCTCTCCAAAGTAAATAGTGATCACCAAAGGTTTTCTTGCAGATGAATGTCCAAATAATCACTTCTCTTTGAGAAGCACTTCGATTTGTATAGAGGTCACCCCTAAAACTTCCCATTGCTTCATGGAGACTTTCCTGGGTAGGATTTTAACTGCCATATTTGGATGATATTTTGACCAAAGCAACAGCGAAGATACAGGAAGACTTCACAAGGTCCCACATCATTTACGATTTCAAATATTTGGCTGGAGAGGGGAAGAACAAGAGAAAGAGAAAACAGGAGGAGAGGGTGTTCCCTCTGAGGCTGCACTGTCAATGCTATTTGTATACCTCACCATAATGAAGACAACATGCAGTCCATGTGTCTTCATAAGAATGACCTGCTCCAGCTGGGCGCGGTGGCTCACGCCTGTAATCCCAGCACTTTAGGAGGCTGTGGCGGGCAGATCATGAGGTCAGGAGATCAAGACCATCCTGGCTAACATGGTGAAACCCTGTCTCTATTAACAATACAAAAAATTAGCCAGGCGTGGTGGCACGCGCCTGTAATCCCAGCTACTCAGAAGGCTGAGGCTGGTGAATCGCTTCAACCTGGGAGGCGGAGGTCGCAGTGAGCCAAGATTGTGCCACTGCACTCCAGCCTGGGTGACAGAGTGAGACTCTATCTCAAAAAAAAAAAAAAAAAAAAATATGTTAACAGTGGAGCTTTAGGTAGGCAAGTGTAAACTGTAGAATAGATATTTTTGTAGGACTTTACTGTTTGCTTTATCTTATTTTACTTTATTTTTGAGACAATCTTGCTCTGTCACCCAGGCTGGAGTGCCATGGCACCATCTCAGCTCACTGCAACCTCTGTCTCCCGGGTTCAAGCGATTCTCCTGCCTCAGCTTCCCAAGTAGCTGGGATTAGAGGTATGTGCCATCAGGCCTGGCTAATTTGTTTTGTATTTTTAGTAGAGACGGGTTTTCACCATGTTGGTCAGGCTGGCCTTGAACTTCTGACCTCAAGTGATCCACCCACCTTGGCCTCCCAAAGTCCTGTCTCCCGGATTCAAGCGATTCTCCTGCCTCAGCTTCCCAAGTAGCTGGGATTAGAGGCATGAGCTAAGGCCATACTTTACTGTTTAAAATTTGGCACATGGACCAGCAGCACTGAGATCCCCTGGGGGCTTAATGGAAATACAGAATCTCAGGCCTGCACCCCAGACCTACTAAATCAGAATGTGTATTTTGACAAGATCCCCAGGTGAGTTTGAGAAGTACTGGTCTAGGGAAGCACAAGATATTGGAATTGCCCATCCAATCTACGTGGAAAATGTGCTATTAGAAATTGGAGAGAGGGGGCCGGGTGCGGTGGGTGGCTCACACCTGTAACCTCAGCACTTTGGGAGGCCAAGGGGGGCAGATTACTTGAGGTCAGGAGTTCGAGGCAAGCCTGGCCAACATGGTGAAACCCTGTCTCTACTAAAAATACAAAAATCAGCCAGATGTGGTGGCACGTGCCTGTGATCCCAATTACTCAGGAGGCTGAGGCAGGAGTATCGCTTGAACCCTGGAGACAGAGGTTGCAGTGAGCCGAGACTGCACCATTGCACTCCAGCCTGGGCGACAGAGTGAGACTCCATTTCAAAAAAATAGAAACAGAAAGAAAAAGAAAAAGAAATTGGAGAGGGCAGATAGATGCAGGTAAAATTCCTACAGGTGGACCCGCATTTTCCTGCTCATTTCTGTTGCCCCTCCAACTTGTGAACACTGTTAAGCCCCTCTCTGCACCTTTACACACTCCTGGTCTAACACTGCCACACAGAAACACACCTCCACACACCATCAGCAGTGACTATCGTGAATCTACTTATCTATTTTTACATTTGTATGGTTAATTTGTAGTAAAGATGGATTCAAATAAATCTTTTGCTGATTGACTCCAATTTCATAATGAAGGAAATTAGTTCAGTTGCTCTGTCATTCTAGAGAAATTCCCATTTTAGTTCATTAGGATTGTCCTCTCTGAGTTGGTCTAATCCAACTCTCTGCCAAGTGGTTAACCTTACATGAAGAAAATACACGATTTTAACTTCTTCATTTTACACATATATAGTGACATAAACTGGTCAATCTTCCCCACCCATATATCCATGGGAAAACTGGAAAAAATAATTATTAGAAATGGACACCATCATTCTAAAACAACAAAAGGATAAACCATTTTTGTTTAAAATTTGTGTTTCAATTTTTGTTTAGAGTAGGCCAAGGTAGTAAATTATGCCTGGGAAATATATATACAAATCTCTGGAAAACAGATTTTAAATCCAGGCCTCAACAAATTATAAGATATAGATTTCCAAGGAATATGAGCTCACAATAAAAATATCTCAGAACATACAAGGAAATAAGCCATCATGCATGAAAGCCAGCAAACCCTGAATGACATTTTTTAATGAAAAAAGTATTAACAATAGATTCAGTGCAATCTCTATCAAAATCTAAGCATATTATTAAAAAGAAGTTGATAAGTTCACGCTAAAATCTCTGTGCAATTGCAAAAGACATAGAAAAGCCAAGACTACTTCTTCTTCTTCTTTTTTTTTTTTTTTGAGATGGAGTTTTGCTCTTCTTGCCCAGGCCAGAGTGCAATGGCATGATCTCGGCTCACCACAACCTCCGCCTCCTGGGTTCAAGCAATTCTCCTGCCTCAGCCTCCCGAGTAGCTGGGATTACAGGCATGCGCCACCACGCCTGGCTAATTTTGTATTTTTAGTAGAGACGGGGTTTCTTCATGTTGGTCAGGCTGGTCTCGAACTCCCAACTTCAGATGATCCGCCCACCTTGGCTTCCCAAAGTGCTGGGATTACAGGCGTGAGCCACCGCGCCTGGCCAAGAATTTTTTTTAAAAAGAAGAATGAAGGTGGCGGAATTACACTAACTGAATTCAATACTAACTATAAAGCTACAGTAATTAAGATAGTATAATATTAGTGTAAGAACAGACAAATAGATTAATGGAACAGAGAGTTCAGAAGTAGATCCTCACATATATAGTCAATTGACTTTAGACAGACGTGCCAAGGTAATTCAATGAGCAAAGGGTATCTTTTCAACAACCGTGCTGGAAAAACTGGATATCCATATGAAAAAACATGAGCCTTAACTTTTACTTCACACCATATGCAAAAATTAACTTGAAATAATCAAAGACCTACTTCTACAGGCTAAAATTATAACACTGCTATAAGAAAAAATAGGAAAAAATCTTCACAAGTTTGGGTTAGGCAGATTCCTTAGATGGGACACAAAGGCATGAAAAGAAGACATGGAGAAATTGAACTCCATCAAATTTTTAACTTCTAATCTTCATATACGTCAGAAAGGACTGACAAAGGACTTCTATCCAGAATATATAAACAGCTTTTATAAATAAACAGTAAGAAGACAAAACCCCGATTTTTTTATGGGCAAAAGATATAAACAAATATTTTACAAAAGAAGATATAGAATTGTCCAATAAGTACATGAAAAATGCTTAACATTTTCATTTATCAGAGAAATGCAAATGAAAACTACAAGAAAATACCACTCCACAGCCACCAGAATGGCTAAAATTTTTTAAACTGACAGTTCCAAGTATTGGCCAGGATGAACATTGCTGATAGATGTACAAAACAGCACAACCAATTTGGAAAATAGTTTGGCAGTTTCTTCTAAGGTTACAATAACCATACGACCCAGAAATTTCACTCCTAGTTGTTTACCCAAGAGAAATGAAAACATGTCCACAAGAAGACTTGTACATAAATGCTTATAGCAGCGTTATTTATAATAGTGAAAACAAAACAGAAAATAACCAAAATATCTATTAGCAAGTAGATAGATAATGATGGTGTATCTATATATGTCAACATAATGGAACACTACTCAGCAATAAAAAGGAATAAACTACTGATGTACACAACCTGAATAAATTCAAAACATTGAATATATTTTTATTTGTTTGTTTATTTTATTTATTTATTTATTTATTTTTGAGACAGAGTCTCACTCTGTTGCCCAGGCTGAGGTGCAGTGGCACAATCTCTGCTCATTGCAACCTCTGCCTCCCAGGCTCAAGCAATTCTTCTGCCTCAGTCTCCCATGTAGCTGGGATCACAGTCGTGCACCATCACGCCCAGCTAATTTTTGTATTTTTAGTAGAGACGGGGTTTCACCATGTTGGCCAGGCTGATCTCGAACTCCTGACTTCAGGTGATCCGCCTGCCTCGGCCTCCCAAAGTGCTGGGATTACAGGTGTGAGCCACCATGCCCAGCCCTGAATATATTTTTATTTCAAAAACATTATGTGAGATCAAAGGAGCAAACACCAAAGAGTATATAATGTATGATCCCATTTATATGAAACTTCAGAAAAGGGGAAAATCATCTATGACAACAGAAAGCAGATTCGTGGTTACCTGGGATCAGAGATAAAGACGGAAAAGGAATAGCAGAGAAGTATTTTGCCAAGACAGAAACGTTGTAAATATTGATTATGACGGTGATTACATAAGAGTCTATACTTATCAAAATCCAAGAAACTGCATTCTTAAAATACAATGATGTTGAGTTTTACAAAACTGAAAGAAGGTATTGAAAATAGAAGGTTGAAAAAAAAATACAATGTCTAGAAATGAAATATATAATTATTTAAAATATGTATGGAAGATCTACTAGATGCAAGCAAGATGTTAGATGGTCCCGGAGTGTTAAAGAAGATAAAATGGCAGCAATAGAGTGGAAAAGGGTTGGGACTGAAAACCAGAATTGGGGCTCTTGCACAGTGGCTGTGTGACCTGGTCAGGTCACTTCTCCTCCATGGGCCTCGGCTGCCTCACCAATAACATGAAGGAGATGGCCTGGCTTGCACCCAGTCCTGATACACTCTATTTTCAAGTCCATTAGGAATTTACCTCCTTATAGCGTGAGAGATTAGAAATGGAAAGATACATAGCTTAAGTCAGACAGATTTTAAATACGTTGTGCTTTAAAGAAATGAACATATTTGGCCGGGCACGGTGGCTCACGCCTGTAATCCCAGCACTTTGGGAGGCCGAAGCAGGCAGATCACCTGAGGTTAGGAGCTGGAGACCAGGCTGGCCAACATGGCAAAACTCCGTCTCTACTAAAAATACAAAAAATTAGCCAGGTGTGGTGGCGCTCGCCTGTAGTCCCAGCTACTCCGGAGGCTGAGGCAGAAGAATCCCTTGAGCCCGGAAGCAGAGGTTGCAGTGAGCTGAGATCTGACTGGGCGACAGAGCAAGACTCCGTCTCAAAAAATAAATAAATAAATAAAAGAAATGAACATTTTTGCAAAGGTGTGCTTTAAAGAAATGAACATAGCATTCATAATAGTAACTGTCTTAAAGAAATCATGCCACTTTCTTTCAATTAACTTTTACTAAGCCCTCATTTTTATAGGTGTCTCCCCGACCTCCCCACCTCCACCCTCCCTCTCTTTCTGTTTTTATTTCTTGTGACTCAAAAGACTGTGTATTAACACACCCCCGAAACTGCTCGGCGGTCACAGTGACCTACTTTCTAAATGTCAATTCCAATACACGCTTTTTTTTTTTTTTTTTTTTTGAGACGGAGTCTCGCTCTGTCGCGCAGGCTGGAGTGCAGTGGCGCGATCTCTGCTCACCACAAGCTCCGCCTTCCAGGTTCACGCCATTCTCCTGCCTCAGCGTCCCGAGTAGCTGGGACTACAGGCACCCACCACCATGCACGGCTAATTTTTTCGTGTTTTTAGTAGAGACAGGGTTTCACCGTGTTAGCCAGGATGGTCTCGATGTCCTGACCTCGTTATCCGCCCGCCTCGGCATTCTTAAATCTCCATCTTACCTGATTTCTGGGTCACATTCAACACTGTTAACCCCGCCAATCTCAGATAATTTGTAACTCTTCAATTCTGAGATGCTATTCTAGCTGAGTCTGCTCCCACCTCCCGGATGACTCCATCTCAGCCTCTTCTTTTTCTTTTCAACCCAAAAGTTCTTTGCAAGGAGCCAGATAGTAAATATTTTGGGTTTTGTGGGTCATGTGATCCCCTAAAGTATCAGATTCTTCTTCGTTTTTTGTTTATTGTTGTTGTTGTAAAACCTTTGGAATATAAAAGCCATTCTTAGCTGGCCAGCGGGAGCCCTCCCTTTACACTCCGCCAGTCCTTCCTGGCCCCTTCTACCAACTGCTGCCCTCAAACACCTACCTGTAACCCAGGCCTTAAGAGTGATGTCCTTTAAGTTCCATCTCTCCATGACGGGGGTGTTAAGGGTGCCCCATTTTCTGCATTCCAGGAAAAAATCTGGTTGTACAAAAAGTAAGGGCCAAGTACATGAATAGATGATTCATAAAATAATGAATGTCAATGGCTTTTAAGCATATTAAAAGATTCTCTACCTCATACACAATAAATGAAAGGCAAGGTAAAACCACTAGATGTAGTTTTTCCATCTTGCAGAATAACAAAAATGAGAGTCTGATAACATAAGGTGTAGATGAAGAATTGGAAAAATAAGCATGGTCCTCTTTGGTGCTCAGTTTAGCAACATCTATTAAAACATAAGATATGGCCAGCGTGGTGGCTCACGCCTGTAATCCCAGCACTTTGGGAGGCCGAGGCGGGTGGATCACGAGGTCAGGAGATCGAAACCATCTTGGCCAACGTGGTGAAACCCCGTTTCTACTAAAATACAAAAAAATTAGCCGGGCTTGGTGGTGTGTGCCTGTAATCCCAGCTACTTGGGAGGCTGAGGCAGGGGAATCACTTGAATCCAGGAGGCGGAGGTTGCAGTGAGCTGAGATCACACCACTGCACTCCAGCCTGGCGACACAGCAAGACTCCGTCTCAAGAAACAAACACACACACAAACAAACACCATAAGATACACATATCTTCTAACCTAGCAGGTCCATTTCTAGATAGTTATATGAAAAAAGGAAGGACGGAGAATTATCTGCATATAAAATAGAGTGTTGAGTGGCTAAAGTGAGGCAGAAACTAGAGTGCTGTGTGTCATGGGTGAGAGAGAAACTTACTTTTTCACTGTGTGTATTTCATATTGTTAGAATGTTTTTCGTATCATATTTTATTTTTACTTGCTCCCCCATTTTTTTTTTTTTTTTGAGATGGAATTTCACTCTCGTTACCCAGGCTGGAGGGCAGTGGTGCGATCTCCGCTCGCTGCAACCTCTGCCTCCCGTGTTCAAGCAATTCTCCTGCCTCAGCCTCCCAAGTAGCTGGGATTATAGGTGCCCACCGCCATGCCTGGCTGATTTTTTGTATTTTTAGTAGAGATGGGGTTTTGCCATGTTGGCCAGGCTGGTCTTGAACTCCTGACCTCAAGGTGATCCACCTGCCTTGGCCTCCCAAAGTGCTGGGAGTACAGGTGTGAGCCACCACGCCTGGCTAAAATTGTTAACCTGAATGAATGGATAGTTAGCTAAGTAGATAGAACGACAGATACATACATACATATATACATAGCATCTTATAAGCAAAAAGGAATAGTTCAAGTAGAAGAGAACTTAAAAGTTGTCTAATCCAAGACCAATATTTGCTGATGAGGAAACTGAGGCCTAGACAGTTCCGTGGTATTCCTAAGATCTTGCTGTTACTAGCAGAAGGGAAACTTGATTCCAGGCCTCTTAACTCCCAGTCCAGCACTTGTCTCTCTACATCCCATCACCTCTCTTAGATGACCCCCTTAATGCAGGTAGTTCATCTCAAGCATTTGAACTCGATGAAGCAACACAGCTTTTTAGAAAAAAAATTATCGTCTTTTATTTTGAGACAGTCTTGCTCTGTCAGCCAGGCTAGACTGCAGTGCCATAACTTCAGCTTACTGCAGCCTTGACTTCCTGGGCTCAAGCGATCCTCTTGCCTCAGCCTCCCGAGTAGCTGGGACTATAGGCAGGTGCCACCATGCCCCACTAATTTTTTTTTTTCCTGAGACAAAGTCTCCCAGGCTGGAGTGCAGTGGTGCGATCTCAACTCACTGCAACCTCTGCCTCCCGGGTTCAAGCGATCCTCGTGCCTCAGCCTGCCAAGTAGCTGGGATTACAGGTGTGCGCCACCACTTCTGGCTAATTTTGTATTTTTAGTAGAAACGGGGTTTCAACATGTTAGCCAGGCTGGTCTCGAACTCCTTACCTCAAGTGATCTACCCACCTTGACCTCCCGAAGTCCTGGGATTACAGGTGTGAGCCACCACACCCAGCCAACAAGACTTTTTTATTGTTTATCAGCCCTGTATATTGCCACTACACAAATTTCATATTCATCTATTTTGCCTTTTCCTTTTGAGTTTTTCTTCTTCTGGCTCTTTGTGTACATTTAGGATATTAAACCTTAATTAGAATATATGATGTAAATATTTTATTATAGACTGTCATGTCTTTTAACAATTAACCATGTCTTTTGTTGCATATTTTTTAATGCAGTCTGTCCGTGTTTTTCTTGTGGTTTCTGGGTTGCGTGTTTTTTAGAAAAGTTTTTGTTCAGGATTTCTCTTTTTCTTTAGAACTCCTTTGTGATTTTTTTTTTTTTCAGGATTTCTGATGTGCAAATATCTGGCTTTTCTGTTTAGAGCAGTCACTTCTGGGTTTGGGGCTCACCATGAGATTTTTGTTCATAGTAGCCTGGGACTCCTAAATGTTACCAAAGGCTTAAAAGGCTTATAAGACCCACCCCGGGTCTTGAACTGTGTCTACAGTACCCGATCCTGGGCATACCCAGCTAAGAACAGATCTCCACAGCTGAGAAAGAGAGCATCCTTGGCCTTACGGTTAATTTAACACTTACTGAGTTCAGCACTCAGCAGCAGGGTTTAGGAATGCGTAGGCCATGGCCCTGCCTGGCTGGTGCTTACAGAGTAGCAAAAGAGACAGATACATAAACAGATCATTTCAGTTTTTCTACTATGAGTGATTAACAGTCTAATCTCCTAAAAGATTTAAACAGCTTGGGCCCAGTGGCTCACACCTGTAGCCCCACTGTGTCCGGAATTGGTGGGTTCTTGGTCTCAACTGACTTCAAGAATTAAGCCATGAACCCTCATGGTGACTGTCACAGTTCCTAAAAGCGGCGTCTTCGTAGTTTGTTCCTTTTGATGTTGGGATGTGTTCGGAGTTTTTTTTACTTCTGGTGGGTTCGTGATCCCACTGGCTTCAGGAATGAAGGTGCAGACCTTCACGGTGAGTGTTATAACTCTTAAGCTAGTGCATACCGGGTTGCAGACAGTGTTACAGCCCACAAAAGCAGTGTAGACCCAAAGAATGAACAGCCACGAGATTTACTACAGAGTGAAACAACAAAGCTTCCAAAAATCTCCCACACCATACAAGTAAACCTGCGCTGTTGCCACTGTTGGGGCTAGCTCCGGCAGCCTGCGTTTATTCCCTTATCTGGTCCCACCCACATCCTGCTGATTGGTCCATTTTACAGAGAGCCGATTGGTCTGTTTTACAGAGAGCTGATTGGTCCATTTTACATAGAGCCGATTGGTCCGTTTACAATCCCTGAGCTAGACACAAAAGTTCTCCACATCCCCACTAGATTACCTAAATACAGGGTAGGTGGGTGTATTTACAAACCTTGAGCTAAACACACAGTGCTGATTGGTGTATTTACAATCCCTTAGCTGCACATAAAGCTCCAAGTTTCCACTGGAGTCAGGAACCCAGCTGGCTTCACCCAGTGGATCTCGCACCCCGGCTGCAGGTGGAGCTGCCTGCCAGTCCTGCATCCTGCGCCGGCACTTCTGAGCCTTTGGGCGGTCGGTGAGACCAGGCGCTGTGGAACAGGGGGCGGCGCTCGTCGGGGAGGCTCAGGCCGCGCAGGAGCCCATGGCACGGGGAAGGGAGAGACTCAGGCGTGGCGGGCTGCAGGTCCCAAGCCCTGCCCCGCGGGGAGGCGGTTAAGGCCCGGCGAGAAGTCGAGCGCAGTGCCGGTGGGCCAGCACTGCTGGGGGACCTAGTGCACCCTCCGCAGGTGCTGGCCCGGGTGCTAAGCCCCTCACACCCCGGCGGGGCCGGCAGGGCCGGCCGGCTGCTCCTAGTGCGGGGTCCGCCAAGCACACGCCCACCCGGAACTCCAGCTGGCCCGCAAGCGCCGCGGGCAGCCCCGGTTCCCGCCCGTGCTTCTCTCTCCACACCCTGCAAGCCCAGGGAGCCGGCTCCGGTCTCGGCCAGCCCAGAGAAGGGCTCCCACGGTGCAGCGGCGGGTTGAAGGGCTCCTGAAGCGCGGCCAGAATGGGCGCTGAGGCCGAGGAGGCACCGAGAGCGAACGAGGGCTGTGAGGGCTGCCAGCATGCTGTCATCTCTCACCAGCACCTTGGGAGGCTGAGGCAGGTGGATCACTTGAGGTCAGGAGTTCAAGACTAGGCTGGCCAACATGGCAAAAACTCTGTCTCTACTAAAAATACCAAAATGAGCCGGGTGTGGTGGGAGGCGCCTGTAATCTCAGCTACTTGGGAGGCTGAGGCAGGAGAATCTCTTGAACCCGGGAGGCAGAGGTTGTAATAAGCCAAGATCGTACCATTGCACTTAAGCCGAGATGGCACCATTACACTCCAGCCCGGGCAACAAGAGCGAAACTCCACCTCCAAAAAAAATTTTTTTTAAATAAAGGTAGAGATATTAACTCGATTACAGAACTCCAGATTTTAAAAATTGCTCCAAAAATTGTGATCTAAGATTCTATAACAGCCAAAGAATTACCTACTAAGTGAGACAAATAAAAATAGCATGATGTGTAGAAAGCAGAGACTCGGACAGGAGTCACTTCCTTGGATTCTAACCTGGGTTGTGCCAGGTACAAGCCATGTGACCCAAAGTACTCCCTAGACTTCTGGCCTTGGTTCTTTCCTAGTTGGCTTTCAGGATCTTGGGATAGGGGGAGTTTGATAAGGAGAGGGCATGGGAGAGCAGAGATGCATAAGGATTGTTCTGTTTTTTCATTTTGATTTTTAAATATCACACTGAAGGCCCCCTGGCTCGTGCCTGTAATCCCAGCATTTTGGGAGGCAAAGAGGGGGCAGATCATTTGAGGTCAGGAGTTCAAGACCAACCTGCAAAATTCTGTCTTTACTAAAAAATACAAAAATTACCTGGGCATGGTGGCGCAAGCCTGTAGTTTCAACTACTCAGGAGGCTGAGGCAGGAGAATCGCTTGAACCCCATAGAAGGAGGTTGCAATGAGCTGAGATCCTGCCACTGCACTCCAGCTTGGGTGACAGTGAGACTGCGTCTCACCAACAACAACAAAATCACACTGAAAAATCCTGCCTTTTCGATTAAACCCATATTTAGTTTACAAAGTGTTTTGTGATCTGATCCCTTATCTCACCTCTCTTGATTCCGTTTTTAGGCAGGTCCTGTGTTCTCTCTTCCCTGTGAGACCTTTGCACGAGTTACTCTGTCCTCCTTCCCTGGCCTTCCCCCATCACTTCTTTACCCACTGTTATAGGCTGAATTATGTCCTTAAAAAAACCTTATGTTGAAGTCCTAACTCTCAGGACCTCCAAATGTGACCTTATTTGGAAATAGGGTCATTGCAGGTATAATTAGTTAGGATGAGGTCATACTGAAGCAGGGAGGCCTCTGATCCAATATGACCACTGCCTTTATGAAAAGGGGAAATTTGGACACAGATTGAGATGTAGGGAGAGAATGCCATGTGAAGACTGAAATTTTGCTGCCGCAAGCCAAGGAGTGCCAAGGATTGCTGGCAAACCACCAGACGCTAGGAGAGAGGCATAGAACAGATTCACACTTGCGCCCACAGAAGAAACCAACCCTGCCAACACCTTAGTCTTGGACTTCCAGCCTCCAGAACTGTGAGACAATATATTTATGTGGTTTAAACCACCCAGCCTGTGATACCTTGTCAAGGCATCTCTAACTAACTAACTAACTAACTCAGCTCAATGCAATCTCCACCTCCCGCATTCAAGTGATTCTCCTGCCTCAGCCTCCAGAGTAGCTGGGACTACAGGTGCACGTCACCACACCCAGCTAATTTATATATATATATAAATATATATATACGTATATATATATGTGTGTGTATATATATATATTTTTTTTTAGTAGAGACGGGGTTTCACCATGTTGGCCAGGGTGGTCTCGATCTCTTGACCTTGTGATCCGCCTGCCTCTGCCTCCCAAAGTGCTGGGATTACAGGTGTGAGCCCCCGCGCCCAGCTGATTGTTCATCTTTCCCAGTGGCTCACACAGAAACCGAGCTCTTCTAAGACTTCAGGTGGGCCTATGATATGCCTGTGGACACCCCACCCCACATCATATTAGACATATTAAAATGTGTCCAAATCCTAAATTAAATATAATTTTGTGGTATAGTTTTGAAAGAATTTGCTTTATAACATTGCTTTGGGAATGCACTATGGGTAATTATTTTAAATTTATAATTGTTTATATCAGTAATAATTCTATGTATCTGGTAATTGTAAAAATCTTTGTTTTTTTTGGTTTTGGTTTTAGATTTTGTGTTTTTTTGAGACAGGGTCTTGCTCTGTTGCTCAGGTTTGAGTGTAGTGGTACAATCACGGCTCACTGAAGCCTCAACCTCCCGGGTTCAAGCAATTCTCCCACCTCAGACTCCTGAGTACCTGAACTATCTAGGTGCATGCCACCATGCCTGGCTAATTTTTTATTATTCTTTTGTAGAGACAAGTCTCTCTTTGTTGTCCAGGCTGGTCTTGAACTCTTGGGCTCAAGTGATTGTCCCGCCTCAACCTCCCTAAGACTGAGATTACAGGTGTAAGCCACCATGGCCTGTAGAAATCTTTTTTTTTTTTTGAGATGGAATTTCGCTCTTGTCACCCAGGCGGGAGTGCAATGGCGTGATCTTGGCTAACTGTAACCTCCACCTCCGGGTTCAAGTGATTCTCCTGCCTCAGCCTCCCAAGTAGCTGGAATTACAGGCGTCTGCCACCACACCTGGCTAATTTTTGTATTTTTAATAGAGACAAGGTTTTACCACGTTGGCCAGGCAGGTCTCAAACTCCTGACCTCAGGTGATCCACCCGCCTCAGCCTCCCAAAGTGCTGGGATTACAGGCATGAGCCACTATGCCCAGCAGAAATCTTTTAATAATCTAGTTTACAAATTGTTTTCAGATGTAATAACTTTTATAAATACTAAATGTGGCTGTGCTCAGTGGCTTACGCCTGTAATCCCAGCACTTGGGAGGCCAAGGCAGGTGGATCACCTGAGGTCAGGAGTTCGAGACCAGACTGGCCAACATGGTAAAACACTGTCTCTTAAAAATACAAAAATCAGCCAGTCATGGTGGCAGGCGCCTGTAATTCCAGCTACTCGAGAGGCTGAGGCAGGAGAACTGCTAGAACCCAGGAGGCAGAGGTTTCAGTGAGCCAAGATCACGCCACTGCACTCCAGCCTTGGCGACAGAAGGAGACTCCATCTCAATAAATAAATAAATACTAAATGAATTTGGAGGCGGTTGACATAGAGTTGCATTTTTATGTGATGTAGACATTTAATTAAAGATTTATTTGATGTTTTCATATTTTTATATTTTGAATATTTATATATCATTTTTATATATAGTTCATTTTCTTTTTATATTTTGGATATGATATTTATATATCATTTATACATCTATCTCTCCATTAAGGGTTTAGAATATATATATAATACACATATATATGTGTGTGTGTGTGTATATATATATATATATATATATATATTTTTTTTTTAGGACTCAAATATTTTTATAGTTCCTGGTAAAGCTTGCAGGCCTTAAGCTCCTGCCAGTGGTGCCTAATGAATCAAACACACCCCAATATCCTGAGCTTATTTATGTTGCAGGACATAGCATTTCTATGTTACAGTCATTACCTTGGGTTTCTTATCCAAATGTATAAATTTCTGGGGGAACAGTCAGTCTCTACCTTATTTCTCTTTATATCTTACGCAGCGCAATGTTTGCCATGCAGCTGGTGGGTGGTCCAGTAGTCTCATTTAATGAACAAATGAGCCCTTTTTGTTTTTGTTTTTGTTTTTACAAATTCAACTTTAAAAAATTACTAAGTGTGGCAATAATTAATGCTTATACTTTAAAATAAAGAGCTAAACATGAAACAGATAAAACTGCAGGAAACAGTTAAAACTGCCGGGCACAGTGGCTCATGCCTGTAATCCCAGCACTTTGGGAGGCTGAGGCGGGCGGATCACCTGAAGTCGGGAGTTTGAGACCAGCCTGACCAACATGGAGAAACCCCATCTCTACCAAAAATACAAAATTAGCCAGGGTGGTGACACATGCCTGTAATCCGAGCTACTTGGGAGGCTGAGGCAGGAGAATTGCTTGAACCTGGGAGGTGGAGGTTGCGGTGAATCGAGATCATGCAATTGCACTCCAACATGGGCAACATGAACTAAACTCAGTCTAAAAAAAAAAAAGAAACTGCAGGGCAGGCTGGGTGCGGTGGCTTACACCTGTAATCCTAGCACTTTGGGAGGTCGAGGCGGGTGGATCACCTGAGGTCAGGAGTTTGAGACCAGCCTGGCCAACATGGCAAAGCCCTGTCTCTACTAAAAATACAAAAATTAGCCAGGTGTGGTGGTGGGCACCTGTAATCCCAGCTACTGAGGAGGCTGAGGCAGGAGAATCACTTTAACCCAAGAAGCGGAGGTTGCAGTAAGCCGAGACTGTGCCACTGCACTCCAGCCTGGGTGACACAGCAAGACTCCGTCTCAAAAATAAAAAAATAAATAAAAAATTGCAGGGTGTGTATATTTTTTTACATATGAGAACATTTATATTATGTCATTATAATGACAAAACCACATTTTACCTTAGAAGAAGAAAACCATTGTCATTTTGCTATTCCTAAGGGATAGGAGCAGATGCTAATTGTTGGTAAGTGGTCTAAGTGGGCTTCCACCTCTCTTGGTCTTCCTTCTAGGCCTTGGTTCAAGGAAGTGAGTCTTGGATTAGGCCAAGCTAAGGGTTTAGAATAAATGCTAAAGAGCAAAGGCCAAGGAGGAGAAACACATGGACATCATAATGGTAAGAGCAGGGTCTGAAAAAAAGTAGGGATGTTGGGGAATGGAGGGTGAAGCGGAAGACAGTTGCCTATGCAATCGTAATGATGCTGATGAGATAATAAACAAGCAACAGCATGTGCTGAGAGTTACTAGTGCCAAAAGCAGTGGGGATGGGATTTGCATGCATTGCCTCTTTTTACTCTCATGACAGTTCTGTGATGTGTTATCATTGTCCCCATTATATGGAAAAAGAAATTGGGTTTAAAGAGATAAAGCTGAAGTTAAGGTGAAGGTCTTCCAGCTGATGATGGCAGAGCTGGGATTTGGAGTCTGTGTGGCTCCAGAGCCCACACTCTTAACTACCACCTTCTTCCCAGCAATTTGGTTACATATTTCTGTATTTTTAGTAGAGATGGGGTGTCACCATGTTGGCCAGGCTGATCTCAAACTCCTGACCTCAAGTGATCTGGCCGCCTCGGCCTCCCAAAGTGCTGGGATTACAGGCATGAGCCACTGTGCCCGGTCTCCCCAGCAATTTGTTCTCATGTGTCTATTACTAGCTTATGGGGCCCTTGAAGGCAGAAATGTCCGTTTTGTCTTTATATTATAGGTTGCTTTTCTGACTGTTTAAATGGAAGAATATGAATATAATACAGTAATTGCTTATCATATCGATTTTTATTGAGGAAAGTGTATGATACCCTCCAAATTCATTTCTCTTGACGTTTATTACAATATTTATGTGAAAGCAAAAACTCCTTGAATCAATACCTATTCTGTTAACATTAAACACTTAAGCAGTGCTTATTCTGTTCCAGGCACAATTTCACTTGGGCTGTGTGTATTAACTCATTTAATCCTCTCAGGAACCCTCCAAGCAGAGGAGCAGCCCACAACCATGCAGGTTGTAAATGGTGCCCCCTAGAGTTGTGCAGTTCTCAACCTGCACAACCACCACAACTACATGTTGTGACCCTGCTTGTGCCCCTTAATATGCTCATTTTACAGATGGAGAAACTGAGGCGTGGAGCTATTGAGCAAAACATTCTTACTTCAGAGTTTAATCAACCTCATGATCACTACATAATTATTATTCAAACCTTGGTAAAATAAAACCTCATTAATCCAGCTCAGTTGCAAGAATGGGTGTGGAAAGGTAGTAGATTTCACTACTTAAAGTGTACGAATTATAGAATTATTTTTAAGGAAATTTGTTCTAGTAGATTAAACTACATTTAACCAATTAGTTAAGTACTTCCATACTGTCTACGGAGAAGCACTGTCATGTTCCTTTAGTAAATGTTGATGTCTCACAGTCACTAATAATGAATGTACTAAAAATCCTTCAAATTAAAAAAGGATCTGGCTTTATTTAAGCAGTTAAATGTGTCCCCTTACAAGTCTATTAACTAGCATAACAATTTATTTACTAAACAATTTCTTAAATTAATTAAAGCCTTCACCATGTTCAAAATGAATGCATTATAATTCAGAATTGAGTTCAACTTGGCCGGGTGCGGTGGCTCACGCCTGTAATCCCAGCACTTTGGGAGGCCAAGGCGGGAGGATCACGAGGTCAAAAGATGGAGACCATCCTGGCTAACACGGTGAAACCCCGTCTCTACTAAATATACAAAAACAAAATTAGCCGCGCGTGGTGGCGGGCGCCTGTAGTCCCAGCTATTCGGAAGGCTGAAGCAGGAGAATGACGTGAACCCAGAAGGCGGATCTTGCAGTGAACCAAGATCACGCCACTGCACTCCAGCCTGGGCGACAGAGTGAGACTGCGTCTCAAAAACAAAAAACAAAAAAACAAAACAAAAAAAGAATTGAGTTCAACTTAATAAGGTTTTATTATATTGTAAAGGACTACATTAGGAAAGCTTTAGGCAGGAGCTCCAAGAGAAACACATTTCTAAACTCTGACAGAGTAACTCCTAAGCCAGTGATGACACAGGATGTGAACCTGGTTCATGGCCAATTTAACACAGATTTTTTGGTCTAGTTTCTAGAACACATTGCTCAGTTAAAAAACTTAAAAGGCCACAGAATTCCAAGTAAATTATTTTATGCATGTATTAAACTTACTATAAAACTGGCGTTGTGTTGCATGGTGCTTTAGGCTTCAGTCTTCCCAGACTTTAATGTGCACAAGAATCATCTGGGGATAGTTACCCTGCAGATTCTTATTCAGTAGGTCTGGGGCACAGCCAGAGAATCCACATCTCTAAAATGCTCCCAGGGAAGCTGATGCTGAAGGTTTTGGAACTCAGATTTTGGGGGCCAGATAGTTGGATTTGCATCAAAATTGTAGCTCGGTCGGGCACGGTGGCCCACGCCTGTAATCCCAGCACTTTGGGAGGCTGAGGCGGGTGGATCACGAGGTCAGGAGTTCGAGACCAGCCTGGCCAATATGGTGAAACCCCATCCCTACTAAAAATACAAAAACATTAGTTGGGTGTGGTGGCAGGGGCCTGTAATCTCAGCTACTCGGGAGGCAGAGGCACGAGAATCACTGGGACCCAGGAGACAGAGATTGCAGTGAGCCGAGATCGTCTCACTGCACTCCAGCCTAGGCAACAGAGTGAGACTTCATCTCAAAAAAAAAAAAAAAATTGTAGCTTTACTGCATATTAGATCTGTGACCTGGGGCAAGGTACTTAACCTCTCTGTGCCTTAGTTTCCTCATCTGCAAAATGGAGTCATGGTAACAATATATACATCATAGGTGTGTTGTGAAGATTAGATTAGTTAATGAATGTAAAGAAATTCAAGCAGAAAAAAAAAAACTGGCGTTATACTACACATAGGATTGCAGCTTGCTTTTTTCATTTAGCTGTATATCCTGGGCATCTTTCCATGTCAGTAGAATAAAATCTACCCCATTCCCTCTAACAGCTACATAGAATTCCACAAGTGGATGTATCTTAATTTGCCTCATTCCAATGATTTTTTTTCTCTTTTTAAAAATTATGGTAAAACATATATGACATAAAATTTTACTATTTTATTTTATTTGAGATAGGATCTCACTCTGTCCACCAGGCTGGAGTGTAGTGGTGTGAACATGGCTCACTGCAGCCTTGACCTCTTGGGCTCAAGTCATCCTCCTGCCTCAGCCTCCTGTGTAGTTGGGACCACAGGTGCATGCCACCACACCTGGCTAGTTCTTCAAATTTTTTTGTAGAGACACGGTCTCACTATATTGCCCAGACTGGCACTGAAATCCTGGGCTCAAGTAATCCTCCTGCCTCAGCCTCCCAAAATGCTGAAATTACAGGCATGAGCCACCATGACCAGCCCAAAATTTGCCATTTTCAACATTTTTAATTGTACAGTTCAGTGGTATTAAGTACGTTGGCATGGTTATGCAACCATCATCACTATCTCTAGAATTTTTTCACCATCCCAGACACAAACTCTGTACCCTATACACAACACCTCCTCATTCTTCCAGCCCTTGGGACCCTTTATTTGATTCTGTGTCCCTATAAATTTTCCTAGTCTAGGTTCCTCATATAAGTGGAATTATACAGTATTTGTCCTTTTGTGCCTCTGATGGATTTCGAAGGACATGTTTTCTCAATCCGCCTTCCTGTAGAATCTATGCTCTGAATTTTGAACTGTCTGAGGAGCTGGCTGTTACCCTCTCCTTGGCCTGGACAGGAATTAGGTCTGAGGTGGTGGCCTTCTATGACATGCAAGCTCTGTAGGCTTCTGACTGTGTAATTAACAAAAGCAAGCATCACTTTCATTCCCTGCGCACCTACTGCAGGCCAGCACTGTACTGCACGCTGCTCTGTGAACTTGGAAGAATGGCCCCCGTTTTACAGATACAAACACTGAAAATCAGAGAGGCAAAATGACCTTTTTGCTTTTACTAGTTAGGGACAGAAGTGGGTTCTAGTTAGGTCTGACTCCAAAGCCCCTGCTGTTTCACTGCCTAGTAGTCTGGCAAAGGAAAATGCAATCATTTCCAGTATTTTTTTTAAAACAACATTCTGATTAGTACAGGTGGAACTTAAACTAAGCACCCTGAAAATTGAAAATGCAGATACATAGCCAAAATAACTGAGGTATTTGCTAAACAAAGGAATCATCACAGAACCTCTCTTGAGCACAAAAGCTTCTCATTTGTTACTTAGTTTCTCAGATAGGGGCATTTTCAACCGCTTGTGTGTTTGAGAGTAGATTTACACTGCATGCTCTTGTCCAGCCTCCTTTTAACAGTCTCATCCTCATCACAAGAGTACGTTGACTCAGGATGGTAGTTAAGCAAACAAAGGACTTCAGCAAACAGTTCTTTATGAGCTAGCCCTATCCTAAAAAAAAAAAAAAAAAAAAAAAAAAGCCCTATCCTAAAGCAGTCATTCCCCTCAGTGCTCCACAAGGAACAAGAATGCTCAGAGGCAACCTCTGAGTGCTCCCTGACATGGAACAAAAGTCAAAATGCTAGTTTGATTTCTTAAGATACTCCCTGGGCAACTAAACGAGCGTGCGTGTGTGTGTGTGTGTGTGTGTGTGTGTGTGTGCGTGTGTACATGTGTATCCAGTTACTTATGGAACTAGACTCAACTATTCTACTTGATGGGAAAATCCTCTGAACATGGCTATAACTATCACATCTAAAAATTCCCTTCCTCTCTCCTGCAAGGTGTCTTTTGTCTCTTGTTTTTGCCAAAAAGAAAGAGCGCGGTCTATGTTTTGCATCACCCTCTTCACGTGCTCAAGTTCAGGATCATCTTCACCGGCTCACATGTTGTTTTGGCAGCACACATGCATTCTTTCCTGCGGCAGCCCCTTAAAGGAGCCACGTTCAGCCGAGAGGAACTGCGGCTGTCCTCCCAGCAGCTGCCGAATGGATGTACTGTGTGTTGTGATCGTGTGATGTTACGCTCTAGGTCTGTTTTGACTAGCTGGATATTAGATTGGGGTGATTAGAGAAGGCTTGATAACATCACCTGAATACAATGTGCAAGCCAAAGCCACTGTCTTCTTATTCATTGTGAACACCAACAAGACCAAAAAAAACCCAAAATGATAATATCCCCAATGACTTCAGAAAGAGATACTGGTCAAAAGGTCAAGGTTTTCCAGATCTGATGCTTTTTAGTGATTTGGGTCAAGCTATTTAACATTTTTTTTGAGACGGAGTTTCGATCTGTCACCCAGGCTGGAGTGCAGTGGTGCGATCTCAGCTCACCGCAACCTCTACCTCCCGGGTTCAAGTGATTCTCCTGCCTCAGCCTCCCGAGTAGCTGGGATTACAGGCATGTGCCACCACACCTGGCTAATTTGTGTATTTTTAGTAGAGGCGGGGTTTTTCCATATTGGTCAGGTTGGTCTCGAACTCCTGACCTCAGGTGATCCACCCACCTCAGCCTCCCAAAGTGCTGGGATTATAGGCGTGAGCCACCGCGCCTGGCCGATATTTAACATTTCTGTGACAATGATTAGTATCCAACCCCTACACGGTTACTAGGGATTTTGTAATTAGACAAACTTCTAAGCTGTTACTTAAATAAGTCTGAAATTCAAATCACATGTAGCTCCATACACTGGATACCTTTGAAGGATTTGTGAAAAACAATCCCCTTAAACACCCTGGCTAGGATGCAGTAAGGCTATTCAGCACACTAGGAAATTGGTTGTACTATTTTCTTATTGCAGCAAAGGTTGCTGCCCTTTTAAAGTTTGATGCCGTATCAGAACATAATCTTAACCTGTGATCCCTGTTTCAATGCTTTGTGGGAATAATTGTGCATTCACATTCAGCAAGATCCTCAAAATTACAGGGCTAGTATGATGTACAGGGTTCAGAAAAACAGGGATAGAAATAAAGCCATCCCTCCAGTTTTATGTGCATGTAATTGATTGTCCATTTGGGGTCATTGAAATACGTCGCACGTGTATTCTGGGGTCCATGTGTTCTGGAGAAATCGTGGTTGCCGTAAATGTTAAATTATAATTCAGTATGTATTTACTGAACATCTCAATGCTGTGCTTGCTCTCAAGTGAAGAGAGTGAGCTAAGCAAAGAAACAGATGAAATAGCTAGTGGCCACCCTTCTGAAAGGGTTTCCATCTTCCCCTCTTCCCGTCAATATCATATCACTCCACAGCAAGGCTGTTTTTCATCACTCAACAAGCACGTGAAACACACAATGTAGTGTATTTATAAGGAATTTGTTGTCTAGCTTAGGAGAAAAAAAATGTATATATGAAAAAGCTAGAGGCTGGGTGTGGTGGCCCATACCTGTAATCGCAGCACTTTGGGAGGCCAAGGCAGGCAGATCATTTGAGGTCAGGCATTCGAGACCAGCCTGGCCAATATAGTGAAACCCCATCTCTACTAAAAATACAAAAATTAGCCAGGTGTGGTGGTGGGTGCCTGAAATCCCAGCTACTCGGGAGGCTGAGGCAGGAGAATCATTTGAACCCGGGAGGTGGAGGCTGCAGTGAGCCGAGATTGCGCCACTGTACTCCAGCCTGGGTGACAAGAATAAGACTCTGTCTCAAAAAAAAGAAAAGAGAAAGCTAGAGACCAGTGCAAGTTCATATAGAATCAAGTGCTAGAATGTGAGTGGCAAAGACTGAAAATGGGTTGGAATTTCAAAGGAGGGAAAATAGCTGGGCTCAGGTTAGTGAGAGATTTCTATGGAAGGAACCTTGAGAGGGGCCCTTGAATGGAGTAAGGAATTGAACTAATGCAAAGGAGAAAGAGTGGGCATCTCAGACTGGAAAATAGCTGAGCCGGAGCAGAGCATGGAGGTGAAATGAAAACACTGTGCATGACTATTTCCATTTGTCCCTCCTTTATATTTTTCCCTGCTGCCTCACACAGGAGAGTTCCTTCAACTCCAGCTAATAAGCTGCAAGTTTATAGAATAGCCACTCGTACTTTACACCATCTGTTCAGGGAATGTTTTGTACCGTCTCTCTCATATTTTGGGGGAGGGCAGGGGAACTGTATTTAATGAGGAAAATGGAAACATTAAAGAGAAATGTGCTCCTTCCTTTCTTATCCCTACCCTTTCTTCCTGAATGATTGAGTCCTGAAGTATGAGATGGGGCAGAGTGAGGTGGGCATTCACAGGGAGGGGAGAGACAGGGCTGCGGTGCGTCAGAGCCACACCAGGTAGAGGGGCCTCCATGCAAGGGGAAGGTCAGCCCGGGAGTCACAGCCTACAGGGTGAGGCGCATCCACTCATGGGGGTGCTCGATGTGTGTATCTGAGCATCCTTACCTGGGGGCAGCCTGACATGGGGCATCAGAGCCTGAGTGGAGAAAGAAAAGCATCCATAAGGGAGAAGAGACAACTGTGGAGTTTGGAGATTCATGCAATAAGAAATATATTAAGGTTTCTGTTCGTGACCAGCCTGACCAATATGGTGAAACCCATCTCTACTAAAAATACAAAAGTTAGCTGGGTGTGGTGGCAGGTGCCTGCAGTCCCAGCTACTTGAGAGGCTGAGAAAGGAGAATTGCTTGAACTCAGGAGGCAGAGGTTGCAGTGAACCGAGATCGCACCACTGCACTCTAGTCTGGGTGACAGAGTAAGACTCCATCTCAAAAAATAAAATTATATATATATATATATATATATACACGTGTATATATGTATATGTATACATTTATGTATACATATATACATAAAGGTTTCTCACTGTCAGAAAGGAGAGTCAAAAATATGGAAAGGAAGAAAACTAAGATGAATATTGTGGTTTTGGATTAGAATTGGGTGTATTAGTATGTATCAGAGTTTTCAAGATAGATGAATAGATAGACTTATAAACATAAATGAACATCCATATATATGTATTGTGGTGGGCATACTCTCGGAAGGCCCCCACTTACTCACTTTGGGAGGCCTGAGTCTCCTCTTGCATCTACCATGTGTTAAAGATGCTCCTGAGATGCCCTGGAATGATCTGCACCCCCTGTATTCACCCCCAGTATTCATGGTTTCCCCTTGAGTGTGGGCAGAGCCTATGACTCACTTCTAACCAAGAGAATATAGCAAATAGAATGGACTATTGCTATAGTCATTTCTGTGAGTATGTTACATAAGATTATAATGTCCATCTTGCTTGGAGACTCTCTTTTGCTTTTTTTTTTTTTTTTTCTTTTGAGATGGAGTCTCGCTCTGTTGCCCAGGCTGGAGTGCAGTGGTGCAATCTCAACTAACTGCAACCTCCGCCTCACGAGTTCAAGTGATTCTCCTGCCTCAGCCTCCTGAGTAGCTGGGATTACAGGCGTGCACCACCAAGCCTGTCTAATTTTCGTATTTTTAGTAGAGATGGGGTTTCACCATGTTGGCCAGGCTGGTCTTGAAGTCCTGACCTCAGGTGATCCGCTTGCCTCAGCCTCCCAAAGTGCTGGGACTACAAGCATGAGTCACTGTGCCCGGCCTCTGCTTTTTTGTGAGACAAAGTCTTGCTCTGTAGCCCAGGCTGGAGTGTAATGGCGCCATCATAGTTCAATGCAATCTCTGCCTTCTGGGCTCAAGCGATCCTCCTGCCTTAGCCTCCCAATTAGCTGGGAGTACAGGCATGTGCCACCATGCCCAGCTAATTTTTTTGTATTTTTTATAGAGACAGGATTTCGCCATGTTGCCCAGGCTGGTCTCAAAGTCCTGGGCTCAAGTCATCCTCACCTCGGCCTCCCAAAGTGCTGGGATTACAGGCATGAGCCAGCTCATCTGGTCTTCTTGCTGACTTTGATGAAGCAAGTTGCTAGGTGATGAATCGCCCTAGGGAGAGGCCCACATGGCAAGGAACTGAGGGTAGCCTTCAGCCAATAGCCAGTAAAAGCCTGAGGCCCTCAGTTCGGCACACCCAGAAAGACCTGAATCTTGCTACCACATGAGCTTGAAAGCGTGTCTTTCCTCAGATGAACCCTGAGATAAAACCATAGCCTCAGTTGACATTTTGTGAGAATTTAAAGCAGAGGATTCCACTAAGCCATGCCAGGACTCCTGAGCCACAAAAACTGTGAGGTAATGAATGTGTGTTGTTTTAAGATGCTAAATTTGTGGTAATTTGTTATACAGCAATCAATGCCTAACATACGTATGTATGTATATTACTTAGCTCTTGCTGAAAAGACCTAGAGGAACAACACTCTGATATCAATAAGCACACTGAGCACCTAGATTTTGGCCTCAAGCACCATTTGCAATTAAAAGGAATTATGGCTCCTTGGAGAAATGGCTGATTCCAGGGCTGTAGCATGGAAAGTGCGAGATGAGTCTGGAACATCTTGTTGTGCCTGAAAGTCAGGAAGTGGTCAGAAAGTGTTGGGGACAAGTCAAAAGGCATAGAAGACAGGTAGAGGGGCTCCCACTAGCCTACTGAGGGACAATCTGAATATCAAAATAAATAATAATGATGAATTCTAACCCTATTGAATAAAATTGGAAATCACATCCATAGAGCTATAAATAAATAAATGAAAGTTTGATGAAGAATGGGATATTTGGATTATTTCAAAGCATCTCTCCACAAAATATTTGCTAATTGCAAAGAGGAAAAGAATAACTTTATAGTGGAGAAGACTGACAGATAGCACCTCTATTAAATGATAAAAGTTAGCATCATCAGAAATGCGACACATTACTATTGTTGGCACCTGATACACTGAGAAGAACACAGAGGCATTTCTATGATATGCCTCCCAAGATTCATAACCTGAATCTACACTTGAGGAAATAGACAAGCCCAAATTAAGGGACACTAAAAAATAACTGGCCTGTAATCTTCAAAAGTGTCAGGGTCAGGAAAGTCAAGGAGTTACTGAGGAAGTGTTTCATGGCTAGAGACATATGACGAGTAACTGCAATGCATGGTTTGAACTGGATCATTAGCTGTAAACAATGTTATTGGGGCAACTGGTAAAATTTGAATGGGATGTGAAGATTAGATAGTACTAACGCATCAGTGTTTCTTTCCTGATTCTGATGGTTATATTTCGGTTATGTAGAATATCTTGTTTGTAGAAATTCCACACAGGTGATGTCAGCAATTTGCTCTCAAATGGCTCAGTAGAAATAGTTCTTTGAATTGTATCTCTGATTTCCCTGTAATTTTGTGATTGTTTCAAAAATTAAAAAAAATTTTTTAAAAGGAAGAAATGCTGGTCTCCCTTAGAACTTGTTGGAAATGCAGCTTCTTGACCCCACCCCAGATCAATTCTTCAGGTGATTCTGATGCACTGAGAACCACTGTACTAGCCCGTTTATTCAAATTTTAACATCGAAAAACCATTTCTTAGCTGAGTGTGACTCCCACTACTGGACACAAATAAGATTGGTCTTTTAAAATTTCTACTCCTATTTCCATTGATAATTCATTATAAAGCTGAAAAGGTTGATACTAAGAAAGTAGAATAATACATTTTAGAACTGTTTTGAAAAAAGAGGGAAGGAACTGCTATTTATTGAGAGCATGCCATATGCCAAGCTTCATGCTAGTTTCTTTCTTGTAGGAAAGAAAATCCATGGATTTTCAGGATAGCCTCCAGAAATTTAAATCAGAATCCTCCAGCCCAATTCACTGAATATTCTAGCTTCTTAGAAACCATTCACCATTCCTTCAACAAACATCTATTGATGGCCTACTATGTGCCAGGAGTAAGAAAAGCACTGAAAGTTACATGGCAGTAAATTCATGTACACAGTATTTGGAGCTTATGACAAAAACCTTCATAGCACATGTAACCTTTTTTAAAATAAGAGCTTTATTGAGATATAATTCACATACCACATAATTTCTCCATTTAATATGCACAATTCAGCAGTTTTTAGTATATTCACAAAGTTGTGCAACCATCACCATCATACCTTTTAGAACATTTCACCACCCCCAAAAGAAATTTTCTATCCACTAGCAGTCACTCCTCACTCTCTCTTACCCCAAACTCCTGACAACCACTAATCTACTTTCTGTGTCTATGGATTTGCCTATCCTGAACATTGCATATAAAAGGAAACATAAAATATGTGGTCTTTTGTGATTGGCACCCTTCAATTAGCATAATATTATGAAGGTTCATCTGTGTTGTAACATTTATCAGAACCAGAACTCCATTCCTTTATACTGCTGAATAATGTTCCACTCTATGAATAGACAACATTTTATTTTCAAATGTTTAATTTAATTTAATTAAAAAATTCTTGAGACAGTGTCTCGCTCTGTCACCCAAGCTGGAGAGCAGTGGCATGATCACAGCCCACTGCAGCCTCGACCTCACGGGCTCCAGAGATCCTTCCACCTCAGCCTTCCAAGTAGCTGGGTGTACAGGTGCGCACCATTACGCCTGGCTAACTTTTCTATTTTTTTCTAGAGATAGGGTTTCTTCATGTTGCCCAGGCTGGTCTCAAACTCCTGGACTCAAGCGATCCGTCCTCCCAAAGTGCTGAGATTACAGATGTGAGCCACTGTGCCCGGCCAACATTTTATTTATCCATTCATCCATTGATGGATATTTGGATTATTTCTACTTTTTTACTATTATGAATAATGCTGCTATGAACATTTGTGTGCAAGTTTTTATGTGAACATATGTTTTCCTTTCTTTTGGGTATATACCCAGGAGTAGAATTGCTGGGTCATATGGGAAATCTAAGTTTAAGCTTGGAGGAACTGCCATACTGTTTTCACACCTGCAGTGTCTGAACGTATCGGGGCTCTGATTTCTCCACATCCTTGTCAACACTTGGTATAGTATATGTAATCTTTGCATCATAATTAAACTGTGAACACTTAATTCTTTTTTTTTTTTTTTGAGACGGAGTCTCGCTCTGTCTCCCAGGCTGGAGTGCAGTGGCGTGATCTCGGCTCACTGCAAGCTCCGCCTCCTGGGTTCACGCCATTCTCCTGCCTCAGCCTCCCGAGTAGCTGGGATTACAGGTGCCCGCCGCTGCGCCTGGCTAATTTTTTGTATTTTTGGTAGAGACGGGGTTTCACCGTGTTAGCCAGGATGGTCTTGATCTCCTGACCTCGTGATCTGCCCACCTCGGCCTCCCAAAGAGCTGGGATTACAGGCTTGAGCCACCGTGCCCAGCCCCTACACTTAATTCTTAGAATGAAGACCACTGGATGGGTTATAAAGACTTGAAATCAAGCATTATGAAAGTAGCTTGCTTGTGTCATCAAGAAGTATTTAAGGAGTGCCTCCTAGATATAGGGCACTACAATAGGAAATAGGCTCTTTGAAGGTGTTTTTTGTGGTTGTGTTAAGTAAATGGGGCACCTATGACTCAGATTTCCCTGGCAAGCCAGGAAGTATCTCAAAATCTCCAGGTCTGGTTCTACAGGCAGGGCAGCATGACTGAAAAATCTGGTATTTCAGATCACCCACGGTAGGCAGGGACAAGTAATGATAGCTTTTGGCAAACCTAAGACAGATCCAGGACACCTGTAATTGGCCTGAGTTTCCGGCTTTGAGTTCAGACCTAGCCTTTAGGCCACTAACTGGTGAACCATTGGCCAGATCTGACCCACAGAGGTGTTTTGTTTGATCTGTGAAGTGTTTGGAACATTTTGATTTGAAATTCCTTTATGCTCTCCACTCTGTTATTGTTTTATACCTGACCTGGTTCACTCTTTTACATTATCTACCTGGCTCATGGAGGTATTTGAGTTTGCAAGTCCTGCTCAGGATGATGCCTTAGTCATATGTTTAAGGCCTGGGCAATTATCAAATAGAATATCATTGCCATAATAAAAAAGCAGAGTTACATCCCTACATCAACAAGAAGCAGTTGTTAAACCCATAATTGTGCAACATGCGACATAGAGAACAGTAAATAGTTGTGACCTATACCTATGAGGACCTTATAAACTAAGGTAAACCATGCTGACACAGACAGACTTTCACATGGTCAACAGAGAGTAGAAAAAGGCATATGGACCATGAAAATAAACATGATGAAGGTCAGTAATGAGCATGGTGGCAACAGCCAAACTTACGGGCTTGTGTTCCTACTTACACACGTATTCTAAAAATGGTCTCTTTATGAAAGACCCTCTTCCCAGATTAAACCTATTAAAATGTGAACTTATTTGATGGACACATTTGCAAGACTTGTGACATTCCAACATTGCTCAGTAATGCCAACATTCAGAGAGTTCTCTTAAGGCAGATGTAGTCATTGAAATGATCAGGTGTGTGATTAGAAATGTGACTGGAAGGCCAGGTGCAGTGGCTCTCACCTGTAATCCCAGCACTGTGGGAGGACGAGGCAGGTGTGGATCACCTAAGATCAGAAGTTTGAGACCAGCCTAGCCAACATGGTAGACCCCGTTTCTACTAAAAATACAAAAATTAGCCTGGTGGGGTGGCAGGAGCCTGTAATCCCTGCTACTCAGGAGGCTGAGGCATTAAAATCATCTGTATCTGGGAGGCGAAGGTTGCAGTGAGCTGAGATGGCACCACTGCACTCCAGCCTGGGTGACAGAGTGAGACTCCGTCTCAAAAAAAAAAAAAAAAAAAAAAAGCATCGTTGGATGCTCTTGGTGCCCTGAGCATGTCCTGTCACCTGCTGATGCACCCATCTCAGGCCGCAGGGAATGTTGCCAGTGACTCATAGCCACACCCTCACCTCCTTGCCCAGAGATCCCTCGGATGTTATACCACCCCAGGGAGGAATGTGGTCTGCAGCTAATGAGTGGTTAATACAGGCCTTAAAAGCCCTGGACTCTTGCCTTAAGGTGGGATGATTGCATGGTGCACACACACTCCAGAGCTTCCTGTGGGGTTAGGCTGGAGCCAGACCTCACCGAGCTTACATCTTCGCCTGGCTTCCTCCCCGTGCTAGTTTACTTCCCTTATTCCCCTACACATTTCACTTGAGAGCACTCTGTCAAAAGATCACATGTACCAGAAACCCCATCTCAGCCTCCGTTTCTAGGAAACCTGATCTGGGACACCTAACCTACCCTACAAAATTGTCCTTATGGGGTCAAATTTTTAAATAGTTATTAAAGCATAATACACATGACATTAGGCATGTAATGGTTAGAAAGTAACAGCCCTGAGCTGTAGCAGTCATGGTGACCCTCTAATAGTCCCTTAAAGGCAGTTTTATGGCATTAATGCCTCTGCCCAGTGGAAGAGCCATTTCAGTTCATACTTCAATCATAAAATCACTTTTCCGTCAAACCAGAGTGCTTATATAACCCCTTCCTTTACTGAAATGTGGCCAGAACCGAGAGAGAGAGAGAGAGAGAGAGCAAGCTATAAAATTATGAAGACAAGCAGTGAGCCTAGATTGCCTTATTGACGTACATAATTTATATAACCAAGCTCTGTATCTTACAGAAAAGTACTTTCAAATAGAAAGTGCTTTGATTTTGATGAGAGAACTGTGATTGTTATATCACTCTGGCTTCTGCAATGCACAGTATACCTAATTGTCTTAACAACTTTGTGCAACATTTTTTTCCTGAAACCTAAAAAGTTTGCAGTGTGTGTATGTGTAGATTGGTTTCCAAGGGCTGCTGTAACAAATGGCCACAAATTTGGTGGCTTACCACAACAGAAGTTTATTCTCTCACAGCACTGGAGGCCAGAAGTCTGCAATCAAGATGTCACAGGGCTACACTCCCTCCAGCTCCACAGGAGAGGGTCCATTCTTTGCCTTTTCCAGGTTCTGGTGGCTGGTGGCATTCCTTGACTTGTGGCAGCATCTCTCTAGGCTCCATTTTCACACGGTCTTCCCTTCTCTGCGTGTCTTTTCTGTCGCAAATCTCCCTCTGCCTCTCTCTTATAAGGACACTTGTCATTGGATTTAGGGCCTGCAAGGATAATCCAGGATGATCTTGTTCAAGATCCTTAACTTAATGACATTTGCAAGGACCCTTTTACCAAATAAAGTCAGAGTCACAGGTTCTAGGGATTTGAGGTGGACAGCTTTCTAGGGTGCCATTTTTGGATCTACCACAGTGTTTATAAACGTGGGTGTGCACAACCACAGGAAGATAAAGAGGGGTGTATATATTTGAAGAACCTGATCAGAGCTTGTACATTTAGCTTGTACAGTCTAACTTGTACATTTAGACTCACACATTGAACATCCACAATCTTAACTCCTTTCTTTTTTTTCTTGAGACGGAGTCTCACTCTGTCGCCCAGGCTTGAGTGCAGTGGAGCGATCTGGGCTCACTGCAACCTCTGCTTTCCGGGTTCAAGCAGTTCTCCTCCCTTGGCCTATCAAGTAGCTGGGATTACAGGCACTCGGCACCACGCCCAGCTAATTTTTTGTATTTTTAGTAGAGATGGGTTTTCACCATGTTGGCCAGGCTGGTTACACACTCCTGACCTGAAGTGATCTGCCCACCTCGGCCTCCCTGAGTGCTGGGATTACAGGTGTGAGCCACCGCGCCCCGGCCAGTCTTGACTCTTTAGAAGCAATGCAGAAGGCCGTTTTGCCATAATTTTACCAAGCGCTAATAGCATCCCATGTGTGTTAAGGTTAGTGCACTGCATGGAAACACGTAGCCTAGCCAACCACTCAACAGCCACATGTCAGTGTGGCTTTGTTGTTCTTCAATCATGTAGACTATTCAAATTATACTTACTGAATTTTATGGGATGATATAATATTGTTTCATGAGATTTACAGTTTAAGGATTCAGAAAGATCTGGGCCTCTTAAGAATGTCAAAGATCTATTATCTATGAGAAGTTTTCATATAGACAATGGCATAAGGCACATATGGGGGACTGTTGGTGATATTAAGAGCCAGACTGGTAATTCCACAGACAATGCTATCTCTCTTTAAATAATTGATGCCTGTTTCAAAGTTAAATATTTGCAAAATAAACTAATTGCAGCTGAAGCAGAAAAATACTAAAAAAAGTATTTTGAAGCCATTTTATTATTTATGCTGCCTTTATTTTTTATTTTTTTATGTTTTTGAGACGGAGTCTCACTCTGTCACCCAGGCTGGAGTGCAATGGCGGGATCTCGGCTCACTGAAACCTCTGCCTCCCAGTTTCAAACGATTCTCCTGCCTCAGCCTCCCGAGTAGCTGGGATTACAGGCGCCCATCACCACACTCAGCTATTTTTTGTATTTTTAGTAGAGATGAGGTTTCACCATGTTGGCCAGGCTGGTCTCGAACTCCTGACCTCGTGATCCGCCTGCCTTGGCTTCCCAAAGAGCTGGGATTACAGGTGTGAGCCACTGCGCCCGGCCTATGCTGCTTTTTAAGATACAGATGTTCTGACATCTTTGAAATATTGCAGTTTTGGGAAGTCTCACGTATTGCTGAGCATATTTTTCCCAGCATATCTTTGAAGGCACTTAAGGAAAACAAATAAAAATGTTTTTTAAAAATTCATTACTAAGCATAAGATAGTATATGGCTATGGTGAAAGAAATAGTGACTTATGAAATAAATTGCTTTACTAAACAACTTTCTTTTTATGTTTACTTAGATTGCAAATTAGGCCTTGTACTTTCTTTGAGGACCATGATGATAAGAAAATATTTGTATCAATTATCTCCATGCTGTAGCCTAGATATAAAGAAACTTAGATTGAAGAATTCATTTTACTTGTAAGAATGGGTTACATTCTTACAATAGGCTGGACAATTACTTTTCCTAGGATATTAGAAAAAAACCTGGCCAGGTGTGGTGGCTCATGCCAGCACTTTGTGAGGCCGAGGCGGGCAGATCCCCTGAAGTCAGGAATTATAGACCAGCCTGGCCAACATGTTGAAATCCCATCTCTACTAAAAATACAAAAATTAGACAGGTGTGTGGTGGGCGCCTGTCGTCCCAGCTACTCAGGAGGCTGAGGCAGGAGAATTGCTTGAACCCAGGAGGCGGAGGTTGTAGTGAGCCGAGATTGTGCCATTGCACTCCAGCCTGGGCGACAAGAGTGAGACTCTGTCTCAAAAAAAGAAGAAAAACCTATGGCACTTTTTGTCTCTCTTAGAACACTATTCATATTCTACCTTGAAAAACTGGTTGTGTAAGTCAATTTCCTACAAAACTATAAACCAGTTGAGGGTAAAGATGTTAGTGTCCTTTAAAAATGTTTTCCCCTATGCTTCCTAGCGCTGCGCACACACAATAGGTACATAATAGGCACTCAGTAGATAATGAATGGAATGCAGCCTGCATCTTGGGGAACTAGGAGCCTAACCCACAGTGGGTTGGTGAGTTATTCTCCTCAATGATATCTGGCACCTTGGGGAGCTATTTATCATTTTCTTAAAGAATGATCATTTTCTTCTTTTTTATTTTTTCTATGCTTTCTATTTTTGTCTTTCATCTTCCTTTCTTCCTGTTCTTCCCTCCAAACTATGCCTTTGGCTGCTTGCATGATATTCCATCCACTGCACCCATAGGCATTTCCTAGACCTGCAGGGGGCATTCCCTGGAGTTCAGAGACATTCTGGGGTAGGCTTCCCATCCCATGATTCCATCAAGAACTTGATCACTGTAGCACCAGGGAGGAAATGAATTCCTGCTATCTGTTCCCTACAGTTACTCTATTTTTACTTTTTTTTTTTTTAGACAGAGTTTTGCTCTGTAGCCCAGGCTGGAGTGCAGTGGCACAATCTCGGCTCACTGCAACCCCTGCCTCCCAGGTTCAAGCAATTCTCCTGCTTCAGCCTCCTGAGTAGCTGGGATTACAGGTGCATGCCACCACTCCCGGCTAATTTTTAGTAGAGACAGGGTTTCACCATGTTGGTCAGGCTGGTCTTGAACTCCTGACCTCGTGATCCGCCCACCTCAGCCTCCCAAAGTGCTGGGATTACAGGCATGAGCCACCGCACCCGGCCTCTATTTTTACTATTTGTTTATTTATTTATAGTAGAGATGAGGTCTCCCTATGTTGCCCAGGCTGGTCTCAAACTCCTGGCCTCAAACAATCCTCCCACCTCAGCCTCCCAAAGTACCAGGATTACAGGTGTGAGCCACCATGCCCTGCCATTACTGCATTTTGAATGCACTTTTAATGTCAACCATCAAGAAACAAGAAAGAGGGTCAGGCGGGTGGCTCATGCTTGTAATCTCAGCACTTTGAGAGGCTGAGGTGGGAGGATCACTAGAGGCTAGGAGTTTGACAGCAGCCTGGGCAACAGAGGGAGACCATGTCTCTTCAAAAAAATTACAAAAAAAGTCAGCCGGGTGTGGTGGTGCATGCCTGTAGTCACAGCTACTTGGGAGGCTGAGGTGAGAGGATCACTTGAGCCCAGGAGGCCAAGGCTGCAGTGAGCCATGATTGTGGCACTATACTCTAGCCTGGGTGACAAAGTGAGACCCTGTCTCAAGGAAACAAGAAAGAGGAGACATAGAGATCAGTATGGATGGAAGGATGTGAGTTCTGGCAAATGAGGAAGGGCTACAGTGGACTAGAACAAGCAGAAGGAAAAATTAGGAGGAAAATCAGAAGGAGATTGAGAGCCTATTAATTTGTCAAAAAGTCATTAACTTAGGTTATTTCAGCCCAAATTGTAATTTTTGTACAAATTCTTCTAGAACAGATGATAAAAGTTTCCTCTAAATTTAACTTTTTGTTTTTCACATAGATTTTACTTCACGAACACTGAATTGTAACCACTTTTATTCACACATGAATATTAAATAGTATATTTATGTTATTCCATGTGGTCCTGCAGACCCTTTTCACCCTGAACCCCAAACCCCAGGGATGCAGTCTCTTGGTTTGTGGTAAAACAGCCAGCACCCCCATCATGTTCTCTTCAAGACAGCACGCAAATTCTGAGGCAGAGTCCGCCCTCACTAGACCTTTGTGTATCTGCCCATGGACTCTGGAACACTTGTTTCTAAAGAGCATCAACTGAGGCTGGGTGTGGTGGTTCCTGCCTGTAATCCCAGCACTTTGGGAGGCCAAGGCAGGAGGCTCCCTTGAGTTCAGGAGTTCGAGACTAGCCTGGGCAACATTGCAAGACCCCTGTCTCTACAATTAAAAAAAAAAATTAGCTGAGCACTGTAGCATGTGCCTGTAGTCCTAGCTACTTCAGCGGCTGACGTGGGAGGATCCCTTGAACCCAGGCTTTGGAGACTGCAGTGAGCTATAATCGGGCCACTCCAGCCTGTGGGACGGAGCAAGACTTGTTCTCCCAGTCCTTGCTATTCAGGGGCTAATCCATGGATCAGGAGTGGCAGCAGCCCCTGGAAGCTTGTTAGAAATATAGACTGTCAGGTCCCATTTGGCAAATCTCCACATTCAAGTCTGAAAATCACTGCTCTCTAATTCATGTGTGCAGTCAGCCCTCCCGTGTCTGAAGGTTTGCAACCTTGGATTCAACCGAAGACCAAAGATGTAGTTAGACCAATGATTGTTCTGTCTGTCCCGAACAGACTTTTTGTCCTTGCCATGATTCCCTAAACAATACAGCATCACAACTACACAGGATCACATTATGTTTAATATTGTAAGTAATTTAGAGGTGATTTCAGTATACAGGAGACGATGTGGGTAAGTTACAGGCAAATTCATTTTATTATCCAAATTTTTATATAACATCATGTTATATAAGAGACTTGGGCATCTGTGGATTTTGTTTTCCAGTTCTTGAAACCAATGCCCTATGGATGGATACGGAGGCGACAACTGTTAATCATCTCACCACTCTGCATTAGTCCAGTCTCACATTGCTAATAAAGACATTTCTGAGACTGGGTAATTTATAAACGAAAGAGGTTTGACTCACAGTTCAGCATGGCTGAGGCGGCCTCAGGAAACTTACAACCACGGTGGAAAGGGACACAAGCACATCCTTCCTCACAAGACAGCAGCAAAGAAAAGTGCAGAAAAAACACGCAGAGAAAGACCGTTGTAAAACCACCAGATCTGGTGAGAACTCACTATCATGAGAACAGCATGAAGGTAGGTAACCCCATGACTCAATTACCTCCCACTGGGTCTCTCCCACAACACATGGGGATCATCACAGCTGTAATTCAAGATGAGATTTGGGTGGGGACACCACCAAACTGTCCAAAACTGGTGGGTTTTTGGTCCCACTGACTTCAAGAAAGAAACCACAGACCCTCCTGATGACTGTTAAGTTTTTAAAGGTGGTGTGTGTCTGGAGTTTCTTGCTTCTGATGGTAAGACATATTCAGTCTCTCCTTTACTGGTGGGTTTGCGGTCTCACTGGCTTCAGAAGTGAAGCTGCAGACTTTCGTGACAAGTGTTATACCTCTTAGAGGTGGCGCATTGTGTTATTCTTTCCTCTCCTCCAGAATAGTTTATTTTTTGCAGTCAGTTACTGACCACCCCAGCCTCAAGAATGAAAATGCAGACCTTTACAGTGTTACAGCTCATAAACGCAGTACAAGCCCAAAAAGTAAGCAGTAGCTAAATTTATTACAAACAGCAAAAGAACAAACCCTCCACAAGGTGTAAGGGGACCCCAGCATGGTACTACAACTGGCTGGGGCAGCCTGCTTTTATTCCCTTATCTGGCCCCACCCACATCCTGCTGATTGGTCCGTTTTACAGAGAGCTGATTGGTCCCTTTTGACAGGGTGCTAATTGGTGCGTTTACAATCCCTGAGCGGGACACAAAAGTTCTCCAAGTCCCCACTAGATTAGCTAGACACAGAGCACTGATTGGTGCATTTACAAACCTTGAGCTAGACACAGGGTGCTCATTGGTGTGTTTACAAACCTTTAGCTAGACACGGAGTGCTGACTGGTGTATTTACAATCCTTTAGCCAGACATAAAGGTTCTCCAAGTCCCCACTAGATTAGCTAGACACAGAGCACTGATTGGTGCATTTACAAACCTTGAGCTAGACACAGGGTGCTGATTGGTGTGTATACAATCCTCCAGCTAGACATAAAAGTTCTTCCAATCCCTGCTAGACTCAGGAACTCAGCTGGCTTCACCTGGTGGATCCCACACCCGCGCCACAGGCGGAGCTGCCTGTCAGTCCCGCATCGGGCACTCCTACTCCTCAGCCCTTGAGCAGTCGACGGGACGGGGTGCCACGGAGCAAGGGGCGGCGCTTGTCGGAGAGGCTCGGGCAGTGCAGGAGCCCATGGCGGTGGGGAGGCTCGGGCATGGCGGGCTGGCAGGTCCAGAGCCCTGCCCCGCGGAGAGGCAGCTGAGGCCCGGTGAGAATCCCAGCGCAGCGCCGGGCACTGCTGGGGGACCCGGCACACCCTCCGCAAATGCTGGCACGTGTGCTAAGCCCGTCACTGCCTGGGGCCTGCGGCGCCAGCCGGCCGCTCCGAGTGCGAGGCCTGCTGAGCCCATGCCCACCCGGAACTTGCCTTGGCCCGCGAGCGCCGCACGCAGCCCCCGGTTCCCACCCGCAGCTCTTCCTTCACGCCTCCCCACAAGCAGAGGGAGCCGGCTCCAGTCTCAGCCAGTCCAGAGAGGGGCTCCTACAGTGCAGCCGCGGGCTGAAGGGCTCCTCAAGCCCGGCCAGTGTGGGCGCCAAGGCCGAGGAGGCACCCAGAGTGAGCGAGGGCTCCCAACTTGCTGTCACCTCTCAAAACCAATCACTTTCCAACTAGACTCTGTTCACTGAAGAAGTAGATTCCACACTGCTGTTTTTCTTTGTAATCCTTCTTGTCTCTTTTCTTCATTCCCTGCCTAGAGAAGACAGGACCCAGGGTTCCAACATAACAGGTGCTTCATAAATGCTGACTGAGAACTTTCCCAAACTTGGACCCTTTACTGCTATAGTTTACTAACATTGTTCAGCCATTTGCCATCCATTTGAATTTGCCACACTCTACGTACAGAAATATTCTTACTCCACTCGTGTGGCATCAGGCTGCCTCGGACACTGGAGAGCAGCACGCATTGTGGGTAATAAAATGAATTTGTTCACTCCTAGGATTTCATTGCTAGTGACTTGGCCTTCATTTTTAGTGTTGAGAATGGTTTATAAGGAATGTTGATGTAATAGTCTGGAACAGGAATCACAAACTGAAGCCTGTAGGGCAAATCCAGGCTGCTCCCTACGTTTGTAAATAAAGTTTTGCTGGATCACAGCCATGCCCGTTTATGTATCATCTATGGTTGCTTTCATTTACAATGGCAAAATTGAGTAGTTGCGACAGGTAACTATGTTCCGCAGAGCCTAAAATATTCACTATCTAACCTGTTAGAGAAAAAGTTTGCTGATCCCTGGTCTAGAATCCATATTTGATGTGAATGTGGCAAGTGCAGTTCCCCAGGGTCACTGGAAGCTACAAGGACCCTGTATGAGTCAGTTTCCAAAGACGGCCTTCAATGATCCTCACCTTCTCGTGTTCATAGCCTTGTGTAATCCCTTCCCCTTGAATATGGGATAAAACTAATGACTCACTTCTAACAAACATGGCAAAAGTGATGGGATGTCACTTCCGTGGTTGGGTTACAAAACACTAACTTTTGTCTTGCCACGATTGCCTTGTTGGCTTGCATGCTTTCATGAAGCAAGCTGCCATGTTGAAGGGGCCCATGTGGCAAGGCATCATGGGCCACTTCTGGCCAATAGCCAACAAGAAACTTAATCCCTTAGTCCAGCAGCCCTCACGGAACTGCATCAATGAGTGCGATAACCACATCAGTGAGTGTGAAAGTGGATTCTTCCCCAATCAAGTCTTGAGATGACTGCAACCCCAACTGACACTTTTAATGCTCATGAGAGACCCTGAAGCAGAGGATCCAGTGAAGTTGTGCCAGATTCCTGACCCACAGAAAATGTGTGATAATAAACGTTATTTTAAGCCACTAAATTTGAGGATTATTTATTCTGCAGCCATAGATAACTAATCCAGACCCTAAAACCATACTATAGATCTTGGCACACATTGCCATAACATTTTCCAGTACCCAGAAGGATACTGTCATGGGCATTGACTGAAACAGGCTGGTCAGCATCTTACCTCTTTCCTAGTATCTTTCCTAGTATGGAAAATCCTCTACTGTGGGCACCAGTGGCCCTTTTCCACTAGGGCAATGTGTCCTAAACATTTTCATGTTATGCCATGCACAGAAAATAAGATGCGTATGGTACTCTGAATGCACAAGACTGCTCACTGTTGGAAGGGACCAGTTCTGGAGGCTGTAACCACTCAAGGCCCACCCTGAGCTGAAGTTATCAATAACGTAGCATCTCTGTAACCCAGTCACTGGATAACCTGGGAATCTCTGCTTGCTGGTGTATTCTGGCATGGGCACACAATCTAGGCTTGGTGACTTTGAAACTTGAGTGAGTGGTGTAAAGGCTGGAGGTCAGAGAGATAAGAGTCCAGGTGTTGAAGGTGACATCTGGCAGTGATTTCTATGATCAGTGCTGGGGTCCAGGCCAGTCTATTTATGCAGCCTCTCCTCCTTTGGCCATTGTCAGTTTTCAGGCCTGCTTGTCCAGCCTTCTGGTCAATTCTGAGAACCATCTAATATCTTTCCAGTAAGTTCCTTTTTTGCTTAAGAGAGCCAGAATTGGTTCCTATTGTTCGATACTGAGAAACCCAGCAGATACAGATACTGGGTAATATTAGAGCAATACATGGTAAAGACTGAAAACATAGGTTCAAGAAGGGTGCGGATATGTTCATGGCTAATGGATTTTTGCTATTTACATATCTATGTACAATTCTATTATTTTCATAATAAAAGTACATTACTTTTAATAATGCATTATAATTGTCCATTATGGAAACATTTTACAATTTTTCCTTCATGTCTTTTTGGTAATGATTTTGGCAGTGCTATAATTATCGTATTGCCTCTTTTCATTTAGCATATCATAATCATTTTTCTATGTCTTCAATAACATATTTTTAAGAGGCCATAAAATATTTGTTTCAGGCTGTGCCTGTGCAAGAAGCCTGGAGAGAGTGGGTCTGAAGTTGGGCCCAAGATCCACTAAGTCAAGAGGAAGGGGTGGCTTTTTCTAATTGGTTGGCCTTTTTTGGCACTTCCACTGCCCAGAAGGGATACCTTAAAAAAAAAAAAATGGCACGAATGTGCTGTATGTGCTCCTGTAGCATAACTCCACTGAGTGGGGTATGTGATAATTTCTTCTAGTCTCTTCCGGTTGGGCATTTGATTTGCTTCTACATTTAATCTACCATTAATACTTCTTGTTGAACATTTTTCAGCCTAAAGTATTTTCATATTTAGATTGTGTTGTTTGGCTTTTTGATAGATAAGTCAAAAGGTATGAACTCCTTTATGTCTCCTTATAAATATAACCAAGTATGTAGCTTTCCAAAAGGACATTATCAATGTTCTCTATCTCCTTCTATATGAGAAAGTACCCATTTCACAGCATCCTCCCCCACAACTGAAATCATTAATTTCTTGATGGAGAACCACCAGTCCCCGTTATAAAATGCTTCCAACAAAATGTTAGACAATTCTATTCCTTCAGCTGTTCCTAAGATACGGAAAGTTCTAGATAGTTCCTAAGTGTGCTGACAGAAAAAAAGTACATCTTCAAAAGTGTTTCAAGAAAGTTTAATGAGGTCTGGAGCCCATTTATTCTAACATGGCTATCGTACATTTAAATAGAGCTTGGCTTACATTGAACTCATTGTTACTGTAATATAAATGAAAGTGTTAGAACACTGTAAATACAGTGACATCATGTGATTTAAAGTGCAGTGGTTTAAAAAAAGTCATCAAACAACAGGTTAAAATTAATGGATATTTCTATCAAAGTACAACAGAGGCCAGGCATGGTGGCTCACGCCTGTAATCCCAGCACTTTGGGAGGCTGAGGCGGGTAGATCACTTGAGGTCGGGAGTTCGAGACCAGCCTGGCCAACATGGTGAAACCCCGTCTCCACTACAAGTACAAAAATTAGCTGGGTGTGAGCACATGCCTGTAGTCCCAGCTACTTGGGAGGCTGAGGCAGGAGAATCGCTTGAACATGGGAGGCGGAGGTTGTAGTGAGCGGAGACCACACAACTGCACTCCAGCCTGGGCGACAAAACAATAATAATAATAATAATAATAATAATAATAATAATAATAATAATAATAATAATAAAGTACAACAGAACATGTAGTTGTCTGGGTAACTGAGGGAGAAATTAGGCCGAATGACTCTGTTATTTGTTCTGGCCAGATAATCTTGGCCTTAAATTAAATCACCTTTGGCCTACCTTCTTCAAAACGAAATAATTTTCTCTTCGGCAAAACATTTCTTATTTGACCAAATGATTACCATCATATCTTTGGCAGCAAACAAAATATCAGAATTTACATCATATAATTTACACATGCAAAGCCCGATTTTGCCAGCTAGGGAGGGATAAGCTAAACAAAGGGAAGTGGTAAAAACAAAGTAGTAATGTTATGATGGGTCAGAGAGCAACACTTGGCAAGTTGTGCCAAATTAGTCGACGAAGCATTCTATTGGGAATTGCAAAGTAGGAAGTCCTATTTTTGACTCTGCTGATCTCAGTAAATATTTCCTTGTTTTAAAAATGGGCATAATTTTCTGTTACCTAAGAACCCTGTTATGAAAATTAACGAGTCTATAAAATGTTCTGACGTCTCTAGAAGCCCCTCCTAAACACACACTATAATCTTGTATTCATACAGTGCCTGCTCCTGCTTTTTGAAGATATGCCGGTCTTTATTAATGACACCTTCTACCACTGTTAAGTTCACTGTGAGTCCTCGTAAAATTAATTAATGAAATAGTCACTATTGTAAGTGGGAGACTGCCTTCAGAAGTGGTTTCTACTGCCCATATGGTCAATGCTACGGAATTAAACACTGTGAAGTACCAAAGGCAATGCGTTCCTCTTTGGAGGGAGGCGGCAAACGGGAACGGGACTGAGGCGAGAGCCAGCAGCACTGCGCGGGGAGCCTGAGCCGCTCCGCACGCCCCGGGCCGACGGGTCCTAGAGCGCCCCGGGGCCTGGGCTCGCGGCGGCCCCAGCGGGGCTCGATTACTCTCGCCTGGACGAGAAACGGCGCCTCGGCTCGGAGGAGCCCTACGGTGGGGAGGTGGGGCGACGACAACAAAAAGAAGTCAAGTGGGAGGGGATTCGCCGGCGAGGGGGGCGACGGCGGCCGCCAAGGGAGAGGAGGCGGACACCTCCGAAGGGACCTGCGGCGCCGGGAGCCCAGCGATCCTGCCCACGAGCGACTGGCGGGCCCGGGAGGACGCCTCGCGGCGCACAGCCGAGAGCCCCGCGGCCCGCCCCCTCGCGCCGCTCGCACCGCTCGCGCCTCTCTCGCGCCTCCGTCCCGCCCCCTCGCCTAGCGCCGCCCGCGCGCAGCGTCTCGCGCCGGCCCGGCCCGCCCGCCGGGAAACAGCCGCGAGAGCAGCGGCCGCGGCGGCCGCCAGCGCGCCTTCCCCTCCCGCGCTCCCGCGTCGCCCCCGCCCTCGGCGCCTCGTCCCCGGGCCGCGCGCCCGCGCTCCGGCCAACGTTCTCTCCCGGCCTCCCGGGCCCGCCGCCCACTCCCGCGTCTCCGAGCTCCTCAACCGCCGCGGTCTTCCTGGGCGCGCGGCCCGCCGCCTGCTTCCGGGGCGGGCGGACTGGGCGCCTGGTGCCGGTGGCCGCAGCGACAGCGCCCCCGGGAAGCAGAGGAGGAAGGAGAGAAGAGGTGGAGGTGGCCGCAGGCTGAGTCGCGGCCGGGATGTCCGGGCAGCCGCCGCCGCCGCCGCCGCAGCAGCAACAGCAGCAGCAGCTGTCGCCGCCACCGCCGGCGGCCTTGGCCCCAGTCTCCGGAGTCGTCCTGCCGGCGCCCCCGGCCGTCAGCGCCGGCTCCTCTCCGGCCGGCTCGCCCGGAGGCGGCGCGGGCGGCGAAGGCTTAGGGGCCGCGGCGGCCGCCCTGCTCCTCCACCCTCCGCCGCCGCCGCCCCCGGCCACCGCGGCCCCGCCGCCCCCGCCGCCGCCCCCGCCTCCCCCTGCCTCAGCGGCCGCCCCCGCCAGCGGGCCGCCCGCTCCCCCGGGCCTTGCAGCGGGCCCCGGCCCCGCCGGAGGAGCCCCGACCCCAGCTCTGGTGGCGGGCAGCAGCGCCGCGGCCCCCTTCCCTCACGGGGACTCGGCCCTGAACGAGCAGGAGAAGGAGTTGCAGCGGCGGCTGAAGCGCCTCTACCCGGCCGTGGACGAACAAGAGACGCCGCTGCCTCGGTCCTGGAGCCCGAAGGACAAGTTCAGCTACATCGGCCTCTCTCAGAACAACCTGCGGGTGCACTACAAAGGTACTGGGCGTGTGTCCTGCGGTGGGAGTGGGGCACTGACCCGACGTGGCCGGCCGCCGCTGCGCCGCTCTCGACCCGCCCCCGACCCCCGCCCTCGCGGGCTCTGCCCTCGGAGGCCACTCGCCGCCTGTTGTGCTGATCCGGGTGGGCGCGGGGGTCGCGGTGAAGGGTCCGAGGGTGAGGGGCGAGATTCTTGGAAAAGGAAGGTGAGTAGAATGCCCCAGGGTAGAAAGGAGCTGGTAATCCTGGACCAGGAGCAGGACACCTTGAGGGAATCCGGGATGACAGGACAGAACTGGCTTTCTGATTTCCCTGGGAGATAAATCTTGGGGCTTGGGTAGAGGAATCCATGGACTCGGAGTTGGGTTACATTGTTCTCCAGGTGGTGGGTCAGGCGTTCTCCTCTTACAAGGGGGGAAGAGAGGCACGATTCTGAGGTATGATTTCTAATTAAGAGAGAGCAGGGATACACAGGGGGAGGAGTAATCAGAATTAGGCCAGAGATTGTCTAGGGGGACAAAAGGACAAGGGGCCCAAGTTTGCCATCAATATATTTTAGTAAAAGCAACCGGGAGGGTAAGAGAAGGGAACCCCAGGAACACCCTTTTTCTTAGGAGAGCAGAAACCTACCCCTCCCGATTGGAAGTGCCCTATACAGGTCCTTAGGTGTTGATATTACATGAAGTCTTGTTGAAAACGAAGATGGAACAAAATGCAGCTTAGTATTTTGAAGAAAATTGGCTTATGTTTTACACCTGCAGTTAAAAACAACAACCTTAGGCTTGTGCTTGCCCCTTTCCTCCCTCACCTACCTCTCCTAGGTTAAAACAAAGCTTGAAGCAAATCAGTTGTATATAAAATTATGAATTGCTATGGGAACTATTGAAATGTAGCCCAATTTAATAGCATGTATCAAGTTTACTTGTGTGGGAGAAAAAAAAATCAACCTAACATATCAGTCTGTCTGGAAACAAATCCAGGGTTTTAGGCCCCAAACCTAAAGCAGAAGCTTTTACATTCACGGCAGCCTCACTTTGATTGGCTGTAAAGGGGTCTACTCAGATCCTAGTGACATGTATGTAGACGGGATAAACAACCTTGTTAAATTCTTAACTTACACGGGACTGAAATTTGAGAAGAAGCTTGATAAGTAAGTTACTATTTAATCAGAAAGGCGAATGGCAATAGAAATCTACCAAATGATTTGGCTGCAAAGAATCACGCACAAAAATAGGCCTTGTTGAACATTCTTTTTATTCTCGCCATACATCCAAAGAAGTACTTCCAAGTGTTATCCTCCTTAATCTAAACGTCTGAACGTTTCATTCACAATATCAGATCTTTGTTTTTTCTCAAGTTAGGACCTTTTGTTAATTTCCTTGTGAAGTATTTCTACTTTTATGTTTTAATTTGTGTGAACGGTGCTATGTTATGAGGTGTTTACTTCTGATCTGGCTGCCAGAAAGCTATTGTTACATGTGACAGAATTTTATAATTTTAAATTTATGATTGACAGTAAATAATTTGCTCATGAAGTCAGAGCCAGTGTAGATGAACAAAGAATTCTAGATTTCCTGAGTTCTGCAGTCGTTTGTGGTTGTAGATATTTTACAAGACTGAGCCTCAGTTTCTTCCTCTGAGTGGTGTGTAAGTTGAGCTGGACGATTGGTAAGGAAATTTCCAGCTCTGAATTTCCGTAATGTCTAAGATTCGTGATTACTGTTTATTTAGTATTGTAAGGTGTCTTGATTAGTTTAAGTGTTTTACATAAAATTGATGATTAGGTCAGAGAAAAACACACGTTTATATGAAATTAGTTGGAGTTTGGAATATTTCTGACACTGCTGTCTCAGTTGTTTTTATTCTTGGCCTCTTTATTACTTTCTGTTGTGTAATACTAAGATTCACTTTCTGGGAACATAACTGTTCTATAAACATAAATCATTATTTCTGGAAGAACAGATTTTGTTGTTATCCTTTTACTTTCCCTCTCTTCTATCTTCCCTTTGTCTCTCTCTTACCCCTTGTCAGAAAGTCTTTTTCCCTTTCTACTGCCTCTTCCTCTTGTCTTGTTACTGTAGACTGTGTGTGTGTGTGTGTGTGTGTGTGTGTGTGTGAGTTTTCCGTTGTTACTGTTGATTTTCTGCGTGTTTTCTGAGAGGACCACGCCGATTGTGGTGGGCAACTGTGTCCCAGTAGCAGTAGCAGTAGCAAAGGAGAAGTATCATAGAGAGTGGATAATACTTTAAAGTCACAGAATAAGAAGAGTCAATTTTTATTTAACCTGTCATTGTGCTGCATTGATTTTACCTAAGTATTATAAGACACTTTTAACAGTAAAAACTACTATTCATATACTCACGTATTACAGAATTTCAAAAGAATGATTTTAATTATTTTCCAGAATGACGAGAATTTTCCTTATCTTTGAAATAGAAGTATTTTGCTTTCTTTTGCTCCAAAGGTATTCTGGTTTTTTGTTGTTGTTGTTCTGGTGTTTTTGTGTGTGTGTGTGTGATAGGATTTCAACTTTGTTGCCTTGATGGAGTGCAGTGGTGCGATCATGGCTTACTGCAGTCTAGACCTCCTAGGCTCAAGGGATCCCCCTGCCTCCATCTCCCAAGTAGCTGGGACCACAGGCTCCTGTCACTATGCTGGGCTAAGTTGTAATTTTCTTTTTTTTTGTGGAGATGGGGTCTTACTGTGTTGCCTAGGCTAGTGTTGAATGTCTGGGCTCCAGTGATCCTCCCACCTTGGCTTCCCAAAGTACTGGAATTACAAGCCTGAGCCACTGTGTCCAGCCTGTATTCTGTTTTTAAGATGTTCTTCTAAATTGAAATTACTGCTTTTGGAAGCAGTATTGTTCCTTAAATGATTTGAAGAGATTAATGTTAGATAATACTAGACATGCAGATAAGGTTGATTGGATTGCAGAGGAACAACAGGGTATGTATAGTATATGTGAAATTTTTTTAAAGGCCTTTTGCTTAGCAGTCACACAACAACTATTGAAAAACCCAGGGATAGCCCCTCTTATTTTTGAAATTGTTGTCAGTATTGAATAAGTACAAATGTGACAAGTTTAGACTTAGTTATAATGATAACGGGAAAATAATTTTAATAAATATGACAATGGATTTAGTTTAAATGTTTCAACAACAGATTGCATTTTTATATTTTTCTAGTTATTACCACTATTTGGATATTTTATAGAGTGCTTTATATATACACACACTAGTGGATCTGGACAAGATCCTGGAATTTTCATTTTAAATTTTAGTGGTAGAACCTGGAGGTTAGATCTTCCCAGTCATAAGTAAATCAGGATTGAAAATTTTCACTAACTCCAGATTTAGTGTTCTTTTCACAATCCCATAGTATTGCCTCTTTAAGTTCATATGAGACTTAATTATCTCAAGTAGATAAAATCCTGTGATCACATTTAGAACTTTTAAAGAATAGTTGAGATTGAAAATACTTACTCTGGGGGAAAAAGGTAACTGGAACACAGTGCTTCAGAAAAGTCCAGACACCTTGATTTTACTGATTTAGAACAGTTTAGAAGAAATCCAAGGTAAGTCAAAGTTGGGAATTATAGGAAGCAATGAAATAGTCAATTTCAGTGGGTGTGGTGGCTTATGCCTGTAATCCCAGCACTTTGGGAGGCCAAAGTAGAAGGATCGCTTGAGCCCAAGAGTTCTAGACCAGCCTGGGCAACATAGTGGGACCCCGTCTCTACCCCTAAAAATTAACCGGGCTAAGTGGCACACACTTGAAATCCCAGCCACTTAGGAGGCTGAGGGAGGAGGATTGGTTGAGCCCAGGAGGTTGAGGCTTCAGTGAGCCATGATGGCCTGGGTGACAGAGTGAGACCCTATCTTAAAAAAAAATTAGTAAATAAATAGTGAATTGCATTTTTTTTTTTTTGAGACAGAGTCTTGCTCTATTGTCCAGGCTGGAGTGCGGTGGTACAATCTCTACTCATTGCAGCCTCTCCTGGGTTCATGCAGTTCTTCTGCCTCAGCCTCCTGAGTAGCTGGGATTACAGGCACTTAGCACCACGTCCGGCTAATTCTTGTATTTCTAGTAGAGATGGGGTTTCACCGTGTTGGCCAGGCTGGTCTTGAACTCCTGACCTCAGATGATCCGCCCGCCTCGGCCTCCCAAATGCCGGGATTACAGGCATGAGCCACTGCGCCTGGCCTGAATTGTCCTTTTTTTTTTTTTTTAAGATGGAGTCTCGCTCTGCTGTTGTCAGGCTGGAGTACAGTGGCGCCATCTTGGCTCACTGCAACCTCCGCCCCCTGGGTTCAAGCAATTCTTCTGCCTCAGCCTCCTGAATAGCTGAGAATACACGCATGCGCCACCACGCCTGGCTAATTTTTTGTATTTTTAGTAGAGGGGAGGTTTCAACATGTTGGCCAGGATGGTCTCGATCTCTTGACCTCGTGATCTGCCCGCCTTGCCCTCCCAAAGTGCTGGGATTACAGGCGTGAGCCACAGTGCCCAGCCAGAATTTCACTTTTTAATTGAAATGTTATGAACAGTATCTAACCAAATAGGTTGAACTTTTTTTTTTTTTTTTTTGAGACCGAGTCTTGCTCTGTTGCCCAGGCTGGAGTGCAGTGGCGCGATCTCGGCTCACTGCAAGCTCCGCCTCCCGCGTTCACGCCATTTTCCTGCCTCAGCCTTCCAAGTAGCTGGGACTACAGGTGCCCGCCGCGACGCCCGGCCAATTTTTTGTATTTTTAGTAGAGATAGGGTTTCACCGTGTTAGCCAGGGTGGTCTCTTATCTGCTGACCTAGTGATCCACTCGCCTCGGCCTCCCAAAGTGCTGGGATTACAGGCGTGATAGGTTGAACTTTTGTTATACTTACTCTGTCTTTCCCACCTGTACCCCCAGTCATTAGCCCTTGAACACTTCCTAAATATAATTGCTTATCTAATTTCTTGCACTTTTTAAGTTTGAACAGATATTTCAACATGCTTGCTTACAAGTGCAAATGTCTGTTAAGCATTATGGGGGTGATATAAAAATGTTTCTTTTTTTTTTTTTTTTTTTTTTTTTTTTTGAGACGGAGTCTTGCTCTGTCGCCCAGGCCCAGGCTGCAGGGCAGTGGCGCGATCTCCGCTCACTGCAAGCTCCGCCTCCTGGGTTCAGACCATTCTCCTGCTTCAGCCTCCCCAGTAGCTGGGACTACAGGCGCCTGCCACCACGCCTGGCTAATTTCTTTTGTATTTTTAGTAGAGACGGGGTTTCACCGAGTTAGTCAGGATGGTCTTGATCTCCTGACCTTGTGATCTGCGCGCCTTGGCCTCCCAAAGTGCTGGGATTACAGGCGTGAGCCACCGCACCCGGCCTAAAAATGTTCCTTAAAATGAAGGAATTGAAGAATTACTTGCCAAGATTTTGGGAAATTAGGTTTAAAAATGTCCGTTGGTAACTGCAAGAATCAAGTAAATCTAATAATCATGCAGAACAGTAGACAATAATAATGTATATTCTTTTTTTTGTTTTTTTTTTTTTTGAGACAGAATCTTGCTCTGTCGCCCAGGCCGAAGTGCAGTGGTGGCACTATGTCAGCTCACTGCAGCCTCCATCTCCTGGATTCAAGTGACTTTCCAGCCTCAGCCTCCCAAGTAGCCGGGATTACAAGCGCCTGCCACCACGCCTGGCTAATTTTTGTATATTTAGTAGCGATGGGGTTTTGCCATGTTGGCCAGGCTGGTCTGGAACTCCTGACCTCAAGTGATCCGCCTGCCTTGGCTTCTTAAAGTGCTGGGATTATAGGCGTGAACCACTGCACCCAGCCTAATGATATGTATTCTGCCAGACGAGACAATTTATATGTGTTTTTCACTGTTCATTTCTTCATTTATTTAATAAGCTTTTAGTGAATGTTTATTTTGTGCTAGGTTCTGGACACTCAGAGGTGGAGAAGATACTGTCATTGAATTCAGAGAGCTCAGAGGACATAAAATAGAGTAGTAAGGGAAATATTATAGAGCGTACTGTGGAAAACAGGAGCGTCTAACCCAGGCTGACATTGGAAAGAATGAAGGAAGTGTAGGTATCAGGGATAGCTTCTTGGAGGAGTCGAGGCTAGTGGTCAGTCTTAAAAGATGAGTAGGATATAGGAGAAAGGGAGGGGCTAGGTGTTGCAAATGAAGGAAAAGCAAAAACATAGAGAATTACTTTATGTGTCTGGTTTTACAAGCAATTTTGGGTTGGCATTTAGAGTATGTGACAAGGAGCATCTGGGAAAAGATCAATTAGGAGGCTTTTTTTTTTTTTTCTTTTTTGAGGCAGGGTCTGACTCCATTGTCCAGGCTAGAATGCAGTGGTGCGATCTAGGCTCACTGCAACCTCTGCCTCCTGGGCTCAAGTGATCCTCCCACCTCAGCATCCTGAATAGCTGCAACTACAGGCACGTGCCACCATTCCCAGCTAATTTTTTGTATTTTTTTGTAGAGAAGGGGGTTTTGCCATGTTGCCCAGGCTGGTCTCGAATTCCTGAGCTCAAGCCATCTGCCTGCCTTAGCCTCCCAAAGTGCTAGGATTACAGGCAGGAGCCACTGTATCTGGCCCAGTTAGGAGCCCTGTGGAATATTTTGTTGAGTTTAGATCTTATTCTGTAGGAGATGGAGAATCATCAAAGGATTTTAAATGGGAAGTGACTGGCTCATATCTTCATTTTTGTCAGATTACGCAGCTGATTGGAAGATAGATTCAAGAGGTTACAAGAGTGGGAATAGTAAATTCATTTAGAAGACTGTTGCAGTAGACCATGTTAGAATTGACCTCAGCTGGGTCAGTGGTAAGGACAGAGAAAGGCAGATATATTTGTGAGATATTTAAAAGTAATACTGAGAGGATACGAGGAATGATGGTGAGAGAAATCAAGGAAAATGTTTGGGTTTCCAACTCTGTTAGGATGATGTTTGGGTCTTTAGCTGTTAGGCTCTTGCAGTGAACCATGAATAAAATAATGATTGTGAAGGAGACTGTATTACAGTATAGTTGGAGATAAGTGAAAATGGGAATCTCAGCCCTGTGATCTGACTTCATGGAAACCAGAAGAAGCCAAAGAAACAAGCCTTACAGAAAGAACAGGAACAGGTCTTTTGGAGTTAAGGGGACTCTAACTGGTCTTAACAGTCATGACTTAATTCTATTCTATTAAAATGACTCAGCTCCAATCACTAGTTTCTGGTTGTTTTATTTCTTTTTCCCTACTGACTGGCTTATCCTTTCCTTCCTATGTCAAATTCCTGAGAGACTTAACAGATTGGCCTGGCTAATTGCTATGATTCTTAGTTGGGCAGAGCTTTTCATTACAGACTATGTTGTGAATTGGTGGCCTTCAAGTCAGGTGCTAACCTGTGTTGAATCAGCTGTAGGAATGGTGGTAATTATAAAATACAAAATACCCTGCTGGTACAAGGATAGTCTGGGTCTCACTTCTTTTGGTAGGGACAATGTGTGAGGCAGTTTCTCCTAGGAAGGGTTGACAGTTAACCATAATTGATCTGAAGCTTGGGAGAGAGGTCTAGGTCGTGACTGATTTAGGAGTCACTTGTAGGTGGTAGTTGAAACTCAGAGTATTTGAAAGAGAGAGGGAGAATAGAGTGAGAAAAAGCAGTGGGCCAAAGATGGGGACCCTGAAAAACACCAACATTGAAAGACTAGAGGGAGCACAAAAGAAATGGTAGGTCCCCAGACATCAAGGAGGTTGGTGTCACAGAAGCTGAGCACGGGAGGGTGCAATGGCTCACACCTGTAATCCCAAAGCTTTGGGAAGTCGAGGTGGGAGGACTGCTTGAACCCAGGAAGTTGAGGCTGTAGCCAGCGGTGATCATGCCACTGCATTTTAGCCTGGGCAACAGAATGAGACACTGTCTCAAACAGCCTCCCCACCTTCCCTAGAAATGAGGAAGTGATATTTAGTGTCTGTTGCAACAGATGGGTTTAGTAGGATAGGCACAGATAGTTTTCCACTACGTTTGGAAATTAGATCATTGTGACTTTAGGGAGAGCAGTTTGAATTGAGTGATGGGGCAAAAACCAGATTTCAGTGGGTTGAAAGAGTAAATGAAAGGACCAAGTAGAGAGGATAGTGAATAGAGATTATCCTTGAGAAATATAGATGAAGGAAGAGATTAGGCATTTCCTAGAGGAGGATGGAGGTTAAGGTAGGATTTTTTTTTTCCTCTAATTTTTAACGGCTGATAGTGGAGTTACATTTTACCTGGGGTTTAGCTTCTAATGTCAGCATAGAAGATGAAAATTTTAATTATCCTTAAAAATTCCTTTGGAAAGTATTGTGTTAGAGACCACTGTGTCATTTCTTAGTCAATCTTGTTTTAATTTGGTTGTATAGGTAAAACTGAAGCGACATAAATTAAATGAAAATACTATATTAGTCCAAGGTATGGTGTTCCAGTAAATGTATACAAAATTTAACATGTTAACAAATCAAATTGATTAGCCTACCTGGTTATTATTACTATTTTTTCTTGAACAGAGTCTCGCTTTGTCAGGCCGGATCCCAGGTTTAAGCAATTCTCCTCCCTCAGCCTCCCTAATAGCTGAGAGTACACACACCTGCCACCATGCCTGGCTAAGTTTTATGTTTTTAGTAGAGATGGGATTTCACCATGTTGGCCAGGCTGGTCTGGAACTCCTGACCTCAAGTGATCCACCCACCTTGGCCTCCCAAAGTGCTGGGATTACAGGCATGAGCCACTGTGCCCGGCCTTGTTATTACTTTTAAGGTAAAAAATTATGTACCACCAACTCTGGTACATTACTGACAATGATTTATATGTAGCACAGAGGCATAGAATTTGTGAAAAGTGTACATTTTGGGGACATTGTCCTTTTACAGATTGAGGGGAAGGAGAGATTAGAGAGGAAGATAATGAAATACAAGCTTGAGAGGCTGACAGAGAGGCTTCTAGAGAGGAAACTGGTTCCAGAGTCCAGAATGGTTGGTCTTGGAGAGGAGAGTACAGACTGTTCTTTGATAATAGTGGAAGAGGTGAAGACTGCCATGGACATAGATCACTTTGTAATAAAAGAGTGGAGAGCTGAATATGACCATAGCTAATGGCCTCCCGTTTTTTTGTTTTTTTGGTTTTTTTTTTTTTGAGATGGAGCCTTGCTCTTGTCGCCCAGGCTGGAGTGCAGTGGTACAACGTCGGGTCACTGCAATCTCTGCCTCCAGGGTTCAAGCCATTCTTCTGCCTCAGCCTCCCAAGTAGCTGGGAATACAGGTGCGCACCACCATGCCTGGCCACTTTTTGTATTTTTGGTGGAGATGAGGTTTTATGTTGGCCAGGCTGGTCTCAAACTCCAGACCTCAGGCAGTCCTCCTGCCTTGGCCTCCCAAAGTGCTGGGATTACAGGTGTGAGCCACTGCACCCAGCTGGCCTCCTGTTTTCTTGATAAGAGGCGAGGTACTTTGCTCATGAATTTGAGTAGAGGATGTAAAGTTTAAAGTAAATGATGAAAATGTGGACTAGCCATTGAGAGGGATAGGGAATAAGCTGACAACATTTCTAAAAATACTGTTGGTAGCATTGAGAGTGCTCAGTTGACATCATTAGTTCATAGCAGTGGCTGTTCATAAGATTTTGGACTTTATTCATTAGAAGTCAACTGTCCAGTGTGGGAGTATGGAAGGTAGATTATAATACTGAGAGTGTCATTTTGCTGGTTGGATATGATAGAATGATGGGCATATGAGGGAAATCAAGGATATTTGAGAGCTTTAAGTGATTACCATGTAGCCTGTCCTGGAAGAGGAAAAAGGGAGAAAAAACACAAAGAGTTTGAGGAATTAGAGTTCCCATGATGTTGAAGAGGAAGTATAGATGTGAAGGCTTTAGAAAGGGGATAGAACAGGATGGTGTGTTCTGGAGGAAGATACCGGTGTTTCTGCAATAATGTCCTGAATGCGTGGCTGGAAAACCATGTTTTCCACAAAATCAGTGCGCTAAAAGTAACAGGACTTATGCAAACTATAAAGCTGGAGCAACCCCTTAAAACCTTGGGAACTTTGTAAGCATTAATCAGAACACTACAAAAATTACAGTCCTAGTAAAATAAAAGCCCAGTTAAATTTTCACTGTGCCCGATATTACAGGTGGCTTGGTCTGTTGCAGCTTTAGACTCTGGGTCTTGAGCTTTTGCTTCTTCAAGAAGGAATGATTGAAGTTAGAGTGGAAGTTAGCGGGAATAAAGAGGTTCAGGAATTAAAACGCAGGGAAAAAATAATTAAACGTGAGTGTTAAGTGTGTAAATGTGCAGGAGAGATACATGTTGCTATGAGGGCTTGTAAAAAGGAGCTTCAACCAAGTTGGAGAGATTAGAGAAAGAATATTTGAGGAAGTAAAGCTTGAGCTAAGATTTAAAGTGTGAGTAGGACCTACTCAGGCTAAGAAGGAAAGGTGGAGGGAATAGCATGTGTACAGACTGGCCTGATCAATGGTGAAGAATCAAAATAGTGCTGATGTGGCTGGAGCAGAAAGGAGGTGGAAAGTGTAGGTGGAGAGCAAGACCAGACAAGGTGCTCAGGAAGCGTGTCTTTTTCCTAGGCCAAAGAGGAGGCTTTGGAAGGAATCTTAGTTGTATTGAGGGCTACTGATACAAGGACGGCTGATTTATATTTCCAGAAAGGCACTGGCTGGCTGCATGTTGGCGAGTGGAAGGGAGTGGGAATGGGGTAGAATGGTTTATTCAAACTCTTTCCATCAGATTGTTTGAATAAAAAGAGCTAAACTTGCTAGCCTTAGAATTAGGAAGTATTACATATGTTTTCTTCTAAAGCCACATAGAAAACACTTAATACTGAAGACTTTGTAGTTTTACAAGTTTAAACTTTGGTAGTATGAGGTTGTTTTTTGGTTACCACAGAATTTGAGGTAATAATAAACTTTCAGGTGATGAGCATTGTTAGAAATAGGCCCTTTGCTGCTGATATTACAAGTTTGAGCATCCCAAATCTGAAATTCAAAATGCTTTCAGAATTCAAAACTTGATTTTTTATTTTTTTTATTTTTGGAACAGAGTCTCACTCTATTGCTCAGGCTGGAGTGTAGTGGCGCTGTCAGGTCCCTGCAACTTCTGCCTCCCAAGTTCAAGCGATTCTTGTGCCTCAGCCACCTGAGTAGCTGGGATTACAGGCGCACACTACCATGCCAGGCTAATTTTTGTATTTTTAGTACAGACAGGGTTTCACCATGTTGGCCAAGCTGGTCTTGAACTCCTGACCTCAAGTGATCCGCCCGCCTCAGCCTCCCAAAGTGCTGGAATTACAGGCATGAGCCACCACGCCCGGCTCAAAGGAAATGCCCAATGAAACATTTTAGATTTTGGATTTTTGGATTTAGGATGCTCAACTGGTAAGTATGTGCAAATATTGTAAAATCTGAAAAAAATCTAAAACACTTCTGGTCCCAAGCATGTCAGATAAGGGATACTCAACTTGGACTGGTCTCATTTAAGAAATAATATGAAACCTTATAATCTTGCATTTAAACTTTTCCTTATACCTTTTACATCTAATTTAAATTTTAATTTAAACATGAAACAAATCTTTTTAGTTTTAATATTTACAGAATTTATCTGCAATTGGTGAATCATAACAAATATAATGGATACTTGAAGATTTATAACTGGTACTTTATAGTAATTTTTGCATAATGGAAAAATGTATGGGATTTTAATTCATGCATGGATCTGATATATGTTTCTACCAATTTGGGGCTGGGTATATAATGTGTAAAAATTTTATTTTTTTTTCTGTAGGCCCACGACAGATTACAGATTTCTTCATTTCAAAAAGTGAGGTTAAATAATACCTATTTCATAAATGTTGAAAGAGAAAAATCCATACAAAAGCACCTAACTCTTTGAGAGACTGTTTACTTTCAAATATTAGTTTCTTTCTCTTTTCCCATAGAAGTAGTCAGAATAGGACATGGGGATATGTGAAGTGATCCCCGAATGTTCATTGTAACTAAATCCTTCATGTGGGTTCAGAGCTCACACTAGATCAGGTTTCTTGAATTTAAATCCCAGCACAAATCCTGGTTTGGAATTCGCTTTTAGCAGTATGACTTTGGGCGAGTTTCATTATCTTCCCTTGGATTCCTCAACTGTGAAGTGATAATAGATAGTACCTTCCTCATGGGGTTGTTTTGGATATTAAATGAGTTAATAAACTTAATGCTCTTAGAGCAGTGCCTTTCACACGGTATTAAATATATATAACTATTATTTGTTATTAAGAATACTTTGGGATTATTTTATCCCTAAAAGTTTGGGTCACTTCCCTTAAAAAATCAGTGGATTTAGGACTGCAGTTAGATTTTGTTTAGATAGTTTTCTAGTAGATTTATTTGTAACAATCTAATTTTTAAATATGTAGTTTCCATGGCCTTTTCTCAGGTAACTTAATTATTTGAACATATTTTGACTGAAAAATGTGTTTTACTGCCACCATAATGAAATATTATTAAAAAGTGACTAGTGCACAGACTTGTGCAATTGTTTCTTTCCTGCTGCTTAGCTCAGTGTAAATCTATTAACCTGCATCATATGTTAAAGTAGTTTTGATGCATGTAAATATTGTTGCTTCCATTTTTGTCTTGCCTAGCCAAGCTTGTTGACTCCTTATGGTCACCAGGCTAAAAGAACTTCTGCCCATAACCCAAGTTTTCATGGTAATGGAAGGAGTGGCAGAATTCATTCCATTTTTTTGTGGGGGGAGTGGGGGGTGTGAACATGTACTAATTTGCACTGCAAGTGTAAACTTAAGTGTTTAATAATAATAAGGCATGTGTTGGAAATTTGATAAATTTGGTCAAGTGTGTGGTAAGGGAGGATATGATCTCATTCATGTGCGATGATTGTATATCTTAAGATACAATTTTTGACTTACAAGAAGGTATTTAGTTTTAAAGCAATCATGATAAATTTGAGAATTCTGCTACCCATGAGGATAATTTTATAGTATGACTGAAAGATTAATGCGAAGTTTGTATTGCGTGGAGCATATTTAACTAGAACACCCAAATAATGATTTAGAGTATTGTTTCTCATGCAGTCCTTTTGGGGATTATGGAGACTTGTCTCACTCATACTCTATGAGTACTTTCTGACATGCTACTTCAACTTCTTTCTTTATTCTTCCATGGTTTTGTGGACATATTTTCTCTTAATATTGTCTACATGCTAGCTTTCAAGGTAATTTGTGTCTTGGGTGAGAGGTAGGGGAAGTGATTGTGAGTTTAGCAAACCCTATGGGATTAGAATTGAGGAATAGCTGGTTTAAAAAGTTTGAAAGCCATTATCTAAAAGATTTTCTAAAATGTCAGCAGTGGCATGGTGTTACTTCTGTTGTTTAAAAAGAAAAAAATACGTTTAGAAATTAGATGTATTTCTCAATAAGCTATTATTGGCCCAAGAGATTTTATGAATCAGCTTTAATTAATAAGACTATACCAAAGAACAAAACTGTAAATTCTTAAGAAAGCTGTTTTGCCAATTCAATCTAATTGTGTAAGATTTCACTTAGAAATATACAATACAGATGCTTCTGGTTTAAAGAGCCAGGACTTTGGCAAGAGTGTACAGAAATTATATAAGTTATATGCAGATTTAGACCTGATAAAATTAAGATCTTTCTCTCATGTTCTTCGTACAGCCTTTTTCCTCTTAAAAATATAGTGTACTCTATAACGTCTTTTATTTAATTTGCATAAAAGGCTGCTAGGTTCAATTTCCATATTTGGATTCTGCAGTCTTAATAAAACTAGTAATAGTGTGAAGAGTTCTGTGGTTAACTTGGGCTATTTTGCATATTGGGTTCATGGTGATGATAAACGTTTTATTGAGTATTTGAACTGATAAGAGCAGAAATTATACATCATTCCAAAAACCTATATGTTCCTGAATTGTTTAAGGTTTTCATCTTTCAGTGAATATCTCATGTGACTTCTTTTTTCCTTCCTGTTTCATATGCAGGTCATGGCAAAACCCCAAAAGATGCCGCGTCAGTTCGAGCCACGCATCCAATACCAGCAGCCTGTGGGATTTATTATTTTGAAGTAAAAATTGTCAGTAAGGGAAGAGATGGGTAAGTAAATTTGGTGAGAAAAATCGTTTGCTAGTTTTTTTGTTTTGATTCATAATGTTTATGATGTAATTGGAAAGTTGGAATCCTGGAAATTTTGGTAATTGGAAAAGTGGAATCTGAATATTTCAGTATAACAGATTGGATCTGGTTATGCTTAAATACTAGCTGAAGTTAAAGCTTGAGTTGGTGATATTAACTAAGCTTTTCTGGTAGGTTTATTATTAAAATGGAGAGTTTGGAATTAAGGAATGAAGGGATGGTGACTCATTTTCCATGACTTTTCTTACACTGCTTTTTCCTGAATTCTGCTAAGAAGTTAAATCCTCTCAAAGCTAGTAATCATAGTCAGTTGGTGATTCATAGGTATTTTACAGATGTTGGACTTAGAATTTTAGGTTTCAGCTGGGAAATGTGTATTTGTATGCTCTCAACTAGAGGAGATTTTCAGGGTTTAGGATGTGGTTTAGAAATTTCCAAATGAGAATTCCATGGTAGGGCCTGGAACCAAATTTTATATCATTGCTTTTCAGCTTGGGATTGGTGTGTGGTTTGTATGGGTATCAGAATTCACTTATGAGACTGTTAAAAATATAGTAATTTTTGGGCCTTACCCCAAAAGTTCCTAAATTAGGATTTTCAGAAGCAGAGCTTTGGGCAAGATAGGCATTTTGAGAAAGCTCCACACTGAATTTTGGTGCCTATCCCTGGTTAAGCACTAATTACCTAGAATCATTGGATCTATCCTATAGTATTTCCTGATAACTTTATTGCATATCAGAGGTCTCTTAAAGCAGTCATAGGGTCATTAGTTGAGTTACCAAGACAAAGCTTATTGGGCTGTGTGGATAAGTTGCCCTGTGAGGTCAGTCAGATGGACCTCAAATCAAACCCCTCTTAGTGATCCTCCTGTGTTTAATTAACCAAATAAGTGTATTCAGTAGATTACTCCTTTATCGGCTGAATATTCTCGATGTCAACAGTATGAGCAACAGAAAATAAAAACTTGGAATTCAGTGACAGCTTTTTATGTAACTGCCTCAGTTTTCTTAGGGTAATCAAGCCAAAGAGAAAATCAGAGATGGCAAGGATAGAGTGGTTGAGAGAGGCCCATATTGAAATAGGCACACGATTGTCACCATTTCTCACTTTACAAGCTGTATAATCAGTAAGCTGATTCTTTTTATACTTCAAATTATATGAACTTGACCTCATATTTGGCTGCAAATACCCTGATGATTCTCAAATCTAATGCTACATCTTAGCTTATTCCCTCGAGCTCCAGACAACGTGTCTAACCAAATGTTTGCATTTGAATGTCCCGCAGGCATTTAAATTTAGCTTGTTTAAAATCTTTTTCTGAAAAAAACAAAAAAACAAAAAACATTTGGTCGGTGGTTTCACTATTGCTAGAAACTTGAGAATTTTCTGCTTTTAACTTTTCTGTTCATCTCTACTGCCTCTCCCTTTGTCAGATCTCAATTATTTATCTGCTGAATTACTCTGAGATAGTTGGTTGATGGGTCTCCAGTTGCTGCCTGTTTTGCTCTTATTCTAGTCTATAACTGTTGTCAGTGTTCTTAGTAATAAAAAACTGAGTTGCCTCTACCCTTTTTTTGAGATCATTTGGGACATCTGTTGCTTCAAGGATAAAATGTAGAGCTTCTTAACAGGACCCCTCAGATCTGACTAGCTCTTGGGTCATTTTTCAGTCTCTTTGTAGCCAGGATACCTTATCCTTTTTCTCTTGTTTTTAAAATTAGGTATATTTTACATATAGTAAACTTTATTCTTTTTAGTGTACAGTTCTGTGAGTTTTGACAAACATGTATAGTCATATAACCAGCATCGCAGTCGATATGGGAGACTCCCCTTATCTGTGGGGGATACATTCCAAGACCCTTTGTGGATGCTTGAAACTGCAGGTAGTACTGAACTCTATATATACTATGTTTTTTTTCAGCCTGATAATTGAGAGGGCTACTCAGTGACTAAAGGGCATGTGGTATATACAGCGTTGATATGCTAGACAAAGGAATGATTCCCAGGTGGGGACAGGGCGGGACTGAATCCAATGGCATGAGATTTTATCATGTTATGCAGAATGGCATGCAATTTAAAACTTACAAATTGCTTATTTCTGGAATTTTCCAATTAATATTTTTGGACCTCAGTTGACTGTGGGTAACTGAAACATTGAGGAAAGCAAAACCACAGATAAATGCGGACTGCTTTATATAGAACAGCTCTATCATCCCCCAAAATTCTGCCATACCCTTTTGTAGACAACCCTTCCCCGTATCTAGCTCCTGGTAACTGTTGACTGGTTTTCTGTCTCTATAGTTTGTCCATTTCAAGAATGGCATATAAATGGAATCATATAGTTTGTAGCCTTTTAAGTCTGGTATCTTTCACTTAGCATAACACATTTGAGATTCCTCCCTGTTGTATATATTCATAGAACAGTCCTTTTAAATCTAATTTTGTAGATAAGTGAACCAAAGTTTGCTTACCCACTCCCCAGTTGAAGAACTTCTCAGTTTCCAGTTTTTTTGGCTGGAACTGTAAACATGTATATACAGGTTTTTGTGTAAACATAAGTTTTCTTTTCACGAGTAAGTATCTAGGAGTGGGATTGCTGGATTGTAGTTAAGTGTATTTTTAACTTTGTAAGAAACTGCCAAATTGTTTCACAAAGTGGCTGTACTAGTTTGCATTTCGTTCTTTTTGTTTGTTTGTTTTTGTTTTTTTCTTGAGCCAGAGTCTCGCTCTGTCACCCAGGCTGGAGTACAGTGGCGCGGTCTTGGCTCACTGCAACCTCTGCCTCCCGGGTTCAAGCAATTCTCCTGCCTTAGCCTCCCGAGTAGCTGGGATTACAGGCGCCCACCACCACACCTGGCTAATTTTTGTATTTTTAGTAGAGTCGGGGTTTCACCATGTTGCCCAGGCTGGTGTTGAACTCCTGAGCTCAGGTGATCTGTCCGCCTCGGCCTCCAAAAGTTCTGGGATTGCAGGTGTGAGCCACTCTGCCTGGCCCACTGGTTTGCATTTCTACCAGCAGTGTATGAGAGTTCCTGTTGATCTTAGCACTAGGTATTGTCATTTTTTTTTTTAATTTTTAGCCATTATAATAGGTTTCTAGTGATTTCTTGCTGTGGTTTTAATTTATATTTCCCTAATGACTAATTATGTTGAAGAATCCCTAATTCTCACCTGCTCTTCACCTATAAGGTACCATTTGGAGTTCTCTGACTACGCATGCTGGCTTATATTTCTAGTTCCTTATGCATGCCCTTCCTTCACCTTGTCTTATCCCTTTCTCTATTTGCCTAGCTAATTAATTAGTCTTCAAGTCCTAGTTTAGGAGTACCTTTCTTATGGCATTTTCTCCTTAAAGTAGGAATATGCCTTTTCTATGCCTCCTTTACGTTTTGGCCAGACTGTAATTATGATATTTGTATTGTTTCAATTGTCTGCTTACTGCCAACGTGACCCTACAGATTTAAGAGTAAGGGACTATTTTAATTTCTATAGCTCCAGTACTTAACTTATAGCTGGCTTTTAAAGGTATGAATAAATGAATGGATTAGAAGAAGTACTATTTCTTGTATGTTCTTGGAGAAAACTATTTTTTTGTTTGTTTGTTTTGTTTTGAGACAGAGTCTTGCTCTGTTGCCCAGGCTGGAGTGCAGTGGCACGATCTTGGCTCACTGTAACCTCCACCTCCTGGGTTCAAGCAATTCTGCCTGTCTCAGCCTTCCAAGTAGCTGGGATTACAGACATGTACCACCATACCTGGCTAATTTTTGTATTTTTGGTAGAGATGGGGTTTCACCCTGTTGCCCAGGCTGGTGTCAAACTCCTGACCTCAGGTGATCCGCCTGCCTCTGCCACCCAAAGTGCTGGGATTACAGGTGTGAGCCACTGTGCCCTGCCTTTTTGTTTTTTGTTTTTTGTTTTTTTTTTGAGACGGAGTTTCGCTCTTGTTGCCAAGGCTGGAGTGCGATGGTGTGATTTCAGCTCACTGTAACCTCTGCCTCCCAGGTTCAAGTGATTCTCCTGCCTCAGCCTTCCGATTAGCTGGATTACAGGCATGCGCCACCACGCCCCGCTTTCTTTGTGCTTTTAGTAGAGATGGTGTTTTGCCATGTTGGCCAGGCTGGTTTCGAACCCCTGACCTCAGGTGATCCACCCGCCTCGGCCTCCCAAAGTGCTGGGATTATAGGTGTGAGCCACCGCGCCCGGCCAAACTATTGTACTTCTTTGGTCACATTCATTTATCTCTCTGGTAAACGTGTCGAACAAAGTTCTAGGCCCAGCCCATTGTTTTTGGAAGCAAAGAACAATTCATTTATGAAAAAAAGCAACTCGTATTGCTAATTTTGGCCAACTAATGTTTTTCTGGAGAAAAGATTCTTTCCTAAAAATCTCAACATCTTTGTAAAGCATGGACCAGAAAGAGTAGCTGTTAGGCACCTTTTGTTTGCAATGATGTATGCCCATCTGAGAGTTTATTCTGCTTAATTTAAAACCGAATTTTCTCTGGGCACAGTGGCTCTAGCCTTTAGCACTTTGAGAGGCTGATGCCGGTGGATCATGAGGTCAGGAGTTCAAGACCAGCCTGGCCAACATGGTGAAACTCCGTCTCTACTAAAAATACAAAAAATTAGCCAGGCATGGTGGCAGGCACCTGTAATCCCAGCTACTTGGGGGGCTGGGGCAGGAGAATCGCTTGAACACAGGAGGCAGAGGTTGCAGTGAGCCCACATCACGCCACTGCACTCCATCCCAGGTGACTGTGCGAGACTCAGTCTCAAAAACAAACAAACATACAAACAAACAAACAAAAAACACTGAGTTTTCTTTTAAACAAAGTGTTTATCCCAGATCTCAGTTTTTAAAATAAATTGTCCTTGGCAACAAATTTTCTCATGAAATGGCAAGAGTTGGATGTGAATTGCCTCTTTCAATAGGGTAGAAAGAACTGATGTTAATGTATTATGTGCTTGTAAAGACTTTTAATTCCTATGGTGTACGTTATTTCTAGGTTTACCCTGGAAAATTAGGAATATGACTGTCATGATTATTACTTGTATTTCTTTATTGCCTAGAAAATGAGACATGAAGAAAGTTCCTTTTATTGAGCGAAAGAATATATTTCATTTTCTGCCATGAGTTTTCATTTAAACTGAACCTAAGTTTTGTGTATGTGCAGCTAAATAAATTTATTAGGACTAAATAGTCTTTAAATATTAATTTAAAAATAAAATCTAATGCATTTCACAAGAAAAATTAAATCACTTTATCTACATGACTTTTTTTTTTTTGAGACGGAGTCTCTGTCACCCAGGTTGGAGTTCAGTGGCACAATCTTGGCTCACTGCAACCTCTGTCTCCTGGGTTCAAGGAATTATCTTGTCTTAGTCTGTCCTAGTAGCTGGGATTACAGGTATGCCCCACCACACCCAGCTAATTTTTGTATTTTCAGTAGAGATGGGGTTTCACCATGTTGGCCAGGCCGGTCTTGAACTCCTGACCTCAAAATGATCCACCCACCTCGGCCTCCCAAAGTGTTGGGATTACAGATGTGAGCCACCATGCCCGGCCCTGCATAACTTCTTTAGGGCATATATTTAACGGGTGTGTGTTTACTTTCCCTTCTTTTTAGTGATCATTGACCGTTGAGATGAATTTCTTTAAGGAGTCTGTATCTTAGGTACTTTCAGTTCAGGGATTTCATTCAAATTTTAAATTATGCATATTAATAGAGGCAGTGGACATACAGTTAATTCTAAATGTGAGAGAGAATAAAATTTTTATTTGAAAGTTTTTAGAATTATAATTTATTATGAATGGTATTTTTAGCTCTTCAAACAAAATATTGATGCCACTCTTTGACAGTGTTTCAGTGAGAACTGGCAAGTAATTCAGTCTCTCTGTTCTGTTCCTAAATTCTTCTGCTGATAATAAAGTGCACTCTTTCAGAATGTTCCTTTTATGCTTGCTGACTTTCTAGTTTATTTCTTGGGAGGGGAGGAGAACAAAGGTCTTTCTTCCTGTCTAGCTTTGAAAACTAGAAGGATCTTTCCTTCTAGGTTTGATTTGTTGTAAGCAGCAAATGGAAGCACAGGGTAAATGTGAACAAAGAGTAAACAATATATTTATTATAAGTAAGCAATATATTTATTTAACAAATATATGTTGAACACCTATGATATAGCACATTGTCAGCAGCTGAGTGGGGATAAGAAATTATTTTATTGATTTGTCTTATTCATAGTTCTTACTAGAGGACCTGACATTTAGTAGAAACTCAATTAATACAATGAGTGAACTGAATGTGGTCCCTGCCCTTGAGGAAGATCAAATTTAGTGTAGTCATATGTCACTTAACTACGGAACATGTTCTAAGACATGAGTCATTGGGCGATGTTTTTTTATGAACATCGTAAAGGGTACTGTAAATCTAGATGGTATAGCCTACTACATACCTGGGCTGTACCTACTACATACCTGGGCTGTCCAACAGAGGACTACATATATAGTCCTTTGTTGACCAAACTGTTGGTATATGGTGTTTGGAAGATATGGTGGGACAAGGAAGGAAGCAGAAATATGCAACTCTTAAGACATAACATACTAAGTACTTAGAAATGAGACCATGTATGGGAAAACTGAGGAGAGAGTAATTAATTTTGGCTCAAGGAAATATTTATACAGGAAGTAGTAGTTGGTAGACCTTACAAAATGAGTAAGAATTTGAGAGGCCTTTTTGGGGAAGAACATTCCAGACTATGGTAAATGGCCAGAATAGTCTCACAGGAAGAGTGCAACTTTGTGATCTTTGGCAGAGATACATGGTTCAGTATTGTTGGGGACTTGGATTATAAGGAAGAGTTACAAAAGTAAGAACAGGCTGAGCATGGTGGCTCATGCCTGTAATCCCAACACTTAGAGAGCCCGAAGCAGGTGGATCACCTGAGATAAAGAGTTTGAGACTAGCCTGACCAACATATAGTGAAACCCCATCTCTACTAAAAAGTACAAAAGTTAGCTGGGTGTGGTGGCACGTGCCTGTAGTCCCATCTACTTGGGGAGCCAAGGCAGAAGAATCGCTTGAACCCAGGATACAAAGGTTGCAGTGAGCCGAGATCACACCACTGCACACCAGCCTAGTGACACAGTGAGACTTCATCTCTCAAAAAAAAAAGGAAAAAAAGTAAGAATGGAATCAGATGTTATAGAGCCTTGATGATAGTTCTAGGGTGAAATATATTCTATAGGTAGAAGGGAGCTTTCAGTGTTTTGTTTTGTTTTGTTTTTGTTTGCAGCAGAGTCTTGCTGTGTCACCCAGGCGGTAGTACAGTGGCACAATCAAGGCTCTCTGTAGCCTTGACCTCCCTTACTTAAGTGATCCTCCTGCTTCAGCTTAGCCTCCCTGGTAACTGGGACTACAGGTGTGCGTCACCATGCCCAGCATTTTTTTTTTTTTTTTTTTGTGGAGATGGGTCTTGGTATGTTGCACAGGCTGGTCTTGAACTCCTGGCCTCAAGCTATCCTCCTGCCTCCCTAAGTGTTGGGATTACAGGCATGAGTCACTGCACCCAGACTGCCTTCAATCTTTTTGAGTAGGGAAGATATATGATACCTGCTTTAGAAAGATAATACAAAGTGGGGAGAGGATGAAGTGTGTGATGGCGGTCTGCAAGACTGCTACAGAGTTTACAGGTTAGGGCTAGGAGTTAGGTTGTGAGGCGGTTGCCTGAGGATAGAGTGTGATAGAGATTAAAAAAAAAAATAACAGGAGGAAAATAACAGATGAGGAGATTTAGTTTGTCGAGTACCTGTTATGTGCCAGATACTGTGCTAAGAACCTAGGATTGACAAAGATGGAGACAGGGCTGTAAACATGGCTGAGAAAGGGTACCTACTTTCCAGAAGTTTGCAGGTAAGAAGGGAAATGAACATGTAAGTAAATAATAAAATCCAGTATGAGATACACAGTAGTAGACATATAAACAAATTAGAGAAGTATGTTGGAGGAAGTAACCAACTCTGTTGGAAGACAGGGTGGTGATCAGGGAAGTCTATCTAGGAAGCTTACATAAAATTACAAAAGAGGAATACAGTTAAACATAAGCTTCTCTGTCCTTCAGTTGCTCAGGTATCCTTCACAAGACAGGATATGAACAGAGATTTTAAAGATTAGTAGCTGTTTTAGAAGCTGACTAGTTACTTTTGTTGAGAAGTATAGTGGAGATGTAAATCTTGGCTCTGCTACTTAACTGGTTCTGTGGTTTTGTATTTTTTGACAGACTCTCTTAGTCTGTGAAAAGGAAATGATAGTGCCAACCTCATAAGACTAAATTACATAACTCACTTAAAGCACTTATTAGAGTACCTGGTGTGAAGCAAACTCAAGGTAGCTTGATGCTGCTCTGAAAAAAGATGCCTGGTGCACAGCAAACTCATGTCTTCTTGCTGCTGCTGCTGCTGCCACTGCTGCTGCTGGAGGAAGCTCAGCATAAAGTTTTGTGGGAGGAATGTGTCTGGAGATGATCATGAAGGGACTTCTAATGCTAATGGGTGTTACCTTTTATCTTTCAGGTGCTAGTTTTAAGCAAGGGAATTATATGGTTGGATTTGCTTTTTAGGTGGGTTATCTGAGGGTAAGATGGAAAATAGATCTGAGACTGACTTCTAGAGATCAGTTGGGTTATTGTAATAATAAATTGAGGGTTTAATCTGTGTAGTGGGGTTGGAGAGGAAAGTAGACAGATTTGTTAACTAATTAGGACTTAATTTTTTTACGTGAAATCTGTCTTTATTTTCTTGATTAGGAAGTAGGAGTAGTAAGCACGTAAAGGTAGTTGTTGAGAGAATGTTAAGAATGACTCCCTAGCTTTTGTCTTAGAAGATTAAATGGATAGTGATGTGACTAAATACATCAGAAAATACCAGAAGAGGATTTTTTTTTTTTTTTTTTTAAGAGATAGGGCCTCACTTTGTTGCCCAAGCTGGAGTGCAGTTGTGTGATCATAGCTCACTGCAGCCTCAAATTCCTGGGCTCAAGGGATCCTCCTGCCTCAGCCTCCTGCCTCAGCCTCCCAAAGTACTGGGATTACAGTTGTGAGCCATCACACCTGGCCAGGAAGTGGATCTTTAAAGAAGATGATGATGAGAACAGTGTTTGAGCTGCTAGGGGAATCCCAGAAAATTAATAGCAAAGGCTTTGACTAAAAATAAATGGGATTTAGGAGAGTAGGGCTGAAGGTAGATTTTGGAGTGGTCAGAAGGTAAGTTGTTAAAGCCATGGGAATTGATAGGATCACCCAAGTATGTAATGTAAAAAAAAAAAAAAAAAAAAGAGGGCCTAGGGTGGACACCTGAAACACCATATTTAAAGGACATATAGAAGGAGGGAATTCATCTGAGATTCTTTTCATGTACTTATGAATTTTTTTAAAAAATTTCTTCTTGTTACATAATCATCTAAGATTCTATAAAAGAATGGTCAGAGAATTAGAAGGCAGATCCTAGGTGTTTTCAGAGGCCAAGGAAGTCAGTTCAAAGGAGGACTGCTAAGTCTCCACTGGTTTGTCATTTGGGGGGTTAATTAGTCCTTGTGATAGCAGTTTCCTTAAAATTGGGGTGATAGCAGGTGCAGTGTGTCAAAGAGAGGTAAGGAATGGAGATAATGTGCCAGTGGACTTAGTAGCTGTGTTGCTGTTGTGAGAAACAATAATTCATAACCCATTTAGAAAAGTAATACACTGCCAATTTGATAATTCAAGGCCAGGCATGGTGGCTCATGCCTGTAATCCCAGCACTTTTGGCAGCTGAGGTGGGAGGATTGCCTGAGCCCAGTAGTTCGAGACCAGCTTGGGCAACAAAGCGAGACCCTGTTTATTAGGCTGGGCATGGTAGCTCATGCCTGTAATCCCGGCACTTTGGGAGGCTGAGGTGGGTGGATCACCTGAGGTCAGGAGTTCGAGACCAGCCTGACCAACATGGTAAAACGCTGTCTCTACCAAAAATACAAAAAAATAACTGGGCGTGGTGGCGCATTCCTGTACCCAGTTACTCGGGAGGCTGAGGCAGGAGAATCCCTTGAACCTGGGAGGCAGAGGCTGCAGTGAGCCAAGATCGCACCGCTGCACTCCAGCTTGGGCAACAGAGCCAGACTCCATCTCAAAAAATAAATAAATAAATAAAAATAATAAAATTAGCCGGGTGTAGTGGCATGCACCTGTGGTCCCAGCTATATGAGAGGCTGAGCCAGGAAGATCGCTTGAGCCCAGGAGGTCAAGGCTGCAGTGAACTGTGTTTCTGTCACTACACTCCAGCCTAGGCTACAGAGTGAGACTCTATTTCGGGGAAAAAAAGAAAAAAAGAAATTTTGGAAATTCAGGAAAGAAAAAAAAGTACAGAAAAAATGTAAGGGAGAAAACTAAACCATGATTTTTGTATAATTAATTGCTATCAATACTTCTGCTCGTTTCTTTCGGATTTTATATATACACTTATATTTTAAGCTTAGTTATACTCTTTTTTTTTTTTGAGACAGAGTCTCGCTCTGTTGCCAGGCTGGAGTGCAGTGGTGCAATTTCAGCTCACTGCAATCTCTGCTTCCCAGGTTCAAGCAATTCTCCCACCTCAGCCTCCCTCCCATTAGCTGGGACTACAGGCGCACACCACCACGCCCAGCTACTTTTTGTATTTTCAGTAGAGACAGGGTTTCACCATGTTGGCCAGGATGGTCTCGATCTCTTGACCTCGTGATCCTCCCACCTAGGCCTCCCAAAGTGTTGGGATTACAGGTGTGAACCACCGCGCCCGGCCTGGTATCCTCTTTATACAGGTTTTTACATCCTGTGTTTATCATTGATTTATTTAGTATTTTTGGGGAGACAGGGTATTTCTCTGTTGCCCAGGCTGTAGTGCAGTGGTGCATTCATAGCTCACTGTAACCATAGCTCACTGTAAACTGTTGGGTTTAAGTGATCCTCCTGCCTCAGCCACTCGAGTAGCTAGGACTACAGAGATGTGTCACTATGCCTGGCTTATTTTTGAATTTTTTTGTAGAGGATTGTTACTGATTTATTTCTATGTAACAGTTATAGTGTGTTTCTTACATAATTATAAGCATTCTTCTGTGAGATTAAAAGCTCTGAATATCTTTTTATTTTTGGCTGTGGCATAGTCTGTTATAAGTTTATTAAGGCACATCCATAGCTGTTCTCCTGTTGCCAGTTATTTAGATTGTTTTAATTCTTTCACTATTCTAAATACTCTTTTTTGCATGAAATTTGTCTTTATTTCCTTAAGAAAGATTTCTTGAAGTGGAATTATGGATCACAAGAAGGGGTATGCACATTTTTAAGGCTTATGATACACATGGCCAAATTACTCTCCAGAAAAATTATTGCAATTTATGTTTGGGTGGGAGAGACCTTGTTGTATGTATATGCTGAGGAGAAGGAATCACTAGTGAGTCCAGGAGAAGGGTGAGGAGGCGAATGAGGCAAGTTTCTTTGCCCAGCAGGTGGGATATGGGGTTTTAAGTATAAATTAGGAAGGTGGGATGCTGTGCGGAATTTATTTATTGGCACTTATCACTACTTCTGGAAGCCTGTCTTGACAGCCTTTTCACCTCCAAACAAGATGAGGCTCCTCTGTTAATGCCCTTTCACAGCATCTTGTACTTCCCCTTCATAGCATTTAATCACCTTCATAATTATTTATTTAAGATCTGTCCTACCCGTTAGAGTATCCCTTTAGGGAGGGCACAGACTTTTGTCTTTGCCACAGCTTTATCTGTGTCGTCCTACACATAGATATTTAGTAAATGTTCATTGATCAGAGAAGTGAAGGTATTGAGGAACTGTGAGATTTAAAACCACGAATTTGTGACAGCGGTTTACATACTTACAGTTTTTTACTATATACCCAGCTGGTTAGAGAGGAAAGTTGAATTGTATGATTGATGCAAAATGGGAAACTATAGGTTAGGTAAGTTGGAAGAACAATTGTAGTAATTGAGGTTACTGGTGAGGGAATATCTAAATGGACCATTTTAGTTCAGGCTGGGTAGGGAAAAAATGAAATCAGCATGGAGCTGATATACTCAGACAAAATGAGAGATTTATATATTGCTGTTTTTAGTGAGTTTTAAGGAGATGCAGAGGGATTTCTGAGGTGGATTTGCTGCATTTGGCTAAGTGTAGGGCATAACAATGAAAGACAAGAGAAGAAAATCTTTATCAGAGAGGCTTTTTTGGTCTGTTTTGTTTACTGCTATATCCATGTTGTGTAGAACAATGCCAGACACAAAATAGGTGCTGCATAAATATGTTAACTAAGTAGAGGTGGGTAGGGATAATAACATCTTTTCTTTTGTAATCCCCTAGCACTTGCTGTGCATAGTACAGAGTATAGATAGTCAATATTTATGCAATGGACAGAATGTGAGTCTTGGATTTTGGATATGTTCTAAAAACCATCAAGAATGGTAGGAGCCACATTTTTGGTGGAGAGAAAAATTGGTTATTTAAGAAGGTATGAAATATGGGAAAAGTGACCTAAAGATACATAACCATCATGTTTCTCAAATTATTCTTGAAGTGGTTATCTTTAGTGCAGTTTAAATCCCAAATCACCCTTACCTCTTACTCTGTCAGTTATTTTATACTTAACAAGTATAGGTGGTTTTTTTTTTCCCCAAGAAATTTTTTTTCCAATTACAAGGTAATGCATTCTTAATGCAAAAGGGAAAATCAAATAAACAAATCCTGTGAAATAGAAAAAAACATAACATATTTTTAAAAGCATATACAGTCCTACCACCTGGATTAATGGCAGTTGACATTTTGGAGTATATTCTCTCCAGCTTTTTTTCTCTATTAAAACTGCTTTCAACATTAGTCTAAGAAAGAAAAATAGGTTTAAGATGTATTTGAGTCACATGAGAGATTAAAAAAAATTATTCTCATGGGTACCAGTTCTTATACTTTCACTTTAATATAAATTTAATTGAAAATTCAGGAAGAAAATTTCATTTTAATGTCTTAAAGACACCCATGTCATATAACTTTAAGATTGTATATAGTTTTGTCCTGATAAATATATTACTTGAAATCATATTTCAGTTTTTCAGAACCAGGAGAACAGTTTATAACCATTCTATTTATGTTTATCTCAGATATATTGAATTCTTGCTCTTTGCCTATTGCTGGAATCACTTAGGTTGATTAACATTCCAAGATAAGGAGAAATGATCTGTTGGTCCTAGACCTTTTTGGCTTTGTGGATGATTTAGTAGTCTGGATAGTTTTTTGGAGGAGTGGTTGAAATGTTTTAAAATGGTTGATGAGAAGTAATTGTTGTCAGATGGAAAAACAGATTGGTTAAGAGTTGAGATTCATCCCAGTGATTCTTTGTGATTTGTATAGTACAGAATCTAAGGAGTTTTCCTCCCCAACATTTACAAACATACAGAAGACAGAGTTAATACAGTGTATACCCTTGTACACACCACCTAGATTTTAGAATTAAGATTTTGCTATATTTACTTTATTACAGATCTGTTCATCCACACCCCATCTTTTTAAAATGCATTTCAAAGTGAGTTCATGAGTTGCAGAGTTTCCAAATCAGTTTTAAAGTCTCTCATTTTATACTTCTTTTTTCTTATTCTGAGAATCTTTGATTCTAGTGATATTTACATATTTATTTGCTTTAGCCTAGAATATCTTGATACATTTCCAAATTAAGATACCAGTAATTTGGGAGGCAGAGGTAGGTGGGCCACCTGAGGTCAGGAGTTTTGAGACTAGCTTGGCCAACATGGCAAAACCCTGTCTCTACTAGTAACAAAAATTAGCTGGGCCTGGTGGTGGGCGCCTGTAATCCCAGTGACTCGGGAGGCTGAGGCTGGAGAATCGCTTGAACCCAGGAGGCGAAGGTTGCATGGAGCCAAGATCGTGCCATTGCACTGCAGGCTGGGCAACAAGAGCGAAACTCCATCAATTAAAAAAAAAAAAAAATTATGTATTAAGAACATTGAATACTTTATGTTTTTTTGCAGTCTTTTTTTTTTTTTTTTTAATTTTGCTTCAGTCTTTAGAATATATCCCATTAGGGATGGATATTCAAAATACTGTGTTTTAAAGTCACTTGAAGTAATTCTTTTTTCTGTATTTCTGCCACCAACTTGATATATACTAGTTTCACTTACTTAAAATTATCTTCCATTCTTAGGGACTGATTTTTAAATTTTTGTTTTAATTATATAAAACATTTACACTGTTTCAAAGTAAGACTGTTGAAGAAGGCACTTGGCCCAGGCGCGGTGGCTCACGCCTGTAATCCCAGCACTTTAGGAGGCCGAGGTGGGAGGAACACCTGAGGTCAGGAGTTCGAGACCAGCCTGGCCAATGTGGCGAAACCCCATCTCTACTAAAAATACAAAAATTAACCAGGTGTGGTGGCACGTGCCTGTAATCCCAGCTACTACTCAGGAGGCTGAGGCAGGAGAATCGCTTGAGCCTGGGAGGTGGAGGTTGCAGTGAGCCAAGATTGCTCCACCGCACTCTGGCCTGGGTGACAGCACGACTCTCTCTCAAAAAAAAAGGAAAGAAGGCACTTCACAGAAGATTCACGTCATCCTTTTTTTCTTCCCCCTTCAGGTAACCATTTTCATTAGTTCTTGATTTATTCTTTTGTTATTTCCTTTTGAAAATGGAAGGAAATATGCCATCGAAAACTTTGAAGAGGTATCACAAATAGCTGATGACACTAGTTGGCTGTAGGTAGAGGAAGTGGTTAAATGGGGATGGGAGTGAAAGGAAACTTGAAACATTTTTGTTGCTTTTGAATTTTTTTATTTTATCTATTTTGCTCTTTTTTTTTTTTGAGAGGTTTAGTATATTTTTACATTGAGAGAGGTACATTTATACTAATACCTGTAGTCCCCTCCTTTTAAGGTACTCTTGTATTGTGAGCAATAATGAAATTAGCTAGTAACCTTTTCAGCACCTTTTCTTCCCTTTCCCCAGTGTCTGTGGGTTTTTTGCACTTAAAATGTATGACTGATTAATGTGCAGTAAAATACATTTTTTTCAGTGTATAGTTGTGAGTTTTGACAAATAGAATTACATAACAACCACCACAACTAAAATTATATAACAACCACACCAAACTCTCTCTTGTTGCCCCTTTATCTCAAACCCTCCTCCCACCCCCAACTCCTCACAACCACTGATCTGTCTTCTGTCCCTATAGTTTTGCCTTTTGAAGCCAGAATGTTATATAAATATAACCTTTTGAGAATGGCTATTTTGTAATCACTTAGCATGATGCATGTGATATTCATCGAGGTAGTTGAGTGTATCAGTAGGTCATTGCTTTTTCTGTAAACTCTCTTTTTTGTTAATTGTTTTATATCTATATTTTATGAGCATATAACATTTGCATACACTACACTGTTATCTTTATTCTCATCACTTAGTGTTAATTTTAAATTATATTCAATACTCATCATCAGACCTTATCCCAAAGATACTTCGAGGATTTTTTGGTTATCTGAAGCTCACATTCTACAAGTGAGCTCATGGGAACAATATTCTTTTAAGTCCTTTTGGTTCAAACTATTTGCTTGTGACCATTATACTCATTATATTTGAAGCTTTGATTGTATGTAAAATCCCTGGCTCGTGTTTTCTTTCTTTCTTTCTTTTTTTTTTCCGAGACAGACTCTCACTTAGTTGCCCAGATTGGAGGGCTGTGGCACAATCGTGGCTCACTGCAGCCTCAATCTCCTGGGGCCAAGCAATCCTCCCGCCTCAGCCTCCTGAGTAGCTGGGAGTACAGGTGCGCACCACTATGCTCAGCTAACTTTATTTTTTATTTTTATTTTTGTTGGGACAGGGTCCCATTGTGTTGCTCAGGCTCGTCTTGAACTCCTGGGCTCAAGTGATGATCTTCCCACCTCAGCTTCCCAAAGTGCTGGGATTACACGCATGAGCCACTGTACCCAGCCATGTTTTTTTATGAGCTCCATGGACATTTTCAAAGTCTTCAGACATTTTTTTCTTACAAGAAATTTGGTCATTTGCCTGGTTACCTGAAAGATTTTTCTTTAAAGAACCATTGCTTGACTATGTCTTGGTGTTGATCTTGGTATGGTCTTAAGAGTAGGTTCAAGTGTTTTATTTCAGAAAAGTTTTTTCGTATGATGGTTTTCAATATTTGTTCTGTTCCATTACATGGGTTTGTTTTTTAGGGACTCTAATTATGAATGTATGTTGGGTCTTCTTTGACCAACTTCTTTTATTATTTTATTTGTTTTTTTTGAAGAGTTTTTTGGTAAAAACTGGAAAACCTGCCAGAGAAATTCTAAAGGAGCTGTAACACTTGACTAACTTCGTTATTTTAAAAATTTCCTCCATTCTCTTTCCTCTTTTCTTGTGGGGTCTTTTACTTTGTGTTCCAATTAGCTTGTCTTTATTTCTGAAATAATTTTCCTTTTTTTCCTTGTAATTCTTAAGTAAATAAGAACACTATTTTTTGACCGATTTATATTAAAAATTGGAGACTTCCTGTGAACAAGTCTTGAACATCCAGTGTAAATTTTAAGTTATAGCACTTGTGAAGAGAAATATTGTTGAAAAACAAAACAGTAAAACGCATCTCAGTCTCCATAGTTTTATAGGTACATCTCATTTGGTACAAGTAGAACCTGTAATGTTTATAGAATTGAAATGTAAATCAGTTTCTTCTGAACTTATTTGTGTGATTTAAAGTTGCTACTTTTTATTTATTAATCTTATAGGGATATGTTGAAAAACAAGATTTTAAATATGGATTAAAATATAAATAATTTTATTAACCAAAAATGTCAGTTTATTGGAAACATAAACAATTTTGTGTCTATTGGGTGAAAAGTAGAATATGTTGTTTTATGCATATGATAGATTATTTTCCTTAACATTTAACACCGTAACAGTTTAACAAGTTATTTTGTGTTTTGTTGTTGTTGTAGTAGTTAACTACAGATGGAATTATTCGACAAAGAATTGTCAGAGGAACTCTCAAACTAATAGGCTTTTCTTGTTTTTAGAGCCTTATTGTCTTAATTATTTAAAGGCAGGATAAATGAATAGGTACTTTGAAGGCCATCTTAGTAAATATAGCCAGGCCTTAATTTAAGGTATTGTATATTTATATTTTTATAGCTCTTCGAGAGGTAATGGGAGAAAGATGCAGCTGAAGAAAGATGCAGCTTGATGTATATTATTGTGAACTTTCTGAAGGCAAGAAATAATTTCTGTTTTCCATGATTCTTTATGCTTTGGGAAGAATGTGGTAGAGAAGGTGCAGTATATAGAGAGAGAAGTAGCTGCTTTACTGTCAGCATAGAATTAGAATTGGAACAAATTTTTTTTTAATCACAGCAGAATGTTCTAGGTTTGAAAAAAGGATTTCTGTTTTCTGTTACTTTAGTTTTAAGTTTCTTACCTCAGTTCCATTGGTGCAGATAATCATCTGGTGATTAATATTTCACTTTGCAATATTTTGAGCATGCATATACTTAAATTTATAGGTGTAGGTGTTGGATACGGTGTGGTAAAAGTCTGGGTAGCTGCAGGGAGATATGAGAATAAGGCTTAGAAGGAAGAATTTTATTATACTCACAGGTCTCAGGGAGGGTCACTGCATGCCACACAGGGGAAGCACCAGGTTTTAGTCAGGAAGCAGAAGACAGGAGCCACGGAAAAGTCCAGGCCAGAGTATTGGGATTTCCTGGGAAAGGCAAGGGAGGGCAGAGTAAACAGTTGAGGATTGAAGAGTTTGGATGATTCCTGCAGGCTTTGAGCTGTAGAGGTGGTCTCTAATTGCCTGGTACCTGACTCTGGAATGATTTAGGGCAGGAAATACTGGCTTCGTATGTGAGCGTTAGATAAGGAGGTGGATTTGGCTGTAGACTCAGGAGTGGTTGGTTTGTATATGGAAGACATGCTCCTGTGAGCCCTCGTATCTCAGAAAGCACTAGCCCTGGCCAGCAAGCTTTTAAAAAGCCAAAACATAATAAAATATAGTAAATAAGAAACATGTTTTAAATACAGTGGCCAGCTGAAGTTCTGTTTACCTTGTCAAATAATTTCTGTGTTAATAATCTTTGAGAACCATAGCTTTCTCAACAATTGCTTTCCTTTTGGTTCTTTATTATTTTTTATAAGTTCTCATTTCTTTTAGATAGTGATTGCCTTTTTTAAACACTGAAATACGTCTCAAGTATGTAACCTGATTGAAATATTTTCACAGGAGCATCTGTAATTGTTTGTTTTTTGAGATAAGGTCTCACTCTGTTGCCCAGGCTGGAGTACAGTGACGTGATCACTGTTCACTGCAGCCTTGAACTCCTGGACTTAGGTGATCCTCCCACCTCAGCTTCTTGAGTAGCTGGCACTACAGTCACATACCACTATGCCTGGCTAATTTTTTATATTTTATGTAGAGACGGGGTTTTGCCTTGTTGCCCAAGCCAGTTTCAAACTACTGGGCTCAAGTGATCCACCCACCTCAGCCTCCTAAAGTGCTGGGATTATAGGCTTGAGCCACCACACCTGGCCTGCAGTTGTTGATGGAATGTTTTTGGTTTGATTTTATAACACTGCTATGTGAATCACCAGTTGGTATATATCACTTTTAATATTATTTCACTTATGATGGTTGAAATATGTTAAAGTTTGTTCTTTTACATGAGAAAAAAATGGGTATATGTTCATAAGCTTAAATGTTTAAGATTGGTAACTTGTGAGTTATAGACAAGTGCCCTGAGTTTCTTAATATAAATAGATATACGTATACTAGTGTATCTTGCTGTAGTAACTAACTTTTGGTGCTCTTAAGTCTTATTATATTCATAATGCCATTTGGCAGAAATAAAAGATTTTATTTCAAAGGTATTAAGTAATTTTTAGGTCTTGTAAGATAAAAAAAAGATCCCTCTTACTGTGTCAGTAACTTATATACATGAATAAACTATTCAGAATTCGAAATTTTAAAATTTGAGTCTTCCTGTCCATGAACATAGGCTATTTTTCTATTTATTTAGCTTTTCTTTGAGTATTTCAGCAGTTTTATAGTTTTCATGGTATCAATTTTGTTAATATTTGTTAGATTTGTGCCTAATTATTTCCTTTTTGTTGGTGCTAATATAAGTGGTATTGTGTGTTTAAAATTCCAGTTCATTGCTGGTGCATAGGAAATTGACTTCTGCATATTAACCTTGTATCCTGCCACCTTGCTATGATTGCTTATTTTTTCCAAGAGGTTTTTTTCTGTCAATTCTTTGATATTGTCTGCATAAACAATCTTTTCAGCTACAAAAGTAGGTTTATTTTTTCTTTCTCAATCTATATACCTTTTATTTCCTTTTCTTGTCTCATTGCATTAGCTAGGACTTCCCCTATGATGTTGAATAAGAGCCGTAAAAGGAAACATCTCTGCCTTTTTCCTGGTCTTAAAGAGAAAGTGTCTAGTTTTAGCCATTAAGTATGATACTAATTGTAGGTTTTTTGTAGATGTTCTTTATTAAGTTGAGGAAGCTCCCCCTCTATTCCTAGTTTACTGAGAGTTTTTATCAAGAATGGTGTTGGATTTTGTCAGATGCATTTTCTGCATCTATTAGTCTGATCACGTGATTTTTCTTCTTTAGCTTCTTGATGTGATTGATTACATTGTTTTTTTTGAATGTTGAGCCAGCCTTGCATACCTGGGATAAATCCCACTTAGTCTTGGTGTATAGTTTTTTTTTTAAAATTTTAATTTATTTATTTTAATATCCAGACTTCAAGGAGGTATAGTTCTTGTATACCTTGTTGGATTTGATTTGCTAATACTTTATTGAGGATATTTGCATCTGCGTTCATAAGAGATATTTGTCTGTAGTTTTCCCTTCTTGTAATGTCTTTATTTGGTTTTGGCATTAGGGTAATGCTAGACTCAGAATGACTTAGAAAGTATACCCTCTGAGTGTATTTTCTGGAAAAGATTGGAGACAGTTGTGTTATTTCTTCCTTACATGTTTGGTTGGAATTACCCTGAAGCCATCTGGGCCCAGTGTTTGTTTTTTTTTTGGAAGGTTATTAATTGTTACTGTTATTTTTTTCTGAGTATATCTTTTTATTTAGCTTTTACAAACAATAACCACAATAAAAAAAAAAGTGAATGCAGATAACTTTTGAACACAATATATCGTACACCCTTATTGGATATATTCTGAGGACAAACATTATGCAACAAATATTCTTGAATTTTATTTAATAGATTTATTATGGGTGTGCTTTCTACTATTGGGTATCATTGCTTCTAGGCTCTTTCAATGGATGGAGTTTATTTTGACACTACAATTTGATCTAGTTACCAGAGTTCTTCCTCTTCTTTCTCATTTCTGTAAAGATTATTAATTATTGATTTAACTTTTTAATCTATGGAGGCATATTTAGATTTTCATTTTCTCCTTGTGTGTTTTGATAAATTATATCTTTCAAGGAATTGCCTTGAAATCCATTTCATCTAAATAATCAAATTTGTGGCATAAAGTTAGTTATAAATGTTTCTTTAATACTTTTTTAATGTCTGGGATCAGTATTGATATTATTACTGATAATAGTTTCTTATGTCTTTGATTTTGGTATTAATAATTTGTGGTTTTTTTTTTGTTGGTTATCCTGGCTAGAGGTTTATCAATTTTACTGATCTTTTCAAAGAACTGGCTTTTAATTTTGTTGATTTTTATTTTATTTTATTTTATTTTTTAAAATTTCATTGCTATCTCTATTTCTCATTTCTTCTTCTTTCTCTAGGTTTGTATTTATTGCTCCAGTCTCCTAAGGTGGAAAGTTAAATCATTGATTTTTAGATCACCATTACATTCAGTGCTATAAATTTCTCTGTAGGCACTGCTTTCACTGCATCCCACAAATTTTGATAAGTTGTTTTCATTTAGTTCAAAATATTTTTAAATTTCTCTTTAGACTTCTTTGATGTGTTATTTTAAAATGTGTTGTTTAATCTCCAGATATTTGGGGATTTTCCAGCTATCTTTCTTTTATTGATTTCTAGTTTAATTCTATTAAAGTCTGAGAGCATAGTTTGTATGACTTTAGTTAAGGCATGTCTTTCTTATGTCCCAGAATGTGTTCTGTTTTGGTGAATATTTTTGTGAGCTTAACAAGAATATGTATTATGCGGTTATTGGATAAAGTATACTATAAATGTCAATGAAATCCAGTTGATGGATGATACTTTTCAGTTTGACTATATGTTTACTGGTTTTCTGCCTGCTGTGTCTGCCAGTTGTTGATATAGGGGTGTTGATGTCTTCAGTTATAGCTGTGGAGTTAACTGCTGCTTCTCGTAGCTCTATCAGTTTTTGTCTCACATCTTTTGACACTTTGTTGTTAGGCTCAGACACATTAAGTGTGGCTGACTGCCACAGTTACTACTTGAGACTGTCACTGAGACAGTTACTACTGTTACTACTTGAGACCATCATGAGACTGAATCAAGGGGGACAGACATAGAAATGAAAACTTAAGACAAAGGTAACTACTTTAAAGTAAGGGTAACATGGGGAAGGAGAAGAGAGAAGAGAAGAAGGGCTCCCTGCTTTTAGTGAGCAAAGGCAGCCGCCTAAGACTCTACAGCCCTTAGTATTTATTGGGTAGAAAGAGCAGCAGGAGGAGGTAATGATGGTCAGCTGCTTGATTGATCACAGGTTCACATTATTGCTAACAGGTTTCAGTTATGCCTAATCACAAGAAACACTTGTGCCTGGGTGGTGGCTGCCCTCAGCATTCCTTCTGGGCAGCAGACACAGTTTGTCAGTTTGCCAACATCCTGCTTTTATGAGAAACAGTTTGCTGTTTACACATACAGCCTCCAGTAGTATACTGAGTTGATCACGACCCTCGACAATTAAGGATTGTTATATCTTGTTTGATAATTGATCCTTGATCATTATGTACTATTCCTGTTTTTCTCCGATAATTTTCCTTGTTCTGAATTCTGCTTTGTTAGAAATTAATATAACTAGTCCAGCTGCCTTTTGATCAGTGTTGGCACTGTATGTATTTCTCCATCCCTTTAACCTATCTGTGTCTTTATATTTAGAGTGAGTTTCTTGTAGACAACATATATTTGGGTCTTTTTGTTCACTCTTGTCAGTTCTGTCTTTTAATTGGTATATTTAGACGATTCACATTGAAAGAATTGTTAAAGTTGGGTTTTAGTGTCTACCATATTTGTTTCTTACTCATTATACTTGTTCCTTGTTGCTTATTTTAAAATGTACTTTTTTTTTTTTATTGAGACAAGGTCTCTCTCTGTCACCCAGGCTGGAGTGCAGTGGCGGGATCTCAGCTCACTGCAGCCTTGACTTCCTGGACTCAAGTGATTCTCCTACTTCAGGTTCCCAAGTGGCTAGAACTACAAGGGCACACCACCACACCTGGCTAATTTTTTGTATTCTTTATAGAGATGGGATTTTGCCATGTAGGCCAGGCTGGTCTCGAACTCCTGGGCTCAAGTGATCCTTCTGCCTTGGCCTTCTGAAGGGATTACAGGCATGAGCTACGTGCCTAGCCCATTGTCTGATTTTAATTGAGCATTGTATATTATTCCATTTTTCTTTTCTGTTTAAAATACCAATTGTACTTCTTTAAAAAGATTTTTTGGTAGTTTCCCTTAGAGCTCATCTAAGTTCATTTTTAAATACCATTTACACTGCTTCACACATAGTGCAGGTACCTTATAACAGAATATAACCAACTCCTCCCTCCTGTCCCTTACAGCATTGCTGTTATTCATTTCACTTATCCATAATCAGCAGTTACCCAAGATATTGTTACTATTTTGAATACTTATCTATGTGATCAATTAAGATTAAGAAAAATAAAAGAGTGTATCTTCATTTATTCCTTCTTGGACTCTCCCTTTCTTCATAAGGATTCTATTTTCTCACCTATATCATTTTCCTTTTCTCTGAAGAACTTGTAACATTTCTTGCAAGGCAAGTTTGTTGGCCACAAGTTCCCTCTATTTTTGTTTGTCTGAGAAAGTCTTTATTTTTCTTTCACTTCTGAGGGATAATTTCTCTGGATGCTAAATCCTAGCTTGGTGGGGTTTTTTCCCAACGCTTAAATATTTCACTCCACTCTCTTCTTGCTTACATGATTTCTGAAGAGAAATCTGATATAATTCTTACCCTTCTTTCATATAGGGTGAGTGTTTTGTTTTGTTTTTTTTTTCCTGATTTCTTTCAAGACCTACTCTTTGTCTTTGACCTAGGTTTGAAGATGAGGTGTTGATGTTTTGATATTTATCCTGTTTAGTGTTCTCTGAGCTTTCTGGATTTGGGGTTTGGGGGATCTGTCATTAATTTTGGAAAATCATCAACCATCATTACTTCAAATACTTCATTTTCTTTGTTTCTTCTCCTTCTAGCATTACTATTATGAATTTTTTCACCTTTTATAGTTGTCCTACATTCTCAAATACCATGTTCCAGTTTTTTTTCAAGCTCACTGATTGTTGTTTTTTTTTAGTCTGCTGATTGCTCGTCAAAGGCATTCTTTATTTGTGTTAATGCTTTTTATTTCTAGCATTTTGTTTTGATTCTTTCTTATAGCCCTTAGCATTTTAATGAGTTATTTAAAATGTCCAGTTTGATCATTCAAAATCTACCTTACCTGAGTTTGGTTTTGATGCTTGCTTTGTCTCTTCAGACCTTTTCCTTGCCTGTTACATGCCTTGCAATTTTTTGTTGAAATCTGGACATGGCTTATTGAGTAGTAGAAACTCAGGTAAACAGGTGTTTAATGTGAGATTTTAGGTTTATCTGGCTAGGAGTTAGGCTGTGTTTAATGTTCACTAGGTATTTATATTGTTTGTAGGTATAAGACATTTCATTTTCCTCTACTTTCCTGTTTTTTGTCTTGTTTTGAGTTTCTTTAGAAACTTTTATTTAAAAAAATCTATTTCTTGTAATTTTCTCAGTTGTAATCTGTTATATTGGAGCCCTGTTTAGTAGAGAGGAGAAGTGTTCTATAATCATATGATGAAATCTGTTGGGTTTTTTAGTGGACCAGAGTTCCTGAACGGATCTTCAAAAGAATTTCTTAAGCCTTTTTCTTCCCTCCTCTCAGGCAGGTTAGAGGGGGCTGGAATTATTGCTCTTCCTCTAGGTCAGATTTCAAAATGGTTACTTTTCCCTTTTCCCTACTCAAAATGGAGGGGATTTTACTCTAATAAAAACCAGGTGGAGCTCCTTTTCTCACCTATATTCTTCCTTAAGACTGAGCCCTCACGAGTTAAAGCTCAGGTTAGTTCACTCTCGGTCTCCAGCAGTTTGCTAATTACTTTTAAAGTGTTCCTTCCAGTTATTGGCTCTAGAGTAAATATAGCTCCATATGTCTATATTCACATGTTTCTTCAGTTTTTCTGGAGGTGTTGTGACCTGTGAACTCAGTTTTCCAGTGCTTCTAAGAGTAGTTGATTTTCAGTTGTTCTGCTTTTTTTCTTGTGAGGATGGGAGTAATGATTTCCAAGCTATTTACTTAATAGAGTGGAACAAAGATGTCTTCTTTATTTTTTTAATGAGAGTTGTATTGAGATGTATAATTCATGTACATATTCACCCTTTAAAAATGCACAATTTGGTAATTTTTACTATATTCACAGAGTTATGCAACCCTTACTATTTAATTTTTAAACATTTTTGTCACCTGAAAAAGGAACCCCAAAACACTCACTCCTCCCAGTTCCAGGCAGCAACTAACTATTTTGTTTTTATGGATTTACTTATTCTGGACATTTCATATAAATGGAATTATACAAAATGTGACCTCTCGTTTCTGACTTCTTTATCTTAACATAATGTTTTAAAGGTTGATTTATGCTGTATCATATATCAATACTCCATTCCTTTTTGTTGCCAAATTAATATTCCATTGTATTAATATATCACATTTTGTTTATCCATTGGTTGGTGGAAACACTTTTTGACTGTTAAGAATATTGCTGTTATGAACAATTGTGTAACATTATAGTATGGCTATGTGTTTTCATTTTTATTGCAGAAAATGGGAGTGTAATTTCTGGGTCATAGATACCCTATGATTAACTTTTTGAGGAGCTGCCAGACTGTTTTCCAAAGTGGCTGTACCATTTTACTTACTACCAGCTATGATAGTTGCAGTTTCTCCACATTCTTGTCAACACGTATCTTCTTGATTCTAGCCATCCTAGTGTATGTAAAATGAGAGCTCATAGTGTCTTTTGATTTGCATCTCTAATTACTAATGATTAACATAGTTTTACTTGCTTATTGGACATTTATACATCTTTGAAGAAATGTCTATTCAGATCCTTTGCCCATTGTTTTAGTAGGGTTTTCCTTTTATTGAGCTGTAAGAGTTCTTTATATATACTGGAAAAAGGTACCCTATCAGATATATGATTTGCATATATTTTCTGCCATTCTGTGAATTGTCTTTTAGTTTCCTTGACAGTATCCTTTAAATCACAAAAATTTTAAATTTTATGGAGTCTAGTTTGTCTACCTTTTTTTTTTTTTTTTTCCTGAGATGGAATCTTGCTCTGTCTCCCAGGCTGGAGTGCAGTGGTATGATCTTGGCTAACTGCAAGCTCCACCTCCCGGGTTCACACCATTCTCCTGCCTCAGCCTCCCAAGTAGCTGGGACTACAGGCGCCCACCACCACACCCGTCTAATTTTGTTTTTGTATTTTTAGTAGAGACGGGGTTTCACCGTGTTAGCCAGGATGGTCTCGATCTCCTGACCTCGTGATCTGCCTGCCTCAGCCTCCCAAAGTGCTGGGATTACAGGCGTGAGCCACCGCACCTGGCCTAGTTTGTCTATTTTTTTCTTGTGTTTCTTCTGCTTCTGATGTCATATCTAAAAGACCATTGTCTTAAGCCACTATCACAAAGATTTAACATCAGTGTTTTCATCTAAGAGTTTCATAGTTTTAGCTCTTCAGTTAGCTCTCTAATCCATTTTGTGTTAATTTTTATGTATGGTGTGAGATAAGGATCCAGCTACATTCTTTTTGAAAATTTTTTTTTATTTTTGAGACAGAATCTTAATCTGTCACCCAGGCCAGAGTGCAGTGGCACAATCTGAGTTCACTGCAACCTCCGCCTCCCAGGCTCAAGCAATTCTAATGCCTCAGCCTCCCGAGAAGCTGGGACTACAGGCATGTGCCGCTGCACCTGGCTAATTTTTGTGTTTTTAGTAGAGATAGGCTTTTGCTATGTCGGCTAGGCTGGTCTTGAACTCCTGACTTCAAGTGATCCACCCACCACCTTGGCCTTTCAAAGCGCGGGGATTATAGGCTTGAGCCACTGTGCCCGACCTCAGCTGCATTCATTTGCATTTGTATGTTTTCCCAGTACCATTTGTTGAAAAAAAAAAAAAAAACCAGTTCTTTCCCCACTGGATTGTTTTTTCCTGCTTGTCAAAAATCAATTCATCTACCAGATGCTGTGGCTCACGCCTGTAATCCCAACACTTTGGGAGGCCAAGGTGGGCAGTATTGCTTGAGCCCAGGAGTTTGAGACTAGCCTGGGCAACATGGAGAACCCCTGTCTGTACGAAAAATGCGAAAAAAAGTTAGCCAGGCATGGTGGCATGCAACTGTAGTCCCAGCTACTCGGGGGCTGAGGTGTGAGGATCACCTAATCGGGAGAAAAAAGGCTGCAGTAAGCTGTGGTCATGCCACTGCACTGCAGCCTGGTTAAAGTGGGACCTTACTTGTCGCAAAACAACAACAATAACAAAATTAATTGATCATAAATACAAGAGTTTCTGAAATCTCAATTCTATGGCATTGATCTCTATGTCTGTTTTTAAGCCAGCAACACATTCTCTTGGTTACTGTAGCTTTTTATTGAGTTTTAAAATTGGAATGTGTGAGTCTTCCAACTTTTTTGTTCTTTTTCAAGATTATTTTGGCTCTACTGGGCCCTTGCATTTGTGTATGATTTCAGGATCAGTTTGTCAATTTCTGCAGCAAAGCAAGTTAGGATTTTGATAGGGTTTGTGTTGAATCTCTAGATTAATTTGGGGAGTATTGCTATTTTAACAGCATTTAGTCTTCAAATCCATGAATATGGCATGGGGAGTCTTTCCATTTACTTAGGAGTTCTTTCATTTTTTTCAACAATGTTGTTTTTAGTGTTCAGGTTTCACACTTCTTTTGTTATATTTATTCCTAAGTATTCTTTTTTTTTATTCTGTTCCAAATGAAAGTATTTTCTTAAATTCATTTTCAAATTATTTCTAGTGTGTAGAAATACAACTGATTTTTGCATATTAATCTTGTATCTTGTAGTCTTGTTGAACTTGATTACTTTCAATAATTTTGGGGGAGGAGATTCTTTAGGATTTTCTATATACAAAATTGTGCCATCTGTCAATAGAGGATGCTTATTTCTTGCTTTCTGATCTGATGGCTTTTATGTCTTTTTCTTGCCCTCTTGCCCAGGGTAGAGATTTCAGTACTATGTTGAATAGAAGTGGTGAGAGAAGACATCCTTTTTTTTTGTCCCTAATCTTAAGGTCAAAGTATTCAGTCTTTTACCACTAAGTATGCTATTAGCTGGGGATTTTTCATAGATGTTCTTTATCAGTGCGAGGAAGTTTCCTTCTGTTTCAAGCTTGCTGAGTCATGATTTTTCATGATTTTTTTTAAATCGTGAAAGGGTGATGAGTTTTGTGAAATTCTTTTTCTATGCCTGTTGAGATGATTATATGGATTTTGTTCTTTATTTTCTTAATATATTACATTGATTTTTGTTTGTTAAACGAACTTCATGTTTTTGGGATAAATCCCATTTGGTCATGATTTATAATCTTTTTTATGTGTTGCTGGATTTGATTTCCTAGTAATTTGTTGAGGATTTTTGCATTTGTATTAATGAAGGATATTTTTTCTGTAGCTTTTTTGTGATGCCTTTATCTAGTTTTGGTAACAAGGTAGTACTGGCTTTGTAGAATGAGTTAGGAAGTATTTCTAGCTTTTTTTGGAAGAGTCTGGGAAAGATTAATGTTAATTTTTATGTTTGGTAGATTTCCCCAGTGAAGCCATCTGAGCACGGGCTTGTCTTTGTGTTTTAAAATTACTATGCAGTTTCAGTAGTTTGTGTCTTTCTAGGAATTTGTCCATTTAAAGGAGGTTATGTAATTCATTGTTCATAGTATTTAATAATTGTTTTCTTATGATCCTTTTTAGTTTAGTAGTAATACTCTTTTAATTCCTGATGTTTAGTAATTTGAGTCTTCTTTTATTTTTCTTGCTTAGTAGAACCTACTTTTGAATTTGTGGATTCTATTGTTTTTCTAGTCTCTCCTCTTATTTCTCCCCTAATCTTTATAATTCCTTTTCTGGTACCTGCTTTGGGTTTAGTTCATTCTTAATGGTAGAAATTGGATTACTAATTAGAGATCTTTCTTTTTTATTTAATTTTAATTTTTGACAACAGTAACAAAAAGTGTGTTGTGTAAGAATGGGGATACGTTCTGAAGAATGTGTTGTTAGGTGATTTTGTCATTGTAGGAATATCATAGAATGTACTTACACAAACCTAAATGGTATAGACCATACCACATGGCTTATTAAACACCTAGGCCATGTTGTGTGGTCTATTGCTCTGCTCCTAGGCTACAAAACTGAATAGCTTGTTATTGTGTTACAACAGGGAATTGTAACACAATGGTTTTGTGTATCTAAATACATCACATAGGAAAGATACAGTAAAAATGTGTGGTATAAAAGATTTAAAATGGCATACTTGTATAGAACAGCTCCATTATAATCTTATAGGACCATTGTTGTACATGCGGTCTGTTGTTGACCGAAACATTTGTTATGTGGAACATCACTGTAAATAGGTTTTTAAAAGTGTTTCTTGCATTGCCAGCATGTGATACATATACTAACTTAATCAAGAATGTAATAGATCAAAGATGCATTAAAATCTTAATAAGGTAGTCATTAATATACTGCCAAAAGGTATAGCAGAAAACTAATAATGGCCATAAAACAAAAATAAGAATTAAAAAGAACACAGAAAAAGATGGAGAGAACAGATGGACAGATAGCAAGATAGTAGGCTTAAGCCTATCAATAATAGGAATTAAACTAGAATGCTGTTAGTCTCCATTGTATGTTAGGCACAAACATTACTTACATAACTGTTAATAAATGCATAATTTGTGATGATCTACGTTGACATATTGACCTGAAAAATCTTCATGTTCATTGCTCTTGGTAAACACATAGTACCACAATAATAAGTTTCTTGTTCACATAAATTTTGCCTGTCCCTCACTGTTGGATTGAGTTTGTTTTTATATGTCACATAGCCTTCATATATCTACCAGCTATTCAGTTTACTGTGAGTCATGAGCCACACCCAGCCACAACTGGTATTACAAATTTCCCTTTGTCAGATAACCCTCCTTCCATCACTTCACAGTAACTCACAAGTGGTAACTCTTTTGACACCCATTTCTCAGGCATAAACTTAGGTGTTTTTCAAGGTAAAATACTCACTTTCTTTTAGTATTTGTTCCATAACAATTTTTTGTTGTTGTTGTTGTTTTGAGACAAGGCCTCTGTCACCCAGACTGGAGTGCAGTAGTGCCATCATGTCTTACTGCAGCCTCGACCTCTCAGGCTCAAGTGATCCTCCCGAGTAGCTGGGACTACAGGCAATGCACCACCCTGCCAATCTTTTTTTTTTTTTTTTTTTTTTGGAGAGGCGGGGTCCCAGGCTGGTCTTGAACTCCTGGACTCAAGCGCTCCTCTCACCGTGGCCTCCCAGTTTTGTTTTCCTTTGGGATTACAGGCATGAGCCACTGTGCCTGGCCTATTCCTTAATAATTTAATTGGTGTAAAATTGTTTTTATTGGGTTCTTATCTTTTCAAAAATGTGTTACTGACATTTTTGCATGCTGTGCTTCCAACCCCATTTCCTTCGTAAACCTTGTAGCTTTTATTGCATGATTTTGTATAATGTGATTTTTTTGAAACTCATATGTCATGATATAGCGGACCTGACTATAATTATTTTATAAGGTATCTCTTTATTCCTCTTTTCATCAGTTGATCCATCTTAGTCTTTGATACATTTCAGTGTAGGTATACTTCCCTTCTAATCACTACAGCATGTATATCATTAACTAGAGTTTGATGTCAGCTTACTTCTCTTTTTGTGTGTGTGTATGTGGTACAGTTTACATTTGGTGAAATGCACACATCTTAAGTGTACTCTTTGATAAGTTTTGCAGATGCGTATGCCCATGAAATGCAAACCTCTATCAAAGTATAGAACATCATCATTCTCAGAAATGTTCCCTCATGCTCCTTCCTAGTTAGGCCCTTGAGCCACCCTTTCAGAGGCAGCCACTGTTTTGACTTGTTTACTACCGTAGATTGGTTTTTCTTGTTGCAAAATTTCATATAAAAGGAATTATATGGCATATGCTCTTCTTGTATGTAAAGCTTCCTTGAGTCAGCATGACATTTTGAGATTGATCCATTTGTGTTTATCAGTAATTGTATTTTTGTTTTTGTTGCTGAGTAGAATATACCACAATTTGTATATCTGTTCGCTTGTTGATGGATATCCAGGCTGTTTCAAGTTTTTCACTGTTGTGAAGAAATCTGCCATGAACCTATTTGTACAAATTTTTTTAGTAGACACATCTTCATTTTTCTTATGAGTGGTATTGCTGGGTCATAGGGTAGGCAGGTGTTCAGTTCTATGAGCAACTGCCAGCCTTTGTTTCAGAGGTTTTATTGTTTTAAATTCCCACCAAAAACATATGAAAGTTCCTGTTGTGCCATATGCTTGGCAACACTGATCTTGTTGGTTTTATAAATTTTAATTATTCTGGCAGGTATGCAGTTGTATCTCAGTGTGGTTTTAATTTGCATTTTCCTGATGACTGACAATTTGGAGCACTTTTTCATGTACTCCTTGGCTGTTTGCAGTATCTTATTTTGTGAAATATCTATTCAGATCTTTTGTTCATTTTTGAAAATTGGATCATCTATGTCTTTTGTTAAGTTTTAAATTTTGCTAAAGTTTTATTTATGAGTTTACTCTTTTATGGGTCTTCCTTTTTGTGTCCTAATAAATCTTTGCTTTATCCTCAAGTCATTAAGATAGTTTTACATGTTTTCTTATAGAACCTTTATAGTTGTTAACATTTATATTTAGGACTGTGATTCATCTTCATTTGATTTTTGTGTATTGTGTGAGATAGAGATTAAGGCTTACTTTTTTCCACATGGATGCCAGTTATCTTATTACTATTTGTTCAAAAGACTTTCCATCCTCTTTTGGACTGTCTAGGCACTTTTGTAAAATATTAAATGACTATAAATGTGGGTCTCTTTCTAGACTCCTTAATCTGTTGCATTGATCTATTTGTTGATCCTTAAGCCAGTACCATACTGTTTAGATTACTCAGCCCATGCTATGTTTTGAAGTCAGATTGTGTAAATTCTACAGCTTTCCAAGCTTTTTTGGGATGTTTTAGATCCTTCACATTTCCATATACATTTTACTTATTTAATTTTAATTTTTTATAGCTGCATAATAGGTGTCCCTGTTTTGGGGGTACAGTGATAATACATTCATATAATTGTAAAGATCAAATCAGTGTATTGGGGGTATCTCTTACCTTAAATATTTGTCTTTATGCTGGAAACATTTGAATTATTCTCTTCTAGCTATTTTGAAATGTGCAATAGAATATTGTGAACTATAGTCATCTTACTGATCTAACACTAGGTCTTATTTCTTCTATTAAGCTGTATATGTACATTCATTAATCAGCTTCTATATACACTTTAGAATCAGCTTTTCAGATTAAAAAAAAAGAAAAAGAAAAGCCTATTGTGGTTATGCTTTGGATTGTGTTGACTCTGTGATCAGTTTGAAGAGAATTGCAGTTGAGGTGCCCAATTCGTAGACATGATATGTTTTGCCATTTATTTACGTCTTTTAAGATTTCCCAAAGTGATGTTTGGTAATTTTTAGTAGAGAGGGCTGCATGGCTTTTGTTCGGTGTTTTATGTTTTCTGATGCTGTTGTGGATAGAATTGGTTTTTTAAATTTTGTTTTTCTAGTATTTGCTGCCAAATACAGTGGACTTTGTATATTAACTTTGTATCCTGCAACCTTCCTAAATTCACTTATTGCAGTTATTTTGTAGATTCCTTAGGATTTTCTTTATAAACAGTCATATCATCTGTACATAGAGCCAGCTTTATTTCTCTTTGATTTTTATGCATTTTATTTCTCTTTTTTGCCTTGTTGAAATGGCTAGGATTTGTAGTATGGTGTTGAATACGAGTGGTGAGCATTGGCCTTCTTGCTTTTTTGTTGGTCTTTGGAGAATAGTGTTCAGTATTTCACTATTAAGCATGTAAGTTGTAGAGTTTTTGTAGGTACAGGTTGAAGAAGTTCCCTTGTTAGTTTGCCAAGTATATTTATTTTGAACGGTGTTAAATTGTATCAGGTGTTTTCACTGCAGCTATTTCATGATAGGAATTTTCCCCTAGTATAGTAAAATACATTGATTGGTTTTGAATGTTAAACCAATCTTTTGTTCTTGGGTTAAACACTGTCTAGTAATCATATGTTATCGTTTTGATACATTATTAGAATTTCTTTTTATTTACTGACCTTTATGTCTCTGCTATTTTTAGCCATTCTAGATTTTGTATATCTTTTTTCATAACCTGTTGAGAATTAATATTGAACCATTTTATGTAAAATATAGAAACTTGCATTTCTACATTTATCACTTCCTCCTGTCCTTGCTGTAATTGTCATATGTATTACATCTATGGTATGTTATAAACTACACAATACATGTTACCATTTTTGCTTTAAAGAGTCATATTTTAGGAAAATTAAGAGCATTTTTTAAAGTGTAGGTTTGCTAGCAACACATTATGTTTTTCTTTTATCTGAAAATGTGTTTGTTTCACTTTTATTCTTAAGAATATTTCCCTTGAAAATAACATTTTGTGTTGGCAGGCTTTTGGGGTTTTTTTCTTTTTAGCACTTTTAAAGATTTCATTCCACTGTCTTCTGGCCTTCATATTTTCTAATAAGTCAGTGGAAATTCAACTCAGTGTTCCTGTGAAAGTAATATGTCGTTTTTCTCTAGCTGTTTTCTGCACTTTTTTTCTTTTTTGTTAGTTTTCAGCAGTTCAGCTGTGATTTGTGCCTAGGTGTGGTTTTCTTTTTATTTAATTAATGTTTGCTGAGCTTCTTGAATCTATACGTTTTTGTCTTTTACCAAATTTGGGGAATTATTTTCAATTTCTTTTCTGTCCTATTCTCTTTTTCCTTGGGATTGGTTATATGTATTTTGATACTGTTCCAAGGACTCTTTCCCCCCATACCCCTATCTTTTTTTCTCTGTCCTTCAGATAAGGTCTGTTTTCATGTTACTATTTGTTTTGCCATCTTCAGTCTGCCATTAAGTACATCAGTAAAGATTTATTTCATACAGTTTTCAGCTCCAGAATTTCTGTTTGGTTCTTGTTTTTGTTTGGGCTGCAGTAACAAAACACCTTAGGCCAGGTAATTTATTGTATAAACAGCATACATTTATTGCTCACAGTTCTGGAGGCTTGAAAGCCCAAGATTAAAAGGTTCCAGCAGATTCAGTTTCTGGTGAGAACTCTCTGCTTCATAGAAAACACCTATGTGTCCTTACATGGGGGCAAACAAGCCTTCTCATGCCTCTTTTATAAGGGCAAAAATCCCATTCCTGAGGGTGGAGCCTTCATGACCTCCCAGAGGCCCCACCTCAGAATACCACCACATTAGGGACTGGGTTTCAACATAAGAATTTTGGGGGACACACGCATTCAGACCACAGTAGTCCCTTTTTATTGATTCTTTTTCTTTTCTGGAATTTCTTTTCATTCAAAGCGAGAGTATTTCTCCCTACATCTTGTGCATTGTAACAGTACCTGGTTTAAATTTTTTTGTCTGCTAATTCTCACATCTGGATTGTCTCAGGGCCATTCCCTGTTTGTGCTTTCTTTTGAGCATGGATATTTTTTGTTCCTTTGTATGTCGGGTAATTGTGTCCTAGCACATTATGTATGGATGATAGATTTTAAAACTCTGAATAGTATTTTTTAAATTGATAATGACTTTTAGTGATATATTTTGTCATTTTCTGTGCTGATTGTTTCCTTGTCCATGCTTTTCTTCTATTTTCACTTGTCTCCCTGCTGCCGAAGTATGCCCTCAGATAGTTCTTTTGTGACAGTCTGTGTATAGTAAACCATTAGCTTTTATGTGTCTTAAAATATCTTATTTTTTCCCTCATTCTTGCTGCATTACCTGGGACCTAAGTTCTAGGTAGACAGTTACTTTACTTCCAATGCTTTGAACATATTGTGCCATTGTTTTTCGTCATCAGTTGTTGCTGGGGAGAAGTCTGAAGTCAGTCTAATTGCCATTTCTTGCTAGGTAATCTGCTTTTCTTTCTGGTAGCTTTTAAGATTATGCCCGTGATTGATATTCTACGGTGTGTCTTATGTGTGACTTAATTTTTATCTTCCTCAGTATGTAGTGTGTATTTTCAATTCAACAGCATGTTTTTCAATTCTGGAAAATTACTATCTAAATTATCTCAGCAAATATTGGTACACCACTGTCCTTATATCTTAGTGATTATGTTTTTTTCTTTTAGTATATTCCTAAATATACTTATTTTTATGTTTTTTTAAAATCATACTATCCATTGGGTGATATCATCTAGAATGAATTAATGTTCCAGCCATTTATTTTATTGGTCTTTCTCTTTTTTTCTCATTTTTTTTCCCACATGCCTGTTGTGTCACATTTGTTGATATTATATTTTAGAATTTTGTCCTTGCAGCCTTATTTTGATTGGGAAGTTTAACATTTTTCTTCATTTTGCTCATCTGTCTTTTTCTATGCTTATTTTCTTTCTTACAGTTTTTACTTGATTTTCAATTCATTCCTCCCAATCCAAAATTAGGTTTGTATTAGAGTTTCCGGGTTCTTGCTTCAGCATGATATTGAGAGTATTGCAGGTTCTGTCATGGATCCATTCAATAACTAACTGGTTTAGATCCTGGTTAAGAGGTTTCTCCTCTCTCTTTCCCCTTAACTACACCACAATGTCAAATAAGCTCTAGCTTAGGCAACAGGTGATTTCAGTATATTCTTAGCTTCCTTTCAAGAGGAGAAGGCTATTCCAGCCTTTGGCTTTAAGCAGTAAGCATAGCTAATACTCCTCTTATGGAACATTTTTAGTCCTTGTTTACCCAGAGGAGGGGGAACTTTGAGCCACTATTGAGTGCTCATAGACTCAGAGCTTTGCAGGTCCACAGCTTGTATCCCCATTCACAGCCTTGTGTTTCTTCTCATCTTCTTGTGACTTAGCCTTTTTAAATAAAATGTAATACTTAACATTTTATATTGTACTTCTAGCGAAGGGGCTGAATCAAAATACAAACTTAATGAGCCTTCTTGACTAGACATCTATGTGTTGTTTCTTAATGTTTTGTCACTCTTGTCTCACTTGGCATATGCTCATAGTAGTAATATTGCTCTTGTGAATCTGAGTTTTAATTTCTAGTAGGGAAAACTCTGAGTTTTCTTTTTTAAAATTTTGTCTTGATCAAAATTATATATTTTTACATATGAACTTTGAAATAATTTTGCTCAGTTTTAAAACATCTGTTGGAATATGTCTTGAAATGTATAAATGTATGTCTACATCATTTTAGAAAGGTTGTCCTCCTTTTTTTGTTTTTGCCCTCCAGCCTGAGTGACAAGAGTCCTGGTCTGTCACTCAGGGTGGAGTGCAGTAGTGTGATCATTCATGTCTCACTGCAGCCTCAACCTCCTGGGGTCAAGCAGTCCTCCCACCTCAGCCCCGCACATAGCTAGGACCACAGGTGTGCACCACCGCACACAGCTGATGGTTTTGTTTTTTTTTGAGACAAGGTTTCCCAATGTTGCCCAGGCTGGTCTTGAATTCTTGGGCTCAAAAGATCCTCCTGCTTCAGTCTCTGAAAGTGCTGGGATTCCAGGTGTGAGCCTCTGTGCCTATCTGAAAGATTGCCATTTTTATGCTCTCAAGTTATCCAGATGTTTACTATATCCATTTATATACAGCTTTTAATATGTAATTTTGAGCCTTCCTTGAGAACCTTATTCCTGTTTTATGTTTTCTGTAGTTATTGTGGCTGTCCAGCTGGCTATACTAGAAGAAATATTAAAATGTTCCTCTTATATGTAGTCACTTTGCCAGAATGCCTAAATAATTATAAAAGGTTTTGGTAGATTCTGTGGTTTTCTATGTATATAATCATACCAACTACAAATAAAGGTACTTTTATATCTTTTAACATTTATGCTAGTCATTTAGTTTTCTTATTAAGCTTTCTAAAGCCCCTAAAACAGTATTTAACAATTATAGGCATCTCTTTGTTCTTGATTTTAGTGGAAATGCCTTCAGTGTGTTTTACTGTTGAATATCTTGCTTGCTGTATTTGGGGGAAAAGTCTCATAGTTAAATAATTTCCTTTTATTCTTATTTTATTGGAGTTCTTATTAGGAATGGTGGCTGAATTTTATCAAATGCCATTTAAAACCTTGATAACAATAATGGGCAATTAGCCTTTTAACAAACTGGATTCAGTTTGCTTTTTATTTTTTCTTTTTGTGTTCATACTTACAAGTGTATTATGTTATGTTTTCTTCCTTTGAACTATCTTTATCAGGTTTTGTTGTTAATGTTTTATAAGCACTTGAAAAATAACTGAATACCTTAATAATCTTTCCTTGTGTATTGTGTGGAGATTGTTTTGTTCTAACTTTATAAATTGATAATAAACCTCTGTTTAGGTAGATTTTGTCAGTTTGCTCAGTTTTAGAAAGCTAGTATAGAAAATACATACCTTGGGGTAATTTTATTAAGATATTTTTATGTGAGTTTGAAATTTTTTCCAAATATGAATCCATATTTCCGTGTGTGTGTGTGTGTGTGTGTGTGTGTGTGTGTGTGTGTGGTCTAAATTTGTACTGTGCCCCTTGGGAAACACATTTGTTTCCTTAACATTTTTTTTCCTTCTGCAATCCCTCTGTGCTTTTTTGTGAGAAATCTTAATCCCAAACATTTATCTGTAAATAAGTTGGAGAGATTTTTTATAGGTGTCAGTAGAGTGCATAGCTGTATATTAATGCTTTGTGTGTATTTATGAATTATTACCATATGAGTTTGTGGTGAAGTCTGAGTATTACTGGTACTTAATATTGCCCGTTGTTGTTACATAATAAATTGTAATAAAATTTTTGTTGCTACCTTAGGAGTTCCAACTTGGGCTTGGTTCTGATATTGTTTGAGACTGTTTGGTAATTTATACATATATGACTGTAATAATGTCCTTTTCTTCTCTCCCCCCACCTCCGCCAACAGTTACATGGGAATTGGTCTTTCTGCTCAAGGTGTGAACATGAATAGACTACCAGGTACACTTGTAATTGAATTACAGTATTATGTCTTATGAGTAGCTCTTTCTGGTTAAAATTTTCAAGTAAGAAATTGTAATATTTAAAGATACTGATTTTCTGTGTTTTTAATCATCATTATGAATTTTAAGTGAAAGCTGAGTGGGGTTTTTTTGTTTTGTTTTGTTTTTGAGACAGAGTCTCACTGTGTCACCCAGGTTGAAGGGCAGTGGCGCAGTTTTGGCCCACTGCAACCTCTGCCTCCTGGGATCAAGCGGTTTTCCTGCCCTCAGCCTCCCAAGTAGCTGGGATCACAGGCATGCGCCACCAGGCCTGGCTAATTTTTGTATTTTTAGTAGAGATGGGGTTTTGCCATTTTGGCCAGGCTGGTCTCGAGCCCCTGACCTTAGGTGATCTACCTGCCTCGGCCTCCCAAACTGTTAGGATTACAGGCGTGAGCCACCATGCCCAGCCTGCTGAACGATTTCTAATAAATTTAAATTTCACACTATTTAGTAAAACATATAGTATATATATCATGCTTTTTTTGTATTTTTATATTTTTAAGTTTTAGTACATAGTAATATCAGCTACTTTAAATATTTTAATGTGGCTAGTTATATTGGCTACCCATCACATTTTTGACTTTTAACCCATCTTAATATTCAGGGAATATCGACTAATACTTAAAGTAAACTAAGGAAGAGATGAATTGAGATCCAGACCTGTTTCCCAGTACCACTTATGAGAAGGAAGTGATTCTTGGATTATGTCTTCTAATACTCTCTTTGCTAAAGTTAAAAATTAATTTTGGCGAGACTTTTTGAAGTACAAGGCAAAACTGTCAATGTAAAACTACATGAAGTACCTTAAACAAACCAAGACAATGTAGTTGCATCTGATTGTAATCACATATGTTACCTTGACATGCTTTGTTTTGTACCCTTTTGCTTAAAATTATACTTGAAAGAGGGTTTAATTGAGGTTTTTATTATTTGAAAACTCCTTATAGAAGTAACTGATAAGGTAAAAATCTCTTAATGATGATATAAACATATCTGTAGTGTGGTAAGACCACACCCTGTTTGGCTTTTATATTTGGATCACAGTCTTGAGAAACTTGCAGTGATTGAATAGGATGTAATCTCTTATGTTATATAAAACGTGTATGTGTTTCTTTAAATCAAAACAAAATTATTTTGGTGTATTAGCAAACGGAATATGCACAGAAAATGTGTCCTCCTGTGGTTGTTGCATTTATGTTTGTTTTTTCTGGTAGGGGGTTCTCTCTGTTTAATATTTGTTTTAGTGTTCTGTGTAGCTATTTTTCTTAAATTTGTAAACTGTATTTTAATATAGAATAAATTATGTAGTGTAATTGTTGAGAATTTAAATGTACATTGGGAATTTCATCTTTATATTATCTTGTACTGTTCTGATTTATCATAATCTTAGTGAATAAACCTAGTACAGAGGAACCTTTTCATTGTAAATATGCCGGAACTTTCTCCTTAGGTTGGGATAAGCATTCATATGGTTACCATGGGGATGATGGACATTCATTTTGTTCTTCCGGAACTGGACAACCTTATGGACCAACTTTCACTACTGGTGATGTCATTGGCTGTTGTGTTAATCTTATCAACAATACCTGCTTTTACACCAAGAATGGACATAGTTTAGGTACTGAGATAATATATTGCATGCAAAATAACCAAATATGGAGATTATTATACTTCCAGGATGGTAGTTGTATTTATTATGTGATTCTTCTTTGTAGATGAATGCCTCTGGAAATGGTTTCTTTCTTTTTCCCAGACAGAAGCTGAGGAAATGGTGAATATTTATATTCACCGTATTTATATTCTGTGAAGGCCATCTATATAATACATATATGTATAGGAGTTACTGTAGAAATAATCCCCACACTGAGATACTTATTCTAGAAATAGAAATGCCAAGAGTTTTCTGCTTTAAATTAAACGCTACACAGTATAATCTAATTCTCTGGGTAACAGGTGCTAAGAAAAAGGGGCAGTCAGTTGTTAGGATAGTGTGGGGAATAGTAACAAAGGAAGGGAAAGCTTGATGCCACAAGCATATGAAGGGCATCGACACACTCAAAGGTCAGATCTGCTAACAAAGATGGCTAAGTTGGTAACTACAAGTTTGTTCTATGGAAGGAAGCAGAATTAAACAAGCAAACAGTGACAAAACTGAGAATAAAAAAACTTCTGAAAATAAAATAGGTTATGGAAAACTTGAAACCCATACATTGTAAGACTTATAGTAAAGATTTTCAGTGGACTATTCATGTACTCACAGCACTTCAAATTTAAAGTTATATGTGGTCATTATATTCCTTTTTCTTAGAAGTTTTTTTTTAAACTATAGAAAATATAAAGGATAATAACACTGATGCTTTTTGTTTTATAAAAAAAGATTTCACCTTTTACTGCTGGAAAAATCTTTGACTCAAAGCAAATTATTTTTAATGAGGTAAAATGAAAGGAAGCATAAACTAAGTAACCCTAGAAGGCAGAAACTACTTATAAATAGTATTTAGAAATTAGACTTAAAGTAGTATGCTTAGACATATAATAGATGTTCTTTAACACAAAAGCTGTTTTTTCTGTTATTTCATAGTATAAAAGAAAATTCTGAATTTCTGGCTACATTGGCAATACTCTTTTAAAAGTGTTTCAATAAAGTTAACTTTTTTCATATTCAGCTTAGCATTTCTATTTCTGATTACTGATTTTTAATTCTGAAGTCCTTCTGTATTATCTGACTTAAAAGTTTTTCTCAAGTCCACAAGAGATCCTTTTCTCACTAGTACAATAATGTTAAGGACCCCATGCAAATTATGTATATTTGTGTGTGGTTTCATTGTTGTGGCCACCTGGTTTCCAAGAACAGTACAGGCCTCTTGAATTTATTTGTTGTTACTATTCTGACTGATCATATAATCTTAGTTGGCTTGACTGCTTAAGATGTTGGAAGTTTTGAATCCGGAGAAATCTGCTTTTAGGTGTGACTTTTGGCTCAAAAACCAAAAAATACATTTTTAAACAACCACAATCTCTTTAACATAAACTTTTTAAACTTTCCAGAGAAGAAATTTCATTTTGGGAGATAAGACAATCACAGGTGATAATGATTTTATTTTTTCCCTATTTTCACAAATATTTAAATTAAATTTTTCTCTTGGCTGAGAAAGCTATTTTTAAAATGTAAGACGTGTCTTTAAAAAGGTGCACCTAATAATGGAGTCACATTATAAATTTTTATTTTTTGTTTATTTATTTATTTATTTAATTTTTGAGACGGAGTGTCCTTCTGTCGCCAAGGCAGGAGTACAGTGATGCGATCTCAGCTCAGAACCTCTGCCTCCTAGTTTCAAGCGATTCTCCTTCCCCAGCCTCCTGAATAGCTGGGATTATAGGCACGCCATCACCCCCAGTTAATTTTTGTATTTTTAGTAGAGATGGGGTTTCACCGTGTTGTCTAGGCTGGTCTTGAACCTCTGACCTCAAGTGATACACCCGCCTCAGCCTTCCAAAGTGCTGGCATTACAGGCGTGAGCCACTGTGCCCAGCCCACATTTTAATTTTAAGTAAACCTGAATGTTTGGCATTATTCATTCTTAAATTTAATGAGTATTAAGCACATAGAGAGATGGTATAACAGTGGTTAGTAAGAGTTCTTTAGTCAGACTTGCCTGGGATTGACTCCCGGCCTATGCCAGGTAACCATATGTAAATTACTTAACATTTCTGTGCCTCAGTTTTCTCAGTTTGTCAAGTAGGATCACTGTAATACCTATCTCACTAAGGTGGTTAGACTAAACTGCAATAGTATGTGCACAGTTCTGGCATCTAGTGAATAACCATTAAATGTTATTTAGTATCATTGTTTGTCAGCCCCTGAGCTAGGTTCCTAGGATCCACTGGTAAACCATTGATGAGCAGAAATTACTTCTCTAGAACAGGAGTCTACAAGCTATGGCCAAGTTAGCCTCCTGTTTATTTTAAAATTTCATTAGCAACCAGCCACACCTACTTAAATGTTGTTTATGGTTGCTTTCCTGTTACAGTGGCAGAGTTGAATATTTGTGATAAAGACCATATGGCCTGGAAAGCAGAACATATTAGTAGTCCTTCATAGGAAAGCGTTGCCTACCTCTGGTCTAGGTTCTGGCATCTTCCAAGATAAAATACTATTAAATATTTAGTTACTATTCCCTTATACTTCCTAAATGGATAATCTGTGCCCAAAACCTGATACATCTTTAGTTTCTGTCTCATGGAAGATTTTCAGAATATATATTTGTTTACTATATAAAGAAAAATAGAAAGGTTTTATTTGAGAAAATAAGAGAAACTTTGCAGTATATAGGTTAATGTAATTTGATAATTTTTTACTTTGTTTTATTGAATATCGTTCACCAATTGAAGATCACTTTTCAAAAAGCCTGACAAATCAGGAAATTATGAATATAGAAAATTGCTTTCTGTGTAAAATTCAAATAGTTATGCCATCTTGTTAAAGTGGCATCTTTTCGTGGTCTGATTGAGCAAAAACATGTTGTGGTAACTATATTTGGCTGTGTTAAAAAATGTTAACCTTTGGAATTAATTTTGAATTTTTCGTTAGAGTTCTTGGTAAAGTGAAGATTTCAGTAATTACAAAGGATTTTTGCTAAAGATAGAATATACAGTCTTCATTATAACTAGACATCTTTGAGAAAAATTATTTTATGAAAAATATTAGAAATATGTATAGTTTATAGTATATTAAAATATTCTCTTGCTTTCTGTATTCTTTTTACTTTTGTGAAATTTTTGGGAAAGTTTTTTATTTGGGCTGATAGTGCTTGCTTTCTGTGTTATTAATGAAGTTAAATGTAATGATAATGTTTTACATGGGGAAAACAGGAACCCTAACTTTGCTTTCCTTTTAACAAGCCACCATGAATTTACTAGTTTTTAAAAATCATAAAAACAGGGCTTTACTAACTACAAAAGCATTAATTTTACACATTATTTTGAAAGTGTAAAATTTATTTTCAGTTTGTCTTTTAACTTTATTAATAAATAGAGTTAGATGTTTTCTGTTATTACAGCACAGTCATAGAGGAATAAAATGTCCAGTAGGAAGAGACCTTAAAAACAATTTAATGGAAATTCCCTCAGTTTTAAGATAGTGATCAAGACTGTAGAAGCAGTGGTGCTGGCTTGGTTTTAATGTTTGTTTTAGACTGGAAGAATTGAGATCAGTTGACTGACTCACCAGTACTGCTCTCCCATTATTCTAGAGCTAAATCTTTAAAAATATATCTACAGAAATACTTTATTATTTTCAGCTAAGTTGTATATTTGAATATTTAAAGGAGGTCGTTAAATTGTCACGTTGAGTTGACAGTAGACTTATTCCAATGATATTGCCATTGCTCAAGTTGTATCTAGAACATGACTGTTGTAATTACTGTCAAAAGGTATTCAAGAGAAATTCTAAACTGTGCAAAATCGTTCATCCTTTGAAGGAGGAATAGATTTTTCCCACGAGTAAATCATAAGTTAAAGAATTTACTTTCATAAGAAACATTTTTTAAAGAAGCAAAAATATACTGTATTTCCCCTTGTTTGCCTTTTATAACGGAAAAACTCTTTTCTTTCCAGCTAAAATTATTTAAAAGCTAAATCTAGATGATGATTATTAAACGGTGAGGCTACAAATTGCAACTTGGGGGTAAAAAATAAACTGACTGTTTTGCAACCAACTTTCTTAATGTGTTTTCTAATGTAGCTTTGAAGATATATCTAAAAGTATTTCAAAAATCCTGGAGACAATGGCAGCATCTCAGAAATAAAATTTGTGTATGACTAGCAAGGCTGATTATCTTGAAAGGGGACAGCGTTCGTTCACTCAGACATATGTTAGTATTATTGATTAAAAATTAGTCTTGTTATTTTTTATTTAGGCTTTAATGTTTTTTCTTTTGCCATTTGTTTCCTCCTTTTAGTTAGAAATTCAGCTTGTCAGTATAGTCTGCTTTGAAAAACAGCTTCTAATGCCACTTTTTTTTTTCTTTTTAGGTATTGCTTTCACTGACCTACCGGTAAGACTTTTTTTAAAAGCAGTTTTCCGTTTTTAATTACAGGAAGTATAAAGAAACTGATACTGGGCATATTTAGAAAGTTTAAAATACAGTCTTATTGATATTTATTAGGTTTATATGACATGCAAAGAAGAGATCTTTTCTCTAACCACCTTGGGTGTAGACCCTCAGAAATTAAGCTCCAACTTGCACTGGATTCATTGTATAAAGGAAAATAAATCAGAATTGATTTCCAAGTGTCTTTTTAAATGTCACCATTCATTCATTTGAAATGTATTTCCTTGGACTTTTCAGCAGAAGGCTGTATAGCAGTTATAATCGTTTATTCATCCAAGCTATATAGAGGCCTACTATGTGGCAGGTAAAGTGCTTGGAATATATTATTCAACAGGTAGTAAAGGTCTCTGCCCTCTTGGACTTTATAGTATTCAAGCTGTGAAAGAGAATGAGCAGTACAGGAAAAACAAGTAAAGTAGAACATATTTTAAGGGTGTTAAGTATACTTTGGAAAGAAAGGGAAAAAACAGAGAATGGGAATACCAACGGTAGGACACAAGGTTGTACAAGTTGCTCCCCTTTGCTCAAGGTGAGACTTGAGCTGAAGCTTTTGGAGAGGAGTGAGGGAGTCTGCCAAGTGGATATGTAGAGCAAGAGTTTTCCAGGCAGAGGGAGGTTAGAGAAAAGGTGCTCAGGCAGGAGCACAGATGGCTTGTTTGAAGAAGAGTGTGAAGTGTGGTAGAGAGGAGTGAGGAGGGCAGAGCATATGTAGTAGCAGATGATCAGAGATAATAATGGGGTTGGGGGTAAGCTATTAATAGATCATCTAGACCTGGGCAAGCCATTGGGAGGGCTTGGAAATTTACTCTGAGTGAAATACAAAGACATTGTGGACTTTTATTTGTCATGATAGGACTTCAGTTTTTGCGGGATCACTGTGATTGCTTAGTTGAAAAATAGACTAGGCCAGGCATGGTGGCTCACACCTGTAATCCCAGCACTTTGGGAGGCCGAGGTGGGCGGATCACGAGGTCAGGAGATCGAGACCATCCTGGCCAACACGGTGAACCCCCGTCTCTACTAAAAAAAAAAAAATACAAAAAATTAGCTGGGCGTGGTGGTTGGCGCCTGTAGTCCCAGCTACTCAGGAGGCTGAGGCAGGAAGGAGAATGGCGTGAACCCAGGAGGCGGAGCTTGCGGTGAGCCAAGATTGTGCCACTGCACTCCAGCCTGGGTGACAGAGCAAGCCTCTGTCTCAAAAAAAACAACAACAACAACAACAAAAAACTATATGGGAGTAAGGGTAGAAGCAAGGGGACCTGTGAGAAGACTATTGCAGAAATTCAAGCAAGGGGTTACAGTAACTCTCTTCAGTAGAGGTTTGATTCCACGTATCTTATTTACCAAACCCAAGGCACTGTCAGTTGTAATCTGCATCATCTGTGACACCAAGGGGGAAAAAAACTAACAAACTGTGACATAATGCCTCCCTTATCACTTAGCATTTTTATTTTATACTCACTGAATGATCTCTTAGGGTTATTTAAACTTAGATTTTAATATGTGTCTCTTTTTAGGTGTTGCACACCTAAAAAGGATGAGATAAGCAATATAAATTGATTAAGGTATTCCTAAAATTTCATGTTCAGAGTCTAACCTTTTAAATCAGTTTTTTAAAGAGTGGATGCCATGATTTTCTTTGATCTCACTCTGTCACCCAGGTTGGAGTGCAGTGGTGTGATCTTGGCTCACTGCAACCTCTGCTTCCCAGGCTCAAGGGATCCTCCTACCTCAGACTCCCAAGTAGCTGGGACCACAGGTGCACGCCAGCATGCCCGACTGATTTTTTGTATTTTTTGGTAGAGACGGGGTTTCGCCAGGTTGCCGAGGCTGATGCCCATGATTTTCTATGTGATACTATCTTCTCTGTCATCAAGAACATTTTTTAAGATTACTCTTATTATGTCTCTGGGATTAATCTCCGAGCTGCTGATTACATCGTGCACGTTTGATACTGTCACTTTCATGATGTTAACCGATATCACGAAAATGAAAATTTCATCAGGAAAAGCAACTCAGTCCCAAGAGTTTTTCAGTGAGCTCATTCTTTAACAAATCGCTCCTGTGCAGGCATTGACAGCTGTGTCATGACAGCTGCCTGACAATAGTAAGGTGTCATCAATTATAAAATGCATTCCAATTTTCAGAGATGTTTTGAGAGAGATGATGGAAGATTCAGAGGTAGAGAATAGATACCAAATCTATAGACTATTTATATCCCTTAATAAAATGCTAGGAAAAAACAGAAATCAAAATTATAATAGAAAATAATTTTAAGCCAAGGAATATTTGAGCCCTACCGATCAAAAGTACTCTTCAAGAAGCATTATTTGGCTCTGGGTGTCTGAGGTGGGGGGACTGCTTGAGGCCAGGAGTTCAACACCACTTTGGGCAATATAATGAGATCTCACCTCTACCAAAAAAAAAAAACCAAAAAAACACAACAACAACAACAAAAAACCCTGCCGCATTATTTAGTAAATAGTGATGGAATGAGTCTTTATTATTTATTTTTTTAAAATACATATTGTTAGGACAAAGTGTAAAGTAAGTTCTAGATGGATTAAAGAGTTAAATTTTTAAAAATCCCAAAATAATAGTAACAAAAATATGATTCTTTTAAAAATCCAACTGAAAACCAAGAGAATTGGCTAATGGATTGGATCTGAAAATTACATAAGGTCTGAGAATTGACAATTGTACTTAGCAGAGTAGAGGTCATTGGTGACCTGGACAAGAAAGTTTCAGCTGTGGGATGGAGACATCCTGATTGGAATGGATTTTAGGAAGAGGTGAGTTATAGGCAGTGGATAACTCTGGAGGACTTTGGCCATGGTGAGGAGTAAAGAAATGGAGTAGTAGCCAGTGGTGGAAGTGGGGGCAGTAGAAGAAAAAATTAAGTTAGGAGATTGAGCATGCTGATGAAAATGTCGGTGTCGCATAGAAAGAGGTAGACAGATGTGGAATTGAGGGGATGGGCTTTTGAGAAGAGCATTGTGGGGACAGGCAGAGTGTGTAGGTGCAGATTCTGGTTAGTGGGTTGATTTGGTCTTTAACAGTTAAGAGACTGGTGAGAATGCTGTAAGTTTCATTTGGAGTTGGTTAAAGGGTTTAGTGACTTTTTTTTTTTTTTCTTTCTGTTGTGGCACTAAGCATGTAAAACCAACTAGTCAGCGTGAGCTTTTGTTGTTGTTAGCTTTCGTTTTCTTGTTCATAGATAGCGGAGATCATTTGGAAAAAGCTTGGTTGCTTGTAGACATGTTGATTATTTTCTCTCCCACTTTTGAATCACCAGTTATGTTTTTTCCCTCAGGTAGCCAATGATCATGTGCAACTTCGTTGTAACAATGGGTACAGTGGTGGTTTTAGGTTTCCTTTTAGTATAGTATTTTTCATTTTTAATACTGTAAATCTTCTGCGACTTCCATAGGCTTCATATCAATTCTTCCTTTTAAAGGAAGCATCAAGGAAGTGTTTATATCTTCTATACGTGTGATCTCTCACAAGCTACCCATACCATTGAATCCCGAGAGAAAGTATATTTGCAGAAAAACCAGTTTACCTAGATTGTTCTGCACCTGTTACGGAATATAAGTGTTTATACAGCTTTGAAAACTTTAGATTTTTTTCAAAATAGTCTTTTTTCCTCAGCTTACCTCACCAGTTTGAGAAATGACATTAAGTATAACTAATTCAGTTTGGGATTTAATTATACAATTAAATTATGATAGTTGCACAGTTCTGTGAACATACTAAAAAACATTGAAGGCTGTTGCTTTTTAAAGGCTTTTGTTACAGTAGCTGTTCTCATTTTAAATGATGCTGTTTTCGAATTCTGGGCACTGACTTGAAATCTACTTTTTGTGGATGCATTATTTGTATAGTCATTTTTATTAAAAGAGATCTAATGTAGACCAAAGCTGTGCTATTGAGAATATAAGTTTATATTGTGTACATTTAGCTTTTAAGCAATTTCTAGATTGAAAGTATGTTTTGCAAGTTAATAGAAATGTTTTCCTATTCTTTTCATAAAGAACCTATTCTGTCTATATACTATTCTACATGGGCGGGAGTATTTTTCTAGAAGACATTATTACATATAAATCTACAGTGACAATGCACCTGCTGCATAGATGAACCTTGAAAACATGCTAAATAAAAGAAGCCAGCCATCTGGGTGCGGTGGCTCACGCCTGTAATTCTAGCACTTTGGGAGGCCGAGGCGGGCGGATCACGAGATCAAGAGATCAAGACCATCCTGGCCAACATGGTGAAACCCCATCTCTACTAAAAATACAAAAATTAGCCAGGAGTGGTGGCATGTGGCTGTAGTCCCATACTCGGGAGGCTGAGGCAGGAGAATTGCTTGAACTCGGAAGGCAGAGGTTGCAGTGAGCCGAGATTATGCCACTGCACTTCAGCCTGGGCGACAGAGTGAGACTCCATCTCAAAAAAAACAAAAACAAAAAAACAGTCATATAAGATCACATATTTTGTTGTTCCATTTATGCAAAATGTCCAGAATGGGCAGATCCATAGAGTTAGAAAGTAGATTAGTGGTTGCCAGGGGGAACGGGGAAATGGGAAGTGGCTGCTGATGGGTACTGGGTTTCTCTCTGGGGTGATGGGATTGTTACACAATTAAATTACAGTAGTTGCACAGTTCTGTGAACATACTAAAAAACATTGAAGGCCGTTGTTTTTTAAAATCTGTAATATGGCAAGTTAAGGACTATGTCCTTAATCCTCTTCTCCCAATTCTCCAGTTTTAAGGTTGAGTAAATGGTATAACAATTATACTTACTTTTCAGTGAGCCAAAACTGACTTAATATTACTAAAAGTTTTTTTTAATCTATATCAGATTACAGAAGTAATGTATAGTATTAAATACTTAAATGAGAAATGTTTATATATACAGAAATGTACAAAAGAGAAGTTCTTCATAATCCCAGTCTCTTTGGCTATAATGTTTGTTTTAACTTGAATATATATCCTTTTAGACTTCTTTCTAAACACATATAAGCCAGTGTGTTCATTTTTTGAATGTTTATGTGAAAGATAGGGTCATACCATATACAATATGTTATACCTTGCTTTAGTGTGTATAGGACATCTTTCTGTGTCCATATATACATTTTTCATTCTGTTCTTTTTGCCTGCTTTATGTTATCTTATTAACTTACTACCACAATTGATCAATTATAAAATGTACATTTTTTTCATATTTTAGTATTTCTGAAATGAGAATGCACTGTAGAATCAATGACTGGTCAGAGTTTAATTTGCAGTCTGTTTTCCTAGACACAAAATAGTGATGTTTGTTACTATTAGATTTTGAGATTTGATGAATGTGGTATAATATCACGTATCTGTGAATATTTTAAAATTTTGTTTGCATTACAAATAATGCTACAAGACATATCTTTGCACATACTTATTTTTGTAGGAATACACTCTTCCAAGTGAAATTACTTGGTCAATTTTAATAGATTTTTCCAGATTTCTTTATTAAAAGATTATGTCAGTTTACATTTCTGTGTACAGTAGATGAGAGGGTTATTTCCCCAACCCTTATCAGCATTGGGTATTCTCAGTCTTTCAAGTCTTAATCTGATGTGCAAAAGTTTTTAAATCTTGAACTTTTAATTGATTTTATTTTTAAGTGCGCATTAAAAATGTTCATCTAAAAAGTTGAGTGTGATTAAGCTTCTCTTTATGTGTTGTCATTTTTATTTCTTCTACAAATTGCCTACATAATTCATTGCCATTTTTAAGAATTTGAACTGGTAGTCTTTGTCCTCCTGAATTTTTTCTGTATTTGTAAAACACATTTTGCCATATGTGTGGCAGATTTTTTTTTCTAGAGAGTCATTTGTCTTTGCCATTTGTGGCATGTTTTGTCATAGGGAAGTTTTAAATTTTTATGAAATAGTTTTATCAGGGAATTCATGAATGTTGATTGTCTTTGATAGTGTTGATAGAATTATTTTTTCTGAATTTGTAAGAAAATTTAGATGAGCAGTCATTTTAAAAATGTCTTTATTTAGACAATACTGAATATCATCATTATAACTGAATATCATCATTATAAACTGCTTAATGAACAGAATTGTCTTTCACTCAATTGTGTTTGGCTTATATGCTTTTGTGTTAAAGTATCTCATAACTCTGTAGTGGTTTTTCTGTTTTGTTTTGTTTTGTTTTGTTTCTGTTTTTGTGTTTTTAAGACAGAGTTTCACTCTTGTTGCCCAGGCTGGAATGCAGTGGCACAATCTCGGCTCACCAGAACCTCCCCATCCCCGGTTCAAGCGATTGTCCTTCCTCAGCCTCCCGAGTAGCTGGGATTACAGGCATGCGCCACCACACCCACCTAATTTTGTATTTTTAGTAGAGGCGGGGTTTCACCATGTTGGTCAGGCTGGTCTTGTACTCCTGACCTGAGGTGATCTACCTGCCTTAGCCTCCCAAAGTGCTGGGATTACAGGCGTGAGCCACCATGCCTGGCCTGTTTCTATAAAGTCTTTAGGTCTCAGTTTTCTCATTGGTGAAATGGGAAGGCTGTACTATCTCACCTGTTTTTGGCTTAAAAGTTTATAAACTTGTTAGCTCTGTTGATTATTAAGAATCAATACATTTGCATACTTTGCTTTAACCATTTATTTCCATAATCCAGTAGTACTTTATATTTTTGATATTTTGACGTAATATTTTGTTTCTGATTTGTTCTGCTTGATTGAACGGTTGTTTTTAAACACACCCTCTTTGCATTTTACTGTGAAATCTATTTAACATCTTACATTCACACAGAAATTATCCGCTCTTGATCTTTACCTTGTTTTGTACTGAAAAATACTTGTTATAACTATTAAAGATATAAGACATAAATACAGAAAATGAAAATATGGTAGGATTTGGAGTTGCAAGAGGAAAAATCAGTTTTGGATGTGGTATCAGACAAACTTGTGTTCCAATTCCATCTCTGCCATTTGTTAGCAGAACGACCATGAGCAAGTTATTTAACCTTGAATCCTCATTTTCTCTGTCTTTGTAGTAGAAATAATAATAGTGGCCTCACAGAATTATGATTAAACCCTGGCATTTAGTAGCCACTCAGAAACTCATTCTCCCTTTAGATGTAACAACCAATTAGTGACATAGCCAAAAGAATGACCCCTCTATTTTTTGTTTACTTGAAGTTATCACCTTTTCATCTTGATTAACCTTGAAACCATGGAGTGTACCTGAATGCATTTCTGAGTTTGGGTATATTCAGACTCATCCTTTTCCTCCCTTGAAATACATATATTTGAGGTTTTGTGTGTTTTTTTTTAATATAGAGAATCTCCACTCTTCCTGGCACTGTATTTTGCTTATAGTTATGGTCTTATCCCCTTCCCTTTGTAAAGTTAGGCATCCCAAATGTACAGAATGAAAACAGTAAATTTAAGCTATTAAATGCCAGACTAGCTGAGATTATACTTTTATGATAACTAGCTTTAACATGCAGTTTATAGAAATGTATCATATATAAAATCTGGGATAAACCTGAGTTATGTGTTTATATTTCAATTTCTGTAACTACTATATGACATAATCTTAGAACAAGAATTACATGCACATATATTAGTAGCATAATACCACATGGTATAATACAACGTTATCCCTGAATAAATAAAACAGAGATCTTGGGTCTCTTTGTTTTTTCTTGATGATTAAATTGCAGGAAGTGATATTTTTTCATCTAACATATAATGTGTTTTTAGATCATTTGTTTTAGCCTTCTAATATTTTGATTGGGATTTTAAAATATGAAGTCAATTTATAGTTCTATTCTTTTAAATGTAACATTAAAATAATTATTAAATCTAACATAAAATGGATAGATGTTTAATGAAATATGTTATCTTACAGCCAAATTTGTATCCTACTGTGGGGCTTCAAACACCAGGAGAAGTGGTTGATGCCAATTTTGGGCAACATCCTTTCGTGTTTGATATAGAAGACTATATGCGGGAGTGGAGAACCAAAATCCAGGCACAGATAGATCGATTTCCTATTGGAGATCGAGAAGGAGAATGGCAGACCATGATACAAAAGTAAGAGTGAAGAAATTTGAATTGATGCTATTCAGAATCTGTTTTTTATAAGACATTTATTCTGTTGGTATCCACAGAAGCTTTTTAATCCACTAATTTATATACTGACATATATATTATATTATTGATTTTAATCTCTCAACAAAAAGTAATTTATTCCACTATTTAAACAAATTAAAAACAATTGACACACGTACAGAATTGTATTTCAGTCTGAATTAATTTGATGAAGGAAATAAAATGATGTTAGGTCACCTAGGCTAGGTTAATTCATTTGCTATTCTTAGTAATAGGATTTAATGATTTCTGTAGGTTATACAATTTAACTTTTAATAATGTTAATGGAAAAGATAAAGTGGAGAGATAATCTAGATTTTATAATCAGGATCTGTGGTTTTTGGACATGAACTTGGCTATGTCCAAGCTCTTACTATCTGAACTATCAGCAGTAGTTAAGTATAGACTTAAAATTTAAATAAATACCATTAAATTTAAAAAGTCCTCTTCACTATTATAATCCAGGTCAAGAAAATAGCAGACTTTCAGATACAGTTGGTCCAACACATTTCATCTTTAATGTCCTTATAATTGCTTTGAATATTCTTAACTTTAAAATTGTAATAAAATGTTGGGGGTATTTTTTAGAAAAGGAAGTGATTGGGAGACATGATGATGACTCTGAAATCACACTTCGTCCCTGGAGCTATTATCATCTGTATTACAGAGATTGGACACTAGTTTTTTTGTCCAGCCCAGTTGAGAATAGACAACCCTGATGCAGAATCCTATAGTCACCATGAAGTGAAGCTAGAATAGGTTGTTCTGGGGCCACACTGTTTTAATGCTCTGAAAATGGTTACCACTGAGTATCATGGCAAGATAGTAGAAAACATTTATCTTAACCTTATAACCAGGATCCTTCCACCCACTTCTTCACTGACTTGATGTTCACCATGAACTCTTGAGAAGTCCATTCTAAAAGGTCCCCTCCCCCTTAAATTAATTTGAACAATTGGTTAAAATAAGATGAAGATCTGTTTCTTAGACATTTTCCCCCCTTTCCTCCCTCTGCTCTTCGCCTCAGTCTCCTCCTGTGGTGAACCACTGCTTCCCACCATTTTCTAACTGGCCCTTAGTAGTGTCAGGTGGAGGCAAGTTTAAAAATTGACTGTTTGGAGATAACAGATATTTGGGTTAATATTGTTGCATCACCAGTTTTTCTAACCACATCTTGTGGGTAGATGTAAGTATATGTTTTGACTACCTGGTACCTTTTTAAAAGATTATTGTCTTGGAAATGTGTCACTTACATGTAAACCATATTTGATAAATCTCTTGGGTAAAACCATAGTAATTGATTTAGATTAGAAGGCTGATTCCTCCTTTAATTAGTAGTACACTTATAGACATGTTCTGGAAGATTGTCTCTCTGGATTCACCTTAGTATTCTGTACATACTTTGTGATCCCACTTCATTTAACCGGTGTGTAAAGAAGATGGTTGAACTCTGGAACATTAAGAGTTAATCTTTTATTTTAAAGTTGGTTATTTTACAGAATGCCAGCAATATTGGAATAAGTCATATGATAAAGTCAAAATAGAAATTATGGTTAGTAGGGCTGAATAATAAGATAGGAAGGGACCTGGGGGTAATGAGAGTCCAAGAATCAAAGAAAAGGTCACTTAATGTCCTTGATTCTCAAGTAATATTTATTTTAGGGAGAGTAGTCTCAACATAGCATTTGCAGTTATCTTTTCGAAAATAGTACATGAATAGAACAAAATGATGTTTTTCAAAAGCTTACTTTAAAGGTGAGGTTCTTAACGCCTTGTTTCAAGGAAATAGGTTCGTTTTTATAACACCAGAGTAGATTTTGTTTATATAAATTGTAGTATGAAGCATGTATTCTCTTCACTAAAAGATATATGTTTCTTCTTTTTATTTTAAGAATGGTTTCATCTTATTTAGTCCACCATGGGTACTGTGCCACAGCAGAGGCCTTTGCCAGATCTACAGACCAGACCGTTCTAGAAGAATTAGCTTCCATTAAGAATAGACAAAGTAAGGACACTGTGGTGCATGGCTAACATTTGTTTTCAGATTATAGATTTGGTTACTTTAATTTTTAGAAATTTTGTTTTTTTAATTAAAAAAATTTCAAATATATTAATTTAAAATGGATGCCTCTGAATTTTATTTTCACTGACATTTTTGAAGATCAGTTTAAAAATTCACATAGGACTATGTCAGAATTCTAATTCTAGAGAGATTTTACAGAAATTTTTCGAAGGAATGTCTTTACCATTTTTTTCTTAAAAGAAATGTTTTCTTAAGCTTTCAGGAAATAAACATTTAATAAAAAGATTTAAAAATAATAATAAAATAGTCCTGATTAGTTGGAGGAGATAGTATGTGAAAGAAATGTAAATATCTTTGAATTTAAATGGCTAATACAGTATTGATCATAAGTATTTATTATTTAGATCCTAGTGCTGGCCTCTGTGGCCAGAGATAAAACAGGTCCTGTATAACAATGGCAAGTCAGCATAACTGGTCCATAGTTAGCCATCCTAAAATTGGTGCTGTTTGTCCGTCAGGGTGGGTATGACTTGACAAGAGTATAGAGATGAAAACAAAATAGATGGGTGAAATTAATGGGTGAAAACAACTATTTCATAGGTCAAATTGCTGTAATAGCACTGATTACATTGTGTTGTAGTTAATTGTGTGCTGTCCTTTTCTACTATTTTAATAAGCTCTGTTGAACAGAGATCACTTACTCATTTTGTATCCTTATCATCTAATTTAACAAATACCAGATCAAGTGAATGCTCAATGAGTCTCTGTTAAATTGGAATCTTAGTCAAAAGCTAGCATTTTTCAGTCCTTTGTTCAGAAGATTATGTTTGATAAGGCATTTTAGTATCCCTTTAAAACAGTCTTTTTAATCTCAGTGTTTGAAACTTCAATATTGCATGATAGGTATTTTAACTACATTACTCGTATGTTTGTGATTTTTAAAAAAAAATTTGTGACAGTGCTTGTTTTTCTAATTTTCTAGTATGTCTGAAATGTTTCCTGGATTGCCTAATGGAAACTGTGATGTTAGAGAAAGAAATTGAAATTAATCATAATTTATTTAAAGATTTCTTACTAACTTTCTTTTCTGAGGTCCACTAAGTTTATGTTTTATCTACTTTTGTAAAAGTTAATCGTTTGCTTTCTTTTACTGAATAGGAATTCAGAAATTGGTATTAGCAGGAAGAATGGGAGAAGCCATTGAAACAACACAACAGTTATACCCAAGTTTACTTGAAAGAAATCCTAATCTCCTTTTCACATTAAAGTGAGTTTGCATAATAAAATGCTATATTTGTTATATATTATAAATATTTGTCATGTTATGTAATAAAAGACATTTTCGTGCTTTTGTAATTTGTTTTTTTCGTTTTTCAAGTATATACAATTTTGTGATGTCATTTAAGCAACATGTTATGAAAAATACTTTTGTGTTAAGGACCATAAGCAGAAGGTGTCTTTTGCTATGTATTTGCTTTTATTATTCTATTTATGTGTTTAAAAATGTGAAAATCTTATTTAGAAGATGGGTGTCTGTTTTTCCTTCTCAGAAGTACCTTACATTTAATCTCTCTGGCATTTTAAAAAATTGTGATAAAATATACATTAAATTTACCATTTTTTACATTCACATCATTGTGCAACCATCACCACCATCCGACTCCAGAACTTCTCCATCTTCCCAAACTGAAACTCTCTATTAAACACTAACCATCCATTCATCCCCCTAGCCCCTGGAAACCACCATTCTACATTTTGCCTCTATGAATTTGACTACCCATATAAGTAGAATCAGAGTATTTATTCTTCATTACTGGCTTATTTTAGTTAGTGTAATAGCCTTAAGGTTCATCTTTATTGTAGCATGTATAAGAATTTTCTTCCTTTTAAAGGCTGAATTTTACTCCATTCTTTGGATAATACTGCATTTTGTTTATCCATTCATCCACTGATGGACGCTTAAAGTTTGCTTCTACCTCTTGGCTATTATGAATAATTCTGCTGTGAACATAGGTGTACAAATATCTGAGTCCCTGCATTAGATATTTTTGGTTATATACCCAGAAGTGAACTTTCTGGATCATATGGTAATTCTATGTTTAACTATTTTTTTTTAATAATAGCCATCCTGATTTGACAATTTTAATTGGTTTTATGAATCTTTGTTACTTAAAAAATGAGATGTTACTGAGCTTCAGATTTCAACTTGTTAAGCAACAGGTATCCTTTGTAAGTCAAATGACAGAATTGTTTTGCTTTAGAGTAAGAATTTTAAATGAGGCCCGTTTTGGTTAAGAGGTTGGGAATGGGACGGGTGGGGAGAAAGGCTACGCTTTATATGTATCTCATATACATAAAATCATGTCTTTAGGCACAATTTGATTTGCTACCAGGCGCAAATGTTATTTTGATTAAATTACTTGTAGCCAAAAAAATGGGGTTCATATCTTCTTATAGGTAAATTTCCATTTGGTAAATCCTGATTAAAGGGGGTAATATTATTATAAGTGTCTATTACATTGTACTCTCATTTTTCTGGAAATTCTAAAATTCTAAGCATTAAAGTATAGGACACCATATTTAATATTTTTAGCTTACTAAAGACCAATCCTACTGATAAATCAAAGTTTTAAAAATATTTTTAGAAATCTGTTGCTATTAAATAAAAGGCCATTTGAAGATTATGTCTAAGTAAATTTTTCTTTTCTCCTTTAGAGTGCGTCAGTTTATAGAAATGGTGAATGGTACAGATAGTGAAGTACGATGTTTGGGAGGCCGAAGTCCAAAGTCTCAAGACAGTTATCCTGTTAGTCCTCGACCTTTTAGTAGTCCAAGTATGAGCCCCAGCCATGGAATGAATATCCACAATTTAGCATCAGGCAAAGGAAGCACCGCACATTTTTCAGGTGAGATTTAACTTATGACATTATTTTTAGATTTTTCCTCTTTATAATCTTAAACCTTTTTCCTTTTGAAAATCTGTATATTTCCAGCTGGGCACGGTGGCTCACGCTTGTAATCCCAGCACTTTGGGAGGCCAGGGTGGGCGGATCACGAGGTCAGGAGTTCGAGACCAGCCTGGCCAACATGGTGATAACCCCATCTCTACTAAAAATACAAAAATCAGCTGGGCATGGTGGCAGGTGCCTGTAGTCCCAGCTACTCGGGAGGCTGAGGCAGGAGAATTGCTTGAATCCTGGAGGCAGAGGTTGCAGTGAGCTGAGATCACGTCACTGCACTCCAGCCTGGGTGACACAGGGACACTCCATTTGTCTCAGAAAATCTGTATATTTCCTTTGTAGCTGTTTTCAAATGTGTATACTTAAGATTTTTCTGGGTGAAAAATTGTAGGTTCAGATTGACATGTTCTCAGTACCAGGAAGTCACTTGAAGAACAGCTGTCTGAGAATAGGTTATTAGCAGACCTTCCTAAATGAAAGTCAGCATTCACAATGAGTAGTCACTGGAATTAAATTATTGATTTTTAATAGTGAAAAGGTAATTGTGTGTTTTAATAAAATATAAATTTAAAGGTGATGTGGCTGTGATACCTTATGCCACTGGTTACCACATCTAGCTGGGCTGCCCCTGCCTCCCTCCTCTCCCCCCACCCCCAACCTTTCCCAACCAAGCCTCTTGCAAAAGTCAGCTCTGCCTAGTTCGTTTTCTCCCATCCGTTTTTTGGCTCACCAGTCTTACTCTCTGTGACTTTGGGCCTTCTCTTAATTAAAATTCTCTCCTTTCTTGGCTTTTGTGACATCACTTCTACAGGTTTTTTTGGTTTTCTTTTTGTTTCTTTTTAAAGAGTTGGAGTCTCGCAATGTTTCTGATGCTGGTCTCAAACTCCTGGCCTCAAGCACTGCTCCTGCCTCAGCCTCCCAAAGTGCTGGGCTTACAGGTGTGAGCTACCGTGCCCAGCCACAGATTTATTTCTGATGCTTCTCAGTCTTCTGTTTGCGCATCTCTTTAATTCTGCATTTCCCAAGATGTTATCTTTGTACATTTAACATTCTTAAACAAGTCAGATAGTGTCTCCTTTCCTTTCATGAAGTAACATCATTGCTTTTTCTTATTTCAATTTATTCTCTTTTCTGCATTACTTCCTCTCAGTTTATTTACATCACCACTCTGTACAACAAGTGTGATTCCCATGTCTGTTCTTAGCCACTACTCCTCTTGAATATCACACAGTCACTTCAGGCTTGGATAAATTCTGAGCCTCAGTGTATTCATATGCAAAATGGGGATGATCATAATATTGCCATTTTAGGGGGATTTTGAGGATTAAATGAGATGTGTAATTAAGCCTTCAATAAATGTTAGGTGAGGTAATAATTGAGATCTCACAATTAAGTATTCTTAGTATCCTTTCAAAGAAGTTACCTGTTTACATCATCCATTGACTCTCCTACGTTCTAGAAGTCTTAATACAAAATCAACATGGAGACTTGTTTACAACCGTATTAGTAAATTAGTGTTTGTTTCTGTTTCTACGTGGTATCTTTTTCTTCAGGTTTTGAAAGTTGTAGTAATGGTGTAATATCAAATAAAGCACATCAATCGTATTGCCATAGTAATAAACACCAGTCGTCCAACTTGAATGTACCAGAACTGAACAGTATAAATATGTCAAGATCACAGCAAGTTAATAACTTCACCAGGTAAGTAATTTCACTGACTTTTGCACTAATATAAGCAACCTAGTTATAGGTGTAATCGTTGTAATAATTTTGAAAGAACTTGAATTATGTAACCCACAGAGGGGCTCTGGGAGTTCTTAAGCCCCAGAGAATAAAAGGGTAGGGAGTCAGTTCCCCAAAGCTTTTTAGTCTCCTACTATGCACATGAGCTCTTTCCTTAGTTTCTTCCTCTTCTCTACTACCCTCTTCCCTCTAGTAAAGTTATAAGGACAAATTCAGGGCTTCATGCATTGTCTTCCTGCCAGCCACAGAGCTATACAAATGGTCACATAAATGCCATTTGTTATGTTTTCACAGTAGTTAAGACACAGTAGCATATTTAACCTTGAACGGTGACATAAGATAAATTTACAACTAATTTTTTCTCTGTGTGTGAGTTTTTTTGGTGTAAATGTGTAGAATGTTTTCCAAGTTCAAAACTAACTTTTCAAATAATCTTTTTTGAAAGCCTGCCTTTAAGTAGCTTGCATATAGCAGATGGTTAAGTCATTTAGTAAACATTGGTGTGAGGATGGTTTTGAGGATTTGTTGGGCACCAAACATTCTGCTAGGTAGGGTGTCTGACTTTGAAGAGGTTTGAAAGATGATATCTCAGTCAGTGTACTATGACCCTTGATATACTCAGGTTTAATATTTATGAAACCTAAAAGTTCATGAAGTGACATTATTTGAATTAAATACTACTGTGCAGTAGCAAATTATTGTGAATTCACCCTGCCCACATCATCCAGGACTGGGTTAATTTAATATTGGTTTGGTCTATAACAAACCAGTTGGTTACATTGCATTTTCAGGAAATGGTCATCAGTGCCACATTTTCTTATTAAAGGAGAGAGAGCCTAACTTTTAGCATGGAATCTTAATGGAAATATGATTTTGCAGAAAGGAGTGTATGTAAAAAAAAATCTGTATTTGAAAATTGGGAGATTAATCTCAATTTCTGGGTTGTCTGTCACACATGACAAAAATTTACTGAAGTAATAGTGTGTGTGATTGATACAAGTTATAATGGAGAACCACAAAAGTGTATGAGAACAGCAGAAAAATCGTCTTTCACAGCAGAGATGATATATTGGAAAATATAAAATCAAAATATTATAGTTTAAAAATAGATGGAAATGTAAAAAGTTAAGTACTTCATCATGCTTTATAATGAATGCATTGGTACTTTATCATTGATCAAGGCTCTTGCCAATGTTTGAGGGTAAGATTGCAGTCAGTTTGTGAGTTTTTCTCTTGAATACTATCCCCACAGCAGGAAGTTGCTAAACAGATCTATTATTACCTGAGTTCAGGGAAGCAAGCTTGACGGAAGGGTCTGATGACACAACATCCTCCTTTGTCTGCAGTATAAAAGGGAAAGAAAGTAAACTTTGAACTGCCTTAAGCTATAAGTTATTTTGTAGTTGGTAATGGCTTTCCTTACTGTGAAGTAGGCAAAGATGGTATTAACTATTTAAACCATTTTACAGATGTAGAGCAGGATATCAGAAAAGTAAATGACTTTTTTTTTCTTAAGGTCAATTATTAGTAGCTAGTAAGTTGCAGAGCTGAGGCTGCGTTTCAGGATTTGACTTGCAAACTTGTGCTTTTTCCCTGATACCGCCCACCATCTGAAATGCTCTTCTTCCTACCCTCCCTCACCTCCAGTATAACTTCTGTCCAGGCTGAGAAAATTCAAGTTCAGATGTCAGTTCTTCCAGGATGTTTTCCTTGATTTACATCCCATCAAATATGTCATGTTTTGTGATTAACTTTCATCATACTACTGATCATAATTACTCTGTAATATAATAACTTAATTAGCTTTTTATAGGTTGTTTGCTACAGGAAGGCAGAGGCTGTTTCATAATATCCTTAGCACCTAACAGGGATCATACCTCAGAGGCTCTTAAATGTGTGTTAAATGAACGAGTTCCTTTCAAATACTAAACTGAGTTATCAAAAAAAAAAAAAAGTTTAGTATTTTTTAAAAGGCCACTGAAAGCTGTGATGGTAAGGATTTTCTTATTCTTAAAGTTTGGTTTTTCTTACCAATTTACGAAGTTTGTTAAGATTATAAACAAGCTTTCCTGGTTGAGAAGTCTGCTCTGGAGTCATAGGGCCATATCCCCCTTTTCCCTAGATCTCTTGTTTTTTTTTTTTACCTTAACAATTTTACTAACAGGAGTGTATGCATGCACACACACCCCCCCAAGGTGTTAGAATTTGTTACCTCTGGTGGTATTACGCATAGTGGTTTTTGCTCATCTGTATTTTTTTTCTACAAATGAATATATATTGCTTTTATAAGAGAAATGTCATTTTTATCTAAGCATTACCTAAAATTTCATCGAGTGTTTACTTCTAGATTGTATAATTATTACCTAGACCTTCATAGGATAAATCCTAGATATTTATTGTTGCTTATAAGAGTGCGGATGGTTCTGAAGGACATACATTGACAGCTTAAATATGTGCAAATATAGTTATTGGCAGATAGATATTCATTGAGTGGAATGAGTGAAAACTGGAAACTATCCAGGACATCAGTTTAAAAATTAAGATTCAGCAATACTTTAGCCAATAAGATAGCCTGTGAGAGAGAAACAGTGTCGTGTGGTGAAAAGGGATGAGAGAATGAAGCTCAGTCATTTTTTAAGTTATCAGTTACCCTTGAAAGAATGTATATTTTTAAGTAGTGAGGACAAATGCCAGAATGCTATTTAAAAACAGCCTCGGAGTGGATTGAGTATGAGGTCCGGAACGAGGTGAAGCGGGCTCCAGGAGTGAGATGTATTTGTTTTGAGAGTGAGGTTTTCCCCTTACATACTGGAGATCAGTGCTGGGCGTAGGGGGAGAGGGCTGGCTGGGGAGCTGGTGGGGCAGCAGTTGATTAACGAAGACGTATAGATCTGAATTTGAAAAATAATAGGATTGTGTGGAAGTATGATTTCTCTGTATTGATGTAAAGTCATAAAACCACTACATTTTAGCATATGTACTTTTTTTCCTCCCTTACCTCCAGGGGTACAAATTTGTTAAAAGTCAGCGACTTGTTTGGCTTTGAATACGTTCAAGATTTAACTAAATACCTTTTTTGCAGATTTCTGTTGCCTTATGAAGTTAGTTTATTTGTAGGATATGTAGTTCAGTAGTGATTTATTTTAAACTAAGCTGCAAGTATGATATTTCTAAAATTAGGTTTGTTTTTTCGTTTTCAGTAATGATGTAGACATGGAAACAGATCACTACTCCAATGGAGTTGGAGAAACTTCATCCAATGGTTTCCTAAATGGTAGCTCTAAACATGACCACGAAATGGAAGATTGTGACACCGAAATGGGTCTGCAGTGATATTTCTTACATTTTTAATAAAAAATGATGGCTACAAGGTTATGTTTTTACTTGTACTGATTCACAGCTGATGAGCATAAACCAGATTTAAAGATGTATGTGCTGTAGGACTTGACAGTAATGCATAGCACTTAAACTCTTGTTTGAGTGGGCTGCTAGAGAAAGTAGAGTTACCTTTCAGCTACAGGCAGTGTTTCTTGCTGAACTGCTTAGGCTCAGGTTTAGCGCTGTCACTAATGCAGCAGTACTGTCTTACTGGTGTTGAGCCTCTAGGCTATTTTACGTTGGAGATGATAAAACTTCTTATATTTATGTCAGTATAGTCAGTAAGGCCAAATGGTTAGATGATTTTACAAATTCTAATCAGTATTCCTTAAATGGGTTTAACTTAAACGTGTGTGACTATGCATAGTACTATCCCTGGTATATAGTAGGTGCTTAAGTATGACCTCCCTCAGCAAAAAAAAAAAACCCCACCACCAACAAAAAAATTATGTGGCTCCAAGACACATTAGCATGCATAATTTTATTTTGTAGACAACTTAAGTAGTAAATTGCCTGTCCCATCAGCAAACTATCCCATCAAATGGAGAGTGAAAATTTATTTGTTGGAATACATTTTTTCATTTATTTGTTGGAATTCCATGGCAATGTTAGATTTCTTATTATTTTGAGATTAAGCGGTATTACTAAAATTGTTTTTTAAAAAGAAATGCAGCTTTGTTTTACTCTTCAATATCAGCCACCTCAGTTTCTGAAGAGTAATTTAAGTACAGTGATAAAGAGCAGGAGTTCTAGAGCCAGATTACATAGATTTGATTTCTGCAACTGCCATTTACTAGCTGTGTGACCTTGGAAAAATTACTTAACTGCTCTGTGTCTCAGTTTCTTCATCTGTAAAATGGGTATAATAACGACCTCATAAGTTATTGTGAAAGTAAATGAATAATCCAAAAAGCTAATAGCACAAAGTGCTTGGGAAATATTAACCATCATCATCATCATTACCTTATTTTTAATGATTTATAAGTAATTTATACAGTTAAATTATTTTATCAATCAAGATATATAAAACTATTTTCTTAGCTGGGCATGGTGGCTCACGCCTGTAATCCCAGCACTTTGGGAGGCCGAGGTGGGCGGATCACAAGGTCAGGAGTTTGAGACCAGCCTGACCAATATGGTGAAACCCCATTTCTACTAAAAAATACAAAAATTAGCCAGGCATGATGGCGCATGCCTATAATCCCAGCTACTCAGGAGGCTGAGGCAGGAGAATTGCTTGAACCTGGGAGGCAGAGGTTCCAGTGAGCTGGGATCACACCACTGCACTCCAGCTTGGGTGACAGAGTGAGACTCCATCCAAAAAAAAAATTATTTTTTCAAAGTGGTATTTTTCTAAAAGTAGTGCATTTAATCTTTTCAGTTAGTATAATATGCTGTCTTCTGTATTTTTATTGTAGTCATTTAGCTTTTCTTAGCTTTCAGGAACATTTTATTACATCTCTACTACGTCAGTTAAGGCAGCCTGAGTGGCATTATTAACAGTTTTCCTTTTTTTTTTTTTAAATGTTGCTTAATGTAGTTTTAGGGACTTATACTTTTTCTAAAATTTTTTTCTGACATAAGTACCCTCTAACACTGAAAGGTTGTCCCCTCTCAACTGCATGCTGAATACTGGATCCTAGACTCTTGAGAGCTAAATAAAGTATATCTTTTAGCTGCAGTTTCATATTAAAAATGAATTTTTAACAATCTGCATATTTAGATGAAATATTAGGGAATAGTTACTAAATGTACAAAATGTTATAAGAAATGTATGTTCGTGTCCTCATTATACTCCATTCCATAAGTTAGTAAAATACTTGTCTGTTTTTCTTACAGAAGTTGATTCAAGTCAGTTGAGACGCCAGTTGTGTGGAGGAAGTCAGGCCGCCATAGAAAGAATGATCCACTTTGGACGAGAGCTGCAAGCAATGAGTGAACAGCTAAGGAGAGACTGTGGCAAGAACACTGCAAACAAAAAAATGTTGAAGGTGAATATATTTTTTCTTGAAAAATTATAAATATGTCAGAGGAACTAAAATGTAGTTTTGTGAAACACTGAGCAGTGTGCCAGAAATTCTTGTTAGGGAACTTGGACCTGACCTTCCCCCTGGCTCCTTGCCCATCTGAGAGTGGAAATGTTTGATGAAGTTAGGCAGTTCTGATCTACTGGAAAGAGCATTGGACTAAAGCAAAAAAAAAGAAAAAAAAGGATTAAATCCCAGTGCTAGTGCTTATCAACATTGTGTGTCCTCGTTAACTTAGTTTCTTATTTTTATTTTCTCAGCTGTAAAATCAGCAGTTACTAGGAGAAATGTGGGTGTGCAGATAAAACTATAGGTCTGAGATTTTATTTTAGTAAATATTGTTCAGGTTTATAGCATTTTGGATGTATAACACATGGTTCTCATTTTGATGGGAATTAGTGAAGAATTGGGTCACTTTTCATGGCCAGAATAGTTAAAATACATTTTAAAGTCTCTTCTGGACTGTTGTCCATGAGCTGATAGGATGGATACAATCTAATTCAGTAAAGTAGCCACAGTTTTGTGTACCAGTTGAGGGTGGAGGGGCTTTCTCCTAACTTAAGTCAGCATTGCAGTTGTAGAGATGTACAGCTCTTTAACAGTTGGTTCATTGTAAACATTTTCTTCTGAATATTTTGGAAGAAGACTGAAATTAAAGGGGAGATGAATGCAGTGGCCTTGAGACTGATGTTTGGGTATGGTAGGAAAGGGCAAGCAAAAGATTCCTGCCGCTGTTTCTTCCTGACCTGGACTGAAAGTTAGTACAGGTTGAGTATCCCTAGTCCGAAAATCTGAAATGCTCCAAAATCTGATACTTAGAGTGCCGACATGATACACAAGGATATGCTCATTGGAACATCTTGGACTTTTAGATGAGAGATGCTCAGTTAGTAAATGTTTTAACATTTGAAAAAATCTGAAATCTGAAACATAGCACAAGTGTAGGACATAACATGCTTGCCTGGCCTGGGATGCGTTATAGAGCACCTCAAGTTAAAGGCATGCAATCTTGTATTTTCCCTAGCTGAGATGGGAAGACAGGTGTATTTATCATACTTTGTACTTTATCTACTCCATAGTATAAAAACTGCTATTTCTAGTGGTTACCCTGAGCTATCAAAAAAGTTAAATTATTTTTATGTTAGATAAAAAATAATTGATAATTGAAACAAGTTTAATTTAGAAAGTCAAACCAAGGCCGGGCGCGGTGGCTCACACCTGTAATCCCAGCACTTTGGGAGGCTGAGGCAGGCGGATCATGAGTTCAAGAGATTGAGACCATCCTGCTAACATGGTGAAACCCCGTCTCTACTAAAAATACAAAAAAGTAGCTGGGCCTGGTGGCGGGCGCCTGTAGTCCCAGCTACTCAGGAGGCTGAGGCAGGAGAATGGCGTGAACCTGGGGGGCGGAGCTTGCAGTGAGCCAAAATCGCGCCACTGCACTCCAGCCTGTGCGACAGAGCAAGACTCTGTCTCAAAAAAAAAAAAAAAAAAGTCACATCAGACGTTAATATATCTGGAAAATGACTGTCCACATTTGCCTTAGAAGATTAAGATTTCCATGAAGTCAGACTGTCTTTTAACTCCTCTTTTTCATTTTCATTTATTTTTTATTTTTAAACTTTGTAGAGATGAGGTCTCACTGTGTTGTCAAGGCTGGTCTTGAACTCTGGGACCCAAGCAATCCTCCTGCCTTGACCTCTGAAAGTGCTGGGATGATAGGCAGCCACCGTCCCCAGTTTAACTTTTCCCCTTTTAAATATTTATCTTAATGATTATGCCTCCAATGTGTAGCACCAACGTAGTCAATCTATGTTTATTAAATTGAAGTAGAATTCATTTGAAGAGTATAATAGATTTTTCCACATTGGGGATTTTCATTACTATGCAACTTGGTAGAACTTTTTCTGGTACTAGGAGTGCTAAGAAGAAACTTAACATTTAGGCTCTTTATTAAGGTATTTTAGGTGTCTAAAATTATCCTTTTGGAAACTGAGTACTTCTTTGGTAGGTACTAAGGATGTATTAGGGCAGTTGTTTTCAACATACTTGGTGTCTGAATCCTTTAAAAATTATTAAGGGGCCGGGCACGGTGGCTCACGCCTGTAATCCCAGCAGTTTGGGAGGCCGAGGCTGGTGGATCACCTGAGGTCGGGAGTTTGAGACCAGCCTGACCAACGTGGAGAGACCCCTTCTCTACTAAAAACACAAAAAATTAGCCGGGCGTGGTGGCGCATGCCTGTAATCCCAGCTACTCAGGAGGCTGAGGCAGGAGAATCACTTGAACCCAGGAGTTCAGGTTCAGCCTGTGCAACATAGTGAGACCTTGCCTCTTAAAAAAAAAAAAAAAGAAAAATGAGAAGAGTGGCATTGCTTTGTATTTTTTTGTAATATATAAAATATATTATATATATATTACCTTTATATAAACCTTGGTTTAATAGGTGAGCTGTATTCGCATACAGACCAGACTGCCTTTAGTCTGTTGTGATCTCACATGTCATGTGCCTCTGGAAAATTCCACTATATAGTCAGAGGAAATGAAAGAGAAAAGGGCAAGGAACATCTTAGTACTATTATACAAATAATTTTGACTTCACAGATCCCCTGAAAGGTTTTTGGACCCAGGTGTCCCTGAATCATACTTTGAGTACTGTTGTTTTAGGGCATATTTGGAAATAAAGAATTTTTTTTTTTTTTTTAAGAATTCTTAAGACTTTTTTTACACTAGGTCATCTGACTTGGTTTTCTTGTTAAAACTTTATGCTAATTGAGCAGGATGAAATACCTTTGAAAATTTAAGATTATACTCCATTAGCTTACTTTGTGTTTGACTCTTATTTACATGAAGCTCAGAAGATGGCATTATATGGCCAATTCTCAAAGATATTCCTTGGTTATATACTGAATTGTGTGAAGATGTATCATCTTCATTTAAAGAGTATAGATGTCTTTGATTTTGCACCTCTAACTTCTAAGCAAATGCCAGCTACTTTCAGAGACTTTCTTAATACTCTGAGCTGCTTCCATCTCATTTCCCAAACTTATCTTGATCTAGATAGGGATAAGGTGAGTAACTGACCCATCTTATATATAAGTAGCCAAAGAACAAGGCCGGATGATTTGAGGGCAACATGAAGAGAAAACAGGTTTAGAAATCATTCCACTTCTTTTTGTCACTTCAGTTCACTTGTAATTGTAGCATTTTTTAAAATTGTAGCATTGTTTTTAGGTTTGCATAAACTTTGAGTCATGTGACTCAGAAGTTCATGCAAATCCACACACACACACACACACACACACACAACACGAGAGAGAGAGACAGACAGAGACATGAGAGAGAGAGATTGAGAGATTTGATTAATGTTGAAGGTCAGGTGGCACACTGTTTCTCTTGACCTTTTTCCTTTTAGTTTTTTCAAAGTCTTCTTTCCTCTTTTCCTGTTGTCTTTGTTCCTTATCTGCCTATGTCTTCCAGTGGCTCCCAAAAGAACTCTTGAATTGTTTGTTGAGCAGCTGTTTATTGAATTTTTGCAGTGTGGAGAGGCATTGTTGTAGGGACTGTGGAAAGTCCAGTATGAATGAACAGCCCCAGCCTGCAAGGACCCTTTAGTAACTGAAGTAGCAATAGAACCATTTAGAGTCACCCTATTTAGAAACTGCTCCAGATTCTAAACCAAATATGAGTACAATTTGAAAATCCTACCTAAATGATGTCACATTTCCCTCAGAAGTTATTCCACTGAGGTAATGTTTTTTGCTTTCAAATAACCCATAATGCTACATATTTCAGGTATTTTCAGTTTTGTGCCTTAACTCCCATGTGCATGTATCTTAACTAGCTAATAACTGTAGTGACACTATTTTGTATTCTGTTTTGTCATAAGAATTTATTTCCTCCCAGTTTCTATGCATTATTTCCAATTATTTTTAAATGGCTCACAAGGCTGGGTGTGGTGGCCCACATCTGTAATCCCAACACTTTGGGAGGTTGAGGCAGGAGGATTGCTTGAGCCCAGAAGTTCGAGGCTGCAGTGAGCTGTGATTGCACCACTGCACTGCAGCCTGGGTGACATAGCAAGACCCTGTCCCAAAAAAACAAAAAGGCCCAATGATATTTTATTGTTGCTGTATAGGTTTCTTTCAACATTGCTCTGTTGTTGGATTTTTCCATTTGCTTTTATGTCAGATGCTTTAGTGAAATCTTTATACATGTATCTTTGTTTCTTAAAATTGTTCCACTGAGATAAAGTTCTAGAAGTAGAATTGAGTCAAAGAATATGAACATTATTGTGGCTCTCACTGCATGTTGCTATACTGGTTTTCAGAAACCCTTTACCAACTTTTACCAGCAGTAATGAAGGAATGTACCAATGGCACTACTACATTAATGCTACTTTAGCGGGTTTAACATATGTTAGTATCTTAAAATTGCTTATTTGCATTTCTTTGGTTATCATCACCAGTTAACTTTTACAGCAGGCTTTAAACCATTAGTATTGTTTTGCCAGTTTCATTCATTTTCCTTTGTGAAGAAAGAATAAAGTCCTAGATGTTTACGACTGGGAGTTTGATGGTATAAACCATTTTTTATTTTTAAGGCTGTGTTAGTTTTGTTGCTTACAGCTTCACTCTACTTCCAAGCCATGTTTTATAGTGTTTTTGTGCGATCCTTCTAAAATTAAGTCTAATCCATATTGGTTTCCTTCATTTAAAACCTTATTTCCTTATTGGAAAAACTTCAAGCTTTTTAGTATGGTTTTTGGGGTATTTTAGCATCTAACCCCTACCCATGTTTCCAGCCATACTTTTTTCTCCTTTCTCTCAGCCTCAGTTTGCATGTATTAAGTCAATAGTAATGTACTGTGTGTTATTTATTTACATGTAAGCCTTCCCTTGAAGCAGTGACTAGGTCCTGGTCATCACTGTATCCTCAATATCTGACAGCTGTATGTTGAACTGTACTGAAAATGAAATACCAGAGAAAAATTTTAGACGTTTTTTCTTCTTAACATTTAGATTGGTAACTAAAAGAATCTGCATCTTACTATTCACTGCCTCAGTTTGCTTCTCTAGATGATAGACATGATAACAACCTTAGATGATTATTGTAAGGATTAAATAGATGATCCATATTAGTGCCTAAAACACTTCTTCACACAGTGTTAGTGCACAATACGTTGTTGTCATTTTAAAGAACTTTTTCTCTGAGTTTTTAAACACTACAATGTAGTAGTATTTTTTTTTTCCTTTAAGTTCCAGGGTACATGTGCAGGTTTGTTACATAGGTAAACGTGTGCCATGGTGGTTTGCTGCACTAGACAGTGTAGTCTTAATTTAAGATTTGGGAGTGCGACATTTCACATTTTCGGTGGTGTGTTAGGATGTAGGCTATGAATATAGTTTTGTACTTGAAGTTTACCAAGTATTCCTTGGAAAAATTGTTCAGTATTTCTTTTTAAATTTATCTCTACTATGGGTATGGTACCCTCATCAGATGGTTGTGGGGTAAATTAAGTCTTGAGCAAAGCTCAGTGCTTAAAAATAACGTGATTTTTTTTTTTTTTTTTGGAGATGGAGTCTCTCTCTGTCTGTCGTCCATGCTGGAGTGCAGTGGCGTGATCTTGGCTCACTGCAGCCTCCGCCTCCTGGGTTCAAGTGATTCTCCTGCCTCAGCCTCCTGAGTAGCTGAGATTAGAGGCATGTGTCACCATGCCCGACTAATTTTTGTATTTTTAGTAGAGATGGGGTTTCACCATGTTGGCTAGGTTGGTCTTGAACTCCTGGCCTCAAATGATCCGCCTGCCTCTGCTTCCCAAAGTGCTGGGATTACAGGTGTGAGCCACCACACCCGGCCAAAAACAAAATAATGTGTTTGATTTGAGTTAGCTTTACAGGATAAAGGGTCATATATTCTTTCCATGGGTTGGGAAGTGTGGGTTGGGTTAGGGGCGGGAAGTAGAACCAAGTAGCTTTGTGGGATGCATAAAACATCTTCATTGCTGGAAGAAGCAGGTCTTGCTCTCAACAGGCATATGAATTATCTTCCTGTACCAAGCACCTGCGTAGCTTCAGGGGATTCAAAATAGTATAGTAAATAATTTTTATCTTCAAAGAACTTTTATTGTAATTGGAGGAGAAAACTACCCAGAATGAAATATTCAGCAATATAAAACAATGGAGGAGCCATGTGTGTTTGCGTAGAGGCATGTGTATTCCATGCCTTGTGGTCTCAGACTGACTTCACAGCATTTCTTCATGGGTTATTCTTCTTTAAATCCACAATATTAGAGGCTTATTTGGATGAGAAAGGGCAAGAGTACAGTTAATCAGAAGCCTCTCCCCCACCTCTGCTTTCATAACACTAGTAAGATAACTAGAGAAATGATGGAAAATGGGTGTGGAATCTGGTTTTTTGAGCAGCTGAACCTAGGAGATGGTGCTCTTTAGGAATTTCAGTAGTCAGTATTTTCAAAGTGTTGTGTTCCTGAACTCACAAATTGACAGTTTCTGCAGCAACTCTCCATGTCTGCCTTCCAAATTGGTAAGAGTGTTCTGAATTTCTCTATTTTTATATTTGTATAATATTGCTCTGGATTAGGGTATTGACTTTTGGCATAATAAGAAGACGTCATTTATTGAAAGATTAGAATGAACTGATACTGCTAATTTCATTTAGTCCTCATACAAATCTAGGAAATAGGGCCTCTTATAGTCCCCATTATGCAGTAATGAAACTGGCACTTAGATTGTCAATTGCCAAAGGCTACACGGCCAGTTAGTGGTGGAGCTTGGACTTGAAGCCAGTATCTGAAACCACCGTTAGTATGTGCCTCCCATAGAAAGAAGACAAAAAATATAAAGTAGTTGTTTGAAAAGAAGACGACTGTCAGTCATTTTAAGTTTTGAAGAGGTGTGGCTTGAGAGTAGTTGGAAATACTGAATGCATAAACAGGTCCTGAAGGGCAGCCTGTTTAATTTTTTCATAACTGAATTTGAGAAGATGACATCCCAGTGAGATGTGTCCAGTTCCTAAATCTGTTGAAAAAAGGAGATGCAGACAGGCCCTGTCCTTTGACTGTCACATTCATATCAGTAGTAATAAAGTGTGAAGTAAAACATCTGAATGTTTTGCCTTCCGCTCTCCCTACACCAGTACTAGTTCATTCCTTTGAAATTTTTTTTTTCCTGTTTTGTGTTTAGGGATGGGAGGAAGTTGAATGAGAATGGCTGTCCACAGGAAAAATGAAAATAGGCTTTGCTGCATAATTTAATGTTCAAAAATGTAGAGCGTCCCAGTGCTAGGAGTAAATGGGTTTAAAGTTTACATTAGTCTGTGCCTGGAAGCCATATTTTACCTCTCAACTTGGAAACATTTGTGAGCATAATAGTTGAACTATTTGAATTAAAACCAAATCGATGTGTTTTCAACAGGATGCATTCAGTTTACTAGCATATTCAGATCCCTGGAACAGCCCAGTTGGAAATCAGCTTGACCCGATTCAGAGAGAACCTGTGTGCTCAGCTCTTAACAGTGCAATATTAGGTAAGTAAAGCCAAATAAGGCACAATTTCAATTAGATTCTCTGAAAATTTAAGAGAGGGTGTTTGTACTGGCATTTACACTTCGGTAAAATCATCAGGAAAATGTTTTCTATATTTTTAAAATATAAAAATACCTAAAATATAGAAACCCCCCCTCCTTTAATTCCAGATTCAAATGGATTTAAATAGAATAAAAACAGTAAGATGGGGTACAACTTGGGATGTTTGGGAAATAGAAGTTTTCGTGTGCATGTATGTAAGCATTTCTGGTAGCCCCGAATGTCTGCTTCTCTCATTAGAATGAGAGATTTGGTGGTCCTTGTGTATAATTCAAAATACTACCCTACCAGAGACATTCCTTACAGCCCTCTTTAGTGAAAGGCATTTTCTGCCACTGATTTCTAGGCTAGGAATTAGGTGGCATTCTCTAGTTTGGCTGCTGTAGAAGGAATCGGAGAACGTTAAGAACATAGATTAATAATTGTCACAAGAGTTAGGCTAGAAGGGAATGGTACATTTGAAGAAAAGAGGTCAAGAAAGGTTTTGATGGAGAGAATGAGAATGGAAGTAAGGGAGTGAAGAGCTTGAATATCAGAGAAGCTCAAACTGATCCAGTAGAGGGCAGGATTCCTAGCTGGTGCTCCCCTGTTACCTGGTTCCCCACCATTTTGCTTGAGCTATTTGCAATGGGTAGCAGCAGCCTAAGCCACTGGTATCACAGCTCCCACCATGCTTATGAATATGGGCACAAGGGGCTTCCTGGTGACTTGTGAGTACCCGGCAGGACCAAGCCTTGATGTCACATTCTATTTGCATTTATATTAGCCAGATTCAACTACATGCCCTTACCCAATAAAAAGGGTGGGTGAGGAAGAGAAAAGCAATTTAAAAGGTGAGGCTTAGCCAGGGGTGAGCATGAAGTGCAAAACGCTAATTCGATGTTCGTTTGGTTGCCATTCCTATGAGCAACTCACTGTAGCGTGTATGATTATAGTATTTATATACTGAACAAGTACTTTTTATATGAATTGTGTAACTGCACATATTGTGCATTTCTATATAAATGTGATAGGGTCGATTGTTTACATAAAACAAGTTTGAGTTTTGGGCAGTTCTCATCAAAGGTAATTTATATAAAGAGTGAGTTTTCATTTCACTTCAGAGTCTAATTCCCAGGTAATTGGGACTCCAGTCTAGTTTAGAAGTCTGTGCTGTGCTGTTTGGCCCTGCAAGGTTCAGGGACTTTTAGTCACATATTTCAAACTAGTTTAGGAAGATGAGGGCAGTGCCACAAAAAGTAGATTAAAGAGTAGTTTAGATAGGGAGACTTGCAATGAGGGCCAGGACTCTTACAGCAAGAATGTAAAGGAAGCAATGAAAAGCATTCATATTTAAGCCTCAGTCTGTTTCTTTGCCCTTAGAAAATTTATTAATTTGTTAAGGACCAATACTGAAGTTTGGGAATAGGAGTAGTGTCCTCAGTGTTGTAGTTCTCCGGAATTTAGGATTTGTATATAAATGTGAATTTTCTTTGGTTAATGTGTTATATTTTCATTGGTTCTACAAAATTCATTTAGCTCCGTTGGTAAAAGTAACTTAGTAATAATGCTGGAATTGTAAGGAAAATTATGGTTTACTATAAATGTCTTTTTGAAGTTATATTGTAGGTAATCATTAAGACCTAATTATTAGATGATACTAATCTTTAAAGTGACCAGTTTTTTTACAATTTAGTTTCTTGAGTTCTTCAAGGGAATTTAATTGTTGAGCACCATTATCTATAGACACATATACTCTTACATATTGTGCTATATTATGTAGATTCAGCCATAAATAGTGCTTAATCTTATTAATATAAATGTATGCGATTCCTGTAAAATTAATGACACAATTATTAAATTGCTATAGATGGGCATGTATATGTTTATAAATACCATGCTATATTATGTAGGTCCATCTATATAGTGTTATGAAAATTTCATACATCCAAAAAAGTTAAAGATGCATCGCCAGATGCTTCCTTTGGCCAAAATAAAATTAAAAAAATATTCCCTGTAGATGTTTGTCTTTGAGCACGGTCTTCCCTGTGAACCCTCAAGACACCATACTCTCTCATCAATCTATGTGCCTTTTTTGCACACTTTTATTCTTAATCCTGTTTTTGTTTTCTCTTCTACCTTTAAGTCCTGAATTTGCTTCTTTCTGATATTGTGCTTTTTCCCTTTTGGAAATTTCCTCTTCTTTCTCCCACCATCAAATTGCATCCTCTGAACCAAGAGTGGAGTTAAACCATATGAAGCCTTCCTAGCCATGTGTCAACTGTTTTTGCCCTTTGTTGTCAACTGTGCCTATAAAGAACTGATTAGTAATTTTACTGATGAGTTTGGACATTGCCTTCTCATAAAGAGAAATTACCAGCTTCTGAGTCTGGCCACTTTTACCATTAGTTCATTTTTTTCCATCTCTGGCAAGGAACAAATTTTGTTAATTATTGCATTTGTACTACAAATGTCTGACAAAGAAACTTATGATATGCAGGACCCTGAAAACTTATTGGCATTTTTTTAAATGTCTGAACTGTCCACTGTAAATTAGCACCTCCAAAACTGCGGGGTGGCTCTGCTGTATGTTCTCTCACTGTCACCACCACCACTTACTCCCCACCAGCCCAAATAACATCACCTATATATGCCTTGGAGATGGCTAGGCAGCCTGTTTGGTCCTATCCACAGAGGTGGAAGAACCCATCAGTGGAAACTTGTAATGAAAACCTGGTGCCTTTTTTAGTTTTAGTTAGTATCAACTGACTTTGATCAACCAGAAGGGAAATAATTCCTTACTCTCCACTCCAAATATCAGATAAAAAGTTGTACCTTTCCCATCATAGTTAATATGGAAGTATTTTAGTATCTGATACTTTAAAAGTCTGATTCTGCTAGAGTTTATCTTATAGTTGAATACACAATACCCACACTACCTTGTCAGAATAGTATGTCCAAGCCATCTGTCTTTTGCTTAGAAACCTTCATTTGCTGATATTTCAGAGTGGTATGGGAGTGGTAGTTTTTAAAGTCATGCAGTATTCTCCTGATTGAAATGTTTTTTAAAATGTCTTGCTAATTGCTGTTCTCATTTTTAAATTATTTTTCCTCAGAAACCCACAATCTGCCAAAGCAACCTCCACTTGCCCTAGCAATGGGACAGGCCACACAATGTCTAGGACTGATGGCTCGATCAGGAATTGGATCCTGCGCATTTGCCACAGTGGAAGACTACCTACATTAGCTATGCATTTCAAGAGCTCACACTTATATTGTGGCATATAGTCAACATGGAAGTAGACCAGCTCTGCTGATTTGAAATTTAGATTTTTTAAATTATGTACTGGGGACAGGTTTTTGTCGCTTTACATTGCTTCCTAGTTTACAGCATGATGCAAATGATTTTCTAACTTAGTGTTAGGAGAAATTATTTTCCATCTTTAACCTCTTAGTTGTCTAAGAGTTAAATATTACTGAATTTCAGACGTTCAAATTGATCATCACAAATCCTTTAAAACAATTACCTAAAAGAAACCAAAAATCCTGCCTTCTTTGTGGGGGAGGGGGGAGAGAGGGGAAGGAAATGGAACAAGTTGTGTTTGTGTTAGCATGTGGGTGATGTAAACTTCAAATTGGGAGATGTTCCAACCCCCACTCCCATATAAGCATTCAATCAGTGTAACTTGCAAAATGCATAAACATCCGACAGTTTGAATTTATAGTGTTGATGGAAGAAATCATTTTTAATGTGTACTGTAAAACTTGAAATACTCAGGAGCTGAGTGAATATGTTTGTTGCTACTTACAATCCCGACCTGTTAGTCCCAGTAGTTTTGTTTTAACATGGTCTTTTTCAACTTTGTTTCCTGTTTAACTACAGATGACTTCTGTTGTAGACTCACAAGTTTAACTGTTGTATTATAACAGTATTACATGTCAACGGTGTGGTTATGACCTTTATTTATATAAAAACCAAATATTTAGTCAATTTACCGTGTCTTAATTTAATCTTTGTACACCTTCCATTTTTAAGTGCTTAAATGAGTACTATATTGCAATAAAATGTAGTGATATAATTAACCAGCCATTAAAAATTTACTTCTACAGATACAGTGTCAATTGAGTTTATATATTAATTAGGTACTTGCATACTTTTTATGATTACTATGAAAATTAGAGCAATTAAAATTAATGGTTTCTACAATTAATCTGAGTTCTACAACCTAAAATTGCCTTCAGTTTACTGGCATCCCTGGATTAGGGTTAGACCTGATATTGTGGGCGACACAGAAAGGCAACAGGAAATTAACTTCATTATTTTCATATTCATAATATGGCATATGAGACTCACCAGGCAAGCAAATCCCCAGACTGGTTAAAAGTAAAAATTTAAAAGCTGTTTGTTAGCTGTATTTTGTACACTGAATCTTTAATAGCAAATTGTCTACAGGCTGCAGTTAGAGACTTTTCTGGAATATCCATTTCTCCTTTTAGTCCGTGCCATTTTTGCCACCCCTCTAACCCGGGGAGAGTAGAAGAGGTGCTGTTGCTGATGTGGGTATGGCTTGAATTCAGTTAAATATATTAAAAAGAAAACAATTCCTTCTTAAACCACTTTTTCCTCTAGGATTGCAAGGCACAATTCTACTCCAGAAGAATGAAATGTGGTTGAGCACTTCCTCAAATAGGTTTATGATTTTTATAATGATCCTTTAAAATGATCTATGAATGATTTATTAGATAAATTCTATACATACAAAGTACAGATTCTTCATTTAGCATTGATTTACTTCTTAGTTTTCATCTTTCTGACCATCCACCGTCTTTTAAACCTCTTGGCATTTTGTTTTTTCTGGATTCCTAGAATATAAAGTTTTGTGCAGTAAGTATATTAGAAAAACATAATTCAAAATTTTTTAAATTACTCTATATGAATGTAATTACTAAAACTGGGTGGGCTTATACATTAGATGTATATACATACTACATTGACCTGTTTTTCACAAGTAACTTAATATATAAGCCATTATAAGGGGGAAAAGTATAATTATGAACTATCTCCTTCAAAAGAACATTACTCAGCATATAAAGCTATTAGAGACAGGAGAATAAAGCTGGATCTTACCCCAAGCATTATTCAAAAACTTGACAGCAGCTCTTTTCACTGGTAACCTCTTGTTGGCAAGAGACAGGAACTTATTTACTAGAAAAGAAAGTTATTTATCATTTCATAGTTTTATTTGCAGTAAAAAGTGAGAAAATAGTCCATAAAAAAATTACCAGTAGTCCTGTTGGTTCCTGGCCCATATAATGAATTATGTATGAAGGCTTGTGCTGCTTGTTGCCTTGAATCTCTCAGATCTTGGTCTTTTAGCCTTACGGCCAAGTAGCTTTTATTCTGGCTGTTGATCAATATAAAAGGTTAAATAAGAATTATACATGCTTGCTTACTTTTTTTTTTTTCTTCCTGAGATGGAGTCTCACTCTGTCACCCAGGCTGCGCGATCTCAGCTCACTGCAACTTCCGCCTCCCAGGTTCAAGCAACTTGCTTTGCCTCAGCCTCCTGAATAGTGGGATTACAGACGCCTGCCACCATGCCCAGCTAATTTTTTTATTTTCAGTAGAGACGGGGTTTCACCATGTTGGCCAGGCTGGTCTCGAACTCCTGACCTTGTGATCCACCAGCCTCAGCCTCCCAAAGTGCTGGGATTACAGGCATGAGCCACCATGCCATGGCTACATGCTTACTTTAAAATATTTTTATCATTTGTCTCATAGTGATAAATGAAACTAATTTTATATATGCACAGATAGGATAAAACTAAATTACAAGGACTACAAGAAACAGACACATATTTTAGTAGAGCACATGGTGGTTTTTTTCATCAATTGAACAATCAGCATCTCAGATGTATTCAACTGAAGAACTTATTCCTGGACTTTTGTACTAAAATATACTATAACCAAAAGTCAAAACATTAGTTAACAGGAAATTGTTCGGATACATGTAGTAAAAGAGAATTGACAGCATGATTTCCAAATCGATTGCGCCAAATTTTTCCAAATGAAAAGTCCAACATATTGTGATGAATTCCTCTCACGGTCTTGCACTTTGCTTCACATTTGTTTCTATATGTGATCTTGTGGCTAAAACACCGATTTGCAAGTAATGATTTGGACCACCAAGCTGTACTGAATGCAACTCAAACGAATGCCTGTGGACTTCAAGACAGATACTACAGACATCGTCCACAGTATCGGCCAAAATTCCAGTAACAGCAATAGGCACTTTCTCTGTGACTTCTGTAGACCATAAGAATAGAAGATAAAGCCATATTGTCAGGGAAAGGTTGAATTTTGTGAAAAATGACTCCTTTTGAAGAACTGCCATGACTGGCAATAGTGGTGAACAACCTTTCCATTGGAATGACTGTCTTTGCATCACCATGCACCATAAGGGCTGGTGACTGGAGGAACATTCAGCAGCCAGAAAAATTAAACTGCCTGAATAAGAGTAGGCTGGCAAGTTTGAAGGGCTGACAGTAGGCTGCAATGTATCTTGAAATAAACATCTATCTATTGGGAGAGGTTAAATGAAATTTTCTCAATAATAAAACCACTAAAAAAAAGTTTTTGAACTTAACCTGCAGGACCTGCAAAGACAAAGTGTTCAACTGATCTTTTTTTTTTTTATGAAAACCGATTTATTTTTTTGAAACAGGGTCTCACTCTGTCGCTCAGGCTGTAGTGCAGTGGCACAATCTCGCCTCACTGCAGCCTCGACCTCCTGGGCTCAAGTGATCCTCCCACCTTGGCCTCTGGAGTAGCTGGGAATACAGGTGCACACCAGCACGCCCAGCTTACTTTTTTAATTTTGTGTAGAGATGGTTTTACCATGTTGCCTAGGCTGGTCTTGAAATTCTGGACTCCAGCAATCCACCTGCTTCAGCCTCCCAAAACGCTGGGATTACAAGTGTAAGCCACCATGCCCGGCCCAAAATTGGTTTTTCCACAGAGACTGCAATCTGAAATTACTACTAATTAAAATATTTTCCCATGTTAGCCAATACTTTAACTCTCTTAAAGGTCTCCTTTACATCCCAAATGAAACAAAAGACTCATTACCTGACAGACTGTACTTTTTGTACTTTAACTTTCTTGGAGTCATTTCCTTTTTCACAGTCTTCATTTTTCTTTTGCAAATTAACTAAAAAATAGAGTTACATTTTCTAATTAGCATTCACGTAAAAATAAATCAGGAAATTTACTGGAGTTCACTTTAAGCATCCACTACACACCAATGTGGATGCAGTTTTTATTTGTATGAAATACAGGGAATAGGCCCCAGCTAACCTTGGCCAGGCCCATGCTGGCTTTCTAAGGGCCATTCATATTTGACTGGAAACATATGCAAGTGCACTTGACACTTACATGAGAAGTTAGTTAAATTAGAATAGTCATACCTTCTTTCACCTTTCCTGGCGATTTCTTGATGCTAAGGAAAAAAAACAAAACCACTGACTGCAATGGCAGTAAAGATTACTCAAAACATGTTATATTATTTCATTTGCCTTTACAAGTAAGACATCCCCTTTCATTACCAACACCCTCAATTTCTACTCAGGAGCTCTCATCAGTTTGGAAAGCAACAGTCACTCCCCAGTACACTGCCACCAACTCTCAAGCATTGGAAGATCTTCACAGTTAAAATCTGAGAGCCTATTAGCAGGCTTTCAAAGCAGCAAAATGCTGTGGGCAATGGAGTTCAAGTGAAACACTTAAGAACAAGTTATAAAGTATTTGAAATATGAAGTGAATGGGAGTAGGTCTGCCTCATTTCATTTGGAGAAATCACAAAGGATTAATTTAATAGTTTAGGCACAGGAGACAGGGAACAGCCTCAAGGCGGCTGTGGCCCAATGGAGAGAGAAATGTAAATGGACAGAATACAATACAGAAGCATTTGCACAGGAGAAAGGCCACACAAAAGCGGAAGTGATGGGGGGGGCAAATAAGAAGGTAAAGGTGACACTTGAGCTTGGTTTTAAAAGATGAAAGGGAATTTGCCACCAAATAGATTTGCTCTTATGTTTAATGTATTCAGGATCTGAGTAACTCTTTGGTAAAGTTTTTTTACTGAAAATTTGAGAGTCACTGGCCTAAGCAAAAGGGGGCTGAATTTCTGAATTTAAAACCTTAAGGGGAGAAAAAGAGGATAGAAAAAAAAAAATTTAGAAGGCTAAATTTAGTAGGGTTTGATCAATTCCCAAAGACGACTATAGCTTTTTGCTTTAAACCATAAAACACCAAAGATGCTAAATGAAGTGGGGAACAGGAAGGACAGGTTGGTGGCAGGTAAGGCAAGTATGGGACAAATCAAGTTTTCAGAGCCTGTGGATAAGTGCCTGCTACCCCACTAAATGATTCAAAACACTTTTTATTCACCACCACCTGCTATGCCCTAGTACAATGACAGGCAGTCAACAAAATGTACTGAATGAACACAATGGGATCAGGAATTCAAAAGCTAGCTATGGGAATGAACAAAAATAAATGGTAAACTAAGAAGTAGAACGTTACCTCCGTCTTTCCCACCAAATTCATATACCAAGGTAGCTTTTAAATTTGGGTTCTACAATTCCTTCAGTTATATGGATTCAAATAAATGTACCAGTATATAATTCAAAGATGGGTGTATATAAGCAAGTAATATAAAAAGATCCATTACTTACTTAGTCTGTGAAGCTGTGGTTAACTTCTCTAAAATAGTGTCTGGAAGCAGCTTTCTTTTCTTTTGGAATGAAAACGTTTAAAATTAATAGAAAGTCATGTACATAGTATGTCCAGAGTTGCTTCTGAAGTTAACACTTTTAAGAACGCCCTACATCTAGGCAAAGAAATGAATTAGGCTGGAAACTGCCCCCATACCTCTAAGCTATGGGAAGACTGGGTCCACAAAACTCCACATTCTCTGAAAGACTTGATGAAAACTAGAAAGGGTGCCCACGGTATTCTAACCCTCAGGTCACTGTTATACATTGAAAGCAGTTAAGTAATGTCTGCCTGGAGCCAGTTCTCTGTGTCGAGTATCAGACAGCAAAGCAACCATACACTAAGTCTGTAGAGCCCTTACAGTTTACAAATCACCTCATTTAATTCTCACAGCAACCTCTTATTTTCAGTTGGTGGACACTAAAGGAGACGAATTTTTTTTTTTTTGAGACAGGGTCTCGCTCTGTCGCCCAGGCTGGGGCGCAGTGGTGTGATCTCGGCTCCAGGCAGCCTCGACATCCCGGGCTCCGCCTACCTCGTCCCCCTAAAGTACTGCCGCGCCCGGTCCGAGCATCTTTCCACCACCGTCAGAGGCAATCTTGGTGACTGTTTCCCCACTCCAATATCCTGCCAACCCAAATTACATCCACCATAGGAATTCTCCCTGAGCCGAGATGTTTTAATAAGACACCTCCTCCCTATCCTCTAACCTTCTGTTCGATGAACAGCTCCTCGCGTCGCTTCCTCTTCTCCTTCAGGAGCGTTTTATCCCTGGGAGGAAGGGTGATAAGTCAGCAAAAGGTAGGACAAGAGGGACGAGAAGGGGCGGTTCTCCCCGCCGGGCAGCGGGCTCCGAACCTGCGCACGGTCTCCCGCACTCGCCGCTCCTCTTCTCTCGCTTCCGCCTGGGCGCTGGCGAAAGTCAGCTCCTCCGGGGCCTCATCGTCAAACTCATCGTCCCCTTCCTCGTCTTCCTCCAGGGGCTCGGCGGCCGCGCCGCTGCTGGGCTGCCCGAGCAACAGCCCGTGCTCCGCCTCCTCCTCCTCCGAGGCCAGCTGGCCCTCGTCCACCATCGCCTCCGCCGACGCCGGGGCGCGAGACGCGCGCGGTCGGAGCTGCACCATGGCCCACGCAGCGCTAGACCGTCTGACCTCTGACCCGGAAGGAGCTACAAGCGGAGGACAAGCCTACTTTCATCGCCCCCTGCAGGTTCGGAGGGCCTCAGGACGGGTGGGGCGCATGCGCGAAGCGAGGAAGGGCGTGGCCTGTGGGCAGCGGGCATGTTTCTTTGCACGTGGCCAGCGCAGGGCGCCGTGGAGCCGGATGGACCCCACGGAAAATGCTCTGCCGGCGAAAGCGGCTGGCAATGGGGTTGATTTCAAGGCAGGGAAGAGCCATCGCGCTGCCCTCCTCGGCTGGGATGGCGAGACAGGGCTGGCACGGCTCACGCTGTCCGGTGCTCAGAAAACCGGTAATCGCGGGCCCGAGGCGCTACTCGCCGCCGTTTTTTGGCCCTGGGTTCCGTCGAGTGGATCCAGCTTGTCAGTCTTTGTGTAGATTTGGCTGCGTTCGCTCCGCACTTCGGAGGAGGTGGCGTTTCATGGGAAGAAATGCGCTCTAGCAGATGGCCGCCGTGGCCAGTCAGCCCTGCTGCCACCGACGAAGACGCGGGCGACAGACCTGGACTCTAAAGAAATCTGCACAGACGTGCCCGGCGCCCTCGGCCTTCCCAGCTCCGCGGCCGCAGCGACGCCGGTTAGGATGTCGGCCCTGTGGGAGGGGCGCCCTTCCTGGTGCCGGCCCTAACCCACGACCTGGAACAGCAGCTGGCCCCTGGCAAATGCTGAGCAAATCTCCTGAAAGAATGGCTTCGCCGGTCCCTAGAGAATGCACCCGAGTTTTGTGGTATATACACATACGTACTTTTTTTCCAAGTATATTTTATTTCTTGGCAAACATGGCCCTTTGTGATCGCTGTGTTTCTCTCCTCCCATCCATTATACAACACTAAATGATTCATCATTCTTTGAACAAATCAAACTGTTTCACACCTGCCATGCATTTGTACCGACCGTGCTCTTCCCTCTACTGCCGCAGCCCCCCTAGTAGAAGTCCTTTTTATACTTCAAAAATTCCCACCCAGGCAAATTTCAAGCACCTTACCCCTACCCCATCCCACTCTGCCCATCTCTAATTGCGCTGGTCTGAACCCGCACAAATGTCTGTGTAGTTTCTGCACTGCATAACAGCTTATATGACAGTTGCTCCAGCCATTCTGTGAACCCCTGAGGGGAAGGGCCAGGTCTTGCTAGTCATTTTATTTCTAATGTCTATCATCTGGTAGATGTTTAATAAATGCTAAGTTGAATAATTCTATCTTACACATATATTGTATTTTTAATTCTCTTTTCATGTCTTCTGTTTTAGAAGCAATTCCCAATTTAAAAACGACAAAACCAAATAGGAACAAACAAGATAAAACTCGAAAACAACAACAACAAAAAAAGCTGCTGAACCAGAGGTTCAGTATGAGAGGAATTGCAAAGAACAGTTTTGAAATCTCTAGGCCTTAGTCAGATAGAAATTACAAATCAAAAATATAATCAGACTCCCTGAGACACTGTGCTAACACTAGGAAAATGAATAAAGTTAACTTGGAGCAGCCCAGGAACAACCTTCTTATAAGTGCATGATGGTATTTTATGTGCAAAACTGCTTTATAAGTACTATAAGACTATTACAGGTATTACCAGTGCCCTCAGTGTAAACTCCTTGGCCCACCCATGTAAAGTGTAAATCGAGCCCTCAGGGTCCCTAACTGGTTCTCCAGCTGCCCCATAGGCTATGAGCATCCCCGTTCCCCACACAAAGGACCACTGGGATTTATTAAAGGTTATGCCTTGCAATGCAGTACAAAGTTTTATATGACAGTGTCTTGTTGCCTGTTTCTACAAAAGCCAAGGGTGTAACATTAAATGCAATTTTGCAAGGGGCTGAGGTGATGTGGTCCAAGTATGTAATCACTTCAGGGAGCCATATGTGACCTTCATACACTGTTGATAATGGCCATGCCTCCCAGTCAGGCCTGTGACACTTGCTGGACAGCAGGCATTCCAAGGCCCCTAAGCACTGAGTTAGCTGGTAAAGGTTAAGGAAAAAGCTGTATTCTTACTACTTTACTCCAAGGTAGTAAAGTGTATGGAAGATGTACCTGACAGAAATAACTTAAGCATCTCCTGAGAATGACCCTATATGGCAGATGCATCTGACAGCAATAACTTAAGAAATGAGGGTTGCCACGTGGAGGTTGCTGAGGCGAGGGTGCTGAGTGAAAGTGCTATGTAAACTGCATGCTTTTTATAAGTGGTTGCAGTTCTGTCCAGCCCGCGGCCACTGGACCACCCTGTAAGGTTCCCCAAATAAACCCTATGTTTCCTTCACTAGCTCCAGGTCTCTTCTTTGGCCTCTTGAACCTGGTGCCATCCCTACTGAAGTTAACAGAGGTCTGGCCCAACATAAGGGCATCATTTGTTAAAGTCCCATGGAAAAAACTCCCAGCAGAGTTCAGCATCTGGGAACGGTTGGCAGGCCCCACAAGAACCATATGCTTCTGCCTTTGTGATGTTGAGAAACACTTCACTGTTGACTTCCCCCATCTAAGGGGGCCAGAGCTAAATTTTAGGCAGCTGTGTGTATCCTGGGGGTCCACATATTTGCATCATTCTTTCTTCTCATCGTGATGTTCTACCTTGTTGGTACTGTTCTCTTCCTTTGTGTGAGTTCCTGTTGTGAGCTGCCCCTTGTTCACTGAGGTAATGTAGCCAAACAAGGTTAAAAAGCCCCCAGTAAGCCGGGTGCGGTGGCTCATGCCTGTAATCTCAGCACTTTGGGAGGCCGAGGCAGGCAGATCACCTGAGGTTGAGAGTTCAAGACCAGCCTGACCAACATGGAGAAACCCCGTCTCTACTAAAAATACAAAATTAGCTGGGTGTGGTGGCACATACCTGTAATCCTAGCTACTCATGAGGCTGAGGCAGGAGAATCTCTTGAACCCGGGAGGCGGAGGTTGCCGTGAGCTGAGATCGCACCACTGCACTCCAGCCTGGGCAACAAGAGTGAAACTCCGTCTCAAAAAAAAAAAAAAAAGTCCCTAATAAAGCCATATCGTGGGGTAATGTCTTTATACAATAAATTACCTACTGTAGAGTGTGATTTTATTTTCCACTAAAACTTGTGCAAAAATCAGAATTAAATAGTAGGGTTTTTACCCCTTGACTTCTACTTTGCCCAAATAACAAAAATATAATCAGAATAACTATTTTTTTAGACAATCTAATTTACAAAAATTTTCCCTCCCAATAACCAACCATACACATCAAAGATACCTTCCGTTTCAGTACAAACCAAATAATATGAATTAACTTTCCAGTTCTGTGACTTTTGAATGTGGGTGCTCTTTGCTACTTCTAAACCCCCATCACTTATCAACAGGTTGGATTCCAGCGAGGGAATCAGAGGCTATTTTTAGATTGTTCAGTATTCAGCTCACCACCCATAAGACCATTTCTCCTCTGCGTGTGGCCTAGTTCTTAGATATACTGTAATTTCTTTCTTCCCCAGGACACTTAAGAAACAGTTTCATTTTCATGACCGGCAAGGGCTTCAGGAAGAGTCGTTCCACAGGGTCCCTGGAAATGAAACCTGAAAGAGAAGAAGCAAATACAGCAGTTTTGAACTACAGGTTAGCAAAATGAATGCCCTACTTCAGCAAGCACTTATTTCTGAAGTAATAGCCGAAGTAAAACCCAAATTCTCATAAAGATGGTATTATGAATTTCCATGCCCACTTCTTTCAACTAGCTTCTAACAACTCTAGTTATAACACTTCACTACGGGCTGGGCTCTGTGACTGGGGGAATTTTGAAAAGCAAATGTCTAGAATTTATGTGCCATAAAGAAGAATTTTATTTCAAGGTGTAAGAGGCATGATTACAAAGTGTATTCTGTTTGTTTTTTTCAAATCCTGAGAACCTGTGCAAGTAAAGTGTATGTTGGGACTGTACTGCCAAACTCATTGAAATTGTAAGTATAAAATATACATGTATGTGTGTTATATATGTATTTTATATACATATATGTTTTATGTGTATCTATATAACACGTATGTGTTTGGCATGTTATATATATACACAATACATACTTTTTTGTGTGTATATATATATATACATAAAACATTACAGCAGCATTCACAGGTAGTACTGAGAACAAGAGAAAAAAATACTCATGCACTATCTGACCACCAGGATCTCAGCTAAGTCAACGAGCCTCTCAAACCACCTGTTGAACTTTCTGACTAGCTTCTGAGGTGTAGTTAGAAAAAAGAGAGGAAGGAGAAAAAAGAAGAAAAATCATGGACTTTTGTTTCAAAAAAACTATGAATGAGAAGCAAAAGCAGGACTTCCTCGTGCATTATTAAAAGAAAACCAGTTGAGCACAATTAAAAATGGAAAAGGCATTTCCTCAGTGCAACTCATTTATATTATTTATTCTTGGTACAATACAAATAGTGACTGCCTTAGCCCTCAAATGCTGTGTTCTATCAACAGAGTGCCACTTAATGGACAGCCCAGACTACACGGCATCTCCAGTCCGTCTGCCCCCTGCCACGTGCTGAGCACTGACTTCCAGAAAGTTCCAGGCCAGTATGTGGTTATCCAGGAATTACTGCCAGGCATGGGGAGCGTTTAGGGAATTCCCAGATCCTCAATTTCCACCTCTTCTCTTTCTTAAGTGATTTCAAGTGCCCCTTTCCACATTCACCCTTCTTCCACCTTACAAAAGCAAGCTGGACCCCTCACCCATCCCAAATTTTACAATGATACCTCATCCCCGAGTGTGAAATAGAGGGAGTGTGAAACATATGGAGTGCCAAATAGAGGGACGTCTGGAATACTGGTGTAGATCTGACACCTTCATATGTAAGTAGGATGGTTTCATTCTTGCTTTCAATAAAGTTGAAAGAGGGTCAGAAAGGATTTTCAGTGAATAGATCGCTAAGTATGATACAAAATTACTCTGTGTATTTTGGCATACAACTTGGAAGGTGGTCCAAAATTGGAGTGGCAAGGCTATACCAAAATTTCTTTCATGGCTGGGCATAATGACTCATGCCTAGAATCCCAGCACTTTGGGAGGCTGAGGCAGGAGGATCACTTGAGGCTAGTTTGAGACCAGTCTGGGCAACATGGCAAGACCCCGTCTCTACAAAAAGGTAACAGTAAAAACAACCATGCGTGGTGACACGAGCTTGTAGTCCCAGCAACTCCGGAAGCTGAGGCGAGAGGATCACTTGAGCCAGGAGTTTGAAGCTGCAGTGAGTTATGATTATACCACTGTACAGACTCCAGCCTGGGTGACAGAGGGAGCTCCCTCTCTTAAAAAAAAATAATTCCCTCATGCCCAGAGTTTAGGTGGCCCAGGTCTTTCAGTACTTACATCTATAAAAAACAACACTGAAGATTACAATTGACATTGAAAAAGTAAAATTTAGCTTGGCAGGTCAAAATCTGCCCAGTGATTCTTTGGATCGGAATAAAAGACACGGGTAAAGCCAGCTGCCAAGTTAATAGGAAACAATATATTTTCCCCTAGGATAAGCTGCAAAATGTCTTAATTCCATTCTTTGAGTGACTACTGCTTTTGGATTTTGTTCCTTAATATTATAAACTTGGAAACTTTGCTATTTGAAATTATAGCAGTAAAGAATGAAATATTCCTCTAGCCTTGAGGATCTAAGTCACTTTGATACTGAGAAGCAGCCTGGATTTCCAACCCAGGTGCAGAGCTTCAGATAAGGGATTTCTGGACACAACATTCCACGTTGATCTAAACTTTGTATTATAGTTTCTGGGGAAGTGGGACCCTGGCCTACTTTGCCAGCCAGACATAATGTTGACCCCTTTACACTGTACAGCCCTGCTAATTGCTTGAGTCTATCAAAAACTACTTCATTCAAATTTCACTTAAACTCCACCCTCCCCCCAGTTGCTTTAATAACTCCACTTTCCCTTGTTGGGAAACACTTCTCAGTTCTACGGGGGTCCGGTCTCCCTCATTGCATTAAATCAATAAACCTGATCTTGACAGAATACCGGTTTGTTTACGCTGACTACAGGAGGATTGGGTTAGAACAGGAGGAACTGTCTCCTTCCAACAATAGGTAACACTCAGCCATAGAAACATGGACCAATTCAAAGTTTATGCCCCATTCATCTATTAAGGATATATTTCCAGGCCAGGAGCAGTGGCTCACGCCTGTAATCCCAGCACTTTAGGAGCTTGAGCTAGGCAGATTGCCTGATGTCAGTAGTTTGAGACCAGCCTGGGCAATGTGGTGAAAACCCGTCTCTACTAAAAAAAAAATACAAAAAATTAGCTGGGTGTGGTGGCGCACGCCTGTAGTCCTAGCTACTTGGGAGGCTGAGGCAGGAGAATCGCTTGAACCAGGGAGGCGGAGGTTGCAGTGAGTTGAGATCGTGCCACTGCAGTCCAGCCTGGGCAACAGAGCCAGACTCTGTCTCAAACATAAATAAATAAATAAATAAAATGGCAGTGTTTCCAATGCACTTGGAATCACATCTCCAACTATATTTGATTTAAAAAACCTTAGATGTCAACTTTTAAAATGGGAAAGGCAAACATGAACAGTGTTTGAAAGCCTCTTTCTAGCACACCTGTGCACTCTGCCGGCCCCCACCAGTTGCAGGACAACCACGACTACAGTGTTAGCGCCACATCTGCTCACGCCACTTGTATCGGTTCATGTAATCATCTTGCTGCATTTAAAATTACGTAATAAACTGCAAAAATAGAGCTGCTAAGAGAGTTATTTCTAGGAAAACTAGTTGAATACTTGGGAAAGACATACTGAGTCACTAAATATAATTTGGTTAAATTAGGTGTAGGTGTAAAAGATGGGGGAAGACTGCTTCACATGTTTCTTTTCCTAAGTTCTTGCTCTCCTTTAAAAGAAAAAAAAAAAAAACAGACAAATATCAAAAACCAGAAGTTGTAATCCAGTGTTTGCCAAGGTTTCTTGGTAAGAATTACCTGGGTCATTTGCTAACTACACAGATACACAGGCATCTCCCCCTAGAAATTCTGATTCAGGAAGTCTAGGTGGGGGCCTTGGGATCTGATTTTCCTGGTTGTCTGTTTTGTTTTATAAAATAAGGGCTGGAGTCATTCGTATCTTCAGGGGTATTTGGGGAACACGAGGAAGATTATGGATATGACAAGAAAGGTGAGCTCCAATCAGCAGATCCCTACTCAAACAAAAGGCCTTTAGCTCTATTCCAAAAAAAAAAAGCAGGCCAAGTGTGATGGCTCATGCCTGTAATCCCAGCACTTCGGGAGGCCAAGGCAGGTGGATCTCTTGAGGCCAGGAGTTTTGAGACCTGTCTGACCAACATGGTGAAATCCCGTCTCTACTAAAAATACAAAAATTAGCCAGGTGTGGTAGTGCATGCCTGTAATCCCAGCTACTCGGGAGGCTTAGGTGGGAGGACTGCTTGAGCCCGGGAGGCAAAGTTTCCAGTAAACCGAGATTGCGCCACTGCACTCCAGCCTGGGCAACAGAGCAAGACTCTGTCTTAAAACAAAACAAAACAAAGAACAAACAAAAAGCAAATGAAGGTAGATTTATGCTTTATATCAAAATGTTTAAAGTATGTATGTGTCCTTTTCTATTAGTCTTGTTTTCAGTGGCTTTTTGAATGAACAGACCAACTAAGCCCTGACTGCATGGACTAGGAGGGCTTCCCTACCCGCCCTTGACAGCACAGCCAGGGAGAGCACTGGACTTCCCTAACACACACGGTCAACTATCGCTTCAAAGCAGTGACCTCTTCACACCCTAGATAGGTAACTATATAACCACAACAATCTATAAAACTCTTCTACCTAACAATTCCTTAGACTTCTAAACTCCAACAGCAGGTAGCTTGGGTGTCTTCCCTCCCCAGAGCCCCCAACTCCATTACTTTACTGCTCGCCTCTCCTGGGACTTCCTCACTCCACTCCAGCCACACTGAGGGGCCTCTGCTCCAGGTGGTCCCAGTGTCTGAAAAGCTCTTATCCCAGATTATGTCTTCAGCTGCCTCCTTCACCTCCTTCAAGTCTTTGCTCCAATCTCTTCTTAATGAGGTTTGTGCATCTTTACTTTGTGCAGTCTCTTAGCACCTGCTCACGTGCTGTAGAATGTGTACCTTATGTTCACTGCTTACCTGTCTGCCTCCACCACTAGAATATAATCTTTCCTTGGTATATATTTGTTTTGTTTACTGATATATCCTATCCTAAGCACTTAGAACAGTGTCTGATACATAGTGGATACTTATAAATATTTGTGGACTTTAATTCCAACATTTAGAGAAATTTAAAGATCAACAGGGCACAACATAGTGGCTGCAGGGCACAGTGGGCCAAAGGTGTTTTGAAGGCCCTGGCCACCAGCTCCCTGCAGCGACAGTCCCATTTTTGCCTCAGCGAATGTACAAATCCTACAAGCCAAGGCCCCCTGGGGTTGAATAACAGTCAAAACACTGAGGTTTAAATTCAAAAATGCCTAGGGTTTATTGGAATAGTCAGGGTTTATCAGAAATCATCCAATATAAGCATCGGACATGGGGAAAATGACAAAACCAAAACTGGAACTAATTAACACCTTGAAAATATAAATACATTCCTGTGGGAGGAGAATTCTATGCCTTTGTCTCTAGATTAGAACTGGGGCAAAGAATCTGAACAACTTGTGTAAGGCCTAAGGTGTCTTGTGAGATCCAAATCCTTATTAAAATATAGGCAGCATTCTAGCTGCCTATTTAGGTAACAAAGAAAATCAGGTTAAAAGTAGCAGAGAACATTATTCCATTTTTTTTTTCTCCGTAACCTAGAGCAGGGGTTAGAAAACTTTTTCTGTAAAGGGCCACACAGGACATATTTTAGGCTTTGCAGACCAGCCAGTCTCTGTTGAAACTATTCACCTCTGTCATCCTAGTGCAAAAGCAGCCACACACAATATACAAACATATGGCCACAGCTGTGTTCCAATGAAACCTTATTTACAGATACAGGTGGTGGGCAAATTTGGCCCACAGGCAGTAGTTTGCTGACCCCTGACCTAGGGTAAAGTTCAACCAAAATCTGTTAAGCACGAGATATACAATTCTGCCATCGTTAAGCTCTGTGTTTAAACAATCCTCTCAATTGCTCCAGGGTTGGTTTCTGCCTTTGAAAAATTGAGTAGGATGAGATGACTATCACCAGCATCTCTTCTAAATGTCAGCTTTGATGATGCCAAGAAAAAAGCATTGCTGGCTTCATTGATCAGTTACTCCTTCATTGATGAGATGACAGTTCTTGTGATCAGTCTGGTTGATAAGTAGCTTGTCAAATTGATAAGAATTTCTAACTAGCAAGTAGCCTGTTTGTTAGAGACAATCATAGGTTTTCAAGACAATATGAAGCTGAAGAATTTTGGCTGAAGTAGCAGCTGAAACAGGTCTGTGGTTTTAGGAGGCTTGACTTGAGCAATGATATATATTACATGCCAAGAATCTCTCCTGAACTGGCAGGAAAAACCACCAAGTTCAGTTTCTTTCACATGAAGACACAACCACCATATCCAAGGGATGCTGGGCCCCTGCTGCTCAGTCCATGGCATGGGAGGTGGGGGCCAACTCTAAACTTGGGTTGTGGAAATACTCCAGTTCTATTTTCTTCTTTTTCTCTATCTGCATTTTCTTGCTTTTCTACAATGATGATTTGTTTTAATTCTTTATAATAATGAGAGATGAGATGGAGATCAAATGACTGAAAAGAAACCACATTTGAAGAACCAAACTGGGGACATAGCTCATGTCCTGCTTCACAGAGTTTATCCTGTCCCACTCTTCGAGTTTTCTGATGGTCTTTCAAACAGACAGGAGGCTTGAGCTGCCTAGCTCCGGTATTACTACGCTTAGCCATGCTAAGTGGCCCAGCTGCTCCACATAGGTGCCACGACACAAATCAGACGGAGGCTCAATGTGCATTTTTCAGGAGATAAGTTAGAAGATCATTTAACTTTTTATCTAACAGCTTTATTGAGATTTGATTCACATACAATCCACCTATTTCAAATATATAATTCAGTGGCTTTTAGTGTATTCACAGAATTATACAACCATCACCACAATCAACTTTAGAGCATTTTTAACAACCTCAAAGAAACTTGTTCTCATTAGCACCCACTCCCAATTCCTCCCTACTCCCAGCCAAAACAACCACTCATCTACCTTCTCTCTATTGATCTGCCTATTCTAGATATTTCGTATAAATGAAGTCATACCATATGTGGTCTTTTATGACTGGCTTCTTTCACTTAGCATAACGTTTTCAAGGGTCATCCATGTAGTAGCATATATGGATACCTCGTTCTTTTTATGGCTAAAATATAGTCCATTGTACAAACATACCAAATTTTATTTATTCATCCTTCAGTCGATGGACGTTTGGGTTGTTTCTACTTTTTCCATGAACAAGTTGCTATGAACATTTGTGTACAAATTTTTGTGTAGATGTATGATTTCATTTCTAGGACTATATACCAAGGAGTAGAATTGCTAGATCATATAGTAACCCTATATTTAAATGCCACATTGTTTTCTAAAATGACTGCGCCATTGTACATTCTCATCAGCCATGTATGAGGGTTCCAATTTCTTCACCAACACTTGTGATTTTCCTTTATCTTAAAAATTATAGCCACGCTTGTGGCTGTGAAGTGGTATCTCATTGTGGTTTTGATACTGAACATCATTTCAATATGCTTATTGGCCATGTGTATATATTTGGAGAAATGTCTTTTCAAATATTTTGACCTGGTTTTTAATTGGATTGTCTTTTTATTATTTATAGTTGTAAGAGTTCTTTATATATCCTGGATACAAATCCCTTATCAAATATCAAATATTAGACTTACAAATATTTTCTCCGATTCAATGGGTTGTCTTTTTTTTTTTTTTTTTTTTGAGACGGAGTCTGGCTCTGTCGCCCAGGCTGGAGTGCAGTGGCGCGATCTCGGCTTACTGCAAGCTCCACCTCCTGGGTTCACGCCATTCTCCAGCCTCAGCCTCCCGAGTAGCTGGGACTACAGACGCCCACCACCACGCCCGGCTAATTTTTTGTATTTTTAGTAGAGACGGGGTTTCACCGTGTTAACCAGGATGGTCTCGATCTCCTGACCTCATGATCCACCTGCCTTGGCCTCCCAAAGTGCTGGGATTACAGGCGTGAGTCACCACACCTGGCCTATGGGTTGTCTTTTTACTTAATCGATGGTACCCATTGGAATACAGAAGTTTTAAATTTTGATAAAGTCCAATTTATCCATTTTTCTTATGTTACTTGCTCTTTTGGTGTCATGTCTAAGAAAGCTTTAACCCAAGGTTACAAAGATTTACTCCTACATTTTCTTTTGACATTTTATACTTTTAGCTCTTACATTTAGGTCTATGATCCATTTTGGGTTATTTTTTGTAATGGTGTGACAGAGGGGTCCAAGCTTATTCTTTTGCATGTGGGTATCCAGCACTATTTCTTGAAAAAGACTGTATTTCATCAAATTGTCTTGCCACTCTTTTCAAAAATCAGTTGACCATGAATGTGAGGTTTGTTTTATTGTTCTGTTTTGTTTTGTTTTTTACTGGACTCTCAATTCTACTCCACTGATTCTATATATCTATCCTATGCCAGTGCCACACTGTCTTGATTACTGCAACTTTGTAGTACGTTTTTTTTTTTTGAGACGGAGTTTTGCTCTTGTTGCCCAGGCTGGAGTGCAATGGCACAATCTCGGCTCACTGCAACCTCCCCCTCCTAGGTTCAAGCGATTCTCCTGCCTCAGCCTCCCAAGTAGCTGGGATTACAGGCATGTGCCATCATGCCTAGTTAATACATAGTAAGTTTTGAAATTGGGAAGTATGAGTTCTCCAACTTCATTTTTCATTTTGTTTTGGCTATTTTGGGTCCCTTGCATTTTCATATGAATTTTAGATTAATCTTTTCAGTTAATTGCTGTAAAAAGCCAGTTGTGATTTTGATAGGGACTGAGTTGATTGAGCCCATAGATCAATTTGGGGAGCATTGCCATCTTAATCATATTAAGTTGTCCAATCCATGAACATTGAATATGTTTCCATTCATTTAGGCCTTCCTTATTTCTTTCAATAATGTTCTGTAGTTTTCAGAGTATAAGTTTTGCATAGGAGGCAATTTTTTTTTAAGGCTATCTTCTTAGTTCCTACTACTCACACACAAATGAAGAACTATGGATCAAGAACACAGGCTGTAGCTGATCAAAAAGACACATGGAAAAGAAGAGGCCCAGAGCCAGTTCACTCACTTGAGGAGGGGCCTACCGAAGTGTCTGTGGCCCCTTTTCTTTCTTTTTTCTTTTTTTTTTGTAAATCCCAGCAAAGACTTTGAAGAGTGGTTCCTATCCTGGCTGCACACAGGAATCACCTAGGAAGCTTATCAAAATGATGATGTCTGGGCTGCAACTCAGAGCAATGACATCAAAATTTCATGAGGTGGCACCCAGGCATCAGTATTTTTAAAATATGCAGCCAAGGTTGGAAACTGTTGATTACTAATGACAAGATGCTTCAATGAAGTTTTCTATTTTATTCATTTATATTAATTTACTACTTATTTATATTCTAACTTATTCAAAAGGAATTAACTAGATGGACAAGAATTAGAGGTAAAGGCAAAAAAAAAGTTGGGGTGAGAAAAAAGAACATGAAGAAATAAAACAGACCCAGGAATAAGACTAAAAATGCATACTATGACAATCTACACTTCCCACCCAAACTTGGGAAGCAGGATCAGTGTCATAATATGGCCACAGATACAAATAACCTTGGCGATTAGACCAAAGGGGAATCTGCCAGGTGGCCTCCCAGTAAGAATGGCAGGTGATGAGGTTCTGCAAGGGCGTCTCCCAGGCTTACTTGCGGAGCATTTGGGTAACCTACAACTAAAGGTCATCACTAAGTCTAGCTTAAAAATGTAAGGGAAAGCAAAGCCTAAGGAATCCAAGAAGAGCTTTCAAAATGTGAACAAACAAAAGTCCCAAGGCAAATTTCGTGTACAATGACAGAGCTACCCTACCTTAGTGTACAGTGAATGATTTTGTTCTTCCATAAAAGCAACTGCAGATCAAACAAAAAAACACAAACCCTATGTCTTTTTTAAAAATTAGAGGAGTAGGTCAACTATGTTTAGATGACCATGTCTGTACCTGCCTCCCACGTCTCCCACTCCCATCAGGGTATCCCAGTACCTGAATCTGTTCGTAGCTGGGGTGGTCTCCGTGTTAAATTCAGCCACTGGCACGCCCCTGGCAGCCACCTGGGGGGCAAACATGGCTGCTGGGTACACCACAGAGGAAGTGCCCACCTACAAGGCAAGTACACGGAGATGAACAAACAGCCAGACGACAAGGAGAAGGAACATTTTTTCAGAAAACCTTACACAAACTCAGGCAGGTCTGTGGCTGCAGGTGTGAGAAAAGCCAAACAGGATGGGATAAAACAGGGTGTCCAAGGGACAAGGGAAAGTGAAGAGGTGTCCTTTGATCAATCACTAGAATCGAGAAGAATATGTGACATGAAAAGGAGAGTTATGCAGAGTGACATAGAAGTGACTCAATCAACATGTTTTGGGGTTAATTCTGGTTTTGTTTCTGCTTTTTAAAGTTAAACAAATGATCCATAACTTTTTAAAACATATTTTCTATCTTTTTGTTAAAGGTAGAAAATATGAAGAAAAAAACATACAAATCATCCATAATCTTACCCCAAGATAACCACTGTTAACATTTTCATGTATGTCCTCTTAGGTTTTCTCTTATAAATATTTGCTTATAAACATTCTTTACAGGGATGGGAAGAGCATGACCTGTTTTGTAAACCGGCTTTTCTCATTTAACAATCCATCATCAACAGTGCTACTATACTCAACGTTGGGAAGCATTCTTTAAATACTGGCTGAATGAATACGCACCACAAGAAAGTGCCTCTGCTTTTAAAGACGTGTCAAGAAAAATTTGAAATACGCATACAGTCTGTCCAATTAATCCCACTTTTAGGAAATGTGTCCTAAGGAAATCATTTGAAGAGCATACTAAGATTTCTATCTAAGGATATTCACAATGTCATTGATTAAACTATCAAAATTTGAAATAGCCCAAATGTCTTACAGTAGAGAATTAGCTAAATATATCATTCCTTATCCATATAAAACACCATACAGTCAATTGAAAGATGATATTGATTTAGACGTATTGATATGGAACATGCTAAGTGAACTGCTGCGTGAACAAAGTAGTTTCAAAACAGAACATATGTCATGAACTCAGTTTTGAATTTTAATTAATACGTGTACATCTGCATAAGAAAAGGTTTAGACCAGAGGTGGGCAAACTTATTCTGAAAATGACCATACAGTAAATTTTTCAGGCTTTGCAGGCCATTCAATCTCTGTCACAAGTACTCAACTCTGCCACTTGTAGTTTGAAAGTAGTCATAGACAGTGTGTGGAAGAATGAGTGTGGCTGAGTTCCAATAAAACTTTATTTCCAAAAACAGGTAGCAGGCCCAATGTGGCCCAAAGGCTGCTGTTTGCTCACTCCTGGGTCTAGAAGAAAACATACTAAACTGCTAACGGTAACTATTTCTGGATAGCAGAACTATGGGCGATTTCTAATTTCCTCTTTATAATGTGATAATTTTTGCATGTTCTCAATTAAATTTAATCATAAGCATGTATTATTTAAAAAACCAATAGCATGTTCTTTTCTTTGTTTTTGGTGGGGCTGGGGAAGGAGGCTTTGAGATGCCCAAGACATGCATGGTTTCCTACTTTAATATAAATTCTTATTCATTGTTTCTCAGTTTTTCTATAGGATACCATAAAGGCCTCTCAACATACATTTTAAGGAAAGGAAGAAATGGAGGGAGGAGAGAAGGCGGGAAGGAAAGAAGCAAGGGAGGGAGGAAGGAAAAGAGGAGAGGGGGAAGGAAAAAATAACAAACTCCAGTCCTGTCCTGGGGTTAGGGAAGGGCGTGACCCACCACTAGACATAAATCACAGTGGGCGAGCTCTCTGTCAACCTCCTCCAGAATGGCAGGATCCAGGTTTTCTCCAAACCACACGACGTGAGGTCGCAGCAAGCCCCCGCAGCCTGCCTCTTCACACCTGGAAGAATGGGATCCTTAAGCCAACCCCGAGCCAAGTCTGCCTAGCTGGATCGGAGGGAGGCCAGGGGCTGCCCCAAACCCAGTACATCCAGATGGGTCACCTCTGATGCCTCTTATTCCCGACACCCTCCCTCCCAGCCTATATAAACTTGCCTTGCTTATGAAGCATCAGGTTTAATGGTCTTTTTTTTTTGAGACGGAGTCTCACTCTGCTGCCCAGGCGGGAGTGCAATGGCATGGTCTCCGCTCACTGCAACCTCTGCCTCCCAGGTTCAAGCAGTTCTGCCTCAGCCTCCCGAGTAGCTGGGACTACAGTCGTGTGTGACCACACCTGGCTAATTTTCGTATTCTTAGTAGAGACATGTTTCACCACATTTGCCAGGCTGGTCTCAAACTGCTGACCTCAGGTGATCTGCCCTCCTCGGCCTCCCAAAGTGCTGGGATTACAGGCATGAGCCACCGCGCCCTGCCGAACTGTCCTTATTTTTTATCTTGTCTGTATGTACTTGATGTGCTGACACATTGTTTCAGCTAAGCTTTCTCAGTTCATTCATTATGCTCACATTTGTGCTCACAGCCACCCAGACCTGGGAGACATACTGGACTCAGATTTGCCTCCCACCCCAAGCATCCCCTAATTTCATCAACGACCTCCTTTCATGTTCTCTCAGGTTCATGTCTCTCTGGCCCAGTATGTAGCCAGCTTTCCTGTGTCCATTACTAAAAATCTCTCTTCTTTCACTCCCTCCTACCTCAGGGTTACCTTCTATACACCTCCTAAAACCATCCCCCAAACACCATTTTCATCATAGTGATCTCCTGCATCACAGGAATCCTCCAGGTCTACCTATTCCTTCAGAAGAAAACTTTTAATATTTAGCAATTAAAACCCTCATGAGGAAAATTTAAAAGGTTCTGTGGTTAAATAAGCCAGTAAAGCATTAACATATGTATTACAACCACTTTTTAGAAGGCAGCAATGTGGATTAAATGCTCTAAAAAGTCCTGCAGTAAAGCAAACATATTTTAACTTTGTTTGGTCTAACATTTCCATATTTATTTGAGTGCCTAACATGTTTTTTTCAAGTAATGTCTCAACGTAACATTAAATTAATGTTCTATGAAACACTTTTAGAAGTGCTGTTTTATTTTACCTTAAAAACACTCTAATCCAGCCGGGTGCAGTGGTTCACGCCTGTAATCCCAGCATGTTGGGAGGCTGAGGCGGGTGGATCATCTGAGGTCAAGAGCTCGAGACCAGCCTGGCCAACATGGTGAAACCTCATCCCTGCTAAAAACACAAAAAATAGCCGGGCGTGGTGGCAGGCGCCTATAATCCCAGCTACTCGGGAGGCTGAGGCAGAAGAATCACTTCAACCCAGGAGGCGGAGGTTGCAGTGAGCCAAGATCGTACCACTGCACTCCAGCCTGGGTGACAGAGTGAGATTCCATCTCAAAAAAAAATAAAATAAACACAACAAAAAACCTCTAATCCAATTACAGGTTATAGAAGTGCTGTTTTAATGCCTGGTTTTGAAAAATTGGCATAAAAATCTTCCTTTTTTTTTTTTTTTTTTAATCTACGAACATTCTGTTTGGTCCTGTAACCTCTCCTATTCAGGTCCTTTCATTGCCTCCCTAACCCTGGATTAATAATGCCAGTGATGTTATTTGACCAGTTATAGGTCAGCCCCTATGCTTTCTGTACACTGGGTAACCACCTGTTGTACGACAGCTTCAGAAACTTTCCCGACCTCAAATGATCCTACCAGAACACAAAGCAAAAAGAGGTTGGAAAGAAATCATTCTTTTCATCCTAATTTGGTTCATCCTTTGTCGTTTCACTTTTGGTCTCAGAGGTCAAGCCTGGTTTTTACATTTGTGCATTTGATTTAAGAGGCATCTTGCCAAATACATGTTTAGGTTTTGATGTGTGTTTTTTTTTTTGTTTTGGTAACCTGGAACACCAGTACAAATCAGAGTTTTTTACCCACCGGGGAAGTTTCTCAATTGGGATGCTGGCATCTTGAGTTCCAGGTTCTGGAGCACTGAAGTAAATAATATCAGAAAAGAAAGATTGTTATTGGCATAATAAAAAATAAAGAAACAACATAACTCAGTTTGTATATTTGCCTGGCAGTATGTGGTATAAAACTCCTAATTAATACATGCTCACTTGGAAGGGCATTAGAAGGAAGGACCCCAAGCCATTAATTACCAGTGGTGCTGGGCATAGTGGCTCATGCCTGTAATCCCAGCATTTGGTGAGGCCAAAGTGGGAGGACTGCTTGAGGCCAGAAGTTCAAGACCAGCCTCGGCAATATAGTAAGACTGCATTTCTACCAGAAATACAAAAATTAGCTGAGTGTGGTGATGTGTGCCTATAGTCCTAGCTACTTGGGAGGCTGAGGCAGGAGGATTGCTTGAGCCCAGGAGTTGGAAGCTGCAGTAAAGTGTGATTGTGCCACTGTACTCCAGCCTGGGAAACAGAGCAAGAACCTGTCTCAGAAAAAAAAAAATCACCAGTGGTTGTACTGCCAGTGAGGGAATGCATGTGTGGGGAGGGCTGGAGTGGCTGGGTGTGCTAAGGGGGAACTTCATGTTTACCTTTATACATCATCATCATTTGTATCCTCTGCAATGACATTATATAGTCCTTATACAATTTATACTGTTTTTAAAAGGCTGCGTGGAATTTTTCTCAATATTGTGTCTACCCTCAAATTTTTTCCTCATTGTAATAATAGTACATGTTCATAATAGAAATGTAGGAAAATTCAGAAAGATATAAAGAAGAAATTAAAAATTACCCATAATCCCTCCACTCCTGATATTCCCTATTAACATTTTGTTGTATTTTCTTCTGGTCTTTTAACTATATACAGATACAGGAACTCGTGTGTACACATTTAGGACCCTGTGGTTTTCACTTAACACTGTAAGTTGTGAGCAAAATATTTCTTTTATCACATGGCTATATTTTGTTTTTTTGTTTGTTTGTTTGTTTTTTGAGACAGGGTCTCCCTCTGTCACCCAGGCTGTAGTGCAGTGGCATGATCTCAGCTCACTGCAGCCTTGACTTCCCAAGCTCAAATAACCCTCCCACCTCAGCCTCCCTAGTAGCTGGGACTACAGGCATGTGCCACCACACCCAGCTAATTTTTGTGGTTTTTTGTTTTGTTTTGTTTTTTTGTAGGACAGGTTTCTCACTGTGTTGCCCAGGCTGGTCTTGAACTCCTGAACTCAAGCAATCTCCCCACCTCGTAACCCCAAAGTGTTGGGATTACAGGCATGAGCCACTGCACCCAGCCTTGTATTTAGTCTTATTTCTCATAAATATCCATGGGAATCTTTGATGAATGTTCAATTTCCTCACATTTATGTTCAACCTAAAGGAGAAAACAACCTATACTTATTCTGTAGTGTGGTATAATTACCCTTTTCCTGATAAAGCTGGACAAATTGGACTCTTGTAATTCTCAGCCACAACTCCACAAGAGGTACATCGAGTTTTAAATAAGCTACCTGAAAAATACATATGAAGCAAATCCAGAATTTAGTATAATCAAGAGCAACCTTCTCCATGTCTAAAAGGGTATAAGATACTTTATTTTTCACACTTCATTTCATGTTTTGGTCTCACCCAGTTACCCAGGCTGGAGTGTAGTAGTACGATCATAGCTCACTGCAGCTTCCAACTCATGGGCTCAAGCGATCCTCCCACCTTTGCCTCCTGAGCAGCTGGGACTATAGGTGTGCACCACCACACTGAGCCATACTTCATTTTAGCAAATGGGCCTACCCTAGCTTTAGCTTTCATGGGAAACAGAGGCATGCAGTACTCTTAAGCCAGTCAAGAGCATATGCCCTCAAGGACTTTATAATCTGGAGGAAAAATAAATAAATCCATGACTAATGTGCCATCAGATGACCTTGGAGTGGTGTTCAAGTGGGCAGAAGTTGCCAGTAGGGTAGAGGGAGCTCAACCTAAATCTAAGGGCATGATTTATTGATATGACTGACAAAGGTTCAATGGCGTGGGATATGTTTACAAAATTTTAACTTCGATTTCAGAAAGCTTGAATCTTTTATACAAAAGCACCTCAATAAATAAGTAATCAACTAATAAGTGAAAAAAGTAATTGTTAATACTAACCACCACTTATTGAGCTGAAGCAATCATGGTGGCCACAGTTTATGAAATGGGTACCAGGCAACTGGTGCCGTGCAGAGCACTTTCAACCCTAGTGGACATGCGCTGCTCCGTCCTGCCCACCAGTCCTTCCTTGGGGAGCACCATCCCTGCTCTCTCGCATGCTGAGCCAATAGGGCTGTGGGTCACATCCCAAATACAAGCTCAGCCACATGCTGCACACGGCCCCCATGTGGTGCCCATCCCTCTGCAGTCGTGTTTGGTCAGAAGGGTGGGCGTGTGGACCAAGCAGGCCTACCCAGAGGTTTATTTTCTGAGCAGGTGGCTGAGCTGGAGCCGTCGGAGGCACTCTCCCTTGGCACGTGGAGACAGATCAATTGCAGAGGGAGAAGGGAGGCCACCACAAAGAGTGAGCAAAGCTGAAAGAAGGAGGGGGACAGGGGCCGGGAGGAAAGATGACATAAGCTGCACCCCTAGGCTCCTCAGTTCTGTGAGCCAATAAACCTACTTTGTCAGTTTTAGCATAGACATCTTCCCCATTTTCACATCTCTGAAATTCAGATGTGTCCTACAATTGCTACTGGCCAGATGAGACTGTAACATTACCATCATGCTTGCACAGACTTGTTGAAGGAGAACACTGATAAGTGGGGTGACTTTGTTGTTATTCTCCGTGGCCTGACCGGGCAGATTCAGCCTCTGGATCCTTCCGCCAACAAACCCTTCAAGGGCCACTTCAGGAAGGAAAGCAAGTTTTGGCTGTTGTCTACAGCCTTTCCACTGATGCCTTTTGGTAAGAACATGTCAGGCCCAATAGTGAACTTGCGGAAGGTGTGTCAGGAGCTTGGATGAGAATCCCAGCTATAACAGAGGGGCATTCTCTCAGGAAACGCTGCATCATCCATCTCCCGAGACACAGAGCATGAAACTGCATGGAAAACACAGACATCCGTGCTCTGAGTCACTCAGAATCATTTAGAAGAGCTAGATAATGAGAAATATTTGGACCAGTTTATCATACTCATACTTTATGTATGCCTGGAAAGATATAATTTCTAAAGAACGTATCTAAGTTTTAACAAGCTCTTTCTCTAAGTATAGAATAATTCTAAGGGATAATAAAATAGTATATCATGGTTTAGGCAGGTTATTCTAAATGCCACATTAACTTAAAAAAAACCCTTCATCAGACTGAAGATGCCATTGATTTTTTTTAACCTAAGTTAGAAGAGAGTTCTCATCATTTGAAATTTTAAAAAGTCCTGACTAACACACATATATGATCTTATTTAATCCCAACAACAATTCTATAAGATAGGCATTGTCATCTCGGTTTTATGCCAGTGACATAGCCCACATTCTGACACTGCAGGGAAATCAGCAGAGGCACGTGGAAAGTGGCTCAGACCCAGCAGATGTAGGTACCAAAAAGATGCTCGGTTAATAGGTGGCTGGCTGTTCCTGATGAACAAAAGACAGACACCGTCGAAATGAGTAGTGCCTCGCTTTCCTTATCAGCGTGATCTAAGTAAAAGCAGGCAGCTTCACCACACACACGCAAAAACAAACACCCCCCACTGGTGCACTGCTTCTGGAAATGCTACACTTAGAAATGCATTTTTGGCTGGCACAGTGGCTCAAGCCTGTAATCCCAAAACTTTAGGAGGCTGAGGAGGGAGGACTGCTTGAAGCCAAGAGTTTGCGACCAGCCTGGACAACATGGTGAGACACTCTCCACAAAAATTTTAAAAAGTAGCTGGGCATGGTGGCATGTGCCTGTAGTCCCAGGTACTCTGGAGGCTGAGGTGGGAGGATCCCTTGAGGCCAGGAGTTCAAGGCTGCAATGAGCTATGATCGGGCTACTGCACCCCAGCCTGGGCAAGAGTGAAACCCCCATTGCTAAAAAAAAAAAAAAAAATTAAATTAAATTAAATTAAGAGAAATAAATGCTTAAAAAATAAGAAATGCATTCCTTGGATTTGAATGCAGACTCTTTAAATGCAAATGGCCTTGGGGGAAACCCTAGTTTGCCCATTATGACTGTGGACAACTGGATGTGTTAGATTTGTGGTGACAGCAAAGAAGGGAGGAGCCAGAAGACAAGAGTGAAGGGGTGAGGGGTTACCCAGGACAGAGGAAGGAGCCCAGAGGGACCCAAGACAAACTCCACCGACATCATAGGCTTGGTGGGTTTGGTGCAGCGTCCAGCACTGAGCTGGCAGCTCCCTGAGGCTCCAGGGCAGGGCAGAAGCACAGCCTCAGTGGGGTCCACCGACATCACAGGCTTGGTGGGCTTGATGCAGTGTCCAGCACTGAGCTGGCAGCTCTCTGAGGCTCCAGGGCGGGACAGAAGCACAGCCTCAGTGGGGAGTGCCCACCAGGATGAAGGGGGAGTGCCCACCAGGATGAAGGGGGAGTGACAGGAGACCCCAAGATGCTGCAGCCTGCTCCTGCTCAAGCCCCAGCTGTCCAATGGGCCAGGCCTCTTATTCCTCAGCTCATTGAGGCCATTGTCTCACAGTACCATGCCCCTCCACAGAGGAAAGGGTCACGCAGCTGTGCACCCCAGCGTTCCTCCAGTATAAAAAGCACACCAGCCACCTGGGCTCATGGGAAAATGCAGATTCTGATTCAGTGGGGCCTATGGGGCCTGAGATTCTGCATTTTTCACAAGCTCTTGGGGGACGCCAAATGTTGCTAGCTCTTAGACCACCCTGAGCAGCGAGGATGTAGGAACTGCTAAGTGAATAATGTTAGTGGGTCAGGGGCTCCTCCCATGGCCAAAGGCAGCTGCCCAGGTGCCACGGGACACTAACATGTCCCCAAAGGAAATGCCACAGCATCCTATAGGACAGGACGGATGTCCAGCAGGGAGGGAGGGAAGGCACCAGAGGTGATGCTGAAACAGCAGGACAGGTGTTTTAAAGTGGTTCCCTGAATGGGAGGCTGGGGGTCTCTCACCATGGATCTCCAGAAGGTTCTTGGTGCCAGCCTTGCGGTGCAGCTCATCGATGTTCTGGGTGATGACCACGACTCGCCGGCCCTGCTTGCCCAGCCGGGTCTCACACTCAGCTATGGCGCGGTGCCCGGCGTTGGGCTCCTTGCTCCCCATGACCTCCCGCCGGTAGTGGTAGAACTCCCACACCCGGGACGGGTTGTGGGCAAAGGCCAGGGGAGTCGCCAGGTCCTGGGGGTGGGAGAGGAGGCAGGAGTGAGGGAGGCAGAGACAGCCAGGATGCTGAACCCTGAGGCACAGGCCCTTCCTCCCTAAGGCAGAGACAGGCAGCGTCGGGAAGGTGCAGGCTGGAGATGGCAGCACTATGTTCAAACAACATGGCAGATGCCAGGCAGGGTCTGGGTACCAGCCTACGTCCCCATCCTGGGACTGCCCAGGGGCCTTGGAGAAATCAATCAATTTCCTTAGTGACAAAACAGGGATGATGCAACCTGTCCCATTTACCTCCCAAGTAAGTTGTGAAGATGAAGTAAAGGAACATGCAGGAAGGTATTTTGGGTCGAATCCCCTTTTTCATGCAGCCCTAAAACATACGAAGTGGATATCATTTTGACGTACACCCAGGGAAAACATGAAACGCAAAATGCCCATTGAGGTCTAATGACCATGGGTGAGAAACTCAGTTTTTGTAACTATAGCTATGGTGATACACACACACACAAGTACACATCTACATACACGCACATCTACACACAACTAAACACACACAACTCAATATACATACACACTACACATATCTACACACACACAACTGCACACACATACACACAACTAGACATACACACAACTACATACATATAACTACACACACTAAAGATACACACACAACTACACACATCTACATCCACACAACTATACACACAACTAAACATACACACAACTACACACACAAACTAAACATACACAACTACACACATCTACATATAAACTGCACACACATAGCTAAACACACATATGCTACTACACAAACTACACACATCTACATACACAAACTGCACACACGCACTACACACAGCTAAACACACACAACTACACACATACACACAACTACATACACACAACTAAACATATACACACATCTACATACACACAACTGTACATACACACAACTACATACACAACTACACCCACAACTAAACATACACACATATCTACATACACAACTACACACATCTACATACACACAACTGCACACACGCAACTAAACATACACAATTAGACAACATACATACACACAACATACACATAACTACACATATCTGTTAATACACACACAACTAAACATATACACACAATTACATCTACATACACACACCTACACACAAAACCACACACACCTACACGCACAGAACTACACACATCTACATACATACACAGCTACACACATACATGCAACTACACACACAACTAAACACACACAGCTACACATAAAAAGTGTATATTTTATATATAAACAGAATAGATAAAATACATACACTTTAAATATGGTTCTGGGAGAAACAAACCTCCTTTCTGGTAAAGGAGCCAAGTAGGGGTTGTCTGGGGCTGGGAGCTGGCAGGGAAAGGCACAGGGAACTTTCAGCGATGACTGAAACATTCTGTTTCTTGATAGTGGAGGTGGGGGTGTTACGCAGTTGCATGCACCTGTTAAAACTCATCAAACTGTACACACAATGCACATGGGTGCATTTTATTCTAAGGAAATTCTGCCTCAATAACATTAATTTTAAAAAGAAATATGGCTTCTTTATCAAGGAGACACTTCCTACATTGAACACATGTGCATTTCATTCTACCGTAAAGGCCCCTCTGCTTAGTGGCAATGCCAGCCTTTGCCATGTGAGAGGTTGACCCACACCGACCCTGCTCTTCACCTAGAACACATGGCCTGGAGCAGTTTATAGGTGGCACAGGAACATGTCCACAGGTGTCCCTGGAAGGGTGTTGGAGTCAAATACATTCTATTGACTTCTTTGCTTTGTCTGCAAACTCTGAGCCTTTTCGGACACAACTAAGCGCCCCTCCTCCGAGCTCCTCCCGCACCCTCTGACCTCCCACCCTCTGCTGCTGCTAATCCAGGGAATGCCCAGTGGCCCCTCTTTCTTGCTGGCCCCTAATGTTCTCTGCTCTCCTTTCTCCCCACTTCACCTTTAAGGTAATGACCCCCACCCTTCGCCCAGATGGCAGCAGGCAGGAGGCAAAACACCCAAACATCTGCCAGGCTCAGATGTTCAGAAGAAGGAAGGGGCAGCTTCATGAACTCTGCATTCAATGAGAAATGAGCTACTAACCATGGAAGACATGTATTGCGTATTTATTTATGACTGCTTTCGTTCAGCCAACGAAAATCCGTTAAGCACCTATAATGTGCCAGAGTTCTGGAAACTGGAGACAATGCAACGAATAAAACAAACAGAGGCCGGGCGCGGTGGCTCATGCCTGTAATCCCAGCACTTAGGGAGGCCAAGATGGGTGGATCAACTGAGGTCAGGAGTTTGAGACCAGCCTGGCCAACATGGTGAAACCCTGTCTCTACTAAAAAATACAAAAATTAGCCGGGTGTGGCGGTGCATGCCTGTAATCCCAGCTACTCGGGAGGCTGAGGCAGGAGAATCTGGGAGGCGGAGGTTGCAGTGAGCCGAGATCACGCCATTGTACTCCAGCCTGGGCAACAAGAGCAAAACTCCATCTCAAACAATCAAACAATTCTGTCTTCCAAAGCTAGGGATTTCCTGAGCCAGTGGGATGGGAGAGCACAGACTGCAAAGGGCCATGAAGGAATGTTCTGGAGGGACAGAATTGTTCCATATTGTGATTATGGTGCTGGCTATACAACTATGTCCATTTGTTAAAACTCATTAAATTGTACACTTAAAACTGGTGACTTTTACTTTATGTATATTAGATCTCAATAAAAATTGAATTAAAAAAATCCACACCTTCACAGAACTTACATTCTGAAGGTCTTCCTATAAATTTTTTAATATCAAATCCTAACCCTTCAATAACTGACATTAGTTTTAACATGGAAAGTTCACAGAAACTTTATGTGTCATACTTGAGTTCAATAACTTTAGAATAAAGTAATGAATGATGCTAACCAAGGTCTTCTGATTTCACTTTAACACAATTATTAGGAGAAACTGTTACCTGAATAAATGCAATCGACACCTATCTAGGAAGGAACGTGGCAGCCTTGCTTAAATTTTGATCTTAATCATAGGAACTTTGTGTTTATGCCAAAATCAATGAGACAATAGGGTCACAGTTCACTTAAAAACATTTCCCTGGGGTTTCGGGGATCGGTATAGGATTTGAGTCAAACTCTGTTATGGTTTCATTCGACAGAGGCTTTTAATGTTCTGGAAACTTTACAAACCTGGGCTTGCCATTTTCTCCAATAACCTCCAGCTCCTCTGAAGGTCGGAACACCACTTTCTGCACTAACACCAGCGCCTGAGATGATGACTATGTGCTTTGCTTTTGCAAAAAACTTCCGAAAATCTGCCATACCTAAACAGAGTGAAATCTTTATCAATCCAGTGTACCATTTGGACATTTGTATCCCATATCAATTGTCTGTATCTTGAAACTTGACCTAGTGTGAAGTTATACTTTAAGATAAACAAACATCATTCCTGTACCCTGAAAACACCATCCCCATGTGACCTGCTGGGTGAGTGTACAATATTTTAAAGCAGCAGGGGCTTTGGGCACACGCAGCCGGCTCTGCACCACAGCTCTGCCTCCCACACAAATGTGTGATCTCACGTAAGTTACGTACCTTTCTCCATCCTCACTTTCCTTGGCTCTTTGAGGTGCACAGTAGTGCCTTCCCTAGAGCAGGCATGTTAACGAAGATTAAAAAAAGCCTAGTGGGAAGGAATCCATCTTCCTTCATAAAAGCAAAAACAAGCCTGTATGTTTGTGTGAGTGCTGAGTCGAGGCCCACTGGACCCCAAAGCCTACGCTTCCTCCCCAAGTTCACCTTCCCTTTGGGGATCTTGCTAATTTCAGCTTCCCTCAGCACAGCGACTGAAGGTGAGGGCAAGGGTCTTATTTGAGGACACATGGCCTTCTTCTTGACAAGTCAAATAAGAGCCAAACTTTTCAACAGGACACTGCCAGAGACTTCGGGTAGCAAAGGGAACTGAAGACAGAGAATAACACGAGAGGAAGTAATTGTGGACACAGACCATGGCTCGCCCTCCCGTCCTGCAACTCCAGGCAGTTCTTCTGCCTGAACACAGACCCACAGGGACAGCAGCTATGGTGGTGAGGGCTCCCTGCACCCCAAGTGCTATGCCAAGCACTTTACGTGGATCACAAGGTGGGATTTTTTTTCCCCTGAAACAAATGTCCTCATCCTAGGACAAGAAGCAGGAGCCAGACTTGGAACTCATGATGGGGGAGCTGCCACTGTTTCTCTTGGGCAGCAGAAACTGGGAAAGGGAGGTCAGCTGGGGACACAGCTTGTTTCTGCTTCTCTCCTAGGCACTGCAGCTCTGCGGGCCCCTGTAAGGTAAGCACTGTGGCCCTGGAAAGCCAGAATTAAGGGGTACAACACTGAACATATGCTGCCAGGAGGAGAAGAGAGAGCCCCTTTTCTGCCCTCCCCCTGGAGAAGCGAGTGCTGTACCTCACTGCCTGCTGCAGGCTTAAGATACTGAAGCCGGGAATGCCCCACCCTGGATATGGAGATCTTCCAAGGATGGCCACCCTGTGTTAAAGCACTAAGAATTCCAGCAAATGTGGAACTGAATTCCTCAGCTGACTAAGCAGGCTTCCTGGCCTTCCTCTCTTGAGGAAATGGCAACCAAGGCTAACCCTTGGACTGAATGAATGAGGGGAGGCTAACCCTCCCCTGACAGATGGAACCAGGGACAGGCAGGAAGCAGGCAAGGAAGAAACATAGTGGGATGGGGGCTCAGAGATGGTGAGCTTAAATATTAAAGGGAACGTGGCCTCATTTTGTATCCCAGCCATAGGGGCATCCTACTGGTTTCTCATGTATGGTTGACTCCCTCTAAGCAGGGATGGAACTTACTCATCCTCATAAGCCCAGAGCCACACACTATGCCCAGCCTAGGATAGAGACTGTCAATAAGGGCTCAACCCCTCCTCCCCTTCCCTTCCTCTCTTCCCTACCATGGACTCCTGGTAAAAATGAACTCAGAAGAAGAATAGGCTTTTTCCTCTCTGGCTCCATTCATGTTTTGGCAGCACAAGGCTGAGAGAAATTAAGACAGTCATGGTGGAACAGAACAGAGGCCTCAGAAATAACACCACACATCTACAACCATCTGATCTTTGACAAACCTGACAAAAACAAGGGGGAAAAGATTCCCTATTTAATAAGTGGTGCTGGGAAAACTGCCTAGCCATATGTAGAAAGCCGAAACTGGATCCCTTCCTTACACCTTAGACAAAAATTAACTCAAGATGGATTAAAGACTTAAATGTAAGACCTAAAACCATAAAAACCCTAGAAGAAAACCTAGGCAATACCATTCAGGACAGAGGCATGGGCAATGACTTTATGACTAAAGCACCAAAAGCAATGACAACAAAAGCCAAAATAGACAAATGGGATCTAATTAAATTAAAGAGCTTCTGCACAGCAAAAGAAACTATCATCAGAGTAAACAGGCAACCTACAGAATGGGAAAATATTTTTGAAATCCACCCATCTGACAAAGGGCTAATATCCAGAATCTACAAATAACTTAAACAAATTTACAAGAAAAAAACACACAACCCCATCAAAAAGTGGGCAAAGGACATGAACAGACACTTCTCAAAAGAAGACATTTATGTAACCAACAGACACATGAAAAAATGCTCATCATCACTGGTCATCAGAGAAATGCAAATCAAAACCACAATGAGATACCATCTCACACCAGTTAGAATGGCAATCGTTAAAAAGCCAGTAAACAACAGATGCTGGAGAGGATGTGGAGAAATAGGAACACTTTAACACTGTTGGTGGGAGTGTAAATTAGTTCAACCATTGTGGAAGACAGTGTGGCGATTCCCCAAGGATCTAGAACTAGAAATACCATTTCACCCAGCCATCCCATTACCAGGTATATACCCAAAGGATTATAAATCATGCTACTATAAAGACACATGCATACGTATGTTTATTGTGGCACTATTCACAGTAGCAAAGACTTGGAACCAACCTAAATGTCCATCAATGATAGACTGGATTAAGAAAATGTGGCACATATACACCATGGAATACTATGCAGCCATAAAAAAGGATGAGTTCATGTCCTTTGCAGGGACATGGATGACGCCAGAAATCATTCTCAGAAAACTATCGCAAGGACAGAAAATCAAATACCACACGTTCTCACTCATAAGTGGGAGTTGAACAATGAGAACACATGGACACAGGGCGGGTAACATCACACACTGGGGCCTGTCGGGGGGTGGTGGGCTTGGGGAGGGATAGCATCAGGAGAAATACCTAATGTAAATGACGAGTTGATGGGTGCAGCAAACCAACATGGCACATGTATACCTATGTAACAAACCTGCACGTTGTGCACATGTACCCTAGAACTTAAATTATAATAAAAAATAAATAAATAATTAAAAAAATAAAAAAGTAAAAGAAATAACAAAAGACGGTCACAACACGCCATTCTCGTGAGGTTGCAACCAACCCAACTACCCCACCAATCACACTAAAGCTCTACCTGAACTCACATCCCTTCCAGAGATAGGCTGCTTGTTTTTGTCAGGTTTGTCAAAGATCAGATGGTTGTAGATGTGTGGTATTATTTCTGAGGCCTCTGTTCTGTTCCACTGTGACCATCTTAATTTCTCTCAGCCTTGTGCTGCCAAAACATGAGTGGAGCCAGAGAGGAAAAAGTCTACTCTTCTTCTGAGTTCACTAGAGACTAGGGCCCAGATAGGTTAATTTGTAGGTTTTTGCCAGGTAGAGCTGCAAAGTATTTCTGTCCAGGAGAAAATTTAACCTCATACTGCCCTATAGGACAATCACCAGTTTTCCTCCCCTGCAGAGAGATAAGGATTTTAAAGTACAAAACATGTGTAAAAAGCTTAAATGCAAATATTCTGGCAGAAGCAACAAAATGTCCTAGATGGACTTGAGTATTAAGGAGACAGGCTCTGAAGGTGCCCTAGAAGGGGTTACCTAAAAGAGAAGAGGACAGGTGGGCGCGGTGGCTCATGCCTGTAATCCCAGCACTTTGGGAGGCTGAGGCAGGCAAATTACGAGGTCAAGAGATCGAGACCATCCTGGCCAACATGGCGAAACCCCATCTCTATTAAAAATACAAAAATTAGCTGGGTGTGGTGGCATGTGCCTGCAGTCCCAGCTCCTCGGGAGGCTGAGGCAAGAGAACTGCTTGAACCCAGGAGGCGGAGGTTGCAGTCAGCCAAGGTCGCACCACTGCACTCCAGCCTGGCGACAGAGCAAGACTCCATCTCAAAAAAAAAAAAGAGAAGACGACAGAGTGGCTTTCTCCAAAACCTTGCCCAATACCTAATTTGACAGAGACATTCCTCTCGAAGTGTAGGACTTTCAGGTACTTCACATTTGGCTGCAGGTGAGGCAATGGGTAAAATGACTTACTTGAACTTGGCCGAGCCATTTTCAGGCAAATCTGGTTTCGTGTGGACGCTGGAGGCTTCAGGCCACAATATAGCTGGGAAATCAATCGACTTGGGACAATCTGGAGAGGTCGCATCAGGGTTTGTTTGTAGTTCTAATGCTTGAGGCGGGCTTTAGAAAAATCACAAAAACAAATATTATAGAAACAATCAGCAAATATTTTTATATATGGAAATATGTATATTCATATTTTATATATTACAGAAACGCATCGTGTATATTATACACACACACACACATACACGAATATCCTTTAAAAAAATCTTTAGTAACAGATCATCCTCTGAACTGGCTGTTTTCCGTTTGTGTTCTCAAGTGCTCCTAGAGGTGCAGAGGTGCCTTGGAGCAGTGCTTCTCAAAGCGTGTTCCCTAGACCAGCAGCGTCGCCATCACCTGAAATCTTGTTAGAAATGCAGCCTCTGTTCCACCTCAGACCTGCTGAATCAGAAACTCTTGGGGTGGACCCCATCATCTATTTCCAGGTGATTCTAGTAACTACTCAAGTTTGAGGACCACTAAAATGCAAGAGAAAGGGTTAAATATGAGAATTCATTTGAAAACTTGCTGCTTTTCAAAAGGTATGAAGCCAGGTGCAGTGGCTCACGCCTATAATCCCACCACTTTGGGAGGCCGAGATGGGTGGATCACCTGAGGTCAGGAGTTTGAGACCAGCCTGACCAACATGGTGAAACCCTGTCTCTAGTAAATACAAAAAATTAGCTGGGAGTGGTGGTGCATGCCTGTAATCCCAGCTACTCAGGAAACTGAGGCAGGAGAACTACTTGAACCCCGGAGGCAGAGGTTGCAGTGAGCCGAGATTGTACCATTGCACTCCAGCGTGGGCAACAAGAGGAAAACTGCATCTCAAAAAAAAAAAAAAAAAAAAAAAAAAAAACAAAGAACAAAGAAGAGAAAAAAAAAGGTATGAAAACCACCACTAGTCTCTCAACTTGCGGTCAAAGTACAGTTTCTTTCTTTTATTTCAGACAGGGTCTCACTCTGTCACCCAGGCTGGAGTGCAGTGGCGTGATCACGGCCCACTACAGCCTTGACTTCCTGGGCTCCAGCGATCCTCCCACCCCATCCTCCCCAGTAGCTGGGACTACAGGCACGCGCCACCATGCCCGGCTAATTTTTGTATTTTTGGTAGAGACAGGGTTTCACCACGTTGGCCAGGCTGGTCTTGATCTCCTGAGCTCAAGCCATCCACCCACCTAGGCCTCCTGAAGTGCTGGGATTACAAGCATGAGCCACCACGCCCAGCCCAAAGTAGTTTCCATGAGAATGTAATTTCTAAGTGAGAACTAAATTCTGAAGGGAAGAAGTGTACTGTGACAATAGTATTAAGATAACATTGTGTCAAAGAAACTCGTGGATCTTAAGGCACATTCAGTAAATCTTTGTCTATACCTGAGGAATTTTATAAAAAGAAAACAAACACAGAGAAAGACAACATTTGGAACAATGACACTGATTGTCCAACAAAACTGTGGGGGCAGAAAATATAACGGTGGTTGGCAGAAAGGGGAGGAGTGATTAAAAAGGGGCATGCGGGAATTTTTTTTTTTTTTTTTTTTTGGTGGGAGGCAATGGTATTGTTATATATCTTGATTGTGGTGGTAGTTACATAACTGTATCTGTCAAAACTCATAGAACTCAATACTAACAAAGGGTTAATTTTATTAGACACATATTTTACTTAAAAATAATGAGCATAGAGCTTCAGTTTTACAAGATGAAATGAGTTCAGGGGATTAGCTACACAACAATGAGAATATACTGAACTGTACCCTTAATAATGGTTAGAATGCTAAATTTTGTTACATGTGTTTTACCACAATTGTATTTTGTAAGAGAAAGGCAAGGGGATAAAAGAATATACCTTAACTTTCTTGCATTTGCTGTAAAAACAAAAAAAGAATTCACAAGAAATTAGTAAAAAGAATTGAATATAGGGTGGGAAACGCTATGTAAGGAGATTAGAGCTGAGCAAGGATTTTCAATATATGTGTTTATATATTGTTTGGATTATCAATGCCTTCCAGTCCAAGGAACACACTTGTACTCGAGCAAGTTGCGAGAGATAGAACACGCCATGAAGAACTGCAGCATCTGTTAGGAACCTGGAATGGACTGATTAGAGGATTTGTGCTTGTGTTAGATCATGCTGGGGAGAGGTTCATGGAAGTGGGGCTTTGTTCTGGATTGGATGCTGTAATGGATCTTATCTAAAAGGTGGAAGGAATGAAGAGAGGCTAGAGCTGTGCATGGCCAAGCAGGAGTCCCTCATGTTAGCGGCATGGGAGGATGTTTGGTCATTTTTGTGGCTTCAACAATGTTCCTGTTTCGGTCCCAGTTCAGACGTGATTACTGAGTGGCCTTGTTCTTGTCCTGACCCATTGTGGTCACAGAGTGACCCTGTCTGATATTGGTGCTCTGTGACATGGTTTATGTTCAATAGAACACCAAGACCTATCAGATAGTGCCAGGCCCAAGACTAGAAGCAAACCAAATGTCCATCAATTTATAAATGGGTAAACAAATTGTGGTTTATCCATACCATGAAGACTCTTCAGCAATAAGAACAAACTACTAATACCTTCAACAGCATGAATGAATCTTTAAAAGTGTTATCCAATAATAACTCTATAGTAGAAAACCTGGCAGCTACCACCTTAACCAAGTGATCAAAGTTAACATCACCAGTAATAAGACATGGCGACTCCACCTACCTCCTCATATGATGCAATGAGAAGGGCAAAGCATCACTTGTGTGGCATTCATTACTGCAATTTAGTTATGAGAAAATGCCAAACTCAAGCTGAGGGGTGTTCTACACACTCTACAGCAAAACTGGCCAATACTCTTCAGAAAAGTATCAAAGTTTTGAAAGATAAGAACTGGAGAAACTGTCCCAGGTCCTAATGAGACATGACAAGTAAATGCTACATGGGATCCTGGGTTGGATTCAAGACCTGAAAAGGGACATTACTAGGACAAATGGCAAAATTTGAATGAAGCCTGTAAATTAGTTACTAGTACTGTATATGTAAATGCCTAGGTGTAGTACTTGTTCTGGTTTAGATCATTGCACTCTAGTTAGGTAAGATGTGAACATTAGAGGAAATTGGGTAAATGGTATATGAGAACTCTGTGTACTATTTTTGCAACATTTCTGTAAGCCTAAAATTATTTCAAAATAAAATTGCTTCACAACAAGAAAAAAAAGGACCAGCCATGGTGGCTCACACCTGTAATCCCAGGACTTTGGGAGGCTGAGGCAGGAGGATCACTTGAGCCCAGGAGTTCGAGACCAGCCTGGGCAACAAAGTGAGACCCCATCTCCACAAAAAAGTAGCTGGGCATGGCAGTGCATGCCTATGGTCCCAGCTACTCAGGAGGCTGAGGTAGGAGGATCACTTGAGCCCAGAAGGTTGAGGCTGCAGTGAGTCATGATTGTGTCACTGGACTCCCTGCCTGGGTGAGTGAGACCCTGTCAAAGAAAGGAGAGAAGGCCAGAGCAGGAGCGAGAGTGAGGGAGAAAGAGAGAAAGAGAAAAAGAGAGGAAGAAACAGAGGGAGGGAGAGGGAAAGAGAGACAGAGAAGCATTATGCTAAGTGAAAGAAGCCAGATACATAAGGCTACATAGTTTTTGAGACCATTTATAAGACATTTTAAGAAGGCAAAACTGTTGGTACAGAAATCATACCAGTGGTTTCCAGGGACAGGGGTCGGGGGAGTGAGGGGGAGCAGAGAAATTTTTAGAGCAATGTAAAATTACATTATCTTTATTTTTGTGATTTTTTTCAACACTCATAGAACTGTATAATAAAAAGGGTGAATTTTACAGTGCATAAGGACTAATATGATAAACCTCACCTACAAATAAGCAAGCAAGTCAACACGTTTTCAGTGTATCCTGTCTCTTCTGCAATCAAAAAGACTGTAGAAGAAGATTGACACTCAAAAAGAAGAAGAGGTTAGAGAAACATGGTGTAGTGTCTCCAGAACAACCTCAGGGGACAAGGCTGTCTGGCTGCCTAAAGTTACTTCTGCAGGGAAGGCAGGTAGACTGGCTGCTAGAGGGAAGTGAACAGACTCATGGGCCCCAGCAGCCACTCTGGTGAGCAGCTCCCAGACTCAGTGACAATAGTGACATCCAACCACATGAATATCACCCCAGTGCTTGATTTAAAGAAAGCTTGAGGAAAATGGATTGCCATGATCTTCAACTAGCATGGGCATGATAAACTTTTGACAAACTTCAATTTACCTGGAAAACTCGGTAAGGAACAAATGAGGTGTTAATATAGTTTGTGGGTTTTTTGTTAAAATCTGGAAAAACTGAAACATATACAAAAATAAACAGCGTAGTATAGGGAACCCTTATATTCTTATCACCCAGCTTCAATAATTAGGGGCATGAAGTTTTAAAAATATCGTTATAGATGACAATTATTAAACTTGCATGTCATGAAAATTGTGAAGATCAAAACTCTGAATACTGCCTAACCATAACTAAAAGCTTCCTATATGCTGCGTGAAGTTACTTAGGCTATCATCTTGAGCTTAATGCATACCTTTAGTTATTTCTCCCAAAATGAAGATGGTTGTCTCCACTGCTGCTTTCTAATATATTTGAATCTGGAGACATCAATATAATAGACTTCTAATTTGATCCAGAAAATTATTTTCTTCTTCTGTAGGTTTTTATATGTTACAAAACATTTCCACTTACTGTAAAAGAATTCAAAAAAACTACTGAATAAACTGTCATTTTTTTAATCAGGCATGAAGGTAGGATTGTAAAAGTCATTAAGAATTTAAAAGAAATTAAGAACAATGTCACCTGGAATTATTCCCAAGATCATAAATGTTCATAACATAAAACTATTTTCTTAGTCTTTATTTGCGACTACAAAGTATTTTAAGACTAAAAGTCTAAATACAATTTAGTATTTGCTACTAAATAGTCTTTTAAGATACTACTAACAAAGTCTTTATTGAAAACATCCTTTGTGCCAACATGTATCTGCTTTACTAGGGTGTCAGGGCAGGCAGTGGTTCTAGTTTCCACAAGGTTACAACCCTGTTCAAATTTAGAAGCAATGTCAGAAGGGTGACAGGGCACCATTGTGACAGTTAGAGGAAAGAGGACTCAGGGTGAAAGCTACCCTGGGTGAAGACTCCTGCCTTGATTTTATCTTCCAGGTGGGAAAAGAGGCCTTGAGGGAGGAAATAAACTCACTGATCAGTCATTGGGAGCTTTTTGGGTGCTAGGCAGGTTCTTATAAATTGACATTAATCCAAGTAATGTCATTTAATGATGCCTTTTCATGAAATCTGAGACTCACCTAACAGATTTTTTTTTTTTAAAGCCTGTATGTTCTCTGTGAAAAAGGGGGGCACCCTACCAATTCTGAAAGATAGAAGTGAAAGATTATATCAGAAATTTGAGGGAAAAAAATTTACAGAAAACTCAGGACCTGATGGCTTCACTGATGACCTGAATTCTACCAAATATTTAAAGCAGAACTAATACCAATTATTTTCTTTTTTTCTTCTTCTTTTTTTTTTTTTTTGAGATGGAGTCTGGCTCTGTCCCCCCGGCTGGAGTGCAGTGGCGCCATCTCCACTTACTGCAAGCTCCACCTCCCGGGTTCATGCCATTCTGCCTCAGCCTCCTGAGTAGCTGGGACTACAAGCGACCGACACCACGCCCGGCTAATTTTTTGTATTTTTAGTAGAGACGGGGTTTCACCGTGTTAGCCAGGATGGTCTCGATCTCCTGACCTCGTGATCCACCTGCCTCGGCCTCCCAATACCAATTATTTTCAAACTCTTCTAAAAAACTAAAGAGGAGGAAGTACTTCTAAACTCATTTTAGGAGGCCAGTATTACCCTGACACCAAAGCCAGAGAAGGATGTTACAAGAAGAAAAACTACAGACCAATATCCCTGATGAACATAAATGCAAAAATTCTTAACAAAATACTAACAAACTGAATTCACTGACACGTTAAAAGGATCATTCATCATGATTGAGATTTATCCCTGGAATGCAAAGATGGCTCAACATACACAAATCAATAAATGAGATATACCATATTAACAAAATGGAGGACAAAAACTGTATGATCACCTCAAAAGATGCAGTAGAAGCATGTGACAAAATTCAACATCTTTTCATAATAAAAACTCTCAATAAGTATAGAAAGTACTGTGACACAGAAAGACCAAATATGACAAACTCACAGCTAAATCATACTCAACGGTAAAAAGTTGAATGCTTTTCCTCTAAGATCAGGAACAAGACAATGATGCTCACTCTCACATTGTCTATTCAGTGTAGTACTAGATGTCCTAGCCAGAGCAATTATGCAAGGAAAGGAAGTAAGTCATCCAAATAGGAAGGGAAGAATTTTTCTATATATGTTTTCTATATATAAGATCTATATATAATATAGATATGTATATAAAATATAGATATATAATATCTATGTATATAAGATATACAGAGAGATATATAGGGATATATAAAATATATATATAATATATAGAGACATAAGATATATGAGATTTCTATATATAAGATCATTTTATCAGCATGATCCCTGTTTGATGATAGTATGATTTTATATACAGAATACACTAAAGACTCAACCAAAAAAAACTGTTAGAACTAATAAACAAATTCAGGGAAGTTGCAGGATACAAAATCACATATAAAAATCAGTGGTGTTTCTATACTCTAACAACAACCTATATGAAAAAGAAATTAAGAAAACAATTTCATTTATAAAAGCATTAAAGAAAAAACCACTTCAGGTAAATTTAACCAAAGATATAAGACCTGTACACTGAAAACCATAAAACACTGATGTGAGAAAAGAGACACAAATAAATGTAAAGGTATCCCATGTTCAGGGATTAGAAAAATTAATGGTTGTTAAAATGTCCATACTATCCAAAGCAATCTACAGATTCAATGTAATCTCTATCAAAATTCCAATATCATTTTTCACAGAAATAGAAAAAACAATCCTAAAGTTCATATGGAATTGCAAAAGACCCTAAATAGCCAAAGCAGTCTTGAGCGAAAGGAACAAAGCCAAAGGCATCACACTCCCTAATCTCAAAATATATTATAGGGCCATTGTAATCAAAACTGCATGGCACTGGCATAAAAATGGGCACATCAACCAATGGAACAGGAATAGAAAGCCCAGAAATAAGCCCAAGTATTTACAGTCAATTGATTTTTGACAAAGGTGCTAAGAACACACAGTGGGAAAAGGAAAGTCTCTTTAATAAATGGCATCAGGAAAACTGAATATCCACATGCTGGATAACAAAATTGAGTCCTTATCTCACACCATATACAAAAATCAACTCAAAATAGATTAAAGTCTCAAACATAAGACCTGAAACTGTAAAACTAATAGAAGATAACATAGGTGAAAACTCCGTATTAGTCTGGGCAATGATTTCTTGGATAGGACCCCAAAAGCAACAAAAGCAAAAATAGACACATGGGATTGCATTAAACTGAAAAGCCTCTGCACAGCAAAGAAAATAATTAACAGAGTAAAGAGACAACCCACAGACTGGGAGAAAATATTTGCAAACCATGCATCTGATAAGGGGCTCTTATCTAAAATATATAAGAAACTCAAAAAACTCAACAGCAAAACAAAACAAAACGAATAACCCAGTTAAAAAATGGACAAAGAACCTGAACAGGTATTCCTCAAAAGAAGACATATGAATGGTCAACAAATACATGAAAAACGCTCAACTTTGCTAACCACCAGGGAAATGCAAATTAAATCACACTGAGCTACCACCTCACGCTTGTTAGAATGGCTATTATAAAAAAGATCAAAGACAACAAGTTTTGTCCAGAATGTGGAGAAAAGGGAACCCTGGTACACTGTTGGTGGAATGTAAATTAGTACAGCCATTTTGGAAAACAGTATGGAGGCTCCTCAAAAATCTAAAAATAGAATTACCACATGACCCAGAAATCCTACTTCTGGGTATATATACAAAGGAATTGAAATCAGTATGTTGAAGAGATAGCTGCATTCCTGTGTTGTTTTCAGCATTATTCACAATAACCAAGACATAGAAGCAACTAAGTATCCATCAACTGAGGACCGGATAAAGAAAATGTGGCACATATATACAATGGAATACTATACAGTCTTAAAACAGAAGGCAATTCTGTCATTTGCAACAACATGGATGAACCTGGAGGACATTAGGCCAAGTAAAATAAGCCAGGCACAGAAGGACAAATAGCATATGATCTCACTTATATACTTGGGGTCTAAAAAAGTTGAACTCATAGAAGCAGAGTAGAATGATGGTTACCAGGGGCCTGGCAGAGGGCTGATGTGGAAGGGAGGGATGTTGGTCAAAGGATACAAAGTTTTAGTTAGGTAAGAGGAGTAAGTTTTAGTGATCTACTGCACAGCGTGGTGACCATGGTTGATGATGTATTGTATATTTCCAGGAGAGTAGATTTTCACCACAAAAAATAAGTAGGTGAGGTGATGGATATGTCAATTAGCTTGATTTAATCTTTCTACAATGTATACGTATATCAAAACATTACACTGTATGCTATAAATATATAAATTTGTCAACAAAAATAACTATATAAATATATATATTTATATAAAACAAAATACATGCTAAGGATAATGCAATGAACTGCAAAAAGTTGTACAGGCTCCCAATAAATAATTTTTGAACGCCTAAGAGCTAAATAAATGCAATACATCACTCCCAGGTGTCTCCACTAGGGGGCCCCATTCCCTCCCGTTCCATCACCTGCTTTCCTCAAGGTCGTCTCCACCCTCCTATTTGTTGATACCCGGCCTCTGACCCAGTTCATCACTTTCCCGGGCTTCCAGGCGCCACCCTCTTCAGGTTTTCCTCCTACCCCTCCAGCCCTGCCCCCTCTGGATCTCCCATCCTCCCAGCGCTCCAGACTGCATGCGGCCTCCCCGCCCCGTGTCCAAGAGGCAGCTTCCACTCCCCGCGGGCAAGCCTGAGCTCCAGAGCCGTCCTCAAGCCGCCTCCTCCCGAAGCACTGGGACTTCATCCTCCCGGCTGCTACTCGTGCCCAGGGACTAGGCCCTGAGCCTTCCCTTCTCGCACGCCCCATAGCCAAGCTGCTCAGCAGAACCTGACGGCTCCACGTTCAAACTACGTCCGGAATCCGACCCCTCTCCACGCCCACTGCCTCCACCCCGGCCACCTTCCTCGGTCACCCTGGCAGCTGCAATGACCAGGGTGACCTTTCTGAAAAGGGAGGCTCCGTTGGGAGCCCTCGCGGGGCTCCCCAGCACAGCGGCCTCCCATGCCCAGCTGCTCGGGTGGGATTACTTTCCAAGCCCGTTTCCATCCCCCTCCCTGGTCTCCAGCCGCAACGACCCCCAGGCAGAGCCCGGAAGACCTTGGGCCCCGCACGTGCTGCCGGCCCGCTAAGAGCTCTGGGTACCCCCGCAGCGCCTTCCAGGCTTTCTCCTAGAAGCGCTGTGTCTCGACCGCGCTCCGGACCTGAGCCACGGCTCACCTGGGGCAGCTCGCGCCCCCGAAGACAGTCTCCCACGCCCCGCCCCCCCGGGGTGCCTCCCTCCCAGCTCTCTGTACCCACCCACCATCCCCCACATCCCTTCCTCCAACCGCTAGCCAGTCACCAGCCAGGGACCGCAGGGCAGAGGCCGGACCGCGCATGCGCACCGCGGACCGGTGCCACCTCCGCTCGCGAGCCCGCGGCAGGCCCTGGGCAGTGCGCGCAGTCCCGCGAGAGCAGTGCTTGGTCGGGACCTCGAAGCCGGAGCCCGAGCGGGAGAGGCCGCGGAGACCCCGGCCCGGCGCAGACAGAGACGCACCTGCGGGAGGCGGGCGCGCCGGCTGGAGAGGAGGCCGTGGGGCGGAGCGGCTCAGCGTTCTGCTCGGCTGCAGCGGCCCCTGCCGGAGACCCGGACGCCGTGGTCTTCTTTATAATTGAAGGATTGTCTCTCTGTTTTTCTTTGGGGGGTGGGGGTGGGGGTGGGGGTGGGGGGGGCGGCGCAGTGACTTGCTTCGACTTTGTCATCTTCCAGGGTTCATTCCACTGCCCAAATATGTAGTGAGTTACTACCGGCTTTGCTTCCTTCTTCAGCAAACGGCTGGACCACACAACTTCAGGAGAGAGGATTTTAAATGTTAGGGTCATTTTCCGTGAAACGATTTCAAATGACGGTGAGTTGGTTCCCAGGCTAGGCCACCTAACCTCGAACGCAGTGACGAGTGCACTCTGACTGCTGAGCTGAGAGCCTTCCGTGGCTCTGGGACCCGGTGACTCACGTGGCTCCGCATGTCCCCGTTCCCTTAAAATCGGAGTCTTTCCTTTTCTTGGATTCCGGCTTGCCACCAGCACCACTTGGCAGAATGGAATTGCTTGCGGGCATGTCAGTGGACTAGAAAGGGAAGTAAGTGGTCTGAGAACTTGGGGGCCAAAAATGTTACATTAACATTTTTTGCCTACCTAAAATCTCAGCCACTTCCCACAGTTTGGCTGGAAATTCAGCCCATATTGAGGCCCTTCTCACTCCTGCAGGTGTTACCAGCAACTCAGAGGTTTATGGAGTAACGAAATTGAGGAGGGCCTCACATCCCGCTGCTGTTTTTCCCCCTAACGTGTATGGTGCTTATTCTGAGCCAGACACTTTTAAGAACTGTACCTTATTAACCATTTTAAATCGTCCCCACCACCTGATGAAATAGGTACTGTTATCCCCACTTTATGGGTGGGGAAACTGAGGCCCAGGGAGGTGAAGTAACTGCGCAAAGCACAAAAGTGTTGAGTAGTAGTGTTACTAGGGCAGTCCTGGAGAAATCGCTCAGAGGGCAAAACTGAGAGCTCATTATTTTCTTAAACAGTAGACAGCTGAAAATGCTCATTGTTTTTTAAACCGTTTTGTTTGTTTGATTTTTTCCTCGTCTCTTTATCTATAGGTAACCCAGCTTAAAACAACTGCGGTTGGCCCGGGAGCCTCACTGCCCTCTGCCAAGTACGAGAGAAAGATAAGGCCTACTAGGAACCAGAGAAAGCCAGAACCAGCCACCCCGTTACTTTTAGTTCATTAATACATCATTATATGCTCCACTCCCGACCCGTAGAAGAGAATCGCCGCCATTTTCTGATAGTGCATTGTATGAAGAGGCATGTTTATGAAATGCACCTGTGCGCCTAGAGTTCCTCCCGGCATATGCTTGCATACCTCCCCACTCCACATCTAACGCCTTACAATTCCCCAGCTTCCCAAAGCTCTGGAAGAAGGGGGTCTTTAGGGTGAAAGTTTACTCCTTCTCTATTCCTGGCCAGGAATGAAACCCGCTTGCCTTTTTTTCCAGTTGGTGTGCTTTCTTTGCAACTGATACAGAATAGGAAAAGAACGCAATTTACCAGTAACAGTAGAGCTGGGATTTAAATCTAAGTGCTTTGACGTCAAAGACAAGGTTCCAAGCTGCTACACATACCAATTCTCGTTAAAGTGTATTCCATTTCTTTTGTGCTTTCGTATTGACCATTGTGTGTTAATCCTTTCAATTGGAAGAAGAGGGAGACAGTGCCAGTTATTGCAAACTTTCACAGTCCACAGGCCCGATATGTAGCCTTCACCACCCACAGGTTCTGCCACTTCTGGGGCATTATATTCCATCAAGATCCAGGCACCCGCCATCCACATACCAGCCCTGGAACTCATCCCTTCTCCCAGACTTGGAAACGCCAACTCTCCCTGACCAGTGTCGAGCCACTTCCTCATCTTGATACATCAGCCACTATCCTTTCCATGTTTCAGGCAACTCCAGCTTAATTTCTCGATGGCCTTGCCCTTCTAAAAGGCTGTTCTCTTTTCCCAGATGACTTTTTCCTATCCCCTCCACAGTAACTCCCCTCATCCTTCCAGTCTCAATTCAATTGTCCCTTGGTGGGGTGGGGCGGGGGGAGCCTTCTTAAACCCTCCTCCCTCACAACTGCGTGAGGTCCCTTGTCTCTAATATAAGCTCCTGTAGCACCATGGCACTTATCCCAGTTGAGATTTTAAATATATTTCTGTGTATTTGATTAAAATTTCTCTCCTCCACCAGGCTGTGAAGGTGGCTTCTTGTTTTGTTTTGCTCCCCGTGGTATTCCCAGCACCTCAGGATCCCTTATAGTAGATGCTGAATTAGTAAATACATATTAAATAAATGAATGAACAATCTCACAGGAAAAGCAGCCTCAAACTCAGAGGATAATGGCTTGGGCTATCTTTACTAAAATTTAAGAGGCGAATGACCTTTTCTTTCTGCTTATGAGTCTGTCTGTAGCAGCACAAAATAAAAAATAAGCAAGATAGAGTTCATTGATAACTCATCCTATTTACAGAGGTTTTCCTGGGACATGTGGGTAGGTGACAGAAGACTTTAGAAGCACATACACTGGAAGATAATTTTGCCTATTTCCTTTGGTGAGATTCAGACATGTCAAGCTTTAACTCTGGAAAGAAAATCTCTCTCCATCCTGAGTTTTACGTCCTCTTGGGATCTCTCACTTTACTGGTTATCACTGCTGTCTCTCAGGGGTGAACTGTCCTCTTTAAGCTTCTGGTGCAAATATAAATATGGAAATAAATGCCTAGGGATTTATTTCCTAGAATGACCCTGCCCTGAGTTGGAGCGTCACACACAGCACCACGAGTTGTGACTCTAGCCTCCATCAGCTGGTCAGTGCATCTGCGTGTAACGTGTAGCCATAGCATTCTCCCAACCCTGCTACACACAGCAACAGTGCACACAGCACATCTTAAGAAATAAAGTTGACATGAATAATTGAGAGGTGGCAGACAGGAAAATGGGGATTGCAGGTGTTTGCATGCTCTGCAGTGAGGAAAGCTAGGTTGTCAGGACAAGTCTGCAACGGAAGGCAGTCTCGGGCCATGAGAACAACACACTGTCTTTCGATGGCTGGATGGTTGGATGATGAGCCCATATTCTTTTCTTTTTTTTTTTTTTTTGAAACAGAGTCTTGCTCTGTTGCCAGGCTGGAGGGCAGTGGCGTAATCTTGGTTCACTGCAACCTCTGCCTCCCGGGTTCAAGCAATTCTCCTGCCTCAGCCTCCCGAGTAGCTGGGACTACAGGCGCCTGCCACCATGCCCAACTAATGTTTTTGTATTTTTAGTAGAGACGGGGTTTCACCATGTTGGCCAGCCTGGTTTCGAACTCCTGACCTCAGGTGATCTGCTTGCCTCGGCCTCTCAAAGTGCTAGGATTACAGGAATGAGCCACCCCTGACCAACCAATTAGCCCTTTTTTTTTTTTTTTTTTTTTAAAAAAAACAGAGTCTTGCTCTGTCACCAGGCTGGAGTGCCGTGGTATAATCTCGGGTCACTGCAACCTCTGCCTCCCAGGTTCAAGCGATTCTTCTGTCTCAGCCTCCCGAGTAGCTGGGACTACAGGCACCTGCCACCATGCCCAGCTAATGTTTTTGTATTTTTAGTGGAGACAGGGTTTCACCATGTCAGCCATTCTGGTTTCGAACACCTGATCTCAAGTGATCAGCTTGCCTCGGCCTCTCAAAGTGATAGGATTACAGATGTGAGCCACCACAATCAGCCAATGAGCCCATATTCTTTTACTCTTTTTTTTTTTTTTTTTTTTGAGACGGAGTTTCGCTCTTGTTGCCCAGGCTGGAGTGCAATGGCACGATCTTGGTTCACTGCAACCTCCACCTCCTGGGTTCAAGCGATTCTCCTGCCTCAGCCTCCCGAGTAGCTGGGACTACAGTGCCACCACGCCCAGCTAATTTTTGTATTTTTAGCAGAGACGGGGTTTCACCACGTTGACCAGGGTGGTCTCGATCTCTTGACCTTGTGATCCACCCGCCTCAGCCTCCCAAAGTGCTGGGATTACAGGCGTGAGCCACCACGCCCGGCTGAAATTTCTGTTCTTTATAAGTTAGCCAGTCTGTAGTATTCTGTGACAGCAGCACAAATGGACTAAGACAATACCCCAATCCATCTCCAATGAGGTGTCCAAGTTCTCTACTCTCCCAGTGTTTACCATTGGATGGAAGGTTGTCCATAGTTACTGGGTGGGGGTAGGAGGGAGTTTAGTGGGGAAGGTCCATGCTTGAGGACCTCTTTGTCTCTGATACCATTCCACCCTGGTCCTTGGTCTCTACAATAGTTCAAGGATGAGGATCAAAGTCCTAGCAGTTTCCAAATGCTGATTCTTTCTCTGATGAGAGACCTGTATAGTTTGGGGGGATTCTTATAACCTTAGCTCCCTTGACATGGTCTCCTTAGCTTCTGCATCTTGGTAGGTTTGGATCTTTTCCAGCAGAGGGCCCTTCTCTTGACAGAAAGCTGGTAGAACAGGATTCTTTCCAAGAAAACTAAAAGCCAACTCCCTTTCCCATGGGGCCGTATCAAGTCCGTGGAAAACGTGCCTGAATCTTTTCACTGCTGAATCCTGGAAACAGAGGCATTCCTAACACAGCCCAAACTCTCTTGGGTCTGTTCCCTCAGGCCCACCTAGCCACTTCTTTCCTGTGGGTTTTCACAGGTACATATTGGCTACCAGTCCCTGAGGTCCTCCAGCTCTAGGGACACAGGTCAAGCTCTCTGGGTGGTTTTCTGAAGCCCTCCTCATTTGTCTTGAGGTGTAGGGAAAAGCTCTGTTCTCCTCACCAATGAGAGATAAGAAACATACCTGCATTTTAACAACGAAAGTCAGAGAATTTTTTTCCTTTTACGTGTCTCTGGATGAGTGAGGGGCTAATACTGGCATAACAGTAACAATAGCTAATGTTCGCTGAGCTCTAAGCACCAGGCACTATTATGAACATTCCCCATGGGTTATTGTATTCTTCAATCCTCACAATGACCCAGTGAGGTAGAGGCTTTGATTTTCTTCATTTTACCGCATGGACAGATGAACTAATCTGCCCCTGGTCACGGAGTTGCTAACTACAGAGTCAGAATTTGGACCCAGGCCTTCTGGCTCCTGAGCCCATGCTGTTGCCAACTATGAATAGTCTAGCACCTCTCTTTCAAAGGTGGGGGTGCTCGTCACCTCTTTTCTTCTCAGCCTTCTGAACCTAAGCAACATTCTGAGGCAACCAGGGACATTGCATGTAATATCCTGATACATGAAAACATATATATATAATGTTGTACATTATATATAACATAAAATGTGCATTTTTTTCTTTTGCTCCCTACATTGTCTCTATTTTCTTCTGCTTCCTTTTGTGTTTGTTTTGGTCTCTCATGTTGGAGGCTTTCCTCAAGTATCTGATGATCCTTGACTGTCTGTTCATAGCAAGACACCAAAAATGGATAGGATGATCCCAGGTAGGGGTGGGGGTTGAGGAATGGCTTCACTGTTGGGCAAGGATAGAGCTAGTTCATTGGAGGACACAAAAAATGTCAGTCTTTGAGGCTTTCAGGTATTTAAAGAAGCATCATACAGTATCCTGTTGGTGAAAGGTATGTGCCTGTTTGCCAGAGTTTTCCTGAATGAGTCGTGGAAGAGGGTTTGGGATGGGGTGGGAGGTCCTTAATATTAAAATGTAGACTTTCTCTTAGTCCTCTTTTTTTTTTTTTTTTTTTCCAGTGCAGCATCTCTCCCTCACTCTTCTCTGCTTGCTGTCCCCAGGTTGTCCCCAAGAGTGGTGCAGTTTTTCCAACGAAGAAAACTTTCGCTTTGCACAAGCATGTGGGGAGGCGAAGGAGAGGAGAAGATGGGAGGGAGGGGGAAGGAAGCAGAATTTTTTTAAAAGCTATGCAGCTCTAGAAACTGAATCCTATTGATATTTTTGAAGGGAGCAAGTTAAATGTATAAATTGCTTTAAGGAGAATTAACAGATTTATGATAGTGAACTTTCCTATTTAAAAACAATGTTTACCTTTCCATTTATTCAAGTCATCTTGTAAATCTCCCAGGAATGTTTTCAACTTTCTTCATATGAATTTTCCACATTTTCCTATTTAATTTATTCCTAAATGTTTTATAATTAAAATTAAGTTGTGGAAGTTAACCAAAGGATGTGTTCATTTCGAAAAGTCATCTTTACATGAAGAACTGAACAAAACAAAAAATAAGACAGTAGGTCGAAAGCTAAGAAACACGAGAATAAAAATCCAATATTCTTCAAATTGACTGGGTAGATGCGGCCACCTCTAGTTTAGTTTCATCTATCCATCCATCTATACATCCATCACAGCATCCGTCCATTTATATACTCATTCATTTATCCTTTATGTGCCAAAAACTGGCTAGGCCTTCAATGTGAGCTCTGTATGAGTACTGATAATATTAGCAGTGCATGGATGAAATAATAAAACTCTACTATCAAACATACTCTTTTTGTTTTTTTCTTTAGCCCCTCCTCAAAACTTTAAATACTGAAATTTAGTCTTTGCTTTTTCTCCCTTCCTTTCTAATACAGAGCTCTACAGGGTACCTGTTGTAAATACTAACATTTTCCTTAGGCGCATAAAGCATTTAAAAAATTTTTTTCATCAGAGTCTTTAAGAAGTTTAATATAATCTGGTGAGAGGTCAAGGCAAAAGATTGAAGTTGAGGCAAAACTAGTGCACCGGCATTGTCTCTAATCAGGACACTTTATTAGAGCGGTAGGAACAAAAAACACCCTCAGGAAACACACAGAAGAGAGCTTGGGTTTTAGTTCTACTTCAGCGGACATTTGTCCATTTTATTACATATTCGATCTGTATTTATTTCATAAACAGATTTGATCACTTACTCCACTGAGTGTGTGATAAACACTGGAGTGCATGTAGAAGTGTGTTGCAGGCAATGTTCTGTGGGACTGAAAAGCACAGGATTTAAGAATCCAGTCTTCACCAATTCTGTCTTAGCATCTTGAACCTCAGATTTTTCACCTTTCAGATGGGGCTAATAATGCTCATTCTGAATGCATTGTTGTAAGGATTAAATGAAATAAGGTATGAAGAGTATTTAACATAGTGCCTACCATACAGTACCACCCAATAGGCAGTTGCTGTTCATTTGCTACTTTCCAGGACTAGGTTATGAAATTACTTTATACATTTCACTTTGAAATAACATCTGAGTAGTTATTAGCAACAATCAACCCCCTCATCTTTGTACTGTTTCATCAATCTCCTTGAAAAAGAAACCGTATATCAACCCTCTTGGAAAGGCATAAAATGAATATTAACCAGATTCTGAAATTTCCGTCATGTCAAACAGGCATGATTCTGAAAACAGCAGCATCAGCAACACCTGGAAGTTTTTAGAAATGCTGAATATAAATCCCGACTCTAAAATGCTCCATCACGATCTGCATTTTCAGATCCTAAGGTGACTCTATGCACTTTACAGTTTGAGAGTTACTGCCCTTGTTTACCTACCAGTGGAAGTTCAAGAGGGCATTCACCTGATGATTTTTGGAAGCAAAGGAGGAGAATGAGACATAAGATGAGAAAAAAGCAGTGGAAACTCTTGGGACTTTCCATGTGTCCTGGCTTCACCCAGGTCCACAGCCCTTTGAACTTGCTTATCCTCCCCATGATGGACACGCGTGGTACAAGATACCACCAAGAAAGGCGTATGTGGTGAACTGGCAGGGAAATGGGGAAGGGGGCTCTCTAGAAGACAGAGTGTGGACTACGGGGACCCTGGAAGTGAATTCATCCTCAGGGAAGAAACAGGAAGGCGTGTTGAGCTGGTCTCAACAATAAGTCTAAGGTCTGAAGCCGGGCAGCAGGTCTAAGTAGACAGAGCATAGCGGTCATGACGCAAGCCTGCCCAAGCCAGTCCCCTTGACACCACCTGAGCTTTAGAGAGGAAAGAGCTTGTGTAAAAGTAAAGCATTTGGCTCATTAAATTCTGTGACACCTGGGGTCTAAGGATCTCTCCTAGGGCCTCTAAGAATATAAACCAAGAAGAGCAGGATTCACAAGTCATTACCCATCACACAGCACAAATGATCTGTAGGCAATGGCCCAAGGAGACTGTTGAGCAGTGGATGGGGATGAGTCCATCCTGCTGACATGGGCACTGGCATGAAGGGGTTTGAAGATGCCCCTTCACAACAAAAATCAAAGCAAAACAATACCTGGGATACTGTAGTGATGTAGGTATGGCATATTTGACTAATAAAATAAGTAAGTGGTAATGAGCTTATTTATACTGTTAGCGAATGAGATCTGCGGATGTTCCAATTATAGAGGAATAGCCATTTGATTCTTAATTGCAAACAACAGAAACCAACTGGCTGACTGAACCATTAAAAAATGAATTCATTAAAAAAGATTAGGGCCAGGTGTGGTGGCTCACACCTGTAACCCAATATTTTGGGAGGCCAAGGTAGGAGAATTCCTTGAGGCCAGAAGTTCAAGACCAGCCTGGGCAATATAATGAGACTGTCTCTAGAAAAGTATTTTAAAATTAGCCAGTTGTGGTGGCCTGTAGTCCCAGCCACTCAGGAGGCTGAGGCTGGAGGATGGCTCGGGCCCAGGAGTTTGAGGCTGCAGTGAGCTATGATCACATCACTACATTCAAGCCTGAGTGACAGAATGAGACCCAGTCTCATTAAAAAAAAAAAAAAAAAAACTTTCTAGATAGCAACTCTATTCATAATCTCCCCCAAATGGAAACAACCAAATGTCCATCAGTAGGGGAATGGATGAGCAAATGGTAGTACATCATACAACATAATACTATTCAATAAAAAGCAATGGACTACATGAAACAATTTGGATGAATCTCAAAGACACCATGCAGACATAAAAGGCTACCTACTATATATTTCAATTTATATAACATTCTAGAAAAGGTAAACTCTAGGGATGGACAACAAATCAACAGTTGCCAGAAGTTAGGAGTGGGGAAGGGTGTGATTATAGACAGCAGAAGGGAGTTCTTTGGGGTGATTAAAATTGTCTGTATCCTCGTTGTCATAATGGTACACAAATTTATGCATATGCCAAAATCCACTGAACTGTACACTAAAACAAAACAAAAATGTGACTTGATTGTGATGGTTGGACAACTTTTTAAATTTACTGAAACTCACTGAATTGTTCAACTACAAGGCGTGAATTTTATGATAAGTAAATTACACCAGGAGGAGTAGGGGATGAAGAGATAGAGAATGGCTAAAGTGGGTTCATTATACTATTCCTTCTACTTTTGTATATGTTTCAAAATGTTCATATTAAACAGTTAACAGCTGGGCACAGTGATTCCTGCCTGTAACTCCAGCACTTTGGGAGGCTGAATGGGGAGGATCACTTGAGCCCAGGAGTTCAAGACCAGCCTGGACAACATAGGGAGACATTGTCTCTACAGAAAATTTTAAAAGTTAGCTGGGTGCGATGGTATGTGCCTGTAGTCCCAGCCACACGGGAGGCTGAGGTGGGAGGATCGCTTGAGCTAGAAGGTTGAGGCTACAGTGAGCCTTGGTCTTGCTACTGCACTCCAGCCTGGGTGACAGAGTGAGACCCTGTCTCTAAATAAATAAATAAATAAATAACAACAACAACAACAAAAGGAGGCTAGGTATCTCAGAGTCACCGAGGCCAGGTCTAGGACCACCTGCCAGGAGCAATGCTCAAAATTCCACTGCAAAACTGCTGCAGAAGGAACACCTCAGTAGCAACTACCAGGATCAGATCTGAGCTTGAACCATGGATGCTGCGCATTGTGGATATGGAGGTTACCCCAGGCACACTCTCTCTGCTGCCCGAGAATTGAATTTCTGAATCCTCTGCCATTGTCAGTGAGTTATTTTTGGTCCCTTCTTTTCATCATTTTTCTAAGTCAGGGTGGCTGCCTCTGCAGAACATCAGTCCTGCGGTTGTTACCTGGGAAAGCAAGCATCTTGCATTTTCACCTTCTGGAGTGGAAGACTGACTCTGCTTCCCACCAGAGCTCACAAGGTGGGAGAATTCCCCAAACATGGGAAAGAGGTACAGGTACTGAGCAGCCAAAAAGGACAATGCCCACTGCAATAGCAAGTACAACCTTCTTACAAGTGTTGCCTTATATTGGCCTCTTTGGGTCTGGAAATGCTTCATATTACAGCAGCAGACTTACATGTTTTCCGAAACATGAGGATGAGTGACCAGGTATCCACTTGCCTGTGCGTCTCTTCTTTCACATACTCCACTGCAGTTTCTAGACAGACCCTTACACACTCTAACCCTGTTAGCATTTTCTGCTCCAGCAAGCTTCATAACACAAGCTTTTCTTTTGCCTCCTTGGCCAATAAAGGCCAAAGGCAATGAGCAGAGCTCAGGCTTTTTGACACTTTATAAAGACAGCTTTGAATCACACATCACGTCCTTACAGTACACCCAGAGGGAAGTGAGTAAAAGGCAAGTCTGCAAGTGTCCTTTACTTTGATGTATTTGTCCCTTGGCAAAAGTTCCGTGGTGGAGGAAGGATATCCTTCATCGTCTTACATTTCACTGAATGCCAAAATGGTACCTATGCAGCTCATTTCCACCATGGCAGCTGGCTACCATGCCTCACTTAGGCTATCCATATATTATTGAAGGAGAGATTTTTCTAGCACACTATAGGTCCTAAGTGCTTTCACATCATTAGTAAGATATTTTTCCCTGAATCTTCAGGTCAATGTTAACATCTTTTGTTTTAAGTGCAACTACTTGGACATAGAGGTTATGTGATGGGCCTAAGGTTAGGGAGTGAGGCACTGTCAAATCTGGGATTGTGTGATCTCAACATTGTATCATTCATTGGTAGAAGGCTGCACTAAATCCAGGCCACTTTAAAAGTCAAAAGCAAGAGAAGAATTAACTAAGTGCTGAGCTGATTCTTTTGGAAGCTTGGCTTAGGGAAGTGCTGGCTTGAGAAGGGTCTTAAACCTTGCTGCTGTAAGACTTCTAAATCAATCCAGCTCAGCGCCTTAACCACAGACACTAAAACTGTCACTAGAGATATCTCTCCCTGGGTTTTTGCATATTCACACTCATGTCCCAACATGACCTTCTTAGGGGTTAATGGAAGAGGTGGTTTAGACCCAAAGTCACTAAACTTGATATAAAGAAAATATTTACCTAAATAAAGCAGTCATTTCTTGGCTGTTAGCCAAGCTATCAGTTATTCACAGTTGCTAGCTAATATTTTATTATTCTTTTCTTCATAGTCAGTTTAAAATATATTTTACAAAAATACTACACTTTTTTTTTCTTTTTCTTTTTCTTTTTGAGACAGAGTCTTGCTCTGTCGTCAGGCTGGAGCTGGAGTGCAGTGGTGCGATCTTGGCTCACTGCAACCTCCACCTCCTGGGTTCAAGCGATCCTCCTGCTTCAGCCTTCCAAGTAGTTGGGACTACAGGCGCGTGCCATCATGTCCAGCTAATTTTTGTATTTTTAGTAGAGACGGGGTTTCAGCATATTGGCCAGAATGGTCTTGATCTCTTGACCTCATGATCTGCCTGCCTTGGCCTCCCAAAGTGCTGGGATTACAGGCGTGAGCCACTGCGCCCGGCCAATACTACACCTTTTTTAGGACTCTCAGTCAAGGAAAGGTTAAAAGCACTGAAGTGAATCCTAGGGCATTGCCATGCAAAATCAATAGTTGCTACCTCTGGGCTTTAGCACCAGAAGAGTGCTTGTCTTTCAATTTTTAATTTTACCTTCCTCAAAAAGGCTGAAGGAAAGCTCTAGAAGGGAATTCAAATTCAGTTCTCCTTGCATTCTAGAAAACCCTACAATTAAGCAATAGTAATCTAAAGAGAGAATCCAAGAGAGTCAATCATTCTTCAGCCTAGTAGAAAAAGCTTCTGCCTAAATGGACTTTTTTGTTCACTCTTGCATTCTATCATCTCAGCATCAACTAATTTTCTGAGCTCTTCACTGTCAGCTATTTATTTCTGAGGCAGCATAATGCAATATTGTAGAGAAGGCAAGTATTTAGTTATTTGACCCGGACCAGGTAGGAATGGAGCCTGTTGAGTGTGGAGTAACAAAACCCACCAGCTAAACTATTGAAATGTCATTTCCAAATCGGCCATTGAGTAATCCTGCTGCTAGCTCAAAAAGAAAACGAGTGACTTTTGGGCCTGCCACATGTCAGCGTGCAGGTCACAAAAGGTCAGCAGAGGCGAATGTTGGAAAGAAAACTTAGCTGGAAGTTCAGGCCGAGCACAGCGAAACAAGCTCACTGGCACGTTTCCTGTTTGGTTAAATTGGGGGAGATTGGGTATATCATTTTCAAGTTTTTTTTTTTAAGATGCAGAATATTTTCTTCAAATGAACCCTTCACACAAATCTGATGGGCAGGATGCTCCAGATTTAATGATGTATGTAAACAGAAATGATTACAAAACAGAAGCCATGCAACATTAGCAATACAAGCTGAAGATTCCTTCTTTTAGGGGCTACGTTTGGCATGTAATGAAGCTGACATAGCTTCATTTAATTAGGCCATATAAGCGCTTTTCCTTTGACAAAATATTAAAGTGGGATGTGGTTGGAAATTGTGTTTTTCTTCAGGCCAAATAAGCAAAACAAAAACAAACAGTTCCGATTTTTTAAAATTTTGTATACACTTTTGAGAACTTTTTTTTTTTTTTTTTGAGACCGAGTTTCCCTTTTGTTGCCCAGGCTGGAGTGCAGTGGCGCGATCTCGGTTCACTGCAACCTCTGCCTTCTGGGTTCAAGCGATTCTCCTGCCTCAGCCTCCCGAGTATAGGATTACAGACTTGTGCCACCACGCCTGGCTAATTTTTGTGTTTTTAGTAGAGACGGGGTTTAGCCATGTTGGCCAGGCTGGTTTCGAATTCCTAACCTCAGGTGATCCGCTCGCCTTGGCCTCCTAAAGTGCTGGGATTACAGGTGTGAGCCACCGCGCCCGGCTGAGAGCATATCTTAATAATAACAAACATTTATGGAAGACTTAATAGGTGTCAACCACTGTGCTAAGCATTTTACATATTGCTTTAATCAGAGCTCGTGTTGCAGAAGGCAGAAACCTACTCCACACTGGCTTACGGAAAAGAGAGAATGTATCACGTACAGTTGAAAAGCCCAGAAGTATAAGAAACTTTAGAAATGCTGAAATGTAGAAACTTAAGCTCTTTTACTCTTTTTATTCCCAGGCAGACTCTCCCTAGGTGATGGTAAAAATGGTTACCAGCAGTTCTAGGTTTACATTCCCTTTTCAGGAAGAGAATGCCTCTTTCCCACTGGGGATCCTAATAGGGGCTGAATCTCATTAACTTTGCTTAGGTCATGTGACCACCTAAAACTTACCACTAAGCCAGGAGGCTGGACTATCCTGATTGGCCAGATTTGGGTCACATGCTCTTCCATGCAGCATGGAGAAGTCAGTCAGCTTCATCTGTGCTGCGTGTACTAAATAAGAATTGAAGACGGTGATCATCCCAGAGGAAATTAACGTGCTATTAGAAGTCAAGGAAGAAATAGATTCTGGGCAACCAAAACCAACAGATGTCACTGCAAAAGTCTATTTTATACATCAGATAAAGGAAGGCTCAGAATTTTTAAGTAATGTGGTTAAGTCCACATAGCTGGTGGTTCACTAGGCTTCACACAAACTTAAGTAAAGATTAATAGCCTAAGCTTTGGGATTAGATAAGTTTGAGTTTAAATCTTGCTCCCACTGCTTATTGGCTATGTGGTCTTGGTTAAGTTGTTTATTAATAGTTTCTCTGAGCCTTAGTTTCTTTATCTGTAAAATGGGAATAATAATAATACTGTTAGTGATCAATGGGCTGCTTTTCCAATGCATGTAGAGGCCAATACCATGGCACTGACTTTTGAGAAAAGAAATGTTTAATTGTGAGTTGACTGGCAAGCAGACAGGGAGAAACATTCAAATCTGTGTCCTGAAGCTGGGGCTGGGTCAGGTTTTATAAGCATGAAATAATAAGATGTAATCTGATTGGATCTTGCAATGAGGTGACACAATCTGATTGGATCCTGCCATGGGGTGACACCAGAGCTTGATCTGATTGGATCCTGGATCCTGCCATGCATTGTCTGCTTCTTAATTGAGACCCCACTCCTCCATTCCATCTCTTAGATTCCCCTGGTGGTTGCACACCTGGTTCACTGAGGCATGCTCAGATTATGTCACCTTCAACCTGGGAGTCTATGGCTACTGAAAAGCAATTTACAACATTGTTACATAAAAATTGAACTGGAGTGGTCTGATGTGATTACAATATCTGTTGTAATAAATAAATAAATAAATAAATAAAATAACATATAAAGCATTTGCTGTGTTGTTCAGCACATAGTAAGCTTGTAGTTATAATAAAGTTATAGTAACAGTAGTAATTTTAATATTATAACTCATTATTTTTGGCCTTGCTTCAAATCCCATAACTATCTAAAGGTATCAGTCTATTTTGGCAAGAATTATTAGTAAATTTAGACATGTATAACTAATTGATGTTTTAGGGTTATAAGACCCTACATAAGTGAAAATAAAGTTTAGAAGTTTGATTAATTCTGATTATATCCTTCCTACTATTTTCTGGTGGCCATCTTTCTGGTGGAAATACTACCTATCTTTTGCCCTATTCCACTTTTAAACCTTTAAAAAAAAAAAAAAAAAAACTGGCGTCTTCCTATTCTGTCAATGAGTGGCCCTGACCCCAGGGCAAAGCTCTGGTCTCTGTTTGGCTTGTTGTGTTGGTAACGATTTTCACCTGTGAGTGAGGTTTTTGGCACAGCCTCTGAGCCCTCATTTCACTCATTCTCAATTCAGTTTGAGTAACAACTAAGGTTGTCAGACACGGAAGGAGACACTTATGACGATTTGAAATTCAAACCACACACATTCAGTTTTGAAGCAAAACAATAGGCATCAGTCAAGACTCTTCCCTTTTCCAAACTGTAGCTCTTTTATTCCAAAGTAATAACGATGACCTCTGTCATCAGATTACTCAGATATAAGGTGACCTAGAAGCCAGGCTTATAGCACTGTTATTTTTATTAGTCTGATTTTTCTTGGGAGTGTTTTAAGGACTGGGGAATGTATGCTGTTCTCAGAGAAAAAGGGAAATACCTTAATCATGTCGAGAGTTTACATATAGGACTGTCTGTTGGCTTTAATATATTGTCTTGTGATAATGATAGTTTCATTAATAACAATATGTTATTGTTGAAATTGGCTAATCTTCAATCCAATGTCAGGTTGTGAGCCAAATTAATTCCTCCCCGTGCCTGGCACTCCTGTGCCTGACAACCCAGCTCTGTCCCAGCCCTGTTTCCTGTGGCCTGCTGTCTGCATCTCAGCCTGCATCTCTGCCAGAGGAAAGCAATGCCTAACAGTCATCCACACCACTTCTCCCACTGCTTTTGGGTGGGCCAAACTGTTGCCAAGGGTGCTACCAGCCCACCTCTGGGAGGGTTCTGGGGCAGGGGTAATAGGACCGACTCTTGTCTGTCTCAGCTTGGAGACTATACTTCAAGAGGACCTTGAGCACCTGGCAGCACCTGGAAGGAAATCAGAGAAATACAAGGATGATCCAAAGGGTTAAAAAAAAGAAATGGTAGGGTCAGGCGTGGTGGTTCACACCTGTAATCTCAGCACTTTGGGAGGCTGAGGCAGGCGGGTCACTTGAGGTTAGGAGTTCGAGACCAGCCTGGCCAACATGGTGAAATGCCATCTCTACTAAAAATACAAAAATTAGTTAGGCGTGGTGGCAGCTATTTGGGAAGCTGAGGCAGGAGAATGGCTTGAACCTGGGAGGCAGAGGTTGCAGTGAGTGGAGATTGTGTCACTGTACTCCAGCCTGGGCAACAGAGCGAGACTCTGCCTCAAAAATAAATAAATAAATAGATGGTTGTTAGTTCACTTAACTTGGAGAAAGGTAGCCCAAGAGTAGTTTTAATTAGATATTTTAAGTATCAACTTTAATAAAGAAATATGTATTAAGAGTCCACCATGTCCTGGGCAGGTGTTATACATGAAGAATCATCACCTGGAAAACAATGGCTAGCCACTCTGTCTCTGCTGAGGATGGAACAAAAGCAAATGGATTTGCAGAGCAGAATAAGAGTTTCAAATTAGCTGTAATGAAGAATTTTCTACATCACATAATGAGAGCTATTAAATGCTGAATGGCTTGCCAAGGGAACGGAGCAGTCAGGAGGGGGCCTGGGGCTGGCTTTGCTAATCAGTTCTGGGTGGGTTGAGACCCACAGCTCACAGCAATCAATTGTCCAAGTAAAGCTGGGGATGTATTGTTTATCTCTCGGTGTTATTTTGAACCATAATTTTTACAAATACTACTGAGTAATCTCTCAGAAGTGTTAAAAACATGTTACTCAGAGAAAAGAGAAATGAATATCTGAACTCTAGATGAGAAATCTCACAATAAAAACAGCAAGAGGTTTCAGTAAACATTTTCAAATATGTAAAAAAAAAAATGTTAAAGGGAAATAGCAACCTGAGGACAATACTAAGTCTATAACAAATGACAAATATTTGTTATCTATTCATTCAAATTGATTAGAAAAACATTAACTCCCCAATAGATAACTGGATTAAAACAAAAACAATCCATAAAAGGAGACTTATGTCTGGCCAACGACTGAAAAAAAAATCACTGGACCTGATTACTTATAAAATACAATTAAGTCCAAACAACTCACTAATTCTTGATTTTAAAAATCAACTATATTTTTAAGTAATAGTTTTTATTGCTGATGAAGATAGAAAGGGGTCTAGTTGGACATTAGTATGACTCTCTATATGTAAAGCTACTTGAACATTTATAGCAATTCCATTTTCATTTTTAGAAATCCATCTATCCTAAAGAAAATCTAAATCTAAATATAGTTTTGCTCAAAGATGTTCATTGCATTATCCACAATCACAAGAAAAGTTCAACATTATCTATAACCAGAAAAAATGGGAAGTAACCCAAATGTCCATTAATAGGTGAATGATCTCATAAATTGTGATAAAGCAACTCAAAACACTGGACAACAGCTACAATTATGTTTAAGTAGAGTTATTATAACATGGTAAAGGTCATGTTCAATATTAAGTGAAAAATGCATGATATGCCTGGTTGTGCCACTTTCTAGCTCTGTGGCTAGTAAGAGATTCCATTTCTCATCTGTAAAATATGAAGTAACAAAACTGTCTTTCCATCAGTTTGTTTTGATCATTAGGTAAAATTAGCCCAGCACTTTGGGAGGCCGAGGCAGGAGGGTTGTTTGAAGCCGGGATTTAGAGATCAGCCTGGGAAACGTAGCAAGACCCTCTGCAAAAAACAAACAAAAATACAAAAAAATTAGTCAAATTGGTGGTGCACTCCTGTAGTCCCAGCTACACAGGAGGCTGAGTTGGGAGGATCACTTGGGCCCAGCAGTTTGAGGCTGCAGGGGGCTATGATTGTGCCACTGTACTACAGCCTGGGACAGAGGGAGATACTGCCTCTAAAATATATATCTATATGGATATATAATTATGTACACAAAGTGCTTAACAAAATGTCTAGAAAATATCAAATGCTCAATACATTACAGCTTTTTTTTTTTTTTTGAGATGGAGTCTCGCTCTGTTGCCAGGCTGGAGTGCAGTGGCACTATCTTGGCTCACTGCAACCTCCGCCTCCTGGGTTCAAGCGATTCTCCTGCCTCAGCCTCCCGAGTGAGTAGCTGGGACTGCAGGCATGCGCCACCACAGCCAGCTAATTTTTGTATTTTTAGTAGAGACGGGGCTTCACCATGTTGGCCAGGATGGTCTCGATCTCTTGACCTCATGATCCACCTGCCTCAGCCTCCCAAAGTGCTGGGATTACAGGCGTGAGCCACCGTGCCCAGCCAGCTTTTTTTTTTTTTTTTTAGAGTGAGATATAACCTTGCATTTAAGGAGTCATCACAAGTATTTAAATTCAAAAGCTAAGCCTACAGGAAACCCTAGAAAGAAACAGGTCAAAGCCAGGGGTGGTGTCTGTAAGTGATTAACTATAGGTTCAAATATGTTTCAACTATTATATTCTCTACTTTTTACTTTTTTTGAACTTTCCAAGTTTTTTTCCCCCCTTCTGTATCTCCACTACTTTTATAATGGATGAAAAAAGCTGGGTTCTTTTCTTTCTTTTTTTAAAAATTTAGTTAAGTTTATAACAATAGTTTCCAAAGATGAGTGGCAGAAATAGATTGCCACCAAAGTTCAGGTAGACATTACAAACATTATTTGGCAGTAAATTCAGTGACTTCACTGGTCATGGAAAAGGGAGGGGTTGCCACCCTCACGCCCCCAGCTCCTCTCCCCCCACTCTGCTATCTAGGCCATGCCAGGACACAGCTGAGCCTAAAAAGGGCTTTTCTAGTGTTTATAAAGCTGCCTCCATGGCCTGTCTTCTTGTGCTTCTTGCATTCTTTTCTCCCGCAAGCAGAGAACTGCAAAGACAGATTTTCCATAAAAAGCTGAGCTTTTATATAACCAGAAGCCTGATTCATCTTGCTTTACTTAATGAACGCCCAAATGGATTTTTATTTTTACATTCTCAAAAAAACTCCCTTCTTTATCCTTGAGTTAGAGGTAAGTGGTATTTTGTTTTTGTTTTGAAGTTGTCATATTCTTTACTGAAAAATAAAATATAGGGAAAAACTCTGCTAGTCATTCTTTTCCCAGGACCGTCGTCTACAAATTTTGGGGATAAGGGTGCATGCTCACTCTGTTTGCACATATCCTCACAGGTGTGATGTGGAATACAGGGATCTGTGGGGAGGGAAGAAAATGGGGGCAAGTCATTGTAGAAAAGTCACGATTATCCCTGAATTCTAATGTTCTGGTATTCATTTCAAGGACAACCGTGAATAAGGCTTGGGATAAATATCCTCAAATAACCTCCCATGAATTTATACACATCTCATAACCAGAAAACATTCAGAACTTTCTCCACCCATTGCTTCCTTCCTCTCCAGTCTTTTTAAAAGTTGTTTGATTCACAGCCATGTCATACTGTCCCCACCTAGCGCTGCCTGCTCCCCTCCACCCTGGCGCCTGCAAAGAAAGCGGCTCTTCATGGAAAGGCAGCTGCATGTGGCTTCCCTCCCTCCCATGGGCTGGGAAGGTAGAACTCCCGCCTGGAGGAGCTGGGCAAGCCTGGCGCCAACCCCACCCCCAGCCCAGCTCTTCCCAGCTGCTTGGTGAGGCTGGCTCTGAGCCTGGGATTTACCAGGTAAAGGCTCAAGGAGCATAGGCAGGCTGGCCTTCATGCCCCTGAACTTGAGATAAATGCTGTCTCCTCTTGGCCAGCACTTCCTTGCAGTGCCTATTAGATAGAGAAGAAAACCAACAAGAAAGACTATTTCAGTCTTTGCTGTGACCATGGAAAAAAGATCATGCTGAGATTTATAAAATAGACGAATGTGCCCCAACCCAGGCACAAGAGCTTGGCCTTAGAGTGAGGTTTCTCAACCTTGGAACAATTGGCATTTAGGGCCAGATAATTATTTATTTTAAGAGGCTGTTTTGTGTGTTGTGAGATATTTAGCAGCATCCCTGGTCTCTGCCCACCAGGTAGAGACCCCCACCCCAAGCTGTAACAACCAAAAACATCCCCAGACATTGCCAAATGTCTTCCAGGAGGCAGATAAAATACAAGGTGCCCAATTAAATTTGTATTTCAGATAAATAATGTGATATTTGGAAGGTACTTATGCAAACAAATTTTCTGTTGTTTTCTGAAATTTAAATTGAACTGAGCACCATGAATTTTTATGTGCTCAATCTGGCAACCTTACCTGGGGAACAAAATCATTCCCAGTTGAAAACCACTGCCTTATAGATACCAGGAACTTGGGGGACAGTCCTGGGGCTTGGGTTTCTCATCAGCGGGATTGATCGTCTGCCCAATCTAATGATTCTGAAAGCTGGAGATTGGAATAGTCTGACCCCCGAGCCCCTCCATCTTGCATGCTCCCCAGCCACCTCTGCCCCAAGGCAGACCTGCTGGGAAGAATTTCTCTCTGGAGAAACTGACTGGGGACACAGAAACCACCTCATCACATTGATATTTGGGATTCTGCAAAAAAAAGGGCAGACCCTCTGGTTGATCTTCCTAGCAAGAGGCCTGCCCTGCAATAAACCTCACCCAGTGGAAGATTGCTTCCCACTAGCAATTTTTGATGCCTCACTCTTGGATAAAAATGGACAACCAGTGATTTAGGAGGGAAATCTCCCAATATGACAGAGATAGACTATAGCCTATCCTGCTGGTCTCGTTTCTTTCTTTTAACAAAGCCCTAAATGTATTCAGGGTAGTAATGTGCCCAGTTCTAGATGATGAATCATCATTGGGCCACGCCAGAAATGGCTGGCATTCCCTTTTCCATTATTTTTTCTTGCTATGAATGCAGATGTGATGCCTGGAGCTATGGCAACAATCTTATGGTCATGAGGTAAAAGCCAAAAGAACTCTAGTGCTACCAGCCAATATCTGGTTGGCATTAACCAATGCCAACATCTACCTATTACTGTATTTCTTGTGATAAGGGAAAAATAAACTCCTTTTTTTAAAGTTTTTTGTAACTTGTAGCTGAAAGCATTCTTAACGATACGAAGACCAAAGTAAATAATTCAGGACACAGAAAAACAAAAAAACCCACAACTTACTCAAATCTATGTAACATCCTTAGAGAAATCAAATATTGATTAATCATTCCTCCAAAAGAGAGTATTTTTATGAGTTTCTCATTTCTAGTATTTCTTTAAGTACAATATATATTCTTTTTTTTTTTTTTTTTTGAGACCGAGTCTTGCTCTGTCATCCATCCAGGCTGGGGTACAGTGGCACAATCTCAGTTCACTGCAGTCTTCACCTCAGCCGTTCTCCTGCCTCAGCCACCCAAGTATCTGGGACCACAAGCATGCACCACCATGCTTGGCTTTTTTTTTTTTTTTTTTTTGTATTTTTAGTACAGATGGGGTTTGGACATGTTGGCCAGGCTGGTCTTGAATTCCTGACCACAAGTGATCCACCCACCTCGGTCTCACAAAGTACTGGGAATACAGATGTGAGCCACCACACCCAGCCCAAATACAATATATATTCTTATTCCCTCCTTTTTACACTAAAGGTAGCATACTATATACATTCAATCAAATAATATTCTGTACATTGTTCTGAATTTTGCTTTCATCACTTAACAATACAGTCTGTGATCTCTCTGCATCAGCATGAGATCTACCATATTTCTTTTTACAGCTCCATCAAATTGGTGTACCCTAGTTTGTTCAGCCAGTATTTGACTGTTCAATGCCTGGATTGTTTATAATCTTTAAATTTTACATATTATGCCACAGTGAATAGACTCGTACATATGTTCTTTCATACTTATGTACGAGATTGTGTAGGATATATTCTCAGAGCAGAAAATATGTCTGTATTTTTGGTAGCTGTTGCCAGATCCCCCTCCATAAGGAGTTGTATGATTTTGCAATAAGAAAATACAAGACCAGCCTGGCCAACATGGTGAAATGCCATCTCTACTAAAAATACAAAAAGTAGCTGTCATGGTGGCGGGCGCCTGTAATCCCAGCTACTCAGGAGGCTGAGCCAAGAGAATCGCTTGAACGCAGGAGGCAGAGGTTGCAGTGAGCCGCCAAGATCGCGCCACTGAACTCCAGCCTGGGTGACAGAGCAAGATTCAGTCTCAAGAAAAGAAAAAAAAAAGAGAGAAAGAAAGAGAGAAAGAGAGAAAGGGAAAGAAAGAAAGAAAGAAAGAAAGAAAGAAAGAAAGAAAGAAAGAAAGAAAGAAAAAGAAAGAAAAAGAAAATACAAGAGCGCCTATTTCTCTTCAGCCTTCCCAACAAAATATGACATCAAATATTTAGGATTCTTTCCCCCCCCCCCACCATATTAGGGAAAAAATGGCAGCTTGGTATAGTTTATATCTATATTTTTCTTATTATAAGTGAAATTGTTCATATTTTTATATGTTTAAGGGTCATTTGTAGTTCTTTCTTCCATGAACTCTCCATTGCTTCTACTTTTTATTTTTGTCTTGATTTCTAGGAACACTATAAAGGGAGATTAGCCCTTTGTGATACAATTTACAAATATTTTCCTACTCTGTCTTTTGATTGCACTTTTGATGTTTTTGCCACGTAAAAGTCTTTATTATTTTATGTGGTTATCAATCTTTTCTTTGATGACTTCTGAATTCCAAATCATAATTAAAAAAGCCTTCTCTGTCCCTTAAAGAGGAGTTTACCCTATTCTCTTTTATTAGATATTCATATATTTTGCAGTTTAATTACTTACATTTAAATCTTTGATCCATTTTGAGTCTACCTGGCCATATGGTGTGAAGTGTGGATCTAGCTCTATCTTATTTCAAATGGCTGACCAATTACCCCAATACCTTTTGCTAAAAAGTTGGTCTTTATTCCCTGAACTGGAGATGACACCTTTGTCATATATTAAATTTCTCTGTAAGGTTGAATCTCTCTGTGGGCCTTCTATTCTACTCCATGGATCTGCCTGTCTTTCATGCATAATACCATACTGTTTTTATTACTAAGGCTTTGTGTGTTTTAATATCTGGTAGGACTTGTCCTCTCTCAATGTGTTTCCTCTTAGAATTTCTCGGCTTTTCTTGCTTATTTATTTTCCCAGATGAATGTCAAAATCAACTTCAATATTTCCAGAAAATAATGGTTATGTTTACTGAAATAGCATTAAAAACAGATTAAGAATGTTGGCTGAAATGAAAATTAATGATGAAGTTTGAAAATAATCAAATAAATCTTTCAGAAAAAAATGGACAAAAAGAAAATTTGAGAGAGAAAAAAAATATCTGAAAGCTCAACTCAGGAGGTCAAATGATCAACTAGTAGGCATTCCAGAAAGTGAACATAGAGAAAATGAAGGAAAGGAAATTAATAAGGAAATAATTTTTTAAATGTTTAACATGAGCTTCCTGACTAAAACAGCCCAGTATATTCCCAACACAATATGTAAACACATATTCCCTCTCCCTACTTATGCCCACCCTCTCCCCAGGAATAATTTGAAAACACCAGAGATAAAGATTATAAAACCTTCCAGAAAAAATAATAGGTCACAATCAAATTAATGAAAATTACAATAGCATTAGGCTTCTCAACAGCTCCACAGGGTTCTCGAAGAATCTCTAAGAACAACATGGGATTCTTGAGCAATGCCTTAAAATTCTGAAGAATAATTATTTTCCACATAAACTTCTATGCACAGGCAAACTACCAGTCAAGAGTAAGAACCAAATAAAGACATTTTAGTTAGACATTTAAGGACTCAGAAAAATGTATATCTGATGCACACACCTTTCTGAGAGGGTTACTTGGAGGATGTTCTCTATCAAAATGAGGAAATAAACCAAGGAATAGTGAAAGATAAGGAAGTCAGTGGCTGCAGCAGGCCTCAGCAGGCCTTATGGTTCTTAGATGTGGCTGTACATTAAAATTGACTGGGGAAACTTATTAAGCATATGACTATATCCCTCCACTTCACCCTCCCCATCTCCAAATTCTGATTTAATTTCTCTGGAGTGGAGCCCAGGTATTAGTGTTTCTTCGAGGTTTCCCAGGTAATTCTATTGAGCAGCAAAGGTGAGAAACACCAAATTATGAAGAAAAGTATCTTTCTATATACAGACTTTTAGTCATTATGGATGGAACAATCATTTGCTGCTTTTATTGTGTTTTTCAGCCAGATCTGCAGGTCAGAACTTTAAACCACAGGTGAATTCCATGTATGATACAGAGTATTTATGTATTAACTACTAGCTTTAAATGGTTAATATTCACAGGGGAAATACAATAGGTTTTTAGAGTTTTTCAATATATCAGAGAAAAAAACAAAAAAGATAAGAAGGCTGGGCGCAGTGGCTCATGTCTGTAATACCAGAACTTTGGGAGGCCGAGGTGGGCGGATCACGAGGTCAGGAGTTCGAGACCAGCCTGACCAACATAGTGAAACCCCATCTCTACTAAAAATACAAAAAAATTAGCTGGGTGTGGTGGCGGGCACCTGTAATCCCAGCTACTTGGGAGGCTGAGGCAAGAAGAATCGCTTGAACCTGGGAGGCAGAAGTTGCGGTGAGCCAAGATGGTGCCACTGCACTCCAGCCCAGGTGACAGTGCGAGACTCCATCTGAAAAAAAAAAAAAAAAAAAAGATAAGAATAAGATGCAATGATTGGGGGACAGTTTGTAAATTTCTAACCTTTGTAAGAAAGTAGGGATGTCTTGAACGCTACTGTTTAATATTCTTTAAAAGAAACAACAAACGTAAGTAACCCTCTCCATTGGTAAATAGAGTGCTCTCATTAATTTCTTGGTAGGAAGAGTCTCCCAATTAAGCTAAAGGGCACAAGTCATAGATCCTGTATAACTAGGATTAACTAGTTTTTGCCTGGTGTGGCCGACACCAAGACTTTCTCTGCCTTCTCCTGCTCCACTCAGCTATCAGTGTCTTTGGCAACACCAAGGTATCGGTTTCTAGATCATAATTTTTGCCTGGATAACTAAGGGCCAGGGCCTGACTTGGTTTTTTGTTTTTGTTTTGCCAATTAATAGATACAGGACCAGTGCCACCATAGCCTTGCCTCTTGTGAACACTTCGGATGTTCTGAAAAGTGATCGGATGAATGATGTTTTGGGCATCCTGAAAGAACATGATCATCCCAGGCTGGGCTTCTGGAGGAGTACCTCCATCTGCCCAGTCACCAACAGCCCTCTGGTGGGAAATGAGTAGAAGAAATTGGGGAAGATTTTAATTTCTTTTCTTTCTGTGTTAGTTTGTTCTTGCACTGCTATAAAGAAATACCCAAGACTGGGTAATTTATAAAGAAAAGAGGTTTAATTGGCTCACAGTTCTGCAGGCTGTACAGGAAGCAGGCTGGGGAAGCCTCAGGAAACTTACAATTGTGGTGGAAGGCAAAGGGGAAGCAGGCACATCTGACATGGCTGGAGCAGGAGGAAGAGAGTGAAGGAGGAGGTGCTGCTACACACTTTTAAACAACCAGATCAAGTGAGAACTCACTCATTATCACGAGAGCAGCAAGGGGTCAGTTCACCCCCATGATCCAATCACCTCCCACCAGGCCCCTCCTCCAACATCCCACCAGGCCCCTCCTCCAACACTGGGGATTGCAATTCGACTTGAGATTTGGGCGGGAACACAAATCCAAACCATATCTCTTTCTTTCTTTCCTTTTTTTAGAGATAGACTCTTACTCTATTGCTCAGGCTGGTCTCAAAATCCTGGGCTCAAGTGATGCTCCCCTCTCAGCCTTCCAAATAGCTGGGAGAGCATGCGTGTGCCACCTTTAGTTTCTTTTTTAGTTAACCTAAGGGATTTGGACTTTACACTTTAATTCACAAGGGTAAACATATTGGATTAATTCCTTTGAACTGTAACATAAAATTCCTGGACTTTAACTTCTTTGAGATTTTAATCTTTGAACTTTGAATCCATGGTGACTTCATGACAGGAGGCATGTGTTGTTGGCATTTTATTGTCATTATGATGTCATTTGAGCTCACTGCAGAACCTTTGGTAGGCTGTACTGAACAACATGATGAACTTAATTTGAGATGGAAAATAGAAGAGGAAGTAGATTTATAGCTTTTTAGTACCTCAGAGTTAATTTGATTAACGTGGGGGTGGGGGGATGGATCTAGGTTTTGTGAGGCCTGATGTGTATACAATATGAGGGGAACTTTTAAGAACAAAATTATGAATATCAAAGTAGATATGAAAGTGAATATTTGTTTAGATTGAAAAGAGAAGTCACAGCCGGGCACGGTGGCTCACGCCTATAATCCCAGCACTTTGGGAGGCCGAGGCTGGCAGATCATGCGGTCAGGAGATCGAGACCATCCTGGCTAACACGATGAAACCCTGTCTCTACTAAATATACAAAAAATTAGCTGGGTGAGGTTGTGGGCGCCTGTAGTCCCAGCTACTCGGGAGGCTGAAGCAGGAGAATGGTGTAAACCCGGGAGGGAGAGCTTGCAGTGAGCTGAGACGGTGCCACTGCACTCCAGCCTGGGCAACAGAACGAGACTCTGTCTCAAAAAATAAAAAAAACAAAAAAAGAAAAGAGAAATCACAACAAGTTATGATTTTATAAAACTGACAAAGACCACAAATACTGCTCATCTAGAAATTAACATGTTAATATTATTTTTAACCAAAAATATATTTATTAAATACTTATTAATAAATATTGTCACTCTTCTACATTATTTTGAAAGCTTGTTTGAAGGTTCTAGCAGGGGAGTGCAGCTACTTGTATACCCTTGACTGAAGACCAGTCCTTGTCTATCGGGGATGGTTGTCCTCTTCAACCGAGTGCGCAGCTTCAGGAGGGACACACATAGAGTGGTAAGGGAGGAAGGGGACACCCACCTAGCCAGCCAGATCAGCCGAATCAACCCTGACGATTAGTGGGGTGACAGATGTCGCAGCCAGATTGCCCTCACATCCTCTCTACATTATTTTGGCTGCATACTCTTTGATTACCCCTTCACAAAACAATGGTTTTATAATATCATTTTATGTAGAAAGAATAGAAAGACAATTCAGTCTTCCAGCATGGTTAAATAAAATTTTCCTCAATTGCACAACATTTTTCATTAGCAACAAAACTTTACTTGGAGATCTTGAGCTTGATCTTAAACCAAATATAAAAGGGACGATGACTTCTGTGTAAATCATTTTCCCAAAGAAAAAGGCACAAAGGGATTACTTGTATCAAATTCATCACTTTGCTGATTCTCTTTCCTGAGAATCAATGAGGAAGGTGTGGCAAGACTGTTTGGGAAAAAAAATCCCTCTTCACAGTACCAGAAAAATGGAGTTAGAGGATTGTCTCTCCTACTGTCGATGAAAAAAATTAAACTCTGTAAAATATTTGATGAGATTTATTATGAGCCAAATATGAGTGATCAATGGCCTGTGACATAGCTGTCAGGAGATCCTGAGAACATGTGCCCAAGGGAGTCAGCCTACAACTTGGTTTTATACATTTTAGGGAGACATAAGACATCAATCAATACATATAAGATGTACATTGGTTTGGTCCAGAAAGGCAAGACAACTGGAAGTGGGGGCTTCCAGTCACAGGCAGATTCAAAGATTTTCTCATTGGAAATTGGTTGAGTTATTATCTAAAGACCTGGAATCCGTAGAAGGGAATGTCTGGGTAAAGATAAGCGGTGGTGGAGACCAAGGTTTCATCATGCAGATGAAGCCTCCAGGTGGGAGGCTTCAGAGAGAATAGATTGTAACCATTTCTTATCAGACTTAGAGTCTCTTCTATCACCCTTAAGATGTGTTTTAATGTTACTGTTGATCAGATGTGTCTGAATTACAAAAGGGAGGAGGGAATAATGAGGCATGCCCAACTCCCGCTTCCTATCATGGCCTCAACTAGTTTTTCAGGTTAACTTTAGAATGCCCTTGGCTGAGAAAAAGGGTCCATTCAAATGGCTGGAGGGCTTAGAATTTTATTTTTGGTTTACATTACCTTCCCCAGCATTTTGCTCCAATAACTTGTTGGGCATAACCATTAAATCTACGGTCAAAAGAATGCTGTTGGCCCCTTGGAGGAGAAGACCACAGTGGATCAGGGAGGTCCTGCTCCTACCTTCCTTCAAAACCAGGCCCTGCTGTTTTGCAGCAGCTGTTGGCTATATTGGCAGGCAGCATTGAATTTTTGTCCTCAGAAAAGTTCTCAAAGTGGCTCAGAAGCCCAGAAGTACATTTACTTTAAAGCAAATGAAATTTAAGTTCTAGAGCTCCTCCACTGTGCAGGCCTCTTCAGAGGCTCACTGTATTCCATAGAGAAAAAAGCTAGGTCTTTATTGCCTTCTGCAACATCACCAAAGATCTGGGCCTCAGGTGGCTCAAGCCATCTTTCTGCCTAGGGAGAAGTGAAATTTGTTAACACGAATAAGGCAAAGAGAAAGGTAATTCTCTGCTTCTGACATGGAAAACAGGATTATGCAGCAAGATTTCAGCCATGGGAGGCAGGCTATAGTGTTAAAAAGGGATTTTCTAAATGCCTTTATCCACCCTCCTTTTCTCTCACCCTGAGACCAAGCATGCCTTTTTCCCTGCTAAATCCCTAGTGCCTCCAGAGCTCCTGGGACAAAGCTGGCACTCAATTAATACAAGTTGAATAAGTCAGTGAATATATCCAGAATCTAATCCCATTATGCATCAAAGGATACTGTCAAGAGAGTGAAAAAGCAACCCACAGAATGAAAGAAAATATTTGCAAATCACATATCTGATAAGGGATTTATACCCAGGATATATAAAGAACTCCTACAAAAACCAAAAAACCTAAATTCATAAAATGGGCAATGGACTTGAATAGGCATGTCTCCAAAGAAGATACATAAATGGTCAATAAGCTCATGAAAAGATGCTTAACATCACTAGCCATCAGGGAAACACAAATCAAAACCACAGTGAAATGCCACATCATACCCATTAGGAAGGCTATTATGAAAAAAAACAAACAAACAAACAGAAAATAACAAATGTTGGCATGGATGTGGAAAAGCAGAAACCTTCCTGGGTTTCTGGTGGGAATGGAAAATGGTGAAGTGCTATGGAAAATAATTTGGCAGTTCAAAAAATTTAACAGAATTAAACAGAATTAACATATGATCTAGCGGTTCTACTCCTAGGTGTATACACAAAGCAATTGAAAGCAGGGGCTGGAACAGATACTTGTACATTCAGGTTCATAGCAGCACTATTTACAATAGCCAAAAGGTGAAAGCAATGTATGTCCAACGATAGATGATTGAATAATCTTCATGTGGTATATGTACATATGTATATAATATAACATCATGTGGTGTATGTGTATATATGTATATAATAATATATATGTATGTATATATATACAAGAAAATATTTTTCAGCCATAAAAAGGAATGGAGTTGTAGTGTTAGCAGTGGTGAATTCATACGGGTCTGCAGCAACCTCAATGCTTGCCTCCTCAGAAGAAAGAACTCGACCGAGGGGCATAAAGCAGAGGGAGAGACCGAGGCAAGTTTTAGCGCAGGAGTGAAAGTGTACTAAAAAGTTTTAGAGCCAGAACGAAAGGAAGTAAAGTATACTTGGAAGAGGGCCAAACAGGTGACTTGAGAGATTCAAGTGCATGGTGTGACCTTTGACTTGGGGTTTTATACATTGGCATTCCACATGTGCAGTGGCCTGCCAGCACTCGGGAGGGGCTGCATGCACAGTGTGTTTACTGGAGTTGTACGCACGCTCCCTTGAGGCGTTTTTCCCTTACCAGTTGAATGTTCCTAGAGGAAAGTCAGATATGGGTTAAACTCTGCTATTTTGCCTCTCAGTGCAAATGCTTGAGTCCCATTTGCCTGACTCCTGAGATCTTACTGGGAAGCTGCTGATCACAGTTTCAGGTGTTTCTATATATTGGGAGACTGCCTTTCCCTGGTACCAGCTGTGATCCATTATTATTCTAGAGAAACAGTATGACAACTGCCTGGCCATTGTCGGCTGGCTCCCTGACATTCCTGATAGGGGTGGGAGAGCCCTCTCCTGCCCTGCTGATGTCTACCTAACAACCTACTCTAACAGTGACACATGCCACATGGATGAACTTTGAAGACATTATGCTAAGAAGCCAGACACAGAAAGATTGTATGATTCCACTTATATGAGGAACCTAGAATAAGTATATTCATAAAGACAGAGAGTAGAATAGAGGTCACCAGGGGCTTGGGGAGGGAGGAATAGGGGTTGTTGTTGAATATGGATACAGAATTTCTGTTTGGACAGATGAAAAATTTCTGTGGATGAGTGGCACTGAGCACAATGGTGTCAACGTCCTTAATGCCACTCAACTGTATTCTTAAATATGGTTAAGATGGTAAATTTTGTGTTATGTGTATTTTACAACAACAACAAAAAAAATTTGGGAGGCTGCTAGGGGAAAAAGGTCTAATCCTATTAACTCGACTTACATATCTCTCAAAGAGCTGTGTGCTCTTTTCTGTTCTCACTGCTACTGGCCTAGTGAGTCCAGCTCCCTTGGCCTGTACCTAGATTATTGCAGTGGCCTCCTCACCTGTCTTCTGTGTTCATTCTTTCCCTTTCTAATTGATTCTCCACAGAGCAGCCCGAGGGGACCTTCAAAACGTAAATGGATTGTGTCAGCCCTCTGCCTAAGAAGTGCAGAATGCTGTAAGGTTCAAGCCAGGAGTGCTATGACTAGATTCACCCTATTTAAAAAACTGTGGCTCCTGTAGGGACATCAGATTTATAAGAAACCAAGAGAAGCGGTTCTCAGACTTTAGTGCCATCAGCTGGAGGACTTGTTAAGACCCAGATTTCTAGGTCCCAACCCTAGAGTTTCTGACTCAGTAGGTCCGGGGTGAGGCCTGGAAACGCGCATTTCTAACAAGCTCTCAGGTGATGCAGTTGCTTCTGATCCTGGAACCACTGGGGTTATTTTAAATTTTTATTTTTCATTTTTTATTGTATATACTTAAGGCGTATCACGTTTTGATGTACACACATACATGGCAAAATGATTACTACAGTCAAGCAAATTAATATATCCATTATCTCACGTTTTTTGCGTACATGTGGTTAGAACACCTAAAATCTACTGTTAGCAAACTTCCAGTATACAACACACCATTATTAAATATTGCCCCCGCGTGCAATAGATTCCAAAACTTATTCCTCCTAACCGAAACTTTGAGACAGGGTTTTGCTCTGTCACCCAGGCTGGAGCGCACTGGCACGATCTTGGCTTACTGCAAACTCTGCCTCCCAGGTTCAGGTGATTTTCATGCCTCAGCCTCCTGAGTAGCTGGGATTACAAGTACCTGCCTTAGCACCCAGCTAATTTTTGTATTTTTAGTGGAGACGGGGTTTCACCACGTTGATCAGGGTAGTCTCTAACTCCTGAACTCAAGTAATCTACCCACCTCAGCCTCCCAAAGGGCTGGGATTACAGGTATGAGTGACCGAGCCTGGCTTGAAACTTTGCGCCCCTCAGACGAACATCTCATTACCACCACCCCACCCGCCCAGCTTCAGACCCTTGGCAACCACCGTTCTGTGCTGGTATTTCTATGCACTCGACTTTAAGACTCCATATGTAGAGTGAGATCATGCAGTATTTTCTCTCTACCGGGCTTGTTTCAGTTACTGTAATATCTTTCAGATTCATCCATGTTTTCGCAAATGGCAGGATTCCCTTCAAAGGCCAAATAATATTGTGAGCAACATTGGTGGGTTCTATGGTCTCACTGACCAAGAATAAAATCACAGGTCCTCACAACAAGTGTTAGTTTTTAAAGGCATTGTTTCGGGAGTTCGCTCCTTTCGAAAGTGTTTGGAGCTTTTTCTTCCCAGCAAAATCACAGTCTCACTGGCTCAGGAAAAGCTACTGGACCTTCGCGGTGACTGTCACAGCTCTCAAGGCGGCGCCTCCGGAATTCTTTGTTCCTTGCAGTAGGTTCACAGTCTTTTTGAGTTTGAGAAACAAAGCTGCACACCTCCGTGGCCAGCGTTTTAACCCACAAAGGGAATGCGGACCCAAACTGAACTACAACAGGAGTTACCGCAAAGGAGCAAAAGAACGAAGCGCACACTACATGCAAAAGGACCTAAATGAGTTATTACCGCTGGCTAGGCAGCCTGCTTTTATTCTCTTATCTGGCCCCACCCACATCCTGCTGATTGGTCCATTTTACAGAGAGCTGAGTGGTCTGTTTTGACAGGGCACTGACTGGTGCGTTTACAATCCCTGAGCTAGACACAAAGGTTCTCCACCTCCCCACTAGATTAGCTAGATACAGAGTGTTGATTGGTGCATTCACAAACCCTGAGCTAGACACAGGGTGCTGACTGGTGTGTTTACAAATCTTGAGCTAGATACAGAGTGCCGATTGGTGTATTTACAATCCCCTAGCTAGACATAAAGGTTCTCCAAGTCCCCACCAGAGTAGCTAGATAGAGAGTGTGGATTGGTGCATTCACAAACCCTGATCTAGACACAGGGTGCTGATTGGTGTGTTTACAAACCTTGAGCTAGATACAGAGTGCCGAGTGGTGTATTTGCAATCCCTAAGCTAGACATCAAAGGTTTTCCAAGTCTCCACCAGACTCAGGAGCCCAGCTGGCTTCACCCAGTGGATCCCACACCCTGGCCGCATGGAGTTACCTGCCAGTTCCGCGCCCTACGCCCGCGCTCCGCAGCCCTTGAGCGGTGGATGGGACTGGGCGCCGTGGAGCAGGGGGCGGTGCTCGTTGAGGAGGCTCGGGCTGCACAGGAGCCCACGGAGAAGGAGGAGGCTCAGACATGGCGGGCTGCAGGTCCCGGGCCTTGCCCCGCGGGGAGGCAGCTAAGGCCTGGCGAGAAATCGAGTGCAGCGCCGCTGGGCCGGCACTGCTGGGGGACCCAGCACAGCTTCCGGAGCCGCTGGCCCGGGTGCTAAGCCCCTCATTGCTCGGGGCCAGCAGGGCCGGCTGGCCGCTCCGAGTGCGGGGCCCGCCAAGCCCACGCCCACCCGGAGCTCCAGCTGGCACGCAGGCGCCGCGCGCAGCCCCGGTTCCCGCTCGCGCCTCTCCCTCCACACCTGGCTACAAGCTGAAGGAGCCGGCTCCGGCCTTGGCCAGCCCAGAAAGGGGCTCCCACAGTGCAGCGGTGGGCTGAAGGGCTCTTCAAGCACGCCCAGAGTGGGCGCCAAGGCCGAGGAGGCGCCGCGAGCGAGCGAGGGCGCGCGCTGTCACCTCTCAATATGACGTTAATGTACATACTATAATTTCTTTACTCATTTACCCAACGACAGACACTTAGGTTGATTCCATCTCTTGGCTGTTGTGAATAGTGCTGCAATGAAAATGGGGGAGCTCTTCAATGCACTGATCTCAATTCCTCTGGATATAAATCCAGGAGTGGGATTGCTGCATCATATGGTAGTTCTAATTTTGATCTTTTGAGGAACCTCCAAACCATTTTCTGTAGTGGCCAATTCACATTCTGGGACCACACTTTGAGAACCATTGTCTTTACATGTAAGCAGGGAGAGCACAACTCTGTGGCCTGGTCTTACTGTCTTAATTCTTGCCCTTCTGTCCCTCAAATAGAATATTTGCCAACGTATCCATTTTTTTCATGTTCCCCAGGCTGTCATCTAGTAAGTTCTGTCTGCCGGGAACACTCTTCTTTCTCTATTCCTCCAATCTCCTGTACTCCCGTGTTCTGCCTGGTTAATTATCATTCATCCTGCAGGTATCTGTCTATTTGGGTGTATGTTTGTGCATCTATTTTTAAAAAGCAAATTTATTGAGATAGAATTCACATACCATACAATTCACCCATTTAAAGTACACAGTTCAGTGGTTTTCGTAGAGTCACAGGTACGTGTAGCTATCACGATCGTCCATTTTAGATGATTTTCACTTCCCCGAAAATAAATCCGTTTGTCATAAGCTATCACCTCTCTGCCTCTCCCTTTTCCACTCCCAACCCTAAGCAACCAGTAATCTACTTTCTGTCTCTATAACTTTCCCTGTTTAGGATATTCATGCAGATTAAATCTTATAGTATGTGGTCTTTTGTGACAGGCTTCTTTCACTTGGCATAATATTTTTAAGGTTCATCCTTGTTGAAGCACGTATCGACATTTTATTCCTTTTTATAGTGGAATGATATTCCATGCCTCATTTTGGTTCTCCATTTGTCCATGTGTAACCCTGGACAATTGGGTTGTTTTCATCTTTTGGCTATTACAAATAATGCTGCTGTAAACATTCTTTTTTTGAGATGGAATTTCACCTTGTAGCCCATGCTGGAGTGCAGTGGCATGATCTCTGCTCACTGCAACCTCCGCCTCCTAGGTTCAGGCAATTCTCCTGCCTCAGCCTCCTGAGTAGCTGGAATTACAGGCGCCCGCCACCATGCCCGGCTAATTTTTGTATTTTTAGTAGAGACGGGGTTTCAGCATGTTGGCCAGGCTGGTCTTGAACACTTGACCTCAGGTGATCCACCTGCCTCTGCCTCCCAAAGTGCTGGGACTACAGGCATGAGCCACTGCACCCGGCCCTGTAAACATTCTTGTACAAGTTTCTGTGTGGACAGATGGTTTTATTTCTTTTACGTATATATCTAGAAGTGGAATTGCTGGGTCATATAGTAACTCTGTTTAATTGCTTGAGGAACTGCCATCTGTTTTCTAAAGCAGCTGCACCATTTTACATTCCTACCAGCAGTGTGCGAATGTCTAATTTCTCTACATCTTGCTAACACTTATTATCTGCCATTTTAAAAATCATAATCATCCTAGTGTGTGTGAAGTATTATCTTATCGTGGTTTTGATTTGCATTTCCTTGGTGTCTAGTGACGCTGAGCATTTTGTCATGTGCTTTTTGGCCACTTGTATATCTTCTTTAAGGAGGAGTGTATTCAGATATTTTACCCATTTCTAATTGGATTGTCTTCATAAGAGTTCTTTAAATATCCTAGATGCAAGTCTCTTATCAGATGTATGATTTGCAAACATTTTCTCCCATTCTGTGGGTTATCTTTTCACTTTACTGGTGGTGTCCTTTGAAACATAAAAGCTTTTAATTTTGATGAAATTTAATTTATCTATTTTTTTCTTTTGTTTTTCATGATTTTGTTGTCATATCTAAGAATCTTTTGCGAAATCTAAGGTCATGAAGATCTACCTCTATTTTCTTCCAAGGGTTTTATAGCTCTTGCTCTTACATTTAGGTCTTCGACCCATTTTGAGTTAATTTTTTGGAGATGGTTTGGGTAGAGGATCCAACTCCATTCTTTTGCATGTAGCTATCCTGTTATCTCCACACCATTTGTTGAAAAGACTGCCCTTTTCCCATTGAACGATCTCAGCACCCTTGTCAAAAATCAATTAACCATGGGTATATGGATTTACTTCTGGACTCTATTCTATTCCATTGATTTATGCATGTCTCCGTGTGCCAGCACCACACTGTCTTGATTGCCCTTTCTGCTTAAATGTTGTTACAGTATTTCATCAAATGCATTGTGATCTTGCAGATGTTGAAGTGTAAAAAGGAAGAATCAGTGTTTCTTGTATCCCAATGCCTGAGATGTTAAGGTCTTAGGATTGATTAAACGCATGTGTCTGGGAAAACTTTCTCTATCCCGATAGACTAGATTAATCCTCTGCTCTGTGTCCCTGTTTCACCCAGGACTCATCACAGCATTTATCATACTATTGTGACTGTTCCTCTTAAAGCCAGCGGTTCTCAAAGTGTGGCCCGCAGACCAGCAGTATCACCCTCACCTGGGAACTTGTTAGACATGCAAATTCTCAGACCCCACCCCAGCCCACTGAATCAGATACTCTGGAGGAGGGGCGCAGCCATGTGTATTTTATCAAGGCCTCTGAGTGAATCTGACACACACCGAGGTTTGAGAGCCCCTTGATTCAGAAGGTCTGTGAGGGTAGAAAGCACACCTATCTGCCCACCATTGTGTCCCTAGCACTTGGCATGGTGCCTGGTATGGATTAACAATCAATAAATGTTGAATAAATAAATAAATGAACGAAGTGCCATGACTTGCCAAGGTCATATAGACAGTAGGTGAAAGCTGAGAGCTACATCACCTCTTTCTGTCTTGGTTGCCAGGCTTATGGTGTGAGGTTGACGGGAATATCCTAATTCATTCAACAAGCATTTGTTAAAGAATTACTGCGTTCTCAACATTTTGCAAAATTTGGCCAAATGCTCTAGCTTTGGTAATAAAATGTGAGGCATCAGTAGATAACTTTGTAGGATCGTTAGAAGCACTTCAGGTTCAGAAAGAATTGGGGAAAGTTAGACTTTATTAAACAGCAGGGGGAGCTTTGTGAAGAAGAAAGCAGCCCATGTTGTAGGGCAAGCCAACCCAGCATAAGGACACTTATTTATTTATTTAAGAATAAATTGGTTCAAAGCTGCTTTTACACTCAATTCCTATAGACAAACCCTTCTTCCTATTGGATTTCATTATCTGGATATTCTCTTTACACAGGCTTAATAAAATCACTCTTAAGATAACAACAAACCTTTAAAGAACATATTTGTGAAAAAACAACAATATTCTAATATTCTGAAATAAAAAATTCAGCTAATCACAAAATAAATGCATGTCACTGGGGTTATATATGTTTTATATTAGGCATATTATGCCTAATAGTTTTAAGTTCTAATGAGGCAAAAAAGGTGAAAGGTTAACTAAACAAAGGACATTGTTCTCCTTGATTTTTGAATGGTTATATGGATTCTGAGGATGTGTTTTCATAATTATTAGAACATCGATGCTTTTCTTTTAAATCTTTGAGAGTATTTAAAGTGCATTCTAAACAATGTTTGGCACAGTAGTAGGAAACCACTCCTGTAAATTTTATTAGATTGCTTTGGGAAGGTACCAGTTATCAGAACAGAGGAAACCGAGTTATGCAGAAGACAAAACACACTGTTTATGGCCAACTTCTGCATCCCCACAAAACACACTGTTTATGGCCAACTTCTGCATCCCCACAGAGTCTCATTACTAAGCAAAAGCCTTCCTCAATCATCCAACTTTAATTTTATAACACTGTTTTAATAGAAATCCACATTGTATCCTGCTTTATTGGAAGTGGGTCTCATTTTGATGGAGCCAGTCCTTTGCACAAGGTTTCCCCTGAAACCTCCTGAGACTTTTATCAGTGTGCGAAGGAGACAACCTACAGCTGTTTTGTGTGAATTGGCTGCTGTTAAAACAAGGCAGGCAATAAAAAGAGAAGGCAAATTTAAAGCTGTAAAGCAAAGACTTTGAAATCAGAGTGCAGTGCCAGCCAGTCATTCTGGAAATATTTTAATCATTCAATAAGAAAAAAAGGTTTTCTCTAGAGTGGATGATTCTACAAAAATTTTCAACTATAAGCTTTCAACTTCAATGGAGAGGGAACAAATGAGTGGATTTATTAGTCATATGACTTCAAACAAGTTATTTAGCCCATCCATGCCTCAGTTTCCTGATTTTTAGAAGGGGGATAGTAATCAATAGCACTTACCTTGCAAGCTGGTTGTGAGGGCCGCACATGTACAGAGCTTGGCAGAAAGCCTGGCAAACATTCACCGTCCAGTAGATGTTTGCCACTATGTGCAATTGTTTTCTTTGATGCTCATGTTCACAATCTCTTATCTGCATTTCCCAAATCCAAAAAAAGCTCTGCAAACCCCAAACTTGCTGGTACGATCTGTTCTGAATTGACAGGAGGCTGATGGGAGGCTTTTTTAAAAAAAAATACCATTTGGGATAAATTTTATATGTTTTGCAGTACAGATATTAATGTATTTACCCTTCTAAAATCCAAAATGTTCTAAATTCCAAGCCACTCTAGCCCCAGGGGTTTCAAATATATGATTTAGGGCCTATTTCTACAAGATTCCAATGCAACTCAGAGAAAAATGAACAAACACTGGATTCATAGATACCTGGATTTGAATCCAGATATGGTCATCTACCTTGTGGGCCTTGGGCAAGCAACTTAACTTCTCTAAAGGCTCAAGTGATTGATACACAATTCCTATTACTGCACAGGGTGCAAACTTCTTCATATTCTTGCACCTCCACTCACAACGGTATCTTTCCCTTCATTCATCCTTACAACCAACCACTTTTGGGGATTGCCACATACCTGGTTTGTTCAAGGCCACTCTCCCACTGCACCCTTAGCTAACTATACCACAGGTGAACTGCGTATGAGCCAATGAGAAAGTTCTGTGGATTCCAAGAAGGGAGGGAATGATTCAGAGCAAGGAATTGGGTTGATACATTTCTGATACCAGCTAACAATCAACTGGGATAAATTCCCAAAGGGCTGCTGCCCCACAGGTAATTTGCACCAAGGTAAAAATGGTCAACAGCTCAAGGTGGTGATGGGTTTAATTCACTTGCAAATTAGAAAGGGAAAAAGTAGAGTTTCACCTCACCATGTCATTGCTGGCTGCCAAAAGATTGGAGAATGTGGGAAAGGCAAGATCCAGAGGTGGTTCATTGGCCTGGACTGATTTATTAGAGAAGTCGCTTTAGGCCAGAGAACCTCAACCCTTACTGCACAGTAGACTCCTCAGCCAGCACCTTAAAACAATGCCCATCCAAGGCAAGCAGATCGCTTGAGCCCAGGGGATCAAGGCCAGCCTGGGCAACATGATGAAACTCCATCTCTACAAAAAATACAAAAATTAGCCGGATGTGGTGGTGCACGCCTGTGGTCCCAGCTCCTCAGGAGACTGAGGTGGGAGGATCGCCTGAATCCAGGGAAGTCAAGGCTGCAGTGAGCTGTGATTGTGCCACCGCACTCCAGCTGGGGTGACAGAGTGAGACTCTGTCTCAAAAAAGAAAAAAAAGAAAAGCCAGGTCCCTGTTCAGATCAACTGGATCAGAATCTCTGGTGTGGTGTGTGCGGGGGCGGCGGGGGCAGGGGGTGGGCCGGGGGTGTGCAGGCAGATGTCAGTAGTGTAAAAAAAATCTCCAGGTGATTCTATATTCAGCTTGGTTGCTACCTGCTCACTGAAGACACCTGGGAGTTTTAGGAAATAAGTACTGATGCCCAGGTCCTCCCCCAGAGATGCTGAGCCAACTGGCTTGCATATAAATGGCCTGGAATGTGATGGATCATCAGGATTTTTTTTTTTTTTAATCCAGAGTGATTCTCAGTGATCCAGGTTATCTCCCAATGTGCAGTATTCATTTCTCCTCACAACTAGGTTTCCTGGAATTTTTATCAAGAATTCCAGCTACCGTAACAATTATGTTCAGATAATACAATTTGAAAGTTTATTTGGTTCTTTACTGAAAATTCACCTTTTCAGGAAAAGATTTAATTTTTGAAGTGCCTTAAATAGGCTGGGCATAGTCTAGTGAAAACTGAAAACACAACTGACAGCCATTGAATTGATTACCTGCCTGGGTATTTTTCTCATTACCAAGAATTACTATTATCAGATGAAGGAAAGGAGAATATAGAACATGATTCATGATTGTTTTAAGTAAGTCTGCAAGGTTAGTGTGTATCACATACATGATGTACCTTTACATATTACTATATGTTTCATGTTTGAGAATGTCTTATTTTTCACTGGCAGCTAAATAGTTGATTGACATCCCTGCCTTTATGGCACTTCACCAGGTACCTGAGACTCCAGAAGTGAGGTGACAAACCCTGCCTCTCAGAGCTGAGCAGTGACTGAGCAGTGGAGACTGAGCTCACTTACTCTGCACTTTCTCATCATTCCACGACTTTGCTTTGCATCTACTGTTGGCAGCTGGAAGGGCCAAGGGTCCTTGCATTGCCCTGACCTTCAAGGGCTCCAGATTTCCTGTGAGAGATGTCCAAGCCCCTTATCTGGGCATGCACAGCCTCGTTGGATCATCAGCCTCTTCTCCTGCCCAGCCCCAACCATGCCAGCCACGTCGGGCTGCTCCCTGCTCCTCCAAGGCCTCTCCTGGCCCCTGCACCTTTGCCACTCTCCACCTGTGATGCATATAAATACCTCTCTGGGGAAAATAAGAATTAAAGCCCTAGCCCTCTATAATCCAACAGAAGTGTACTCGGTTTGCTTAAGAGAGCCCTGGTTTGTATCAATATATGTCGGCACTTTAACTTTCCTAGCGCAGGAGTGTTTTATATTTATTTTGATAAAAACATAATTCAGAATATTAGGTGAGCCTTTTAGGAAGCTTCGATTTATTCAATGCATTGGTGAACTCCAGAGTTGACATAAATATGCTCTTTTGGGTGAGAACTCATCCTGCCTCTTGTTTACAGGACCTAATGAGATAGAATTATAACGTAATTTTTTTTAAGACAGAGTCTTGCTCTTGTCGCCCAGGCTGGAGTGCAATGGCATGATTTCGGCTCACTGTAACCTCCGCCTCCTAGGTTCAAGCAATTCTCCTGCCTCAGCCTCCCAAGTAGCTGGGATTACAGGCACCTGCCACCATTCCCGGCTGTTTTTGTATTTTTAGTAGAGACGGGGTTGGCCAGGCTGGTCTCAACTCCTGACCTCAGGTGATCCGCCCACCTCAGCCTCCCAAAATGCTGGGATTACAGGCGTGAGCCACTGTTCCTGGCCAATGTTTTTTACATATAAGAATCCTTTCCATCCGGTCAAAACTCTAACACTCACTGAATGGTCATTGCGGAGTTTAAGAGGGAAATCCACTTAGAGCATGAAGGACCGGCCTGATACCCTGGGCCTTCTGATTTCTGGTTTTGAGACATGTTCTTTGCAGTGAGTACTCACTCCTTCTTCCTCTGTCTTCTCCTTGACTTTATTTCTTTCTGTGGGCTTTATGTCCACTAGGTCAGGCTCCAAAATCCCCAGATAACTGCTTTATTTTAAAAATAAAACGTAATTGGTGGTACACATGAACATAAAGATGGAGAAAATAGACTCTGGGGACTCCAACGGGATGGGAGGCTGGATTGAAAAATTACCTACTGGGTAAAATGTCCAATATGTGGGTGATGAAGACACTAGAAACCCAACTCCCACCATTATGCATGTAATACCCATGTAATGAACTAGCACATGTATCTCCTGAATCTGAAATAAAAAAATAAAACGCAACTGGTATTTGAGAGGCAGTGTGGTCAGAATACAACTGGTATTTGACAGGCAGCGTGACAGGCAGTGACAGGCAATGGTAAGCACACAGAGCTGAACTCAGCCAGTTTGGGTTCACAGCCTGGTTCTGCCACTGACTAGTTCTATGATTGTGGCAGTGAACCTAATTTCTTTTTGCTTCAATGTGTGTGCGTGCGTGAGTGTATGCGTGCATGTGTGTGTATGTAACGTAGGCTTCAAGCTCTAAGCTCTAATGAATTGAAAGTTCCTAAGGTGGGGAGTGGCTAACGGCTTGTCTTTCTAGGTTCTGAAATCATGCCTGGTCTATCACTCACCTGTCCCAAGAGACACACCACCGCCAGGTACTCACTCTTTATTCTGAAACCTAGCTCCTGCCCTTAAACTTGCTTTCTTTCTCACCTGGTAATTGAGTTGAAAAACTAGAGCAGCCTGAGATGTCCACTTACTGGTTCCTTATTGGGGGCCCCACCTGGATCCCTTTTGGTTCCTGAAAGTAAAAGTCATTCTATACCCTGAAATGTACCTCCACCCTAGAACAGTTTTCAAAAGACAATTGCCAAAAAATCCTTCCCTAATGTCTATTAGCTGTTATCATATGTCTCCCCTTTCAAATGTCTTACCTTCAGCTCAATCATTCATTCATTCAACCAACCAACCAACCAACCAACCCACCCACCAACCCACCAACTAACCAGTATTTCCTGAGTTCTAGGCACTCTGTGGGAAGCCCATTCCCATTTGAAGTTAGGTATAAGTGATATATAAGTTATAAGTTAGGAAGCTCTGGTGACCTGAGAGCCTGGAGGAGAGACAGACAGTCCAGCTGAAGGGTAAAGGGATAACCATGGCAGGCTTCCTAAAAGAGATCACTTTGAGCTGAGTCCTAAGGGCAAGTGGGAATTAGCCCTGGGAGGGGCTGGGATATGCAAGAAAGGCTTTCCAGGTGGAAGACAAAACAACCAGGTTGGGAGAGGGTGCAGCAAGCCAACTCCCATGGCTCCTTCTGGGAGCTGCAGAGCCTGCAGAAGCTGAGTTCAAAGCTTGGTTCCACTCCTTTCTTGCCATATGAGCTGAGGAGTGGAAGACAGAATAACGGCTCTCCAAAGATGCTGCCGTCCTAATCTCTGTATCTTGTGACTATGTTACCTTACCTAGCAAAGGGATTTTGCAGATGTGATTAAGTTAAGGATCTTGAGAAGGGAAGATTATCCTGGATTATCTGAGTGAGGCTAATGTAATCACAATGGCCCTTAAAAAAAAGGAGGCAGGAGGTTAGAAAGGAGAGCAAGAAATGGATGATGGAATCATAGGTCGAGTGATTGTAGACTTGTGGCGAGAATGCAAGCAGCCCTAGAAGATGGGAGTGGTAAGAAAATGGATTTGCCTCTAGAGCCTCCAGAAGGAATGCAGCCCTGCAGGCACCTTCATTTTAGCTTGGGGAAACTGACTGTGGACTTCTGACTCCAGAACAGTAAGATAACAAATTTGTTATTTTAAAGCACTAGGTTTGGGCCAGGTGCGGTGGCTCACATCTGTAATCCCAGCACTTTGGGAGGCCGAGGTGACAGAACACTTGAAGCCAGGAATTCGAGACCAGCTTGGCCAACATGGCGAAACCCCGTCTCTATCAAAAATTCAAAAATTAGCTGGGTGTGGTGGTGCACACTTGTAATCCCAGCTACTCCAGAGGCTGAGGTAGGAGAATAGCTTGAACCTGGGAGGCAGAGGTTGTAGCAAGCCAGGATCGTGCCACTGCACTCCAGCCTGGGCTAAGAGTGAGACTCTGTCTCAAAAACAAACAAACAAACAAATAATAATAATACATAAATAAATCACTAGGTTTGTGGCAATGTGTCACAGCAGCAATAGGAAACTCACACACGGACAAGATGAACATCCCAGTGCCCGACTGCCTCTCGTATAATGGGGCTAGAATAGGATTTCCATGGGAGTGCTGTTCTGAGAGGTAAGTTAAATAACACAGTAGACAGTGCTTAGAATCGTGCCCTGCGTGTGGGAAGTACTAAATTATCATCTCTTGCTAGAAAGTTTGCCTTTTTATTCCACATGAAGTAACGCTACAGGAGCATTTTAAGCAAGAAAATAACGTGAGGAGATTTGCATTTTAGGCGGATCCAGTGGGAGGGTGTGGAAAATGGGTGCAGGGGGTGAGAGAGAGCAGGAGAGAGCAGGCTAGTAGCTGGAAGACCAGCCAGGGGGCTCCTGCCATAGCCCCAGGCAGTGGCAATGGGGACAAGATCTAGGGCAGCCTTTCCCGAGCCCTCTGTCTCACTACCCTATTGGGTTTTTAAATGCCCTCTTAGTGTTGTCAATACTGTTGGCTGCCAACCCAGAATTTGTTTCCCTCTTCTTCCTCCTTAAAGGAACCCTAATTCTGGTCAGATTTCATCTTCCTACATACCTCCTTGGGGCAGAGACTCCATTCTGTTTGATCAAAAGTTAATTTGATTCCCTCTGCCAGTTTTTGGTTCTGGGATGCGCAAGTGACCCAATTCTAGTTAAGGAGACATGAAAAGAAGTCTGTGAGATCTTTTAGCGAACAGTCCCTCTCTCCTTGGGGAGCCGCAGGAAGAAAAGGCCTCTTCTCCCTCTGGCCCTGGTTATACCTGAATGGATGCCTGGAGCTGCTGCAGCCATCTTGCTTCTAATCTTAGGATACAGCAAAACAAGAGAGGTGGAACGAACTCCAGTCCTTGATGACATTTTTGAACCACTAAACATAACCCCTTGTAAGTCATTTCCATAGCTAGAATTAAGCCAGTTTCTTTTACCTAACAGATAAGAGCAGGCTTACATACAATCTGAGGCAGTTTTATTTATTTATGTGCTTATTATTGTCTCTCCTGATAAGATTGGAAACTCTTTGACTGTGAGGCCTTCATGCCTGCAATCCCCCAGTATCTTTTTTTTTTTTTTTTTTTTTTTGAGACAAAGTCTCACTCTTTTTCCCTAGGCTGGAGAGCAATGGTGACATCTCAGCTCACTGCAACCTCCGCCTCCCAGGTTCAAGTGATTCTCCTGCCTCAGCTTCCTGAGTAGCTAGGATTACAGGTGCGTACCAGCATGCCCAGCTAATTTTTGTATTTTTAATAGAGACAGGGTTTCACCATGGTGGCCAGGCTGGTCTTGAACTCCCGACCTCAGGTGATCCACCTGCCTCAGCCTCCCAAAGTTCTGGGATTATAGGTGTGAGCCACCGCGCCCAGCTGCAATCCCCCAGTATCTTGACTGTGCTTGGCATATTGTTGCTGCACAGTAAATTTTTTTTTTGAGATGGAGTCTCACTCTGTCGCCCAGGCTGGAGTACAGTGGCATGTTCTTGGCTCACTGCAACCTCCGCCTCGCGGGTTCAAGCAATTCTCCTGCCTCAGCCTCCTGAGTAGCTGGGACTACAGGCGTGCGCCACCACACCCAGTTAATTTTTGTATTTTTAGTAGAGACGGGATTTCACCATGTTGGTCAGGCTGGTCTTGTACTCCTGACCTCAGGTGATCTGCCCACCTCAGCCTCCCAAAGTGCTGGGATTATAGGCGTGAGCCAACACACCCGGCCATAAATATTTTTTATTTGACTTTTAAGACAAATCTGATGACTTGGATGCGGAATGGTGAGGAAAGGGAAGAATCCAAGATGACTTCGTGGTTTGGGGCCTGAGTGAGCAACCAAGTTGAAGAGTGTGCCACTAGCAGAGTGAAACTAGAGGCGGACCCCACTGGGCATTTTTACGGTGATCCTTTTGACTTCTCTCTCTACTGAGTCCCTGGTTGTTACCATGGATAATTTGTGAAAACAGTGAGTAAGGAAAAACATGTGGGACCCCAAAGACAAGGCTAAGAAACAAGGATTTGGCTATTTACAATTCCTCATCCCACCTTTTCCCATACTACAGTGTTTTGGGGACACGCTAGTCTTTAAATATGGGCCTCATCCTGATTTGGCATTTCGTGAAATCGTTCTTCACTTGAGAGCAGTTCTTGTCAAACAGTATCAGGATTTTGATGTTAAAGGTGCCTTGGGAGATGAAGCTGACTGACAGGTGATACAGGAAGCAGGAAAGCCCTCCCTCCTCAATCCCATTCAAGTTAAATAAAACCCATTTTTATTGCTAACTATATATATAAATTCCTCTTCCAGTCAGCCCCCCTCCCTCGCCTGCCCAAACATTACAAAGCAGTTGTCACCTGGGCTTTGAGATTCTGGGTCTCCTAAATGGCCCAGCAGGCTGGGAGGGCCGCCCCAGGTTGCTGCGCGCCTCACGGTTTGGCCATAAGCAGGCCCTCCATTGCCTGTATTGTTTTGGGGCCCTGGAGGTTGCTTTTTGTTTTCAAGCTTGCTTACCTCTACTCTCTCTGTTTTCCTGATTATCAGGAGAAAGCCCTTCCTCTTCCCCTTCCATGGTGACAGCCTGAGCTGTGCGTGCGTTTCCCGCCCTCTCCTTTCCTCCTTTCCCACTCTAAATGCTTGGCAGGCAGACACAACTCCCTATCAGAGGTGTTGGTGCAGAAGTTGTCACCTCTGCCTACATTGACAACTACACACTGTCTGCTCCAGGACTGTGTAAGCACAGCCAGCCTGGAAATTGATTTGCTCTTTGTTGCTGCCTTCCTCTTGAATTACATTTTTTTAAAAAAAAGAAAAGTGAGAGAAGCTAGAAGTAAAAAGACAGATGCAGAAGAGAAATACAGCTCTCAGATCTTGCTTCGACTCATCTTTCTTTTGGGGGAGGGGATTTCTTTCCCTTGGCTTTATTGAAATATAATTGACAAATAAAAGATAGAAATTAAAGGCATACAACACGGTAATTTGATATAAATATATATTCTGAAATGACTACTAGCACCAAGTTAATCAACACAAATGTCACCTTATATAGTTACTGTTTCGTTTCTTGTGTGATGAAAACACTCCATTTGCTCTCTTAGCAAATTTCAAGTATATAATACAGGATCATTACATGTAACCAACAGGCTGTGCGTTAGAGCCTCAGAATTGATTCCTCTTACAACTCAGGTTTGTATCCTTTGACCATGTCCCCATTTCCCCTCACTTCCCAGCCCCCAAACCCCATTCTACTATGAGTTTGACATTTTTAGATTCCACATATAAGTGAGGTCATGCAATATTTGTCTTTCTGTGTCTGGCTTATTTCATTTAGCATGATGTTCTCATCTATGTTACAAATAACAGGATCACGGTGAAACCCCATCTCTACTAAAAATACAAAAAATTAGCCGGGCGCAGTGGCGGGTGCCTGTAGTCCCAGCTACTAGGGAGGCTGAGGCAGGAGAATGGCGTGAACCCGGGAGGCGGAGCTTGCAGTGAGCCGAGATTGCACCACTGCACTCCAGCCTGGGCGACACAGCGAGACTCCGTCTCAAAAAAAAAAAAAAAACAAAAAAACAAATAACAGGATCTCCTCCTTTTTATCAATGAATAATACATATATATGTGTATATATGTACATATACACATATATGCATATACATATATCTGTACGTATATACGTATATATGTATGTATGTACATATGTACATACATATATATGTATATACGTATATATGTACATATATACGTGTGTGTGTATATATATATATATATAATGTGTGTGTGTCCCATTTTGTTTAACCATCCCTCTGCTAATAGGCACTTAGATTGTTTCTACATCTTGGCTAGCATGTGACTAATGCTGCAATGAACACAAAGGTACAGATATCTCTTCCACACGCTGATTTCACTTTTTGTGGATATATACCCAGAAGTAGGAATGCTGGATCATATGGCAGTCCTATGATTATTTTTTGAGGAACCAACCCATTCTTGATCAAGGTGGAGGAACCAAGAAGGAAGTCCTGTTTAATATATGAGGCCAGGCAGCAAGGCCCTGCAGTCACTGATTGAACGCCACAAGAAAGGGAAGACGGCACAGCCTCTGGGAAAAGAAATCCATGAGTAAGGGAAGACGGCACAGCCTCTGGGAAAAGATATTGGTGCTCCTTTTAATGTTTGGTGTGCTTAACACAGTTGCTTTTTTTTTTTTTTTTTGAGATGGAGTTTTGCTCTTGTTGCCCAGGCTGGAGTGCAATGGCGTGATCTTGGCTCACCGCAACCTCTGCTTCCCAAGTTCAAGTGATTCAGCCTTCTGAGTAGCTGGAATTACAGGCATGTGCCACCACGCCCAGCTAATTTTGTATTTTTAGTAGAGATGGGGTTTCTACATGTTGGTCAGGCTGATCTCGTACTCCTGACCTCAGGTGATCCGCCCACCTCGGCCTCCCAGAGTGCTGGGATTAGAGGTGTGAGCCCCCACACCCGGCCCACAGTTGCATTTTTAGAGAAAACATGAGCCCGAGCACGTTGGTGCTGAAGCAACTAGTGCTCAAACGCTGTGTGGCTTTGGCTTTAGGCCTTGTGTGGGCAGAGTCAGGATGAGAAGGGTCATCCCCATTCATTCTCCACCTCTCTCTACCCTGACTGTGGCCCAGGAGATGCATCTCTAGGGACAGCTTCACCAAAGCTCTTTGCCTGACAGCTTCTGGGCATTCCTGGCTAATGGGGGCACCTGGCGGGGATGGAAGGGAGGAAGGCCGCCCTGGCAGTGGCTTTGTCCCACAGCTCCTGGGAAGCAGTCCCTCTCCCAGCTCTGACGGTCACTGGGCTGCGGTACCATATTCTGTCCCTTTGCCCCTGCAGTGCTAGAGGGGGTAACCACTCCCAGCGTTTGTTTTCTCTGGTGCCACACCGCCCCTGGTGCCACACCGCCCCTGGTAGAGTCCTTTCATCCTGCCTGCACTTCCGTAAATAGTCCCCTCATTACATTTTTTTTTTTTTTTCAGTTAAGCAATTTGGAGTGTGCCATCTGTTTCCTGCCCGGCTCTGGCTGATACTGTGACTAACCTTTTCACTGAGGCTTAAAATAAGTTGGTGACGCCTGTTTACACGGATTTAGTAGCCAACACCTGCAGCTTGCTGTTTTAGGTCTGAGCTTGCAAATGAGCCCCTCTTGCCAGGGTCTTAACTGTTGACTCTGTACTTTCCAAATTTTCTATAGGGGTGCTTATTATTTTGTTTCCTAGCCTGAGTTTGCGGTTTGCACTGAACTAGGAATAGCAAAAATTTAGGGAGCTATAGGATAGAGTGGTATGGCTGCATGACCTCAGCAATTGCTTAACCTCCTTGTGCCTCAGTTTTCCTCATCCCTAAGATGGGCATCATAATAGCACAACCTTATCTTATAGGGTTTTCCTGAGGGTTAACTAAATTTAAGTGTGTAAAGTACATAGCATACGGCATGGCACATAGTAAATGCTCAAAACAGGTAGTTCTTACTATTATTTTATTGGAGGAAGGATTTTACTCAGAATTATATGATAAGGTTAGAATCCCAGCTCTGCCATTGAGTAGATGGGTGACCTTGGAACTATTGCTTAAACTCTTAACTTAAACTCTTAAACTCTTTGAGTCTAAACATCTACATGGGATTAGTAATACTTGTCTCACTTAGTGGTTGTCAGACCAAAATCTGATCATGTGTGGGAAAGGTCTTTGTAAATATTTGTTTTGTTTTGTTTTGTTTTGAGACAGGGTCTCACTCCAACGCCCAGGCTGGAGTGCAGTAGCACGATCTCAGCTTACTGGGTTCAAGTGATTCTCTTGCCTCAGCCTCCCGAGTAGCTAGGATTACAGGCATCCGCCACCACGCCTGGCTAATTTTTGTACTTTTAGTAGAGACGGGGTTTCACCATGTTGGACAGGCTGGTGTTGAACCCCTGTCCTCAAGTGATCTGCCTGCCTTAGCCTCCCAAAGTGCTGGAATCACAGGTGTGAGCCACCATGCCCAGCTGGTCTTTGTAAATTCTAAAGCACAAATATGAAGTACAAATTGAAGATCATCTGATCTACACATTGTAGAAGATTCCTTTTTGTCCTGCATGGGTCTTTGCTCTGGTTCATAAGTTAGGACGGTTTCCTAAAGGAAAAACGGGTGTTTGTTTCTCATCTAATCATTATGGGGAATGTAGTTTTATCCGGGGAAGAGAAGAGAAAGGCAGTGTGGTGATTTTGGAGGGAATTTGTCATGGTGATGCAGGAGGAGTGAGCATGTGTCAGGGAGGTATAATTTATTTTTCAGCTTTCTGGAAGCATGATGCTCTTCAGAAGCCTGAGGCCAGCACTCCCTGGCTAGGAGGCAGGCATGCCTAGAAACCTGGGTGACAAGGAAGGATAAGGCAGGGAAGACCTGTGTTAAAACTTGCGCCATGTTGGCCAGGCTGGTTTTGAACTCCTGACCTCAAATGATCCACCCACCTCAGCCTCCCAAAGTGTTGGGGTTAGAGACGTGAGCCACCACATTAGCCGGGCATGGTGGTGGGCACCTGTAATCCCAGCTACTCAGGAGGCTGAGGCAGGAGAATCGCTCGTGCCCGGGAGGCGGAGGTTGCAGTGAGCAGAGATTGCGCCACTACACTCCAGCCTGGGCAACAGAGCAAGACTCCGTCTCAGAAAAAAAAGAAAAGAAAAACTTTAGACAAGGTGAATTTAATAGAGTTTAATTAAGCAAAGAGTGATTTGCAAATCGGGCAGCCTCCAAAATCAGAAAAGGTTTAGAGAAACTGGCAATTCCGCATGGTTGGAGAGGATTTAGGGACAGAAAAATGAAAGGGACAGTGACTACTGAAACAGCCAGATTGGTTACCGCCTGGCTTCTGCCTTATTTGCACACGGTGTGAACAGCTGGCCGCTTGTTGTGATTGGCTGAGACTCCACTACTTGTTCCTAGAGTAATTTACAATCTGTTTATACCTCTAGTTGGGTTACAGTTCACTGTGTATGGAGACACCTTTAAGCTGAATGTAAACTATGTAAGGAGGCAACTTCAGGCTAAACTGGAATATTCAGCCACAAGAAAAGAGACAGTGCAACTGGGCTGGAATGGACGGAGAGTTGAGGGGCTACAGAGACCACCACTGCTTATCTGAAGGGCCCAGCCTGGGAGTGCGACACTAGACTGCATGGGCACCTAAGGCTGTCCCAGGATGTTTGTGTTTACATTTCCTCTTAAGTGGGCCTCCCTCTACAGGAGCCAGTATATGGGATGCTGCTTAAATACATCATGCTCCCCACTCCCAAAAGTGGTCCTTGTCCACATCTCCGGCTGTTTTTGGTACAGAGGTGCAGAAAAAAGGTTGCTGTTACAGTTTCCGGTTCTGGGCTCCAACCACCCACATATAATTTGCTCTGGTCTTCTTGCCCTAGGTGATTTCTGGAAAATCCTGCTGGCTCAGCTCCTCTGTGATCTTGCTGACTTTCCACAGCATGGCCTGAGGCCCATAGCACGCTCAGAGCCCACAGCCCTCCCTGAGCCTGGCCAACTAGTGGCAGGGCCTTGTGGCCTGATGCAAATGCTACCACTACCCAAAGGCCATTTATGAGACTCTCCAAGCAGCTGCCTCTAAAGGCCATCCTACCAGCATTTAAATGACCCTCATACAAGTTTTCTTAATCTCGGGGCTCTCCTACCCGCTCCTGCTGCCTTTTTTTTTTTTTTTTTCTGGCAAACATATTCTTCTGTGACTTTCTCTTGATTGACATGGGGTGATGGGATGTTTCTATGCTCCTATTTGGGTATTTTTAGAAGCTGACTGACTGACCTGCTCCTCCTTCCTAGAATGGTTTGGTTTTTTGTGTCACTTGGTAGAGACACTGCAGGGCACTGTGTGGCATCTGCCTGGTCTGTTTGTCAAACACCGGCTCAGGGTCACAGCTGTCAAGTCTGGAGGGCCCAGAGCACAGACAGCCTTTTCCTGCAGCCCAGATGAGTTGACATGGGACCTGGGCTCTCGCCGGGCTCAGCCCACACCTCTCAGAACAGAAGGCAGTTGGAGGAGTGGAATAGCGGACTGAAATGTTAAATCAGGGAGCCCAGAGGTTCTCTACCAAAAAATTCATGCACCCTGATTCCCACTTCCACTTAGAAACAATTCTGCTTAGTCCCGTCTTTCAAGCCCACTGAGCACCACCTATGAATTATCAGGGGCACCAGGCAGATGAGCGACTGTTTCTTTCTGTCCACTTCAACATGCTCTCTGACCCAGCCCTGGCTGGGGTGAAATTTTTAAATGATTTTTTCATTTGCATATTTCCATATGGACTATGAGATTCCTGAAAATGCCTATGCTTAAAATAATGAAAATAAATAACTAAAATTATTAAAATGCTTCAACCTTCAAGAGTGCATTTATTATTAGATAAAAAGGCTTCTGTTATTCTCAAGGAAAAAAAAATCAAAGATCCAAAATAACAACTTTGGTTCTGGTCGTTTTATATACAGATAGATAGATAGATGATAGATAGATAGATGATAGATAGATAGATAGATAGATAGATAGATAGATAGATAGATAGGTGATAGATAGATATAGATAGATAGATAGATAGATTTTTTTTGTTTGTTTCGTTTTGTTTTTTTAGATGGAGTTTCACTCTTGTTGCCCAGGCTGGAGTGCAATGGCACAATCTCTGCCCAATGCAACCTCTGCCTCCCAGGTTCAAGTGATTCTCCAGCCTCAGCCTCCCAAGTATCTGGGATTACAGGCATGTGCCACCATGCCTGGCTAATTTTTTTGTATTTTTAGTAGAGACGGGATTTCACCATGTTGGTCAGGCTAGTCTCGAACTCCTGACCTCCTACCTCAGGTGATCCACCCTCCTCGGCCTCCTAAAGTGTTGGGATTACAGGCATGAGCCACCGTGCCTGGCCCAATATATTTTTCTCTTTTGTTACAGGATGCATATGTCAATGTGGTATACTATCAAGGTCTTTGGAAGGCAAATCTCAAAACAGGGTTTCAGTTGCAGAAAACTGAATGGCACACTCTGCTGTAGGAAGGGAATTTTTTTTTTTTTTTACAGTGTTCTTCCCACTACGTAATTTGATGATCATTGCAATGAACCGCATGTCCTTGAGTCATATCCTAATGCGAAATTGCTTGCTGACTAGGAAAAAGGAAGCTACGAATCAGAGCTGTACAAAAGTATTTTAAAATTTTTATCATGAAAACATTAATCTTCCAAGGATACTTGGAAGAGGATGTATGAATTCTTCCTGTCATTGTTGGGTTGGAACACGATGGTCTCATGAATATTTATTTTAAGTGGTTTATGATAGAAAATTTCAGATGATAATGTAATGAAACTCCACCAATCTGTTGACCAATTTTAACAATTATCAACATTCTGCCAATCATGTTTCATTTACTCTCCTTGTTTCGGTGTGTGTGTGTGTTTTTTTTTTTTCCAGTATTTTAAGGCAAATCCCAGCATATATAAATGCTTTTAAATGCTTTGATATGTATCTCTAACAGACAGGGCCTCAAAAAAAAAAAAAAAAAAAAGACCCATGCACAATTATACCTAACAAAATTAACAGTAACTTATAATATCATCCAACACAGATCACGGTCAATTTGTTACATTTGTTCAAAAAGTCTTTTTATCAGTTGGTGTGCTTCAATTGGGGTTTAACAAGAGCTATACATTGTGTATGGTCGAAATACTTCTTGAGTATTTCTCCCTTCCACTCCTTCTTGCATTAAAAAGATTTTTTATTATAATGAAAAATTTCAAACATATACAAATGTAGAGAGAATAGTGAAGTAGAGCCCCAAGTGCCCATAATCCAGTTTTAATTGTTTTTTTTCTATTAATCATGCCACATTATTTTTAATTACGTACAAAGATCTGACATGTCACGCAGGGACCATTTCACCCAGTGCTCTGTTTGGCCACCAGTCTTTTGTCTCTCTCTTCAGCAATGGTGAGGAGGATACCCTTTCCTCAGGGAAGAGAAATCCATGGTTTGTTGCCCTTGCCAATAACAAAAATGTTGGAAAGTTGAGTGGCAAAGCTGTGGCCATTGGCATCTTTCACGTGAAACACGTCAAAAGATCCAGGGTGCCTCTCTCTGTTGGTGATCACACCAATTCTTCACAGGTTAGCACCTTCAGTCACCATACACAGGTTACCAGTGTAACTTGATGAAATCAAGTAATCTTGCCAGTCTCCAAATCAACATGAATGGTATCATTCACCTTGATGAGGGCATCAGGGTAGCGGATGGTGTGAGCATCATGAGTCACCACATGAGGGATTCCTTTTGTGCCCACAAAGATTTTTCTCACTTTGCACAACTTGCACTTGGCTTCCTCAGGTGTAATACAATGCACAGCAAAGTGACCCTTGGTGTCACAGATCAGACAAAAATTCTCTCCCATCTTGTCAATGCTGATGACATCCATGAATCCAGCAGGGTAGGTTTTATCAGTTCGGACCTTGCCATTGATCTTAATGAACTGCTGCATGCAAATCTTCTTCATCTCCTGTCAGGACACACTTAAGTCTGTTCCTTAGGAAAGTGATGAGGGGGAGACACTCTCTCAACTTGTGGGGACTGGTGGATGGACGAAGAGCAAACACACTGGTCAATTTATCCAGCATCCAATGCTTTGGAGCTGCTACCTGCTTTAGATGCTTCTTGGGACCATAAGCCATGGCTGTGTTAGGCAAGGAAAGGTGGCCTTAGTCTTCTGGTGCACGTAGAAATTCATTGTTTTTTTTGTTTTGTTTTGTTTTGTTTTTTTGAAACAGGTTCTCATTCTGTTGCCCAGGCTAGAGTGCAGTGGTGCAATCACAGCTCACTGCAGCCTTGACTTCCCAGGGCTCAAGCAATCCTCCCAGCTCAGCCTCCCAAGTAGCTGGGACTACAGGTGTGAGCCACCATGCCCAGCTAATTTTTTATATATATTTTTTTAGAGATTGGGTATCACTTTGTTGACCAGGCTGGTCTCGAACTCCTGGGCTCAAGTGATCCTCCCACCTCGGCCTCCCAAAGTGATAGGATTAGAGATGTAAGCCACAGTGCCTGGCCTTCAATAGTTATTGATAGATGGATGATCTAGTTTCATCTATATCTCCTTTCCAACCTCTACTCCTACCCCTAATATGTCATTTTAAAACAAATCCCAGGTTTTATATAATTTCAAAGGTAAATACTTCTGTATGTATCTCTAAGAGATAAGGAATTTTAAGAAAGCAACCACATCTTTGTTAGATCTACAAAAAATTAATGATTCCTTACTATCATCTAGTATCCAACAGGTGATGTTACCATTTCCCTGATGAGGCTAGGTGTAGTGGCTCACACCTGTAATACCAGCATTTTGGGAGGCCAAGGCAGGAGAATCACTTGAGCCCAAGACTTTTAGACTAGCCTTGGCAACACAGGGAGAACACCTTTCTACAAAGAAAAAAAAAAAAAAAAGAAATTAGCCAGGCCTGATGGTGTGTACCTATAATTCCAGCAACTTGGGAGGGTGAGGTAGGAGGATCACTTGAGCCCAGGAGTTTGAGACTGCTGTGAGCCATGATTACACCACTACCCTCCAGCCTGGGTGACAGATGAGAGCCTATCTCAAACAACAACAACAACAAAGACAATTTCCCTGATTGTCCCATAAATGTCTTTTTACAGTTGGTTTCTTACAAGTGGGATTCAAACAAGGTCCATACATGGCATATGGCTGATACATGCTATGGACTGAATTGTGTCCCCGCTAAATTCATATGTTGAAGTCCTAACCTCTAACGTGACTATATTTGGAGATAGGGCTTTTAGAAGGCAATTAAGGTTAAAATGAGGTCATAAGGGTCTTAATCCCATAGGATTGGTGGCCTTATAAGAGGAAGAGAGAGAGATCTTGCTCTGTCCACGAGCATGTGCTGAGGAAAGGCCATGTGAGCACACATGAGAAGGCAGCCGTCTATAAGCCAGAAAGAGAGCCCTCACCTGAACCCAACCCTGCTGTCACATTGAGCTCAGACTTCTAGTCTCCAGAACTGTGAGAAATAAATTTTTGTTGTTTAAGCCACCCAGTCTGTTGTATTTTATTATGGCAGCCAAACCAATACAATATGCTTCTTAAGTCTTTTACATTCCCCCACTATCACGCCCTTTTTATGCCATTCATTCATCAGAGAAACTCGGTCACTTGTCCTACAGAAATTCCCACATTCCAGATTTCACTGGTTGTATTCTCCTGGTGTCATTTAACTTGTTTCTCTATCCCTGTATTTCTTATGAACAGATAGATAGACCTTGGTTTGATTTAGGTTCATTTTGGTAAGACTTAAAGGTGGTTTGGTATTCATTCTGATTGTAACATATCAGGAAAAATATGATGTCTGATTTTTCTACCTTTACAGGTTTAAGTTGATGGGTTAGTGCTAGGTGTTCTCAGCCTGATCCATCCATAATAAAGATCCTCATCAACCTATTATCTAATGGTTTTTGCAGCCATTGCAGTTCATTGCCAGAATCCATTAATTCAATAGGGACTTGAAAATGATAATTTTCTAGTTCTGTCATTTCTTTTTCTTAGCTGTGATCCTTCTATAAAGAAGAAATTTCTCATATCAACTACTCAGTTATACTGAAATACAGTTTATACAGAAAAAGGCAGGATAAAATCCTTTCCTTTTATTTATCAGCCTGTCAGGAGTTGGTGCCCTTACAATCTCCATAGGTGACCATGGATTTGTTTTTAAATTATCATTATGTGAACTATTGGATTTTTATATACTTGATGGTTTCACTCTATTATCTTTTTCCATGAAACTGACCCAACTATGGCCAGAGAGAACCCCTTCAAGTTAGCCTCTGCATTCTTTTGCCGTCATCCCAGGATTCTTTCACAGTGCCTTTGCTTTGGGGCATAATAAGATGTTCTAGCCTTATATCGAAAAACTCCTGTCCCAGATCATGACTCAGTTGTTTTTCCAAGGGTCCCTGGTGTCTTTTTGGTAAGAAGTAGTATTTAGAAATCATATCTGGTGCTAGAGATGCTCATTGCTGCTGAATTGTCATTGCTTCTAGGTCTGATGGACAGTGCTGAGGATTGCAAATGTCTTCCTCCATCACCAATGAAACTGTAAATAGCTCTTTGAAACTTAGTAAATTGCTCAAAAAAAAATTTTTTTTTTTTCAGACGGAGTCTCACCCTGTTGCCCAGGCTGTAGTGCAGTGGCACAATCTCGGCTCACTGCAAGCTCTGCCTCCCGGATTCACGCCATTCTCCTGCCTCAGCTTCCCAAGTGGCTGGGACTACAGGCACCCACCACCACTTCCGGCTAATTTTTTGTATTTTTAGTGGAAATGGGGTTTCACCATGTTAGCCAGGATGGTCTTGATCTCCTGACCTCGTGATCCGGCCCTCTCGGCCTCCCAAAGTGCTGGGATTACAGGCATAAGCCACGGCACCGGGCTGACTTTTCTTTTTTTATTCAGGGTCTTACTCTGTTGCTCAGGCTGAGTGCAGTGCTGCAATCATGGCACACTGCAGCCTTGAACTCCGGAGCTCAAGTGAACCTCTTGCCTCAGCCTCCCAAGGTAGCTGGGATACAGGAGTGTGCCATCATGCTTGGCTAATTCTTTATTTTTTGTAGAGATAGGTTCTCGATGTGTTGCCCAGGCTGGCCTCGAACTCCTGGACTCAAGTGATCCTCCTGCCTCTGCCTCCCAAAGTGCTAGGATTATAGGCATGAGCCACAGTGCCCAATCAAAGACTTCTTAAGTGATTTTTCATTTTACTAAGAGAAGAGGGCCAGGCATGGTGGCTCACACCTGCAATCCCAGAACTTTGGGAGGCCAAGGTGGGCGGATCACCTGAGGTCAGGAGTTCGAGACCAGCCTGACCAACATGAAGAAACCCCATTTCTACTAAAAATACAAAATTAGCTGGGTGGAGGCGCATGCCTGTAATCCCAGCTACTCAGGAGGCTGAGGCAAGAGAATTGCTTGAACCCGGGAGGCGGAGGTTGCAATGAGCTGAGATTGCGCCATTGCGCTCCGACCTGGGCAACAAGAGTGAAACTCCATCTAATAAAAAAAAAAAAAAAAAGAAAGAAAAAAAAAGAGAGAGAGAAAGAAGAAATAAAGAAATAATAATTGAGAAAACTGAGCACTGCTAGAAAATAAGTACTAAAAGAAAATCAAAGTATCAACTTGGACAGATAAATGTTGGATACAAATGATGGCACAAATATTAAATATATATTTTGCTGAACATTGTGTTTTTCATGTTATTTTACTCTTTCTAATAATAGTGGTTTATTCAATATATAACAAAATATTATTTATACTTGTTAGAAAAGGCCCAATAATGACAGTTAAATGCATGAATGACACTCATAAATCAGGCTAAATTTGTTTGTCAAGCTGTGTGTTCTGATTTGGGGTTCAGATATATGCTTACCTCTAGTGGAGAATGGTACATCAAAATGACCATAGCTGGATTATTTCACCAGTAGCCCTTGTTCCAATTCTTCACTCACACATTAACCTTTTGATCATCATTTGCATTCCCCTACAGATTGCTTCATAGGGAAAGGAATGCATTCACCAACAGACCTGAATATTTCAATCTGCTAGGCAGTCGTATTTCCTGTGTCAAAACTATACATAGGCATTTTGACTTATACATCTGTTTTCTGTGACTTTGGTCAGTGTGAGTCAATCCTCTGAATCTAACTGATCAGATGAACTGGAAAAACTGGATTTTTGGACGTTCTCAAATCAAACTCTGGACTGACAACCCCACCAAGATTCCACCACCCTGGGGAAGTCCTGTCTATGAAGGCAGCCTGCCTCTCTTTTTAAGGTAGTACATTATTTTGGTCCTTTTAGGAGAGGGTGCTGTCACCATTTAGAACAATGGATGGAGCATTAGCTTTGTTTTCTGTTTCCAACATGTTGACTGTAACTGTGTGTGCTGTGGCCCTGCATTCGGTTCTGCCTCAGTCTTTGCACGCTTTGGCCTGGAGCCATCCACGGCCACCTACAACATACACTCTAACACAGCCACCTCCTGGTCACTCTCCAGGTCTTGACTCAATTATCCCTTCTTGGGGAAAACTTCCCCTACCCTCAGACTAGGCAAGGTTCCACGTTCTCATGGCATGCTATGCCTTTCCTTCCCACCACCTGTCACAGTTCATAATTAAACATTTATTTGTGTGATAATTAGATTAGGGTTGAGAGATAGGGACCCCCTCTGTTGTGTGCACTTTTTATCTTCTGTGCCTATCATAGAAACTGGGATGACAGTAGGTGCCCATTACCCATGTGAGTACCTGAATGAATGACTGACGTCTGCCCAAGAGAGGCCAGTGAGTGTGGCACACTGGGAAACCAGCTCATTGGGGCCCACATGAGGGGCAAATTCAGCCCCACCCAGATTCTCTTTTCCTCTCCTGTAGCTCAGCACCCCTTAAGCCTGGGCTAGAAGTTCATTAGCATCCTCAGACCCACCAGCTGGCTTATCCATGGGGTGTAATCCTTCATCCTAGTTAGTCCTGTGCTGAGGTTGGGATCGAGTGTGTTCTTGGGGTATCATGCTCATTACTCTTACCTCTGCCATGTTGGCCCCTGGTTTCTGATAGAGTTCCCACCTTAAATCCAGTGTTCTTCTGTGACAGACACCCTGCCCCAAATGTCAACCCACTCAATGCTCTGCTCAGCATCCTCTCTCCTGTCCCTCCAGGGGATTCCTCCACTATCATGTGACTTGGGTTTTAGTCTGTCCCTTATTTATTGTGTGATCTTGAAGATACTGCATTGGCTCTTGAGCCTTCATTTCCTTAATTAGAATACCGTATAGGGCTTATCTAAGCGTGCCACTCCACTACCATGCCCTGGCGCTTGAGGAACTAACTAGATAATACAGCAGCACTTCTTCACTGAAGGTAACAAAAGAGTGCCTGGCCAGTCCATATTTGGAGAAAGCATCTCTAAAGAGGGCACCTTGGAGGTGAGAGCTGAAGGACAAACAGGAGGTACTTTAAAAGGTGTGAGGTGGCTATGATGACAACTTAATCCATTTCAACAAGTATTTAATGGAGCAATGTCTGTTTCTGGAATTGGGTTATTAGCCAATTTGGAGAAAACAAAAAGGCACATTATACTCCTGGGCTTCCTGCTGCTGACAACTGAGCTCTAGAGACCACATATACACACAGCCCCGTGGTTCTCAGCCACGGGGGCTTCTGCCCCTCATAGGAGGAAAATTTGGAGACATTTTTGGTGGCAGGGGTGGCATGCCACTGGCGCCTGGGGGTAGAGGCCAAGGATGCTGTTAAACATCCTGCGATGTGCAGGACAGCCCTCCATGGCAAATGTCAAGTGTTGAGGCTGAGAAACCCTGACACAGCCAAAGCAATGAGCCCAAACCACAGTACTGAACGTCAAGGGCCCAAATCAGGGCTGCAGATATTTCCACTCTTAAAAATTTTTACTCATTTTCAAAATTTGTCTCAAATACTCTCTCACCCTTAAAGCCATCATCCCCAGTGCCATTAGTCAGCCTTCCTAGGGCCCGCTGTTTAAGAGCACGGGGCTCGAAGGCAGACACAGCTGGGCTCACATCCCAGCTGCACAACTGATTAGCTGGGTGGCTTTGGGTGAGTCTCCTCACCTCTAGAAGCCTCTGCTTCCTCATCCATAAAACACAGGTAATAGAACTGGTAACACCACAGTGGTACTACCACACAGTGTTCCAGTGGTGATCACACGTAAATCACAGCATCTGACGTCCAGTGTGCAACCAAGAAAGGGGAGAATTCTTTCCTTTGTATTCCCACAGGGGCTTTCCCTGTAAGCTGCTGAGGTGACTTGGCTAATTTCACCCTGTACCAGGTATTGCTCCAGTGCTTAACATATTTTAATCCATTTAATTTTTATAACAACTGTGTGTTCCCCTCCAAATTCATATGTTGAAGCCCTACTCCCAATATGATAGTATTTGGAAATGGGGTCTTTGGGAGGTCATTAGGTTTACATTAGGTCATGAGAGTGGAGCCCCCATCATAGGATTAAGAAGACAAAGAGACACTAGAACACTCTCTCTCCTCTGTGAGGATTTGGCAAAAAGGTGGCCATCCCCAGACCAGGAAGAGAGCCCTCACCCGACATCAAATCTGCCAGCACCTTGATCTTGGTCTTTCAGTCTCCAGAACCGTGAGAAATAAACATTTTTTAAAGCACCCAGTCTATGGTATTTTTTTCCTAGCAACATGGACTAAGACAACAGCCTCAAGAAATGGGAAGCATTTTTTATATGCTTTTTACAAATATAGAAACGGAGGGCAGGAGAGATCGCATGGTCCCTAACGTTCAGCTGAGAGAGATGCAGGATTATAGGTATGGCTTTTCCTTTTGTTCTTTCAGGAGCCTTTTCTAGCATGTGCTATTTATCAAGGACTTTAAGGATTGGGATATAAAATCAAAGGAGACGCTTCCAATTTTCACCATCTAGTCAGAGAGTCATGCAAATCAATGATTACAGGATTTTGTGACAATTCAAAATACAGTCACACAGGGAGCTGCGGGGGTAAGAGAAGGGAGAGTTAGGTCATAAGGCCGCGGGATGGGTACAAGACAAAACCCGACTTTCAATGTGTTTTAGCCTTCTGTGAACCACTCAACCTCTCTAAATTTCGTTTTCCTCCTCTGAAGAAAGTGCACAGCACTTACTGGCACCTGGTAAAGATTAAATTGAATTGTATATGTGGAAGGGACTCCCTAAAACGCCAGTGAGCGCCCTGGGGCCTTGTGTAGCTGAGAAGGCTTCTTGAAAGAGGTGGTGTGTTTGGTTTGGAGAGAACAGGTTGCTCTAGGATGTGAGGACAGCACCTGCGTAGAAGATTGTGGTTCACCAGAATCCAATTGCTAAAGTAGTCCTGAGTTGAAGTTGCCTCTATGAATGGACATGGTCTAATGTGGCCTCTTCACTGGCCCACTCTGCATAGCAAATCGCCCTCTGCCTACTTCCCTTTGCCCAGCAGCTGTGGTGAGCCCAAAGGCCTCTCTTTAGCTAATGAGGAAGAAAATACACCACTAGATGTGGGGAAAGAAAATAGGGGGCAGTGGCTAGGCAGTGGCTCATGCCTGTAGTCATAACTCAGAGGCCCGAGTTCAGTGGTTCACTTGAGGTCAAGAGTTCAAGACCAGCCTAGCTAACATGGTCAAACCCCATCTCTACCACAGATACAAAAGCCCGCCAGGTGTGGTGACACATGCCTCTAAACCCAGCTACTTGCTGAGGCAGATAATTGCTTAAATCCAGAAGAGAACAGCAGCACGCCCAGACCGGGTCTGGAATTAGCAGGTTCTTGGTCCTGTCGACTTTAAGAATGAAGCCACAGACCCTCATGGTGAGAGTTACAGTTCTGAACGATGCTGTGCCTAGACTTTCTCCTTTCTGGTAGGTTCACGGAATCACTAACTACAAATCTCCACAGTATTACAACCCTTAAAAGTGGCACGTTTATTTTTCCCACGGGGTTGTAGTCTGTCCTAACCTACAGGAGTGAAGCTACAGACCTCCACGGTGATTGCTTCAGCTCGAAAACGTTGCGTACCCTAACTTGTTCACGCCCATCTACCCAACATTTTTCTCTCCCAACAAGTTCGTAGCCTCCTAGCTTCAAAACCCAAGCCACAAACCTTTGCAACAAATGTTACAATTCACAAACCCCACAGACTCAAAACACAAAAGCCAACACAAACGAAACCTCCACCACCTGCCTCACAGTATCCAAGCGATTTTGCTACCCCAGAGTCTGGTGGCCTAGCTTTTATTCCCTTATCCGGCCCCACCCATATCCTGCTCATTGGTCCATTTTACAGAGAGCTGATTGCTCCGTTTTACAGAGAGCCGATTGGTCCGTTTTACAGAGAGCCGATTAGTCCATTTTTAACAGAGTGCTGATTGGTGTGTTTACAAACCTTTAGCTAGATCCAGAGTGCTGACTGGTGCATTTACAATCCTTTAGCTAGACACAAAAGTTCTCCAAGTCTCCACCCGATTAGCTAGACACAGAGCACTGATTGGTGAGTTTACAAACCTTTAGCCAGACACAGAATGCTGACTGGTGCATTTACAATCCTTTAGCTACACTGAAAAATTCTTCATGTCACCACCCATCCCAACCCAGCTGGCTTCACTTTTTCCTGGTACTTACCAGGGAGCTTTGCGGCACCTAGCCCAGGCACTCCGGCAGCTGAGAGAGCTCGTTCCAGATAACCAAGAGGGAAAAAAGGGAAAGGAGAAACAGACGGAGACTCTCCATTGTGGCCAACGACCCCGTGAAGAGGGAATGGAGATCCACGCAGGACCCAGTCTCCGATCAAACCCAGTAGGCGCCGGCTCACAAGCGCCGCCCGCAGCCGCGGTTCCCGCCCGCGTCTCTCTCTCCATACCTCCTCTCAAGCACAAGGGAGCCGGCTCCGGTGTCGGCTAGCCCCAGAGAGGGGCGCCCACAGTGCAGCGGCGGGCTGAAGGGCTCCTCGAGCGCTGCCAGAGTGGACGCCAAGGCCGAGAAGGCACTGAGAGCGAGCGAGGGTTGTTAGCACGTTGTCACCTCTCAAGATCACGCCACTATACTCCAGCCTGGGAGACAGAGCGAGACCTAAGGTCTCTGCAGCACCAGTAAGGCAGGCAGCCTTTGCCCCACCGGTCATCAGATGAGACATTGCCATCGCATGCTTGGTCTTCTGAGTCCAGCCCCGTTCAAGATGGCCCTGGTTGTTGAGTTTGTGCAGGAGGTTCCTCACAGTGGGAAATAAAGAGCGCTGGGCCCTCAGTGGAATTTTGTCCTTCTAGGACTTCAGGAAGGAGCCTGGGCTTTGGAGCAGATGCTGGCTAGCTGCCTAGCTCTGGGCAAAGGTTAAACATCTCTCAACTTTATTTTTTTATTTGAGAGCTAGGGACAGTGTTAGCTATTTTGAGTGTTTGTTGTAAGGACGAGTCAATCTGTGTTGGACCTAACACAAAGCCTAATATACAGTTGTTATGCCATAAAACGGTAACCATTCTTGCTAAAGATCTGAGGAGGCTTTGTGCTCCTGAGCAAGGAATGAGCTATTTAATATCTTAAGCTACTAGACTGTTGGAAAAAAAAATCATGCTAATAGACCACACTTTCTCTAAACAGCAATCTTATTTTTTTAGAATACTGGTCTGTCTGGGCACGGTGGTTCACACCTATAATCCCAGCACCTTGAGAGGCCGAGGCAGGTAAATCACCTGAGGTCAGGAGTTGGAGACCAGCTTGGCTAATATGGCGAAACTCGGTTTCTACTGAAAATACAAAAATTAGCTACTCAGGAGGCTGAGGCAGGAAAATCGCTTGAATCTGGTGAGAGGTGACAGCGTGCTGGCAGTCCTCACAGCCCTCGCTCGCTCGGCGCCTCCTCTGCCTGGGCTCCCACTTTGGCGGTACTTAAGAAGCCCTTCAGCCCGCCCCTGCACTGTGGTAGCCCCTTTCCGGGCTGGCCAAGGCTGGAGCCGGCTCCCTCAGCTTGCTGGGAGGCGTGGACGGAGAGGCGCGGGCGGGAACTGGGGCTGCGCGCGGTACTTGCGGGCCGGCGCGAGTTCCGGGTGGGCGTGGGCTCAGCGGGCCCCGCACTCGGAGCGGCCCGCCCGCAAGCCCCGGGCAGTGAGGGGCTTAGCACCTGGGCCAGCGGCTGCGGAGGGTGTACTGGGTCCCCTAGTAGTGCCAGCCCACCGGCGCTGCGCTGGATTTCTCCCCAGACCTTAGCTGCCTCCCCGCAGGGCAGGGCTCAGGACCTGCAGCCCGCCATGCCTGAGCCTCCCGCCACTCCGTGGGCTCTTGTGCGGCCCGAGCTTCCCTGACGAGCGCCGCCCCCTGCTCCGTGGCGCCCAGTCCCATCGACCACCTAAGGGCTGAGGAGTGCGGGCGCAGGGTGGGCGACTGGCAGGCAACTCCACCTGCGACCTTGGTGGGGGATCCACTAGGTGAAGCCAGCTGGGCTCCTGAATCTGGTAGGGATTTGGAGAACCTTTACCTCTAGCTAAGGGATTGTAAATACACCAATCGGCACTCTGTATCTAGCTCAAAGTTTGTAAACACACCAATCAGCACCTTGTGTCTAGCTCAGGGTTTGTGAAGGCAACAATCGACACTCTGTATCTAGCTACTCTGGTGGGGCCTTGGAGAACCTTTGTGTGGACACTCTGTATCTAGCTAATCTAGTGGGGACATGAACTTTTGTGTCTAGCTCAGGGATTGTAAATGCACTAATCAGCACCCTGTTGAAACAGACCACTCGGCTCTCTGTAAAATGGACCAATCAGCAGGATGTGGGTGGGGCCAGATAAGAGAATAAAAGCAGGCTGCCGGAACCAGCAGCGGCAACCTGCTCTGGTGCACTTCCACCCTATGGAAGCATTGTTCTTTTGGTTTTTGGGTCTACACTGTATGATCTTTAACACTCACCATGAAGGTCTGTAGCTTCACTTCTGAAGCCAGCGAGACTACTAACTCACTGAGAGGAACGGATAACTCCAGATGCACCGCCTTAAGAGCTGTAATATCTTAAAGGTCTGCAGCTTCACTCCTCATCACTAAACCCACCAGAAAGAAGAAACTCCAGACACACCGACTTTAAAAATTGTAACACCGTGAGAATCTACAGTTTCATTCTTGAAGTCGGTGAGACCGAGAACCCATTAATTCCGGATACGCTGGGAGATGGAGATTGCAGAGAGCCGAGATCGCACGATTGTACTCCACCCTGGAGGACAGAGGGAGATTGTTTAAAGTACATATGTATGTAACAGAAAAGTGCGCCAATCATCACACCTTGGCAAATTTACAAAGTAAATACACCCATGTGACTAATAATCCAGATGAAAAAACACGACTAGCACCCCAGCAGGGAAGCTCAAAACTCCTCCCAATCAGCCCTGCGTTTCGCATGTGATTCTAACCCATGTTGCCATAAATTGGTTTCCTGTAAATGAAATCACACAGTATGAACTGTTGTGTTTGGCTTCTTTCACTGATTGTGAAATTTGTCTATCATTTTTAGTAGTTATAGTTCATTGGTTCTCATTGCTACTTAGTATCCTACTGAGTGAATAGACTTCATCGCTTTTAATCACAACTCTTAAAAACCGTTTTTAATGTGAGGTATCAGGATAATTTTCTTAACTGGCTATTTAACTTTGTACTTGTACATACAAAAAAGTTAGTATCTTAACCATGGGAGCTTGCTAAACTTGGCAAGAAATAGGTTAAGTAACCCGAGGGGCGCTGGTGAGCCCATTCTCTCGCGATCCTGTCAAGAGAATAAATTCAAAGCTTTACAGGGGTGAGAAATACAGCCGTACACGGAAAAATCAAGTTTCTGGTGGAGGGGGGAGTAGCCCCAGTGGGTATTTTAGTATCCTTTGGAAACCTTACCCACTCTATTTCCAACTACAATTGCTTGTTTCATATCAAGAAGAAGGAAGCTTCCAACTTTAGATACTGTGGAGGTTTACTTTTTATTTTATTTTTTTAATCTTCAAACCTGTCCTAATTCTTGGTGGAACTATGGGAACTGTGGTTACATTAAAAATGTTTGCTTATTTACTTAAGCTCCAGTGAGTGACATTGCTTGATAGTGGTGAGTCTAGCTTCTCTCAGTATTTTGTTTTATTGAAATCCCCATGATACAAGAAAGTCAGAGGTTGTCCAACCCAGCTGTGAATTATTTGAGCTTAGCATCTGGAATTCCTTTTCAGCTATTTTGGCAACAAGGAAATCCCCAATGTATTTTGCCCCAAGCACTTTTGCACTTCTTTTTTAAAAAAGTCTGTCGTTTAGAAAGTAATTTAATCTCGAAACCCCTAATTATAGTATTTTAAACTTACTCATTCAAATGGTGTTTGTAAAAAGATACTTGTTCCAAGAAACCTGTAAGACATTAAAAATCCTACTCACTCGACTTTCCCTTGCCAGAAATAGAAAGAGTGGCTGCCAAGAATAAATGAAGCTGTACAACCACTTTGTAAAACTATTTGGCATTATTTCTCAAAATTGAACATTCGTATAACCTATGACCCAGCAATTTCATTCCTGGGTATCCACCCAACAGAAATCCATGCAGAGATACGCACCAGAAGACATGTGCCAGAATGTTCATACCAGCACAATTTGTAACAACCTCCAACTGTAACCAAAGCCGAATCTCTCTGAATAGTAGAATCAGTGAATAAATTGTGGTATAGTCATACGATGGAATATTACACAGCAATCAAGTGAATGAAATGCAGCTGTGCATAGCACACTGACTGAATTTCCAAAACATCATGTTGAATAAAGGAAGTCGTATGAAACAGAATACATATTATATCATTCCATTATATGATGTTAAAAAAAACCTTTGTCATTAGAGGTGAGAATAGTGGTTGCCTTTGGGGAGAGGAGAACAGACAACGATAGAGGGGGCTAGAAGGGGACTTCTTGGGTATTGATAATGTTCCATTTCTTGACCCGGAAGGTGGTTACACAGATGTGAGCACCCTGTGATAATTCACTAACATCACTTTTGGTTAGTGTACTTTTTAATAAACAAGTTTTTAAAAGTAAAACAGAATAAATGCATGCTAAACCTCATGAATTTTAATATTTTTGAACAGCAATCTAACTCTGAGAAAATATATGTATTCCCCCCCCCCACATCTCATCTTCTTTACTTCATCTAATTAGAAGGTAGCCTCCATTATAAAGTACATATTTATGTACCTTAATCATTTGCAATACCCAAATGTACCATCAGTATAACAGTTTAGTTATAACAAAAACATCTCATCAATTGGTCTCCTGATTGGAGCAGATGAAAGATCCTTACAACTCTCTTTACAAATAAACTATGGTTTTCTTATAATTCATTAAAAATACTTCTCTATTAGTTAAAAAATAAAAACTAAAAAGAATTCCACTATAGACAGCTCATCTCATTTCTAGAGCAATATGGTTTTTTGAATCGTGACACAATTTTGACATCAGATTATATGTATAGAAGTATACATATAGAAACTTTCCACGTCTCCACATGATAAAATATATTCTGTGCATTTCATTTGCTTCCTGATGAGTTACATGCTCCTGCTAAGAGTAACTGTGAATTGAGTTCTTGAAGGATTAAAACCAACCACCCAGATTTTCCTCCTGGGTCTTTGGTCAGGTCATGAATATTAATGAGGTTGGCATAGTGTCCAGCATGGGTATATTTAGGTAGTTAGGTCTCCACGTAGTGGATACAGTGATAAGTGCTTCCACTGTTCTCAGACAAAAAAAAAAAAAAAAAAAAAAATGTGGCTACTGCATTTTGGAGCCAGCTTTCAGGGAGTGTTCCGCTTAACCACAAAGCCTGTGCACACACAGGTTTTATAAAGAATATGCGATGGTTAGAGGGAGTGAGAGGGAAGAAAAGCAAAGGCAGCCTTCTGCCTTCCAGAGCAACATCTGGACTGATCTGAACTTCCACTACAGACCACCTATTTCTGTGTATATATATATATATTTTTTTGAGACAGAGTTTCGATCTTGTTGCCCAGACTGGAGTGTAGTGGCACAATCTCGGCTCACTGCAACCTCTGCCTCCTGGGTTCAAGTGATTCTCCTGCTTCAGCATCCTGAGTAACTGGGATTATAGGCGTCCGCCACCACGGCCAGCTAATTTTTGTATTTTTAATAGAGACGGGGTTTCACCATGTTGGCCAGGCTGGTCTTGAACTCCTGACCTCTGATGATCCGCCTTCCTCGGCCTCCCAAAGTGCTGGGATTACAAGCATGAGCCTCCACGCCCAGTCTTATTTCTTTGTACATTTTAAAAAAATTGATTGAGTTAGTGACTTTTACAGTTTCTCTTTTCCCCTATGGCACAAGCTTGGATTTCCAAAATAGTCCAGCATGGTACCTGGCAGGTATTTACTGTTCATGGAATGAATGGCTACAAGGCAGGGGATACTGGGACTGGATGGGACCTTGGGCACCCACTAGCACAATTCTCATTTTTCAGATAAGGAAACTGCGGCCACAACAGCCTTGAGGGTAACTGGATGTACAGATGCAGAGAGGCTGCGGGTTTCCCTGCTTCTTGTCTAGTTCTCTCGCTGACCCCCTGCCTGGAAGAGTTGGGCATATGTCTGTTACACTATTTAGCAGAACTTTGGGTCGGGAAGCCGATCAAAGAACCAGGGCTTTTCTCTCCAGCACTGGGCACGGTGCCCAGCCCATACTAGGTTCTCAATAAACACTTGACTAATGAATATGTGTGGACTTAAGAAGTACATTCTTGGCCAGGCTTGAGGGCTCATGCCTGTAATCCCAGGGCTTTGGGAGGCAAAGGTGGAAGGATTACGTGAGGCCAGGAGTTTGAGACCAGCCTGGGCAACATAGCAAGACCCTGTCTCTACAAAAAGTTCAGAGAAAGCAACTGAAAAAAAAACCTCCAAAATACAACAACAACAAAAACTTAGCCAGATGTGGTTGTGTGGGCCTGTAGTCCCTGCTACTTGGGAGGGTCACTTGAGTTCAGGAGTTTGAGGCTGCAGTGAGCTATGATTGTGCCATGGCACTCACTCCAGCCTGGGCGACAGGGTAAGACCAGGTTATATATATATATATATAATATATATGTTCTAACAGGTTAAGGTCACAGCGCAGGGTTTCTCAGCCCTCGTCATCTGCCACCCACTCATACTAGGTGTCCCTGCCTTTAGAAACCTCTCCTTTTTTTTCTTTCTAACTTTTAAGTTCAGGGTACAAGTGCAGGCTTGTTACACAGGTAAACTTGTGTCATGGGGGTTTGTTGTACAGATTATTTCATCACCCAGGTATTAAGCCAAGTACCCACTAGTTGTTTTTCTTGATCCTCTCCCTCTTCCCACCCTTCGTCCTCCGAAGGGCCCCAGTGTGTGTTGTTCCCCTCTATGTGTCCATGTGTTCTCATCATTTCCTCCCACTTACACGTGAGAACGTGCAGTATTCAGTTTTCTGTTCCTGCACTAGTTTGCTAAGGATAATGGTCTCCAGCTCCATCCATGTCCCAGCAGAGGACACCATCTCGTTCTTTTTTGTGAGAAGCCTGTCCCTTTGGTGTCACTCTTCCATCCCAGGGCTCTACTCTGTGCTTCTGTTTCCAAAGCTTGGCTTCCAAGTCACTGTCTCGGAAGTTGCCGGTAAAAGTCCTACACTCTTACCTCTACTGAGCATTCTAAATAGATGCTGTGATTACCGTTCGACTTTGTACCCGGTTTCATTCTAGTGAGTGTTTTTTCCCTGCTACTCTGAACTATTCTACTGACCATTATACAATAAAACCGCGGCCTCGTTGTGTTTCTGCAACCTGGGCAAGAAGAGACAGGTCACCTGCTTGACACTCAGTCTGAACAGAATCCTTCACAAGTTGAAAATTGAGAGCAAAACTTATCCAGAGAAGGAAGAGATTCTGAGCAGTTGAAGGGCCAACTAATTACAAATAAAACTGGTGCTTCTAAATCCGGAGTCCCTTGAATAAATAGCATGGAATGCCACTCCTGGGGCAAGCTCCTGCCTTTAGTCTGGGGGCTCAGTGGTCACTGGTGCACAGCCCTGGCAGGAGCCAGGCCAGGTAACTTACACAGAGGATGATGTGAACACCTGTATGTCCCGTGACCTCCACAAATGCAGGCCTCATTTCAAAAGGAGCCAGAATTTGGTTAGCAATTCTGGGTGCCTTCCAAGAGTGATTGAAATGAAAATATGTTCCTCCTAAACAAGAGGAAATTCCAATAGGCTAAGGAGAAATGGGACCTTAGGACCACTGAGAACACATATAATTAACTCAGTACACATTTACTCAATACACATCCATCCATTCTTGAAACCTATGTATATTAAAAATATAAATTAATATTTTAAAGATTTTTCAGGTTGGTGTTGGTACAAACAAAAACTATGTTATTGGTTAAAGATTTGAGATTTTATTAAGAATTCCAGGAAGTTAGATGCTTCCTGGAGATAATACAAAAGCCGCAGAGATGTCGGTCCAGATAGTGTTGAAAAGTCTAGCTTTTGGTGTTGGCGGGGGTGTGGGAAAGTATAAATTGGGACAACCTGTCTGGAAGGGAGGGTAGCTTGCCAGTGTGTTTCAAAAGTGATTGAAATATAGCTGTTCTTTGATTAAGTAATTTCACTTTAGGAATCTATGCTTAAGGAAATAAAAAGATAAAAATGTGTATATTTGAGGATTTTCATTGCAATAATATTTGTTAAAGAAAAACTCAACAAACAAATCTAGAAACAACTAAAATAGCTATAAATAAGAGATTGGTTAAATAAATTAGACTTCATTCTCTGAAAAACATTATTCAGTGTTTCAAAATATTGATGTGGAAAGATGTCTGTTAAGACTTTTTAAAAATTATTATTTTAAAATTATTATTATTTTTTAGAGACAGGGTTTCTCCATGTTGTCCAGGCTAGTCTTGAACTCCTGGGCTCAAGCAATCCTCCCATCTCGGCCTCCCAAAGTGTTGGGATTGCAGGCATGAGCCACCATGCCTGGCCTTGTTAAGACTCTTGACTGATAAAAGCAGGCTATAAAACAGCTATTTTTATAAGGTGGAGGGAGTATATATACATACAGGTATGCCCTATGTATATGTAAAGAAAAGGTCTAGAAATATATATGCCAAAATGTCAACAATTGTGGAATCTTGAGTAATTTTTACTTTCTGTAAAAGTAATTTATACTTTACTTTCTGAATTTTGTATAGAGGGCAGTTTATTTCTTTTTGGAGAAATTTCAAAAATAGAGCAAAGTATGAAGAATGATATAACAACAGCTGTCAATCCACAACCCAGAAATTATTATCATTAGCACTTTGTTATGTTTGTTTCAGCCTTTTTAAATAATAGAAATGAAATATTGAAGTTTAAGTAGCCGTTCCCATTCCCTTATCCTTATCTGAAGAACCAACTGCTACTGGGTGTTTAGTGTATGTACAGAGGACATACACTGAGATTGGTCAGGGTTTCACAGAGGGAAAAAACAAATAGAACAAATATAACATATATACATTATATATACTAATGTATATTGTACATGTAATTGTCTATACTAATGTGCAACATGTATACATTATATATACTAATGTATACTACATATATAATACTACTAATATGTACTACATATATACTACTAACATATACATCTATAACTGCTGTATATTCTTTTACTCTGGTTTTATATATACTAATGTATATATGTTGCACATTAGTATATGTAATGTATATATACATTTTACATTTGTTAATTTTTGTCAATCTGATGGATGGGAAATAGAATCTCACCCTGGTTTAATTGGCATTGCTCTTGTTACTGAAGATGGCTTAATGGTCATTTAGGTTTCCTCTTCCATGGATCATCTATTTATTTATTTTATTTGTTTTTCTATTGGGCTGCTTATCTTTTACTTAATAATGGATTCTTTTTATGTTCTGGATATTGTATGATGCAAATATACAATATACTAATGTATATATAGTGTATATATGTTGCATTATAATGTGTATATATATAATATATATACTAATTTACTAATGTTATATGTATATTTTATATATAATATATGTAATATCACATGATTATGCAGGTGGGAAAGTCCCGGGAACTACAGGGTGAGTTGGCAAGCTGGAGACCAAGGAGAGCTGATGGTATAGTTCCAATCTGAAGGTGGCAGGCTCTACACCCAGAAAGAGGTGATGTTTCAGTTTGAGTCCAAAGGCAGGAAAAAAGCCAATGTCCCAGTCTGAAGGCAGTCAGGGAGGAGAAATTCTCTTTTACTCAGGGGAGAGCTGGCTTTTTTGGTCTAGTTAGGCCTTCAAGAGACTGGATGAGGCCAACCTCCACCTCTACCAGGGTGAAGGCAATCTGCTGAATTCAGTCTATGGATTCAAATGTTCATCTCATTAAATGTTATTCTATTATTCAAACATCCACAATAATGTTTGACCAAATATCTGGACACTTTCTGGCCCAGTCATTTTTACATTTGACATATAAAATTAACCACTGCTGTCTTCCCAGTCTATTTTTTAAGCCATGTATTGAAGTTTAATTTACATACAGTTTTAGCACACAGTCCTATGAGTTCTTCCAATTTGTTTTAAACAGACACACACACACATGCACACACACATATGTATTCATTAAAATGCAGAATTGTTTGCATGTGGTTTTAACATCAATATAAAAGTAATCACATTTTTATTTTAATCAATGTTATGTTTCTGGGACCAATGCATATTGACACATATAACTGTGGTATATTCTTTTAGTCTGGTATAGTATTGGCTTAAATATACTATCTTTTTTTTTTAAGTTGTTCTTTTTTTTTGAGGCAGAGTCTTGCTCTGTTGCCCAGGCTGGAGTACAGTGGTGCGGTCTCAGCTCACTGCAACCTCTGCCTCCTGGGTTCAAGCGATTCTCCTGCCACGGCCTTCCAAGTAGTTGGGATTACAGGAATGCACCACCATACCCAGCTATTTTTTTTGTATTTTTAGTAGAGACAGGGTTTCATCATGTTGGCCAGGCTGGTCTTGAACTCCTGACTTCAAGTCATCTGCCCGTCTTGGCCTCCCAAAGTGCTGGGATGACAGGCGTGAGCCATTCTGCTCGGCCTTAAATATACTGTATTTTATTTATTCATTTTATAAATGGACATTTAGGTTGTTTCCAATATTTCCCTACTGTAGTCAATTCAGCAATAACTACCTTGTATGAGTCTTCTTGTGCTATTGTGCCAGAAATGCTCGATGGAATCTCTGGAACTGCTAAAAGTGGACTTGTCAGTTCACAGGGTATGTACATATTAGGTTTAACTACATACTGCCACATTGCTTCCATAATGGCTATAACAATATGTATTCTCACCAGCAACGTCTGAGAATTCCCATTTTCCCACATCCTGATCAACCCTCGATATTTTTATATTTGTTCATTTTTGTCAATCTGATGGATGGGAAATAGAATCTCACCCTGGTTTGATTGGCATTGCTCTCATTACTACAGACGGCTTAATGGTCATTTAGATTTCCTCTTCCATGGATTATCTATTTATTTTACTTGTTTTTCTATTGGGCTGCTTGTCTTTTACTTAATAATTGATTCTTTTTATGTTCTGGATACTGTAGGATGCAAATACCTTCGCCTTGTTTGTCATTCATCTTTTAACCTTGGTCATCGTGTCTTTTTCTTTATTGCATGTGTCTACGTGTATGTGGATATGTGTCTGATTTAAGAAACATTTTCTACAACCACAGATATTCTCTTGTTTTATTTTCTAAGAAGTTCTAAAGTTTTTTGTGTAAGGTGTGATCCAATTTTACTTTGTTTTAGGGATAAGGCATTATATTAGTTATCTACTGCTGCATAACAAACAATCCTCAAGTTTAGCAACCTAGAAGCATATACATTTATTATCTCATAGTGTCTGAGGGTCAGGAATCTGGGAACAACTTAGTGGGTGGTTCTGGCTCAGCAGTTAAGCTGTGGGGCAGGGTTGCAGTCATCTTGCTGTGGACTAAATGTTTGTGTCCCCCCAAGTTCATGTGTTGAAGCCTTAATCCCCAGTGTGATGGTATTTGGAGGTGGTGTCTTTGGGCGGTGAGTAGGTTTAGATGAGGTCCTGAGAATGGAGCCCTCATGATGAGATTAGTGCCCTTACGAAAAGAGGAAGAGACCAGAGCTCTTTCTTTCTCTGCCATGTGAGGACACAGCCAGTCAAGAGACAGGTCCTCACTAGTCACCAGATCTGCTGGCATCTTGATCTTAGACTTCCCAGTCTCCAGAACTGAAAGAAACAAACGTTTGTTGCTTAAGGCATCCAGTTTGTTGTTGTTGTTATTGTTGTTGTTGTTGTTTTGTTTTGTTTTTGAGACGGCTTTTCACTCCATCTTTTTGCCCAGGCTGGAGTGCAATGACGTGATCTCAGCTCACTGCAACCTCTGCCTCCTGGGTTCAAGCGATTCTCCTGCCTCAGCCTCCTGAGTAGCTGGGATTACAGTTGCCTGCCACCACACCCAGCTAATTTTTTGTATTTTTAGTAGAGACGGGGTTTCGCCATGTTGGCCAGGCTGATCTCGAACTCCTGACCTCAGGTGATCCGCCCGCCTCGGCCTCCCAAAGTGCTGGGATTACAGGCATGAGCCACCACACCCGGCCTGTAGTTTTTTTTCATAGCAACCTGAGCAGACTAAGACACATCTGAAGGCCATGCTGGAAGATCTGCTTCCAAGATGGCACATTCAGATGGTTGTTGGTGGAAGGCCTCGGTTCCTCCACGAGGTTGCCTGAAAGTCCCCATGACATGGCAGCTGGCTTCCCCCAGAGTGAGTGAGGCAAGACAGAGAGAAAATGTGAGTAAGTAGGAAGCTGCAGTGCCTTTTATGACAGTTTCTAGAGTCACTCACTGTCCCTTCCATTTTACCCTGTTCATTAGAAGTGAGTCACCAAGTCTAGCCCACAGTCCATGGGAGGGGAATTACACTCCATATCTTAAAGGGAGGAGTATCAAAGAATTATAGCAGTTGAAATGCATCATAGGTACAAAGTATCATTTGTCCCACCCCTACTTTTAAAAGTCTATCCTTTCCTTACTGATGTATAATGACACTTCTTTCATCAAGTTTCCACACATGCAGACATGTTTGGGGGTCTCTATGCTGATCCATTGACTGATTTATCTAGTCTTGCACCAACACTACAATGTAACCTTACTACAATGTAACTTTGCAAACACTATACTGTAACTTTACAGATCTTGGTGGGTGATAGGCCCCTGGTGGCAGATTCAATGATGAACACACCTCCTGTATACAAACGCTTGTGTAGTCCCCTCCCCTCAAATGGGGCCACCTGAGTGACCTCCTGCAATCACAACAGCACTGCAAAGCTGAGCCCATTCCAGACTGCAGAATCATGATGGTTGCTTCAAGCCATTAAGTTGTGGGAGGTTTGTTATACACCAATAGATAATTGAAACAGCTCTTTTCCCATCCTTGTACTTCTTTTTCCAAATTACCTTTATTGAACTATTGACTCATCTGGGGAAAGAGTATTAAATCTTTCTTTTTATTCATGTATTCAGCTTTTCTTTTTCCTTTTTCAGCAACTTTTGATATTTTCCCTATAAAGCCCTGAACGTAATTTGCTTAACTTATTCTCAGGATCAATATCATTTCTGTTGCTATTGTGAATGAGAATATTTTCTTTACTATGTTTTCTAATTGGTATCAAGGAATGCTATTGATTTTTATGTGTTGATCTTGTATCCAGAAACTTTGCTGAATCCTCTAATAGTTTGCCTGAAGATTCTCTTAGGTTTCAAGTAGACAGCCTGAAAATAATGGCCATATCAGCTGGGCGCGGTGGCTCACACCTGTAATCCCAGCACTTTGGGAGGCCGAGGTGGGTGGATCACCTGAGGTCGGGAGCTGAGACCAGCCTGGCCAACATGGAGAAAACCCGTCTCTACTTAAAATACAAAATTATCCGGGTGTGGTGGCGCATGCTTGTAATCCCAGTTACTCGGGAGGCAGAGGTTGCAGTGAGCTGAGATCACGTCATTGCACTCCAGCCTGGGCAACAAGAGTGAAACTCCGTCTCCAAAATAAAAAAGAAAAAAAAATGGCCGTATTATCTTTTCCTCCGTGATTCTTTTGCCTTTTCTTTTCTTGTCCCTTTTCATTGGGAAGAACCTCCAGTGCGATATCAGGTAGTAGGAATGATAATGAGTACACTGGCTTAAGTAGAAATGTGTTTGAAGTTTCATCAGTTATTATGACATTACTACAGGTTCAAAAAAATCTTTATCAAGTTAAAATCTCCATCTATTCCAAGTTTGCTAAAAGTTTTACTATTTTTTAAATAAATGGGTGTTGAATTTTATTGCCATCAATTTATGGCTGTCCTCCCTTTAATATCTTCATATTTTAAAGTAACTTAATACAGGTTTCTAATGTTGAGTCATGGATATTTTTACAGGATAAACCCCACTGAGTTATGATTACTTTTATATACTGCTAAATTAGATTTGTAAGGTTTTTATTTAGAATTCTTTATATTCATAAATGATACTGGCTTATAATTTTCTTTTCTTTTCTTTTTGAGACAGTCTCGCTCTGTCGCCCAGGCTGGAGTGCCGTGGCGCGATCTCAGCTCACTGGAAGCTCCGCCTCCCGGGTTCACGCCATTCTCCTGCCTCAGCCTCCCAATTAGCTGGGACTAGACACCTGCCACCTCACTTGGCTAATTTTTTGTATTATTAGTAGAGATGGGGTTTCACCGTGTAGCCAGGATGGTGTCGATCTCCTGACTTCGTGATCCGCCCGCCTCGGCCTCCCAAAGTGCTGGGATTACAGGCGTGAGCCACTGCGCCCGGCTGTTTTGTTGTTTTTGTTGAAAAATACATACTTTGATGTCTATAGTAACCTCAAAAAATGAGTTAGATAGCTTTTCCCTTTTGTTCTATTATCTGGAACTGCTTGCCTAAAATAAAATTGTCTGTTCTTTGAAAGTTTGGTTAAACCTGCCTGTAAAGTTATCAGAACATACTGCCTTTCTTGAGGAGAGATATTTGACTAGCCATTCAATTATTTTAATACTTATTGGCATATTAAGATTTTCTATTTCCTTTTGAGTCAGTTTTATAATTTCTATAAAGTTGTCCATTTCAGGAAAGTTTTCAAAATTATAGGCAAAGATTTATTTAGAGTATTTTTATCCCAAATATTGTTTTAGCCTTTTCTCTTTTTTCTAATTGGTCTTTCCACAAATTTATCTATTTTATTAGTCTTTTTATTAACAACCTTTTGGTTTATTAATAATATTTATATTCTTAGTTTTAGATTCTGTTTATGCTTTCATATTTATTTCTCTTTTCTTCTAGTTTTTTCTTTCTAGATTCTTTATTATTGTTTCTTTCTAGATCATTAAGTTGAATGCTTAATTCCTTAAATTTCAAATCTCTTTTGTTATCTAAAAAAATGAATTTAAGCTCCAAATTTCTACTTGGGTACAATTTTAGCTGTACCTCATATGTTTTTATATGGGTGCTTTTATTGTGTTTCATTTCTAAATATTTTCCATTTTCATCATGTTTTATTTTCTAATCCAGAAATTGCTTAGAATAATATTTTTAATTGTCAAATTTATGGGGTGAGGGGATACGTTCTTATTGTTGGTTTTTATTTTCAGTGCCCTGTGGTGAAGGAACACGACCTAATGACCTCATTCCTTTGGAATTTGTTGTGATTTCCTTTGTGGCCCAATAAATTGTCAAGTGTGTAAATGTTCTGGGTGGGTTTATAAAAAATGTGTATTCTTTGTTGGGTAAAGATTTTTTTTTCTAAATATCTATTATTGTTTCTAAATATAATGTAAATTTATTGTTTGGAAAAGAGGAAGAGAAAGAGTCTACATCTCAGGAATCTAGTCTTATCAGAAAGGGAAGAAGGATTGCAGAAGCAGAACTTGAATAATATCCTGGGAAACCAAGAAAGCTAATGGTTTGCAGTGTGTGTGTGTGTGTGTGTGTGTGTGTGTGTGTGTGTGTGAAACAGAAACAGAGAGGAGGCTCCCATAGAACTGTAGCTTACCTCTGTGACTGCACTTCTCACACACTATATTGCACTTATCTGTTTGCTTGTTTGATGCACAAAGCCATGAGTTCCTTAAGGGACAGCTTAAGGATGGAGCTTTTAGCTCTGTATTCTCAGTGAGCATCTCCAGGACTCAAACACAGCAGGCAGTAAATGAACAGAAGTGGAAAGAAGGTAGGGCTGCTGGTCAGCTGGTATACAAGTACCAGGTATGACTGTGCTGCTTGGTGAAATATTCAGCTGCTGCCCTGAGCTTTTAGTACTGCTTTGCCACCCACTGCCTTGACCTCTTCCCAAGATCCCCCAAGCCTTACTGTGAACTAGTGAATGAAAGTGTTGAGGCTTGGTCTAGCAAGGAACCTCCAGGACTCTGCTAAAGAAATATGCATATTTGCTCTGATTGGTCAGTGCCCATGGCATACCAGTTGTTAAATATTTTTTCTATAATCTCTGGTTGAAGAAATGAATAGTCTTCGTTTCCTTCTACACCTTTTTTGCTGAGTTGTGTGATGTGTTCTCTCTGCCATCCTTCTCCCAGGCTGCACTTTGGCCCTGGTTACTTCTATCTAAAAACAGACCCAGTGTCTCTCAGCCTTTTGAGTGGCTTTCTTTTGGACCTTATAATTACAAGGCCACAGCCTACGTATGGTGTTACTGCCTAGATACTTCCAGGTCAGGTGATCTATCTTGGATTCTGCATGTTGCATCTATTAATAAATAGGTGAGATGTTTGAAATGGAGCATGTATTGTTGTATATATCTACTCTTTAAACCAGAAACTAAGGGCCTAAAATAGTACTCTTAATTTGAATTGCAGATGCCATGTCATTCTCCTCTCTCAACTGGAAATTAAAAATTTAAATAGTATTTATTTACTTTCTGCCAGACTGTTATAAAGGTTATTTTTCTGGTGTACTAAATCTGTGTGTATAAGCAGCGTGTTAATGACTTGGGACGCTAAATAGTTTTCCTATGTGCTTATTGATCTGCCTGGAAAGGGCACCATCCTTGCTGTCTGTTTATTTATAGCGCAATTATATCATCTGCCCTACACACCTTAATAGGCTGACAGAGGCAGCAGAAACGTACACTGAACAGCATTACCCCAGAGAAGCTGTGTGCATGAAGAGGCCAAGCACCCTGAGACCGTCACATACCAGAAAGAAAAGTTCTGTATTTTGCACAGAAGCTTCTGTGATGCCTAAACTCCTATGCATTGACATAAGGGCATTCCCGCTCTCCAAGAGCCATGGATTGGCTGGTGGTAAGTCAAAGAGTGTCTAGGCTTCTCTTGGCCTGGTGGGTGACACAGATAAGCAACGTGTTGCAGTACAACCTACTTGAGTCAACTATTATTTTTGGCATTTCAGAGGACTAGTGACTAGCTAGACACTTTTAGGTCTTGACAGGTTCATGTACTCAGAATGGAAGAGGAAAGAGATACTTAAGCATCTGACCAGAACTGTTAGTTCACTTACACATTTAAATGGTTTCTTTTCCTTATTGTGATTGTAAGAAAAAAAAATAGAAAAACCAGAAATGTAGACAAAGGTGTATTACTTTTCATTTTCTAGGCTATTATTCTTAAAATTTTATAGCTGTATGCACAAAAATGTGAATTACTTAATGTCACTGTAGAGTTAAAATAATTAAGATGGTAGCTTTTCTATATTTTATCATATACATATGTATATTTTATCATAACACAAAGACAAAAATATGTAGTTGTGATCATATTATATATACAATACTGACTGGCCTTGTAAACCCAACGTCATGCTATGAGCATTTTGTCATGCTATTACATGACGTTAGAAAATGTTTTCATGGCTGGGTGCGGTGGCTCATGCCTGTAATCCCAGCACTTTGGGAGGCCGAGGCAGGCGGATTACCTGAGGTCAGGAGTTCGAGACCAGCCTGGCCAACATGGTGAAAACACTGTCTCTATTAAAAATACAAAAATTAGTAATCCCAGCTACTTGGGAGGCTGAGGCAGGAGAATTGCTTGAGCCCAGGAGGCAGAGGTTGCAGTGAGCCGAGATCGTGCCACTCACTGAACTCCAGCCTGGCCGACAGAGCCAGATTCAGTCACAAAAAAAAAAAAAAAAAAAAAGTTTCCACGCCTTTGTGGCTAATTTGTTCATTCAACAAGTATTTATTATGTATTAGTGAGGTACTGAGTACTGTTTTAGGCCCTGGGATATAGCAGTAAATAAACCAATAATATCCCTTGCCCCAGTAGGCTTACATTCCAGCCAGGGGCCAAGGAAGTGAACTCAAAGCAGACTGTGGTAAGTGCTGTGAATGGAATTAAACGGGGTGGTGTTGGAGAGCAACAGCAGGGGTTTGGGAAGGATGGCTACTTCAATAGGGTGGGAAGGATGCAACATGTGAATTGAGCCCAAATGGCCTCTCCAGCCAGGAGAATGAAGGGCTGAGGGAAGAGCACTTCCCAGATGAGAAAACAGAAAGTCCAAGTGTCCTGAGACAGGAAAGATCCAGGCAAGACCAAGGAACCAAGGGGAGGTGAGTGTGACTGAGGCAGAAGGGGCATCAGGTCAAGAGTGGGTGGCACTAGAAGTGCAGAGGACAGAGCCACCTGGGTCATGCTGAGGGGTTTAGATGTCATTGTCAGTGCAGTGCAGGGAGCAGGGGAGGGCTCTAAACAAGTCAGTTTCATGAGTGATGCTTTTGAAAGCTCTCTGATTACCTATGGATTGCAGAAGGCAAGAGAGTGACAGTGAGTCCTGTTAGAAGGCTACTGCAGTAGTCCCAGGCAGAGTTATGGTGGCCGATACCGTTCCATGCCTCTGTCCCCGAGGAGCCGCACCACAAACACAGTGTTGCTTTTCCTGACCTGGACGGCAGCTCTAGTAACCCCCTGCTTAGGGAGCCTGTTGACCTGTGTTAGAAGGGGAATTAAGTGTGCTTCCCTTCCCCACAGGGACCAAGTGCTTGCACGGGAAAATAGGGGCTGTGGTATCCTATTGTACCATAATGTAAGTTCAAGGGCAGCATGCTCAGTGGTCACATACTCTGATTTTGAAATTAGGTGATTTAGTTCAAATGCTTGCCTTTATGATCTCAGGAAAATTACTTAACTTTAAAAAATCTATCAGTTTCTTTTGTAATAATGGGGATAATTATATCTTCCTGAAAGAGCTAAATGTAAATATATGCAGAGTGCTTAGCTTAAAAACAAATTGGGCCTGGCTTGTTGGCTCACGCTTGTAATCCCAGCACTTTGTGAGGCTGCAGCGGAAGGATCACTTGAGCCCAGGAGTTCGAGACCAGCCTGGGCAACATAGTGAGATCCCATCTCTCAGAAAAAAGAAAAGTGCTTAGCTTAGTGCATCACGTATAATGAACACTTAGTAAGTGGCACCTATTATTAACAACAAAAAGAACAAAGAGTTGAATGTATAATGATGAATGGATGCTTTTAAAACTCTCCTAATGAAAACTAGTTCTGGAGCATATCTCAGTGCTATGAATATTAGACTGTTTATAGACCTTTACTATTCAAGTTTTTGAACCTGGCAAAGCTATAATTCCACAAAAAGCAAAAGTATTTCATTCCACAGATATTAAGATTTATAGGAACACTGGGTATTTATGGACAGTCAACTAAAAAGAATCAAAGCCTGTTTCAACTTTGTGTCATAAAGAACAATAAACAAATCTAACTAAAGAGCAAAACTTTTCTATTTCATTAAAATAGTAACATATTTCCAATATTGTGGAAGCAAGTAAACCAAACCATTTACAGTGGCTGTGTAAGGATAGAATGATTAAGGCTGACTTCGTCTTATTTTCTAAAATGTCTGTAATATGTACAAATGACTCTTACAGTGAAAAATACCTTAAATTATCATTAAACTAAATTAATATGAGAAGAAATTCCATTTTATCATCATCTTAGAGATAGGAATACAATTATTTTATTTATTTTATTTCATTTTATTATTACTATTATTATTATTTGAGACAGGGTCTTGCTCTGTCTCCCAAGCTGGAGTGCAGTCAATCATAGCTCCTGCAACTTTCAACTCCCGGGATTATGCAATCCTTCTCCCTCAGCCTCTCAAGTAGCTGGGGCTACAGGCACGCACACCATTCCTGGCTAATTTGAAAAAAGTTTTTGTAAAGACAAGATCTTTTTATGTTGCCCAGGCTGGACATTTATTTTCAGTGACATTCAAGTGGGCCTAAAATCTTCACACAAATGCAAAAAGTAGAGGCTGGCAGCTAAATCATGGATGGAGGAAAAGAAAATTTTAGGCTTATTTTCAGAACTGTTTTAAAATGTCAGAACCTCAGGTTGTGTTACAGGTTGGGATTCAGGATCCACGGTTTAAGAGGGTTTCACATGGGCCAGGTGCAATGGCTCACGCCTGTAATCCTAGCACTTTGGGAGGCTGAGGCGGGTGGATCATGAGGTCAGGAGATTGAGACCATTCTGGCTAACACAGTGAAACCCCATCTCTACTAAAAATACAAAAAATTAGCCGGGTGTGGTGGCAGGTGCCTGTAGTCCCAGCTACTGGGGAGACTGAGGCAGGAGAATGGTGTGAACCCGGGAGGTGGAGCTTGCGGTGAGCTGAGATCGCACCACTGCACTCCAGTCTGGGTGACAGAGGGAGACTCCGTCTCAAAATAAATAAATAAATAAATTAATTAATTAATTAAAAAAGAGGGTTTCACATGAAGAACTTGAAGAATAAGACTCGTCTGTGGGGACCATGTGCACAGGCACTGTGTGTGCAAAGGTCTTTATCATCAGAACCTCAGAATAGATGCATGCTCAGAGTTATCCTCCCATGCCCAGGATGGATGAAGCAAGACCTGCCTAACTAGTGAGGACACAAGTGCACGCCCAGCTTCTCCACTAGCCTCAAGCTGAGAAATCATGCCAACATTTTTTTACTCTTCTCCCATGTCCAATTAGCTGCCAGGCCCAGGAGACTTCATCTCCTTGTTATCTTATGATATCTCTGTGCTGGTATCTTCATTCCCATAACTGCCACCTTTCTTAGTCCTCTTTCCCTCACTCTGGGGTCATTGCAGTGGGCTCCCTGAAGGGCTGGGTCCAGTGGCCCCTCATGAGACACCCTCTGTACTGGAAGTTGAGTAATGGCTCTAAAACACCAATCTAATTATTCATTCACCCCACCATGTTCTGGCCTCCGCATACACCTTTCCACCTTGAGTTAGCTTGTTCATAGCTTTCCTCTGTCGAGACTATTCTCCTCTCTTTCTTCTGGCTAACTCCAGGAAGTCTTTCAAAACCTGGGACCAGCCCACTTCTCTCAGTGCATGTCTTCACAGTCTTCCCATTCAGATTTCAGAACCCTCCTCTGCTCTCGAATCAACCCATGCAGACCAGTCTTATGGGTGCGTCATGTTGTGTTGCCATGGCCAATTCATGTCATCAACCAATGGGCTACCAGGCGTAAGCAACCTGGGGGCAGGGGCTCTGTCCTACTCCACTGTGCATCTCCATTGCATGCGCCATTCTTGCACATGGCACTTGGCACGGTTCTGATGACTTTATAAATATTAACTCATAACAACACATGATTGTTAGAGGAATGTGCAAGCATTCATTCAACAAATGGGTACTGAATATCTAGCAGATGCCAGGTACAATTTTAGGTGTTGGGGATTCAGAAGTGAATGAGACACCCAAACTTCTTATCTCAGTGAGTTTGTAACCTGTCAAGGCAAATGAATGATAAACAGATAGGCAGGCATATAATAGAATGTGAAGCAGTGACAGGAGGTATAAAGAAAAATAAAGCTGGACAAAGGGATGAAATATGACAGAGTTATCATTTTAGATGAGATGGTCAGGCCAGGCAGTCTGAGCAGAGGCTTGAGCAAAGTGAGCAGAGAGCCCCGTGGATTTGAGTGTGTATGTGTGTGTGTATTGGGGTGGGGGGAATGGGGTGTCAGGCAAATGAAACAGCAAGTGCAAAGGCCCTGGGGCAAGAACAAACTCAGCCTGTAAAGAGCACAGCAAAGAGGCCAGAGTGCTGGAATGCAGGGTATGGGGAGGTATGCAATAGGCCTATGGGTTAGGCCAGGTAGAGTCTTTCAGGCATGCTGAGGCCTTTGGAGTTGATTTGAAGTGTGAAGGGTATTCACTGGCAGGTGCCAAGCATGACGGGTGATGATTCAACTTATCTTTTATGGGATCTATGGACTACGAGGGGCATCATTGGAAGCAGGTAGACCAGTAAGGACAGTGGTCCTGATAGTGATGATGGTGACTTGGACTCCCCAACCATGGCAGGGAGAGGTGAACAGACTCTGGATGCATTCTGCAAGTGGAGCAGACAGGATTTGCTGATGGTTGGCTATAAAGGATATGAGGACCAGATGACTCCATGGCTTTTGGCCAACTGGTGAACTGGTGATTTTATTTATTGATGAAGGAAGAATGGCTTGAGAGTAAGGTTGGAAATGAAGTGTTCTGTTTTAAACCTTTAAGTTGGACTTGCTAGCAGGACATAGTTTTGCCTTCTATGAAATGGAGATAATAATGTTTATTCATAAATTTTAATGAGAATAAAATGTGATCATTTTCTTTGATGTTATATAGATGGAAGGTCTCTTTTCTTTCTTTTTTAGAGAAAAGGTCTCCCTCTGTCACCCAGGCTGGAGTGCAGTGGCATGATCAAGGCTAGGCCCACAGCAGCCTTGAACTCCTGGGCTCAATCCCACCTCAGTCTCCCAAGTAGCTGGGACTACAGACACACAACACACCACCATGTCCAGCTAATTTTTAAATTTTTTAGGAAATGAGGTCTTGCTATGTTGCCCAAGCTGGTCTAGAACTTCCGGCTTAAGCGATACCCGTGGTTAGGCCTCCCCAGTCGGTGGGATTATAGGTGTGAGCCACCACAGCAGGCTTAGAAGGTCCATTTTTCATTCACACTCAAGCTAGGGGTAGAGTTCTTTTTAAAAGAACACAAACAAAACTCTGTCTTATTACTTAGATATTGCTGCACTGTACAATGGTCTCTCTCATCAAGAAATGACATCGGTAACAGACCCATTCTCTATACTTATTTATTTAACATTTATACAGAACTTACTATGCACCATGCCTTATTCTCAGGACTTTGTAAGTATTAGTGAATACGATCCTGTAAAACCCCTTGTGGTATATACCATTATTACCCACCTATTTTACAGATGAAACTATGCCGCAGAGAGGTGATTTGCTCAAGGTCCCACAGCTAGTAAATGGCAGAGCCAGAAGTCAACGCCAGTGGCTCTAGCTGTGCTCCAACCACTACTGCACATCCTCTGCTCCCTGAAAGCCTGGCCATCTCTGACATGTGACAAGCCTGTGATGTATCCAGTCCCTTGGGTCTGACACCACTGCCTGCCCCTGTGCCCAGATAGGCGTTCCTGCCTTGGTTCTTACAAAACCCCTGCTCAAAAGAAGCCTGTTAGTGTTGAGGGCAACACCCCTCTTTGTCTCTCAGTCCTCCCCAGGCTGCTGCCAGCCACCCAGCACTGTGTCCTTTGTGCCTTTCTTCTAATGCCCTAGGTCAGCCTCCACCCCGCATTGCCACACACAGCTTTTTTGGTATCCTGCTCTCTCCACGCGCCCCGCCTCACTGCCAGTTGTTACAAGTTGTTTTAAACTCTTGCAAGTATCACGTTTTCCACTCGTGTTGCGGCAGACCATGTGCTACATTGAGCCCAGTGCTGAAGACAGGAGATGAACATGACCTGACCCATGACCTCTCCAGAGACCTTTAGCTAGAAGACGTGCCTTTCACTTTTTAGTCCCCTCTCCCGGCACCAAATGGGTGCGAAGCGGGCATTCGATGAATATGCATTCATTTATTTAGCAAATGTTTATTGAGCGCCTACTACATACAGGGCAAGGCAGTGCGCCAGGTGCCAAGGAAATGGCGGAAAACCAGACAGACGCAGAGTCCCCATGGCTCCAGAGGTGCGGGGCCAGCCTAGGCCAGTCCTCCTCAGTGCCCCCTCGAGGGCCTGGGAAGGGTGCAGCGTGGTGGAGGTGGGGGCAAGCTGGGAGAAGTAAAGGCTGCGGTAAGTGGCGACAGCAACAGGAGCCGAAGCAAGAGGCGGGCGTGGCATGTGGCCAGGGCGACATATCCGTCTCGAAACCTAGACACGAGACGCACGTGCCGCAGCGGCCTCGGAGACCCCCTGCCCCGCTGCGGCCGTCCACACCACAGCGTCTACGCGGGGGCGGGCACGGGCCTAGGGGCGGGGGAGGTGGGAGGCAGACGGGAGCCCGCCAAGACTGGACTGTCTTGGAAGAAGGCGGCTGAACAGTGCGTGCGCGGCCGGAGCGGGGGCGCGCGATTGGAGCAGGCTAGCTTGGAAGGAGACCGTAGAAGTCTGCGGTTCCTTGCCCAGACTCTGGGGCCTGGATTCCAATCGCAGGCCTGTTGCTTATATATGTCACCTTGCGCAAGTCCCTTAGCCTTCATTGCGGCTCATTCACATCACTGGTAAAATGGGTTTCCAATAACCTTAGGTCGCTGCGAGGACTAAAAGGGACAATACCTGGAAAGGCGTTAGTATGATGCTCAGCACGCAAGAAACGCTCCGGGAGCCGAGGTTATTATTACCGGCTGTTCGCACCTCGCCGGGTCGCCTCACCTACCCCAGGCCAAGGCGCCCACTGCTCTCTTCCAAGGGACAGGCGACTAACCTATTAGGGCGCGCCCTGCCTAGATAGATGTATTTGCTTGCTTGGGGCGGGGTTTGGAGTGAAGCAGGGAAGAGAAGGAGATGGTGAGGGCAAAGAAAGGGAAGAAGCGGAGGGGCAGGAGGCGAGCGAGGCGGGGCCGGGGAGGAGCCGGGCTGGGCTCCCGGGGCCCGGGCGCAGCGCGCACCCGGAGCTGGCGGCGGCGGGGGCGGGGGCGGCGCGCGGCGGCCAATAGCGCGCGGCGCTGCAGCGAGGGCGGTGCAGGAACACCGGCCGCTGACAGCCAAACTCGCCAACTCCGCCCTCGTCCCCGCGGGATCCCGGAGCCTGAGCCGGCCTGGGGCCGAGGCCGCCCGAGCCGCGAGGCGAGCGAACATGGCAGCAGAATGAGGAGGCTGGCGCCGGGTCGTGGCCGCCGCTGCCGCGCTGCAGCTCGGGATCCCAGTCCGGCGCGCTCCGGGCCGCATCCTTAGCCGGCCTCCTGGCGGCCGCGGGATTATTTCATTCCCAACGGAGAGCGAGGGAGAAAGGAGACTCCCCCGCGGAGCGGTTCCGTGCTCTGGCAGGGTGTAGACGTTTGTGTGTGCGATTCGCCGGCTGCGCAAACGACGCGGGAGAGAGCCGGTCCCGGGCTGCGGCGGCGCGGCCGCGGGGATGAGCCGGCCATGGAGCGGCCTTGGCGGGGCGCACGCAGCGGACTGGCGCTGCCGCGGGAGCGCAGCCTGAGCCGGGGCTCCAGGGGGCTTCGAAGCCTCCGGCGCCCTGGGGGGGTCCCTGCCGCCGACTCCGGGAAGGACGCGAGCCCCGCGTGGCGGACACTGCCGCAGTCACCGTTCTGAGGCGCCCCGAGCTTGCTCCGCCTGCAGCTCGGTGCGCTGTGGGCACCCGGGCGCCTTGCCCGGTGCACGGCGGCTGGCGCACCGCGGCTAGATTGGCTACAGGAGCCGGGTGCAGGACTGGCTAGAGGTGGGTGTGTGCGCGCGTTGGACTGGAGATCCGAGCAGAAGCAGAACCAGGCGGCTCTGAGCAGCCATGCTTCCCGGGGTGGGCGTGTTCGGCACCAGCCTCACGGCCCGTGTCATCATCCCGCTGCTGAAAGACGAGGGCTTCGCGGTGAAGGCGCTGTGGGGCCGCACGCAGGAAGAAGCGGAGGAGCTGGCCAAGGAGATGAGTGTCCCCTTCTACACTAGCCGCATTGATGAGGTGCTGCTGCATCAGGACGTGGACTTGGTGTGCATTAACCTGCCGCCGCCCCTCACTAGACAGATCGCTGTCAAAACCCTAGGTGAGCGACCCCTACCCCGCATCCTCCGTCCCACCCCCGCCCTTTAACCTTCTCTGGGTTCCTTCCCCGCTGCCTTTCCCTCTCCGCATCCCAGAAGCTTACCCTGCATCTACGCTGCCCCAGGGATCTGAGATCCCAGATCCGACTCAGAGCTCCCTCCTTCCTCGTCCCCGGCCTTCCCCACCTTTGCGCTTCCCTCCTGCCTCCTGGCACCACTTGGACGCGCTTCCCCACGTGTGTAGATTGCAGGCTGGAGGAGGCGTGTGTTCCGGGGATCCGAACTAGGAAGATCAGATGCCGATAATAGGGGATGGGGTGCTCCGCGAGAAGAGGAAAGTTAGTCCTCAGCTGTGTGTGTAGTGTCCAAGTGTGTGTGTGTGTGTGTGGGGGGGGGGGGGGATGGGGGGTGGAGGAGGGTTGTGCGCGCGCGCGCCTGGGAGAGGCGAGTGCGCGCCCAGAAACGCCTGAATAAAGGGCCGCACACGTGTGTCGGGTTTTCTTGGGTGCGATAGAGGACCTGCCCTTCAGCAGCTGTGGCGCCCTGCTAGGGTCGTTTGTTTCTTTCTGCTGTGAGTTAGTTTAGCGTGAGATTGCAGATGTTACTTACCATCGGCTGGAATTATTTCGTCTGCGCTGGAGGCAAGGACGGTGGGAGTGGTTGGATGGGGGTGATGATGTATTAGAATGTTTTCAGAGGCGTCATAGGTTAGCAAAGACTGATTTGGTAAAACCAGGGGGTTTTAACTTTTGACTGCAGCCTCCCGGGAAATGTCTTCTGCCCCAATTTGGAGTAATAGATTTAAAATTTTTAGGAGGATGGGCGCAGTAGCTCCAGAGGCATGGATGCTTTGCATCAGAAAAGGCCCTCCCTAATCGCCTTCAGGAATAGTTTCTGAAGGCACAGTGTTGACCCGCGGGCTGGAGATGAGTTCAGGGTGTCTCACCATCTGGTCCCTGCTCCCCTCAACTCCCAGGCAGTCTGAACAATCTCTGAGGACAGAGTAGCAGCCTCTCAGCCTATGCTCAGGCGAAGAGAAGGGCATGTTTTGTTCATCATCAGTTCTTGCACGTAACCTAAAACAATCCCAGGAAGCTTGCTTGATCTTACAATTCCAAGAAAATGAGCAGCTCACCTTTGAAAGCTGAAGTTTCTATTGGTGAGGAAAAACACAAAGCTTATAACAAGAACAAAGCTTATAACCAGATGAAGCGAATAGTAGAACAGATTAGAAGGGAGGAGCTGCGAAGGAACAGAGACAACATCCAGAAACCAGCGGGAAGTTATGTAGTCTTGGAAAGACTGTTTTATTTGTTAAAAATAGGTATGGATTCAGGGTAGGTGAAATATACGTGTGTTTTAATTCTGTCTTCGAAGAGCTATGAACAGAATGTAAAACTCTTTCTCCATAGAAAGGCATTTTTATCAGGCCATTTGGCTATTGACTCAGATGCAACATCTGATAGAATTCCTAAGGAGGCTGCCCACATTGTCAGTTTTAATTGTCAGTTAATTTTATTAAGTGTCTGCCCTTTGTGGCCTGTTTCTTTGGCCTTGAACTGAATGCCATTGAGTCTGGCTAATATTTATTTTCTGTTTAATGGAACATGTATGTTGGGTGGATAACTCCCTTGTTTACATTGGCTCTTTGCATATCAAATATTTTATAACCATCTTATGGTATAACTCTATTAGTGCAATTTGTACAAAACTGGTCCCTGATGAGCTCTGCGTATACTGGAGAGCTTAGGACTGGTCATATCTGAAAGACCATGTTGTTAACATCGTTTCTCCACCATAAAGATGGCGGTTCCTGTCCTGGGTTCAGACCCACAGAGCAAACCTAGAGCAGGAGGGTGGCAATTTGGGGAACAAGGATGACCTTGTTTTCTGGCTGTCTCTGGGACCGTGGCCATGAAAGTGTCTGGGGGCTCTGGTTTCAAGAGATGTGACACAAATTAGACATTTCTGGATACTTCTTCTCTTCTTATTTTTCAAATATCCCTGTGACTTTAATTAACAAGACATGTCTGTTACCTCTTCAAAACCAGCGATAAGAGGCATAATAGACCTAGTTTAGTAATGGTGATGACAGAATAGGGTTTTGTTCATGTTTTTAGGGTAGGTTTTGAGCTTCTTTCTTTTTTTAACTCCTTCTTTTGCAGGGTGCCCCTGCGAGTGCACAGTGGGATGGTCGTCTTGGTTTGCTTTACAGTCACTGTTGAAGGTTCAACACGTAGAACATAGGAAGTGAAAACCCCCAAACAGTTATCAGGCTGATCTGGCTGTTGGGAGTGTATAGATACGAGTGTTTGCCTGGAATTGAAACTAGCTACTTTGACTCATCCTGGTAAATTGTCCTTTTAGCAAAGGCCTGGACTTTGAATTGCTTGCCCAGTGAGGGTGACAGGTCTGTAGCCCTCGATCCACACTCATAACTGGTCACAGGCCTGTCAAAGTAAGGGGCTAGGGACCCTACTTTGTAGGGACCCTACAAAGTGTGGTCTAGGGACCACAGTGAAATGAAACTTCAGATCAATTGAATCACACACATCCTCCTTTAATTTTTAAAAATTTCCTCAAAATCCCTACCTTTGTGAATGAGGCACTCCTCTGTTGTAGAGGCATTTCTACCAAGTGTACTTTCTACACTGTCCAAGGCTGCCTCTTATTAAGTACATACTGTATGCCAGGCAGCATGGTAAGTGCTGTGTATAAAGCATTTCATTTCATGACTAAAATAATCCTCTAAGATAGATATTAGCTCCATTTCACAAATGAAGCAACTGAGATTCAGAGACCTGAGTCACTTTGCTCCTAGAACTACAGCTAGAGATTTGAACCCAGCACTCTACCTCCCCCAGAGTCATTTCTTCCTCTTCCATCAGCTGTACCTGTTCCTCTGCCATAGATCATGGCAGCCCAGGTCAGACTGTTGGAGTTGTCCTTTATTCCATCCCAGCCCTGGAATCGGTTCCCAAACCTGTTTGATGCCATCTGAAACTCTCTGTGTCTGTTCCCCATAGAAGTCAGGTCCTTTCGTAGTTTCTGAACTAGGTTCCAGTCCACCCCACCCAACCCTGCCTCTAGCCACTATCTACACTGCTGCCAGGTATGGAGTATCTGGCAGTGCTAGAGACCTGGTCATGTCATTGTTTCCCCTTTCAGGAAAAGCCCCAGCTGATTGGCATGACATGCCCAGCCTCACATCCTGAAGAAGTGAGCCCAGCCTCACGTCCTGGTGGCCATTCCCGAACCCAAGGGCTTCAGCGAGCCCACCCTGCTGGGGTTTCCTTGAATGGGCCCTGTTGGCGCACATGTCCAGGTCTCTGTCAGGAACTTCCTTGTCCCTTGAGGTCTCCTTCCATGTTCGCCCTTCAATACTCAGCCCAAGTGTTACCGCTTCCTCTCCCTCAAACCCCCCACCCTACATACCCTTCTGTTGTCTCAGCACTGTGTGCCCCCATCTTGCCTAGCACCTATTTTTAGGCATTCATTTAACATTTAAATTTTATTTAGTTATTTTGAATTGGCTATATATTCATGTGGTACAAATTTCAAATGCTATAAAAGTACACAGTGAAGACTGAATGTCCCCTAGTCCCTGTCTTTGGACAGGAGGCAATCATTATTGCCAATTGTTTATGTCTCCCATTCAAGGCCATATATATATGTATATATAACATATAATATATACACATATTTTACCTATACACAAATATATAGATGTATATATAACATAAAATATATGCATATATTTTACATATACACAAATATGTGAAACTCTGAATGTGAACGTATTAAAAATAATATATATTTTTCAAGGTATATCCTGGCAAGTATATGTATGGGAATTTAATTTAATTTAATCTAATTTTATTTTATTTTTTGAGACGGAGCCTCGCTCTGTTGCCCAGGTTGGAGTGCAATGGTGCGATCTTGGCTCACTGCAACCTCCACCTCCTGGGTTCAAGTGATTCTCCTGCTTCAGCCTCCTGAGTAGCTGGGATTATAGGTGTGTGCTAGCACACCCAGCTGATTTTTGTATTTTTTAGTAGAGATGGGGTTTCCCTATGTTGGCCAGGCTGGTGTCAAACTCTTGACCTCAGGTGATCCGTCTGTGTTGGCCTCCCAAAGTGCTGGGATTACAGGTGTGAGCCACTACGCCTGGCCTGTGTGGGAATTTTAAAAACCTTTTACACAGTTGGTAGCATGCCATTCATTCTTATGGACCTTGCTTTTGTCATGCAACAATATTAGCTTGAAAATTTATATATGTTAAAAGTTAAATATTATTTTAAAAATATATTAAATGTATTAAATTTATTACATAAATTTAATATAGTAATATAATCGATGTTAAGCAATATAAATATTAATATAAATTAATTATATTTAATCAGTTAATATGCATTATTAAATTTATGTATATTTATATCTTTACATATACAGCATATACATATACACATTTGTATATATACATATATTAACATATTTATAGATATACATGTATGCACATTTTTATATATATTACAATATATAACATATAATATATACATATATTCTACATATACACAAATATATGAAACTCTGAATGTGAAAGTATTATTGTTCCTATTTTTGGCTACCTAGTATTTCATTGTATGGATACATCAAAATTTATTTAAGCAGTTCCCTGTTACTCAACATTTAGGTTGTTTCCAATTTTTGCTTATACAACCATGTAATGAATAATCTTGAGCATATGTCATTTTGCACACATGCCAGCTTGTTTGTGGGATAGATGTGTAAATTGCTGGTCAGAGAGTACATGCTGATTACATTTAACAAAGATATTGCCTAATTAACTGGCACCTAAAATGACACTGTATTTTTTGTTAATTTCCTTGTTGCCTCTCCCAGCAAGCGTCTTGACGGTCAGGACGCAGACAAGGCAAAGAAGCCTCAGTCACCTTTGTGTCCCCAAGCCAGCCTGCCTGGGTCCAGTCTTGTTTCTTATGCAGTCTACTCTGTACAATGGGGAAAGTGAGCACATGTGCACACGTGTGTGTGTGTGTGTGTGTGTGTGTGTGTGTAAGGTATCACTCTCCACTTTCAGTGGCTCCCACAGCACCTAGAATAACGTCCAAGCTCCTTGGCATGACTTTCTTGGCCTGAAATGGCCCTGCCTTGTCCATCTCTCCCACTTCTTGGATGGCTTCACACACTCCTGGACTCTGTATTCCGGCCACCTGGCCTCTTTTCTGTTCCTCACATGCCAATCTCTTTCCTGACTCTTGGCCTTTGCACCAGCTCATCCCTTTGCCCAGAAGGTTCTTGCCTCACATTTTGGAATGGCTAGCTCATTCTCACTTTCAAGTCTCAGCTTACGTGTTACTTTGGGCGAGAGGCCTTTCTGGATCCTCCCCTCCCAATTAAAAGGTTCTCCTCCAACCTCAGTCCTGCCTCTGTCATCCTCTTTCTCTTCCTGATAACACTCTTCATGGTGTGTGATGATCGCTTTCATTTGCTTGGTTGTTTTCTTGCTTGCTATTTGTTTCCCCAGCTAGAATGTGAGTTATCTGAAGGTAGGACCCTTGTCTGCTTGGTTCACCAGGGTACCCTTATCTCCTTTAGACAGTGCCAGACACTTAGTCACCTAGTAGACACACTATAAATATTTATTGAATGACAAATGAATGCATTTTCATTGAATACATGTATGCCTGGGGGAAGGCAAAAGGTTCTAAACAGAATGTGTCAATTAACACATAGTATTCTTATCCTCCTGCATGCTGTAGCTGAATGCCTCTCAAACTTTCATGTGTGGTTGTATCACCTGGGGATCTTATCAAAAAACAGATTCCAGGTCAGGCACAGTGGCTTACGCCTATAATCCCAGCACTTCGGGAGATGGAGGCAGGAGGATTGCTTGAGCCCAGGACTTCGAGATCAGCCTGGGCAACATAGTGAGATCCTGTCTCTAGCCAGGCATGATGGTGCATGCCTGTAGTCCTAGCTACTTGGGAGACTGAGGTGGGAGGATCACCTGAGGCCTGGAGGTCAAGGCCGAGATCATACCACTACACTCCAGTCTGGGTGACAGAGTGAGACCCTGCCTCAAAATAAAATAAAAACCAGATTCCTGGGTGGGACCTGAGATTCAGAATTTCTATCCAGCCCTCAGGCAGTGTGGATGCTGGAACAGTCAGACACTAGAGATGAGATAGCTCTCTGCCTTTGGGAACAGAAGACATACCCTCCTGTGAGTAATTAACCCGGCAGGGGAACCGTGCTAAAATACCTGTTGCCTTGTGTGGAATGTGATGACATCTGTTTTCATGATCTCTGTTTTTGAGACAGCAGTGCAGACTCTCTTGGTGAAGTTTCTCCGTGGGAGTGCAAGGCTCTTTTGGGGTGGTGAGTAAGGCCACAGGGTTTCCATGAGCTTTGATCTTGCTGCACATTGATCTTGTCCCAACTTGTTTGGCGTCATCAGCTGAGGACCTGGAGCAATTGGCCCTTTTCTGTCCTTCTTCATGGTGTCAGCAGTTGCTTCATGTTGAAGAGGGCTGCCAGGAACAGAGGTGAGGGAGCAAGGAGGAAATGGGGTTGAGAGAGGATTTTGCTGGCCAGCATTGCCACGCCAGCGGAAATAAGGCTGCAGATAATGCTCATGATGCACTTGGACTTGACAGCAGCCATTCTGACATCCTAGCAAACCTGCATTTCCAGTTCTTGCTTGAGGTCTCTTCTGGATCTATGTGAGAAAGGTGATTTCATTTTTCTCTTTGGGTTCCTGCCCCTGAGCACTGAGTGAAATGATTTTTGGTCTATCAATTGGTCGTACAGCCGAGGAAGCCCTTGGGCATTATTGTTAGGAAAAGTCAAGCATCACCAATCTCATTTCATCTAACTGAAATTAGGTGCAGTTGAACGATTATTTTGTTGATGATACCTGGCTTTGATAACATGCAATTCTGCAGAAGTTTCCATTGGAGGGAGAAGAAGCTAAATGAAGAAGTTGGACATTTTGATACCTTAAACTGGGGAAGAAGAGCAACAACAAAAAGTGGAAGTCAATAGCATGTTTTAAGGGTTTCAACAAGAATGAAATATACAGGCACTTAGTTATATATTTGACTCAGGGCAATCATAGCCCAGGAAAGAGCATCATTATATAAGATGTTGTGCTTCATAACACTCATCAATGAAAGGAAAGGTTGACAGGTTACTACTGTGTAACTTTGGGAGTCATAATCATCCTTCCTGAGCCTCAGTTTTCTTACCAATAACACACAGCTAACACTATCATATAGGGTTGATGTGATAACTAAAATGAGAGGGAAAATATAAAGACCTACCCGGTGGCTGCCCTCAGCTCTCTGCGTCAAGCTCAATAAACAGTAGTTTTTACTTTGCCCTAATGCAGTTAGTTCTTTTTAAAATTTTTAAAAAGTTTTAAGTGAGTAGTTCTTTAGACTCTTCCAAATGGTGCTTTTGAAGATTTTTTAAAACTGTTTTTTGAAGAGATGATTCCCTCCTGCAAGACTCAGAGAATATATTTAAATTTTTTCTTTTGTTTTTTGGTAAAGGGACGGTACCTAAGCCAAGCTTCAGGTGTCATATTTGCTGTGAATCCAGTACGTGCTTCACAGCTACGTGATCACTCAAAGGTACTGATGGGGTTACCAAGAGCTCACCAGGCTGCTGTGAAGATTTACTATCCCTTGCAGTGGGGGTGCTTAGGGGGGCTTCCCACATGACTCAGGAACAGGGCTGCAGCAGGGCTTTAGTAGATACCTGGAAACCAGAAACCCTCTGAATTTTATTCTGCTTCTCTCTGTGTGTCTGCTTCCTCATTCACCCCTCTCTACACCAGCATCCTCTGCTTCACAGGTTCATGTGATGGGTGAAAGATTGTCCACACGCAGCTCCCAAATATGAACATGACAGGTTCAGCCACCTGAAAGGTGCAGCCCTGCCCCCGCACCCAGCTGTCTCTGTTTGTACCAGATGCTTTCTCCCTGCTCAGTCTTTCCTGTGGTTACCCACGGTGTGGGGGATACATCACCAAATGCTGCGGAGACCACCCTGCTGGAGGGGTGGAGGGATTGTTAAGAGCAGTCATTATGATCTGGGCTGCACTCTCCAAGAAAAGTGCTGATTCTAAGAATCTAGATGGTGGAAGTTATTACAAATATAGACATTTCGGCTGGGTGTGATGGCCACGCCTGTAATCCCAGCACTTTGGGAGTCTGAGGTGGTGGATCACCTGAGGTCAGGAGTTCGAGACCAGCCTGGCCAACATGCTGAAATCCTGTCTCTACTAAAAATATAAAAATTAGCTGGGAGTGGTGTTGTGCACCTGTAATCCCAGCTACTCGGGAGGCTGAGACAGGAGAATCGCTTGAACCCAGGAGGTGGAGGTTGCAGTAAGCCGAGATTGCACCATTGCACTCCAGCCTGGGCAACAAAATGAAAAAAACTCTGTCTCAAAACAAAAACAACAAACAACAAACCAAATGTAGACATTTCTTGATTGTGTAGGGTTTTTTTGTTTCTTTGTTTTGTTTTTTTTTGAGATAGATTCTCACTCTGTTGCCCAGTCTGGAGTGCAGTAGCATGATCTCAGCTCACTACAGCCTCCACCTCCCAGGTTCCAGCAATTGTTGTGCCTCAGTCTCCCAAGTAGCTGGGATTACAGGCATTTGCCACCACGCCTGGCTAATTTTTGTATTTTTGATAGAGATGGGGTCGCCATGTTGGCCAGGCTGGTCTCGAATTCCTGGCCTCAGGTGATCCACCCGCCTCAGTCTTCCAAAGTGTTGGGGTTACAGGCATGAGCCACCATGCCTGGCCTGATTGTTTAGGTTCTTTATCCACTTTGTGAAATACACATTTGGCATTTAACTGTTTTGATAATAACCATAGCAAAACAGTGAAAGAAATAATAGATGTGATCATCTATTAATACCAACCTAGTTATTATTATTAAATTATTATTAAATTTAAGACATATATATTTTGAAGAGTGTGATGGGAAAGTAGATAAACATGACCAACTGCATGGAGTTCTGTGGTCTTGGTAGGTTTGTAGACCTTTACCAAGAGCCTCCTGGGTAGTGTGTGCAGCAGGTCACAGGAGTGCCACGAGACATAGTCCCTTTCTGCTCAAGTATTGTCTTAGGAGCTTGGAGGAGCCAGGAGTCAGGAAAAGATTGAGGGAGAAGGATTTCTGCCTCCAGACTGCCTTTGTACTGGAAACTGCAACATCAACTCTTCTATGGGTCTCCAGCCTGCCTGTCTGCCTGCCTGCCTGCCCTGCACATTTTAGACTTGCCAACCCCACAATTGTGCGAGCCAATTCCTTAAAACAAATCTCTCATCTATACACACACACACGCACACACACACACCCTATTGGTTCTGTTTCTCTGGAGAACCCTGACTAATACAGATTTTGCCTGGATCAAGGCCACCTGGCTAGGCAAGCTGAGCAAGGAGATACCTGGAAGACGCGTTGGTGGAGAAACTGCTCTGGTTAGTTCCGCTGGTGGGTGTGGGCCCCCTAGGAGAGCAGCAGGCCTCTGAGCACTTGTCCTCAAAGCAGGAGACCTGGAAAGCCAGCGTTCTTTTGGGTTCAGACTTGAGCTAAGGAGAATGTTGGGAAAGAGGCTGTCACACTCACCACTGAGAGCCACAGTGACACTTCACCCCGACCAATTCTATACCCGTCTACAGATCTTTGACTTCTAGGGTTTGGGCAAGTCTGCGATGCCTTGGGGTTTAGACTTTCCTAGAAAATTGTTGATATCCTACTGTGGAGAATTAAAAAGTGCAGGAAAAATAACTTTACATTAAAATGTTATGATTTTAAAAAATTTTCCAGTCTCTAATTTTAATAGCCCTTAGAGTATTAAGATGCTTCTTTGATTAATGTCCTTAAACTGAAACTATAAATTACTCCACAATTGTAAAGCTCCAGTTAAGTTGGTTTGCAGTTTTAACACTACTTTTTAAAAAAATAGCTTTATTGAACTATATATACCATAACATTCTTCATTCTTTTTATTTCACAATATTCACCCATTGTAAGTGATTCCATTATTTTTAGTAAATTTATATATTTAGAACATTTTCGACACACTAAAACATTTCCTCATGCCAATTTTCAGTCAATCCTCACTCCCACTTCTGGCTCCAGGTAACTACTAATCTACTTTCTGTCTATAGTTTGCCTTCCTAGAACTTTCATATAAATGGAATCATGAAGTACGTAATCATTTGTGCTTGAGTTCTTTCACTTAGCATAACGTTTTTGATGTTCAGCTATGTTGTTGCACGGATCAGAAGTTCATTTATCTTTATTGCTGGGTGATACTCCATTGTGTGGATATACCGCATTTTGTTTATCCATTCACCATCTGATGGATGTTTGTATTGTTTCCAGTGTTAAGTGATTGTGAATAATGCTGCTGTGAACATTTGCATATAAGTCTTTTGTGGAGCCATGTTTTCATTTCTCTTGGTTAAATACCTAGGACTGAAATTGCTCAGTTGTATAGTGTGTATATATTTAACCTTTTAAGAAACTACCAAACTGTTTTCCAGAGCAGTGGCATCGTATTACATTCCCACTAGCAACGTAGAAGAGTTCTAATTTTCTGATATCATCACCAACACTTGGTATTGTCAGTCTTTTTTTTGAGATAGTCTCACTCCATTGCCCAGGCTGGAGTGCAGTGGCATGATCTCAACTCCCTGCAACCTCCGTCTTCTGGGTTCAAGTGATTCTCCTGCCTCAGCCTCCCAAGTAGCTGGGATTACAGGTGTGCGCCACCGTGCCTGGCTAATTTTTGTATTATTATTATTATTATTTTGAGATGGAGTCTTGCACTGTCACCCAGGCTGGAGCGCGATGGCGTGATCTCGGCTTACTCCAGCTGCCGCCTCCAGGGTTCAAGCAATTCTCCTGCCTCAGCCTCCTGAGTAGCTGAGATTACAGGCATCTGCCACCACACCCGGCTGATTTTTTTTTTTTTTTTTTTTTTTTGTATTTTTAGTAGAGACGGGGTTTCACCATGTTGGTCAGGCTGGTCTCGAACTCCTGACCTCGTGATCTGCCTGCCTTGGCCTCCCAAAGTGCTGGGATTACAGGCGTGAGCCACCGCACCCAGCCTAATTTTTGTATTTTTAGTAGAGATGGGTTTTCACCATGTTGGTCAGGCTGGTCTCAAACTCCTGATCTCAAGTGATCCGCCCACCTCAGCCTCCCAAAGTGCTGGGATTACAAGCGTGAGCCACCGTGCCCACCCTTGTGAGTCTTTTTGATCATAGCCATTATAGTTGGTATGTAGAAGTATCTTGTTAGGACTTTGGTTTGCATTTTGTTAATAATAATTAATGATGTTGAACAGCTTTTCATGTGTTTATTAGACAGTCACATTTTTCTTTGATAAAATGACTATTCAAATCTCATACTCATTTTTAAATTGGGTTGTTTGTCATTTATTGATTTGTAAGCATTGGTTTTGTGATTTTCTTATTTTGTTGAGGTAGCAGACTTCACTTGGGGGAAGGGGTAGAGTTTTTGTTTTTGTTTTTCATATACTTCCTCTTATTTTTGATTTTGGAACTAGTACAGAGGAACGAATTCTCCAACCCAAGAGAAATTAGTTTTGCCAAGTATTTACTGAAATGGTTCATGGAGTAGAAGAGCAAGACTACCAGGTGAGGGGTGCTCATGCCTGGGGCTCTGGCGTTGCCCAGGGCTGTGAGAACCCACTGAACCCTCTGCCAGGGGCATTTCCAACTTGAAGATTGTCTTCCAGTAGGGTTTTCTAACCACCTATTCTGCCCAGTGTCTGGAGAGAGTTTCTTTTTTTCCATTTATTTTTAGTTAGTAAATGCCTTTTGAATGCCTGTAGCACTATGTTAGCTGTGGTGAGAAATGCCCTATAAAGTAAGACATGGTCTTTGTCCTTGAAAGAAGAGCGCATAGGCAAACATGGAGCAATGCAATGAGATACATGACTAAGTGCAGAGTGAATGGTTATATTGCAATGCCAGGAAGAGCTTGCTTGAGGCAGTTGAGTAATCCCTCAAAAATCATTATTGGATTAAGGGTCGATCACCTGGGTAAGCTTCCCAGTGCCAGTCTACAAAAGGCACTAAGGCAAAGGGGAAAAAAATGGCATTTTTATTTTTATTTTATTTTATTTTATTTTTTCCCGAGATGGAGTTTTGCTCTTGTTGCCCAGGCTAGAGTGAAGTGGCACGATCTCAGCTCACTGCAACCTCTGCCTCCCAGGTTCAAGCAATTGTCCTGCCTCAGCCTCCCCAGTAGCTGGAATTACAGGCATGCACCACCACACCCAGCCAATTTTGTATTTTTAGTAGAGACAGGATTTCTCCATGTTGGTCAGGCTGGTCTCGAACTCCTGACCTCAGGTGATCCACCCGCCTCGGCCTCCCAAAGTGCTGGGATTACAGGCGTGAGCCACCGTGCCTGGCCGCAAAAATGTGTTAACAGGATCCCCCTCATAAAACGTTTTGTGTGTTTGAATGAGACACTTGCAGCACAAGGGGCCTGGAAGGGGCTTCCTCTAAGAGCTGGTGAATTATTGCTTCCAGTTTACTGCTGCACATTTGTTTTGTTGAGTAGGGAACATGAGCTTGACATCAGAGATAAAATGAGTGGGGCCCCACTCGTCCCGGGTGCACTTCCCCTCTTTGGTGGGTTGCTGAGAAGGTGGCACTGCAGAGAGTGGGTGCTGCCTGAAAGCTGAGGAAAGGGGCATTCCTGAGAGCTGGAAGGGTCCCAGAAGACCTCTTGGAAAAGGTGGGTTGGTCTTCAACTGGGCCCAGAAGAGGGGGTAGGATTTAAATAATTGAAAAGGAAGACATGGGAGGCTCTATGATGTAAAGTCCTCCTCAAGGAACCACTGGTTCTGCGAGATAAACTGTGTGGCTTGCAGTTGACCTCCTAGGGCAAAGTTAGAATGGTTTAAGAATGTCTGAAATTCTACAAATACTTTTCTTCATCAGCAGTAAGTGTCACTTGCATCTTTCTCTCCCTTCGTATCTCAAATGGTGACAGCCACAAATGACAGAGCTCTGGGGTCAGTCAAGGCAAACAGCTTGCTGGAGTGTTGGAAAGGACCCTGTTGAGAGGAGCCCAAATGGCCGCCTTAGAGGGCGTGGGAAGAACTGCAAAAGTTGATTCAGCTAGTAATGCTGTCAAGACAGCTCTGTGTCTGATGGAGTCAGGGGCATGCTATGGTAAAGAGTCAGCTGTTGAGAGGATGCCTTGAAGGGTGCCCAGCCCCTGGTTTGGTGCTTACATCTGATGGTGGTGGGAGCACATGTTCTCTTGTTATATAGTTGAGACCTGATGGTGCAAGGGTCAGGGCTGGCTGCAGCTATAATTTACTAGATGAGCAAGGATGCAATAATCTCCTTGGAGAAGGGTATTTGCATATGACGTGGACATGCCTCTCCCATCTTTCATGGTGGGTGGGGCTACAAACTCTGGATTTGTGTCACTGGTATTTCAAATCCCTCTCTCACCTCCCTTTCTCCTCCCTTTCTCACCTCTCAGCATTCAGAAGTGACAGCTCGTGGAAATGATGATTGTGAGGCTCTCTCAGAGTAGTCTGCTGTCTTGGGAGACGGTTTGAGGAAGAGGCCACAGTGGTGGAATGAATAGTTAACTCTTGACTTGGGATCCAGAAGTCAGACAACAGAGCCTTGCAAAGTTACTACGCTGGCTAGGCTTTTAAAAGATCCCTAGATGTGACAAAAATTGTCTATCTTCATTTTTTCTATTTCAAAAGGAAAAGTTCCTTGGCTAATTTGATGTCATTCTGGTGAAAGTAAAGTGATGCTCCTGAAGGCTTTTTTTGGTCAATGGAAAAGGCAGTTTGAAGAGGCTGTCCCATCAGACTTCAGAAAGCTGGAGGCACTACAGAAATGGGTGTGTGGGCACTGCCCGGGGTTGAATCCTTGGCTGGCCATGTGCTATGTGGGTGTGGGCTCCTCACTTAACTCTTTGAAGGCCCAGTTTCTTTATCTGTATAATGGGGATAATAAAAGTACCCATCTCAGAAGGTTGTTGACCTAAACAGGGCTTTGTTTAAAGTGAGGACTCAATAAATATGAGAATCCTGCTTAATCAGAACTTATTATGGTGAACTATGGTCCATTTATGATTTTCCTTGAACAAACTTTTATTGAGTGCCAGCTACATACAAGATGCTCTCTGGGTCTGTGCTATGCAGTACGGTAGCCATTAGCCACATGTGGCTGCTTAAATTTACATAAAACTAAATAAAATGAAAAATGCAGTTTTGATATGGTTTGGCTGTGTCCCCGCTAAAATCTCAACTTTAATTGTATCTCCCAGAATTCCCATGTGTTGTGGGAGGGACCCAGGGGGAGTTAACTGAATCATGGGGGCCGGTCTTTCCTGTGCTATTCTGGTGATAGTGAATAAGTCTCACGAGATCTGATGGGTTTATCAGGGGTTTCCACTTTTCTGTCTCCCTCATTTTCTCTTGCCGCCACCATGTAAGAAGTGCTTTTCACCTCCTGCCATGATTCTGAGGCCTCCCCAGCCACATGGAACTGTAAGTCCAATTAAACCTCTTTTTCTTCCCAGTCTTGGGTATGTCTTTATCAGCAGCTTGAAAACAGACTAATACTGTTTCCTCAGTTGTCCTAGCCACATTTCAAGCACTCAAAGGCCACATAGGGCTAGCTGGTAGCTACCATATTGGACCATGCAACATAGAACATATCCATCATTGCAGAAAGTTCTACTGGACAGCATTAATGGATATAGCAATGGGCAAATCAGTCACTTATGTGAGATCCAAACATGGATTTTTGAGCAACCCCAACTTGTGGGGATGTGTTGATAGTCTCCACATTGGGCTATGGGTGTCTCAATACTAATTAGTAGAGGTTTAACAAGGTCTGGGTGCTGCTTTCTGGATTTATTAGTAAGGACTCTATTATTAATGAGAAGAAGATGTGCTGTGGGAAGTTTCCTAAATTCTTTATTAGACATAGGGACTGAGCAACGAGATAAATGACAGTGCCCCTCACTGCTCCACCCGCCTTCCCTCAGGTTTATTACAGGACTTTAGGTAGCAGATGGCACGGACCTGGGTGGGGTGATGCCAGGGCAGGAATTCTGCCTTTGCTCACAGGTAGCATCTTCCTTAACCCTCTCAGCCATCCTCTCGGGGAGGTAAGAAAGACATTTTCCCTCCTCAAAGCACCAAGAAGCAAAGGGTCTTAGTAGATGGCCCAGGAAGTTGGTGAGGGGAAGGAAGTATATGCCAGGCCTCTTTGTCCTGCAAGAACTTTCGAGAACACCTGGCAGCTAGCTCCTGAGGACCTGGGCCAGGGGGAGGAATTTTGACTTGAGAGTAAGGTGCTTTCTGCCCTACTGCCAACATGCTGTGCAGTTCCATGGGCAATGGGGTTTCCGACTTTATTCCTCCTCTCTCCACTCCCTTGTCCTTTCCTTCAGCCGAGGGGAGAGGCTACATAAATACTGAAGCATGAAACCTCAACTAATACGTACTTACTGTTTTGCTAATTATTATTGCTTTTTTTTTTTCTTTCGAGTCCCATTAATGTTGTGAAAGCCACATCCATCTGTGTGAGCAATCTTTAGGGAACTGGGACTGCTAAGTTCCAGCTTGTGGGGGCTTGGAGGGAGAGGTGAGTGTGCATTTGTGAGAGTGTGAGTGCACACACACTACAGTGTGCTGCCCACAGAACATCTCTTGACTGTAGTCAAGGGCAAAGTAATGATTTTAGAGTACTTGTTATTTAAGTGTGTCCCTGGCAGGCTCTTCTTATCTCCCACATGAATATGAATAATCACAAGTAGGTGGTAGAAAATGAGATGTGTTCCTCTTCTCTGTCTCTTCTCCCTTTCCAACAGAACCAGGACATCAGAGGAAGAAAATCAGCAGACAGAAAAATACTGGGGAAAAAAAAATGCCACGTGGTTCTGTTCAGCTGAGCTTCTGCTCCCTCCAGCACCCCCACGTGGGACATTTGTTTACCCCCCACGATGCTGCTCTTGGAGAGTCCCAGGGGACAGGTTTCAAGCCCTTGGGGATGCAGCCTGTCTAACTTAATATGCACAGCCGTTCACATCCAGGGCACAGAGGCAGCCTGGCTTTCCCTGGAGGCCCACGGGGACCACAATGCTGCATTTGTCTGTGGAACTGAGATTTAGCTGCACATTCTTGCCTGAATGCAGCGGGCCTCCAGCCACAGCCTGCTGGCATGGGGGATTCCAGGAGGGATGTGCTTCATGAGCCGGCAATTGCTCTTCTTTCCAGTCCCCAGACCCAGCCAAGATTACAGATAGATGCGTTCATCATGCACAGGTGCTGGGGAAGCCAGTGGGACATCACTGGCTACATTCACCAACAGGATTTTCCGACTGCAGTATTTATCGGTTTTTCAAATGAATTCAACATCTGTATTCCTCACCCGTTTACTGAGTGGCTACAATGTGTAAGGCAATATTCTCAGTCATGGGGAGTTAGAAAAGGTCAAAGTCATATAAGATATGGCATGTGCTCTGAGAGAACTCATCATCTATCCAGAACCTACTCATCACATTTGGAAAGAGAAGAGAAACTAGCATTCTATGGAGTACTTACTATGTGCCAGATTTGGAGTGAGGCATAGTACGAGTGTTACTCATTTACATCTCATGGCCAACCTCCAACGTGGACATTTAGCATCTGCATCTTACAAGTGAGAAATTTCACTGTAGAGAGGTTAAATATCATGTGTCATTGATTCTGTGACATGTATTATTTTCACATTTGAACATCTGAAATATAGATATGTCTAAAAGGGCTTTTTTTTCTTGGTAGTAAGATAACTGTAGGTCTTTGCAGTAGTGTCTTAGATTCTGTGAAATATGGTATTTTGGCAAGTGTACATGGCTAAGAACAAGTGGAATCAGAATTCAACTTAAGTTTGCTTGACTCCAAAGCTTATGTGTTTTCCAGTATAATGTGCTGCAGTATCAATGGTCTGTATGAACAAAGGCCATATCATTTTTATTGACAAAGTATAGAAACGGGGAAATGGTGACTGAACTGGAACTTGCATCATCTAATTCCATAACTGAGGAGACAATAGCCTGGGGACTGCATGTATCCCACAGGATGTTAAAAAATTGAGAAAATGTTATTTCATGATCTTCACTTCTCTGTTGATTATAACTTATTTTTGAGGAGGCTAAAATAAATGGCACACTCTTGTATGGATAAGATATAAAAGGCGAGTGTGATGTATTCCTCCATCTGTTCTGGTGTGCTCCAGGCTGAGTGTGGTGCTGTTACCAACAGGGATTCTTTAGGGGATGTGACCAGTGGCCTCTTTACTGTTCTGGAGGGCCATAATAGGAGACACAGGCTGACTCCCTCTCCTACATAACTGAGTTCTGGGAAGTCCCCAAGAGCAGGCCCATGTGTGTTTATTATTGTCACAATGCCCTGTGGCCAGCACTTGCAGAGAAGAAGCAAGGTCTGTTGAATTCCACGAATGACCTGGATTCAGAAAGCAGTAGCAAGGGCTCCACAGGGGAGGAAACAGCTGATCCTGCTGCTGGCTTTTGCACACCATAGGCTTGATCTGCCTGGCTCCCATATGCTTAAACACATTTGATTCCATAATGGGCTTTGATTAAGTCATTTTCCCGAGCAGCTGATGTGAAAAGCAGAGAACTGGAAGGGGGATTGGTCAGGGGGGACTTGATATCTCAGATGGGAGGCTGTGGGGAATAGTGGAAAGAGAACGCCGCTGGTAATCAGAACACCCAGGACAGGCTGGAAGCTCCCTCTCTCCTAACACCCAGGGGAAACCAAGTCTCAGAGGAACTGAGTGGCTTATCCAGGTTGTCACAGCTGATCACTAACAGCTAAGTCAGCACCAAACTGAGGTCTCTGCAGAGTGTGCCTATTACCTTATGAGGTTGTTTAATCACTGGGGAACTGTGCTTTTCCAACAATGAAGAAAACGAGGCAGTTGACTTCTTGGAAGTTTCTGAAGGAAATAACCTAAAATAACAACAATGAAAACACCTACATGCACAATAGTGTTCAGTGAAGCCTTATTTGTGATTACTGAGACACTAGAAACAACATAAATGTTCCACAATAGGAGAACAGTTAGGTAAATATGATAAATATAATTGATAAAATACTAAATAGCCATTAGAATTATGTGTAGGAAGACTAGCAATATAGGAAATTTTCTTATGATAAATTTCCTATATTTTAGGTAAAGAAAAAGGACACAGAAGCATTTGTATATTATGATGATAGCCTTGTTTAAAATCACACACACACACACACACACACACACACACACCCTAGAAAATTAAAGTCTGGTAAGGAGCTCAAATCCTAATGATGTTTGTTATCAAATAATGGGATTATAAATTTTTTTCTTCTCTAAATTTCTTGTTTTAAAAAAAATCATAATGAAAAAATATATTTTTCAAAAGAAAGACAATAAGATGGGAAAAAATGGTTTGGTTGGGGTGACTCTCCAGTTCTTATATTCTGTGATCCTTTGGCTCTGGACTGGCTGTTCCCAGCTGCAGGCACTTGTTTTTCATAGGGCAAAAATGAGTTTAGCCTTGGCCAAAGGAAAAAGGCAGTCTTCTAGGAAGTGGAAGTGGTTGAATAAAGGTCTAGGGACTCTCCCGTAGTTTAGGAGAGTAACTGGGCATGACTCTGAATTTGGGGAGAAACCATAGACTCTTGGCTGCAGGGTAATTTATTTGTATTTCTAACCTTGTGTGCCCAAAACCCAAACAGGGCAGAAACAGCTGGAACAGTCCTATCATTTTTCTCTGCCTCCTGCATTTGCCCCAGGGTGAGAAGTGAAGCTCTTGTTGGCTTCATTCAGCCTTCCAAAGAAAATGTGCAATTCAGCCTTCCAAAGAAAATGTACAATTGCAACATTTCCATTTTTTATTTCCCCTTTTCTTTGCAGGCAGGTTTCTTTTCAGTCAAACCTGTGTTGGTGTAAATGGTTAGCAGTTTTAGAACCCTGGGCCTGAGAAAATTCATCACCATCTGCTTGAATCTCTTTATGGGCTGTGTGTGTGGTGGTGTGCAGCCAAAAGGGTGTTGGCCAGAGAGCCTGGACAGGCGGTTCTTGTCCTGACACCATACTAATTAGCGGTGTGACCTTGGGCAAGTGACTTCACCCTGCTAGACTTTCATTTCGTTACCTATATAACACAGGCATCAGAGTCAATTTTTAAGAGTTCCTTTTAGCTCACACCTTTTATGTTTATTCTGATAACTCACTTTAAAAGCTTGGTATTGACTTAGCCAAATTATTTAATTTGGTAAATATTTTTATGTGCTGTTTTATCATGACTGCTGTCATATGGTTGGTTCACTTGGCTTCTGCTATTGCCTCTTTTTTTTTTTTTGAAATCAGTTACACAAATATACACAGCTCTCCTTTATACCAGGAAGCATTCTTACTTTTATCTGTAAGGGAGGAGATGTATTCCAGGGCAAAGTAGCATGGCTCATTCTTGGTTAGTGGGACGGCTGCTTGCCAGTAGTGTGTGTGTATGTATACGTGTGTGTATGTGTGCATATGTGTATGTGTGTGCCCATGGGTGTGTGTGCACATCTGCCCAATGTGTCGTGCCTTATTTTTTTCCCCTCTTTAATGGCACTGCTGAGAACACATCTGCATGAAAAACTGCTAATACCAACTGTCAAGCTAGCAAAGCAGTGGGGTTGGGTATAATTTTCTAGCACAAATTTATCAGCACAGTGGGCGTTTGGGGTTAGCTCCTTCTGCAGATGCCTCGTGAAGCAGGTTATGGTCCACTGCACCAAGGAAAGATGTAGTTTTGCCAAAGAAGAAGTACTGCGCCGTCAGCAGCAGATCAAGGGGATATTATCCATCCCAAGCAACTGCAGGTCAGAAATTGTATCATGGACAGTTCACAGGAGGCCACAGGGAGGGAGGTGATTGAGAATGTCACCCTGTCACACTTGAGTCATTGGCGGGTACAGCCACTTTTTATGTGGGTGCCTGCCACTGACAGGCTCCCTCGGCATGTAGTCACCCTTCTTCAAAGGTGGAGGATGTGACATTAGTAATCTGTGTGGGTGGAAAGCCTGTTGTTACTGGTCATAACCCTGACGGAAGAATTAGTGGACCTCACCAGGCCAGTATAAATGTAAAACCCAGAGAGGGTCTTGAAAGGAAAAGAAATCTGATTACTTTACTTCTCTCATCTTTTCTGTCTATTATCTTCTAACTCAGATCAAAATTCCATGCCATATGGCAATAAAGAGAAGGCACTATACCATCATCTTGTACCTTCCAAAGAAGTGACATAACCAAAGCATCCCAGGATCAGCAGAGAATGAAGGAGCCAGTGGAGACTTGCTTGTATCCACATGGGACATTTTTGGGTCCTCCGAGATCAGAGGTGGCACCCACCTGCCCTAGCAGTAACTTTACTCTTGGTGTAAATTTGTCAAATTTGGTGTTTGACAGTCATTTTAAATGAGAAGTGTTCCTAAGATCCAACCTAGGCTGAGTCATTTCTTTTATTTCTAGAGAATCCTGCTGGTTCCTCCCTACAGAGGAGATATTTGGTATGATGACAGTTTCCTGTGTCAGCTGGGTGTTGGATGACCCAGGTTTCATTATAAATGTGCTGATAGTGCACATGGATCTTTTTCCTCTTTCCTTAAAACATTTTTAGGGAGACAGGAAACCTTGGTAGGATTCTCATTCCTGATACTAACTCACTTTATGACCTTAACAGGGGTCCCTCAGCTTCACTGGGCTCAATTCTCCTTCTAAGACAAGGGGTTTGTTATGGTGGTTCTCAGGCTTGGCTGTGAGTTAGGAACACCTGGGAAGGTGTCAAACATCCTGAAGCCCAGGCCGCACCCCAGACCGGTTACATCAGCGTCTCTGAGGGTAGGAACTAGGTATACATATTTTTTAAAGCTCCTCAATGTTAAGAAGCACTTGTTTACAGCAGTGCTGCTTAAATTTTAATGTGCGTGTGAATCACCTAGGCATCTGTTAAAATGCAGATTCTGATTCTGTAGGTCTGGGGTGGAGCCTGAGATTCTGCATGTCTAGCAAGCTTCCAGGGCATGCTGATGCTGCTGGTTCACGGACCAAGCTTTGAGCAACAAGATTTAGAATCTAAGCTTTAGATCAAGCTTGTCCAACCCCTGCCCGTGGGATGCATGTGGCCCAGGATAGCTCTGAATGCAGCCCAACACACATTCATAAACTTTCTTAAAACATTATGAAAATTTTTTGCATTTTTTTAGCTCATCAGCTATTGTTGTATTTTATATGTGGCCCAAGACAATTCTTCCAATGTGGCCCAGGGAAGCCAAAAGATTGGACACCCCTGCTTTAGATGATCAATTAATGATAGTACAAAGCTTAGTAATTGTTTGCAAAAATGTGGCACAAGAAATATGCTATGAGAATGAGCACAGAAGAAGAAGCAATTATATCTGGCAGAGGAAATCAGGTGTGGCTGCACAGAGGAGGTAGCATTTGAGAGAGCCTTGGAATGACGAGGAAGGTAGTAGTCAAGGAAACTTCTGTTTCTTCAGAGAAACAGAACCAAAAGGATACACACACACACACACACACACACACACACACACACACACACACACACACACACACACACACACGGAAAGAGGAAGAGAGAGTGCAGGGAAGCCCTGCAGGGTAGACCTGGCCAGTGGGCTAGAGACCTAAAGAAGAGTTAATGTTGCAGTTCAAGTCCAAAGCAATCTGCTGGTGGAATTCCTCCTCTTCAGAAGAAATCGGTTTGTTTCTTGTAAAGCCTGCAACTGATTGGATGAGGCCCAGCACATTATACAGGGTGTCTGCTTTACTTAGTATCTACTGATATAAATGTTAATCTCATTTAAAAAATACTTTCACAGGAGCATCCGGAAAAGTGTGTCACCCAATATCTGGCTGTTATGGCTTAGCCAAGCTGATATATTGAAATTAACCATCACAATGAGGGAAAGAGTATTTCAGTTTCTTCTGACCTCTAAGAACTATAGAACTATAGCTGGACAGGGAGGAGCTTGTGGTCCTAGGGATCAAGAATGATTTCTGGACACTGTTGACATTCTAACAAGTCTTTGTTCTGTGGTAAGGATAGAAGGCCAGGACTTCACAAGCCATAGCATGGATGCTGGCTCAGCTGTGGTCTCCCTGCCCACTGCCTTCTGCCCTTACTTGTGCTGGGGGCACTGGAACCCAGATGAGCATCTGGAGCCTTCCACTTGCCTGGCTGTGTGTCCAGAGGAAATGGGTTTACAGGGAAGAGTGCATGGAAAATCAGGTCTGCAGGAAAACCCATGTGTGGCACTGTGCAGCAGACACTTTGCCTCACTCTCTCGTGATCTGAGTCATTTGGGAAAGGGGAAAATGAGTGGGGGTAAATCACCCAAACATCTGCAGGCCAGCAGAGTAACTTTTTCTGACCCTGACTTACAGGGAGAACAAATTTTATATTATGATCCGGTATATACGTATATATGGTTTGTTTTTTGTTGTATGTTGTTTGTAAAGCCAGTGATTTAAGTTTGAGGTTTGGCGGATAGGATTTGTTTAAATTCCAGCAGATGGAACTAGAAAAGACCCATGATTTCACTGACCTCAAGACCCTGCTGGATAGATATATGTTTATCTTTGTATTTATGTACTGGATCATAATTAATGTATATAGTATACATATATAGCATATATATACTGTATCAGTGTTAAAAAATTTACAGATAACCTACATATGTATGTATGAATATAAATAAAAATAAACATAAGGTTTATGACATGATACTTACCCTTGTTTCATTGGCACGTGAAATGCTATCGTATTTTCTTTCTTTCATTTCATTAACAAGAAGAGGAAAAGCTGGCTGTGACCCACTGAACTTATTTCACCATGCTTAATGGACGGATAACTGTGGGTTAAAAAAAAGACCCACACCCTGGTGACGTGGAAAGAGCTTGTGATCTGGAGCAGTCCTGTCCATAGACGTTTCCAAGACAATGAAAATATTCTGTTTTGTGCTGTCCAACATGGTAGCCACTGGCCCCGTATGGCTACTGAGCATATGAACTGAGGCCAGTGTGAATGAGGAGCTGGATTTTAAATTGTCTTTCATTTTAATTAATTTGTGGCTCCTGTGATGGACAGCACAGATCTGGGTTGCTGCCCTGTGCCTGCCCCTAACTCGCTAATTGGCAGTGAGACCCCTTTTTCCAAGTGCAGCATCTGTAAACTGGGAGGCCAGACTCAGTCATCTCCCCAGGGGCTGCCAGCCCCACTCTTCTGCATTCGGTGGTCTGGAAAGCCAGGCTTTGGGCTTTCAGCTGGGCATGGAGTTAATTAAGTACCCTGGGCGGTGTCACAGATAATGTGCTTTGCATTTTTAAATGCTCTTTAAGAAGCTGGGTCCTTCTTCCCTTTCAGTTGCTTAATTGCTCACCTGTATTTCTTGACAGTTTGAAAAGAGAGCTGCTCTCTGCCTCGTGAAATCTTAGCAGCCCGTCTTCGCTGACTTGCTGAGCTCTGGGATGGCATTTGCAACCTGAACAGGAGATGCTTCACTTTTATCTCTCTGTTGCTTTCTTCTCAAGGATAAGAACTCTCTCAGCCGAGAGGCGGAATGTTCCAAACGGAGATGACAGTGGCAGTTTGGTGCATAGGTTAACCATCGGGTTGGGTTTAGTTTGTTTTTGTTGTATGTTGTTTGTAAAGCCAGTAATTCTGTTGGAGGTTTGGCGGATAGGATTTGTTTAAATTCCAGCAGCTGGAACTAGAAAGGACCTATGATTTCACTGACCTCAGGACCCTGCTGGGAACATTAAGGGGCCCAGGAAATGATGGGGGAGGGGTGATTTCTTCCTCACTGTCAGCAAGAAGAAAAGTAATGATAGTCAACCTTGACAGAGGAGGTGGGTTTGGCAGACTGTATCACTTGGCTTATTTGACTTCTCAGAAAGCACTTCCTTCTCCCAGGTGCTCACAGTTGACCGGACTGAAGATGAATTGGGTGTGAGGCTCACAGCCCATTGATTTGTGCTGAGCCCAGAAGTGATCTGAGACGTTCTGACAATTCCTTGTGGCTCTGATGGGTGGGGTACAAATAGGGGCAGAAATCCTAGGAAGAACCCTAATTTATGACATTCACAAATTGGGAACAAAAATATCCATTCCCTGATTAGAATGAAGCGGTCCAAGGTTGCGAGGGTCTTGTTTGCTTCTTATTCTCTCTGTGTAGAGATAATGAGGGGCATTTTAAAAAATAGTGCAATAGTATTGAAGACACACTATATCAGATCCTTCCTCACCCGCGACATAAATGCAAACCCCATGGTATTTGCCATGTGCCAAGCATCTCACTTAATTCTTACCACTACAGTCTGAGGAAGTGACTCTTCACTTGCACATGGAGAAACCGAGAGGTTAAGGACCTTGCCCAGCGTTACACAACTAGGAGCTGGTGGTGTCAGAGCTTGACTCCCAGCATTTGTGCTGTTGCGCTGCTCTGCCTCTCAACTTGAGGCCTGACCAGCTGGAGGTGGCCTGCTCTGCCCCAGGGCATTGGTGACTCATTGCGCCATGCTTGGTACACAGGGTGCAAGTGGCGTTCTTGGTGCCCATCACTCTGAGAGGTGGGAACCCTGGTCCTCCACAATCCAGCTGTCTTGGTAGAGGCTGAGCCTGGCTCGTGTGTTTTCTGGAAAGAGCTGAGCCTGGGGTGAGGTGGGATGATGGAGAAAGAGCCTCCTTTCTCTCTGAAGTCAGAGGCAAGGTGTTCGTGTGAGGGAGAGAGTGAACCCTGGTACACACCAGCTTAAGGGAAAAACACCAGCACACCACTCACAGATGCAGCTGACAGCAGACAGCCACAGAGGTGACCGGGCAATGTGGGGGCAGAGTGGTGCCGCCCTGCTGCGGAGGGTGGAAGGTATGAGCTGACAGTGGATGTAAAAACAAGCGGGGGCCGGCGGCTTGGGCTCAGCCAACTGAGGCCATGGTGATGGTGACAAGTCTGCACTGGAGGAATCCCAGCTGTGGTAGTTGACTTGGGAGCCCCAGCATGTTTCCGATGGCATTGGAGCAAGGGTCTGTGTGGGGCTGGGCCTGTAAAGGCTGGATGCTTCCCTTCCCCTTCAAACTCAGTGTCCCTCCTTCTCCCTAGCAGCTCTGGCTCAATGACACTACAAAGAGGGCCGAGGGCTGCTCCTGATCAAGAGAGCAGCACACTGACTGAGGACCCACCATGTACAAGATACCCCACCAAGGGCTGTGAGGGAGACTGCAAACATGGTGAGGTGGACTCTGGGCTTCTAGGGAGTCAGTGTGGAAGGTTAAAAGTAGACAGTACACACACTTATAACCCATGCCAATGGACAAAGATACGTCTTAGACAGTCTTGTGCTGCTGTAACAGAAGAGCACAGGCCAGATAATTGATAGCAAGCAAAAATGTATTTTTCACAGTTCTGGAAGACTGGAGTCCAGGACCAAGGTGCCAGCATCTGGTGTCTGCTGAGGGCCTTCTTGAGGTGTCCTCACGTGGCAGAATAGGGCAAAAATTGGCAAACTCTGTGTCCTCACATGGTGGAAGGGCAGAAGAGAGTAGACTTACTCCTGCAAACCCTTCTTAAAAAAATGTTGTTTTATTTTAAGTTCTGGAATACGTATGCAGGACTTGCAGATTTGTTACATAGGTGAATGTGTGCCATGGTGGTTTGCTGTACCTATCAACCCGTCACCTAGGTATTAATATGCATTAGATATTTATCTTGCATGCATTAGATATTTATCTTGCATGCATTAGATATTTATCCTGATACACTCCCTCTCCCCACACCCCCAACAGGCCCCAGTGTGTGTTGTTCCCCTCCCTGTGTCCATGTGTTCTCATTATTCAGCTCCCACTTATAAGTTAGAACATGTAGTGTTTGGTTTTCTGTTCACAGGAACAGAAGTTTGCTGAGAATGATGGCTTCCAGCTCCATCCATGTTTCTGCAAAGGACATGATCTTGATCCTTTTTATGGCTGCATAGTATTCCATGGTGTATATGTACCACATTTTCTTTATCCAGTCTATCATTGATGGGGATTTGGGTTGATTCCATGTCTTTGCTATTGTGAATAGTGTTGCAGTAAACATATGCATGCATGTATCTTTATAACAATGATTTATATTCCTTTGGGTATATACCTAGTAATGGGATTGCTGGGACAAATGGTATTTCTGGCTCTAAATTCTTGAGGAATCACCACAGTGTCTTCCACAATGGTTGAGCTAATTTACATTCCCATCAACAGTGTAAAAGTGTTCCTATTTCTCCACAGCCTTGCCGGCATCTGTTGTTTCTTGACTTTTTATTTTTATTTTTTGAGATGAAGTCTCACATTGTCTCCCAAGCTGTAGTGCAGTGGCGCGATCTTGGCTCACTGTAACCTCCGCCTCCTGAGTTCAAGTGATTCTCCTGCCTCAGCCTCCCCAGTAGCTGGGATTACAGGCACACAACACCATGCCCAGTTAATTTTTATATTTTTAGTAGAGATGGGGTTTCACCATGTTGGCCAGGCTGATCTTGAACTCCTGACTTCAGGTGATCTGCCCACCTCAGCCTCCCAAAGTGCTGGGATTACAGGCATGAGCCACCATGCCTGTAATGAGCCTCTTGACTTTTTAATAATCACCATTCTGACTGGCATGAGATGGTATGTCACTGTGGTTTTGATTTGCATTTCTCTAACGATCAGTGATGTTGAGCTTTTTTTCATATGTTTATTGGCTGCATAAATGTCCTCTTTTGAGAAGTGTCTGTTTATGTCCTTTGCCTACTTTTTGATGGGGTTGTTTTTTTCTTATAAATTTAAGTTCCTTGTAGGTTCTGGATATTAAACCTTTGTCAGATGGGTAGATTGCAAAAATTTTTTCCCATTCTGTAGGTTGTCTGTTTGCTGTGATGATAGTTTCTTTTGCTGTGTAGAAGCTCTTTAGTTTAATTAGATCCCATTAGTCAATTTTTGCTTTTGTTGCAATTGCTTTTGGCAGTTTCATCATAAAATCTTTGCCCATGCCTATGTCCTGAATGGTATTGCTTAGATTTTCTTCTAGGGTTTTTATGGTTTTGGATTTTATATTTAAGTCTTTAATCCATCTTGAGTTAATTTTTGTATAAGGTGTAAGGAAGGGGTCCAGTTTCAGTTTTCTGCATATGGCTAGCCAGTTTTCCCAGCACCATTTATAAAATAGGGAATCCTTTCCCCATTGCTTGTTTTTGTCAGGTCTGTCGAAGATTAGATGGTTGGAAATGTGTGGTCTCATTTCTGAGATCTCTATTCTGTTCCATTGGTCTATGTGTCTATTTTGGTGCCAGTACCACTGCAAGCTCTTTTGATAGCGGCATTAACCCATTCACCAGAGCAGAGCCCTTGTGGCCCTGGCACCTACCATTAGACCTCACCTCCCAACACTTTTGCATTGGGGATTAAGTTTCCAATTCATATATTTTGGAGGGCACACAAACATTCAAACCACAGCAAGATAGGACAAAATCTCTGGATCCTTTCTGCATGTGCCTTTCTTCTTGCTGTCCACCTGCCTTTGATAAACAAACACAGGCATTATCTATCAGTTACAATTCTGGCTGTTCTTTAGGCTTCTCTTCTCACTATTCCATCATCACTTCTTACAAGAAATCATGCCCCAAATGCTCTTCAGCCCCCTCTCACTTTTTTTTTTTTTTTTTTTTTTTGCTCAAGGGGAAATGGAGTCTTTTTGCTGGCTGCCCTAGTGACAATACTACCCACACAAAGCACTTTCATATCAGCATATTTTTGTCCCTCTAAGGTCCCAACAACCCTATAATGCAGGTATTAGTACCATTTTGTAGAAGAGGAAAATGGGGCTTAGAGAGTTTAGGTCACTTGTTGAAGGTCACACAGATAGTACAGGAAGGGCTCTGGGACTGAAATCAAGGTCAGTGTGCCTCCTCCACCATGCGAGATCACCTGATGAGTTCAGTGGAGAGCATTATTGATTACATCTTCATTTCAAAGGGGTTTGGAAATAGTATATAAAACATTGTATAATACAGGCTGGATGTGGGGGCTTATGCTTGTAATCCCAGCACTTTGGGAGGCCAAGGGGGTGCGGATCACAAGGTCAGGAGTTCAAGACAAGCCTGACCAACATGGTGAAACCGTGTCTCTACTAAAAATACAAAAATTAGCTGGGCATGGTGGCAGGCGCCTAGTAATCCCAGCTACTCGGGAGGCTGGGGCAGGAGAATCACTTGAACCCAGGAGGCAGAGGTTGCAGTTAGCTGAGATTGCACCACTGCACTCCAGCCTGGGCAACAGAGCTAGACTCCATCTCAAACAACAACAACAACAACAACAACAAAAATTGTATAATTCAAAGAGGGTTTAAAATTATGGATGAGGAAAACAGGGCGAAGGGACTAGGAAACAGTACTTTTGCATTTTAATTGTCATTAGTTCAAACATGAGCTTTTGGATGAGGTGAGACTTCTGGGTTGATGAGAAGGAATGAAATAATCCTTTTGAGCCACTGCCTCCAGGCAGAGGTCCAGGCATCGCACTGGGACCTGTGCTGTTGGCTGGATAGAAAATGCTTCTTGATTTCAGCTGCAGGCTGCCGCTGGAACGGGTCAAGCGAATGATGAAGAGCACACTGAGCCAAGCCAGTGGAAGCCCCCAAGTTCATTTTTCTTGCAAGAACAGGCCGGCAGCCACTTTCAAAGAACATTTGTCATAGAGTCTAGTTTAGAACTGCGTTAAGGATGACTTGCTTACTCTGAATCACATCCAACTGCAGAGCTTTGTTATAGATGGTTGTTGGCACTTAGAGGGAGATACCCGGTCTCTATCAATAATCAGTCATGTTCTGGCACAAGAGAAGCAGCACTGAGTGGGGCATTATCCGACCACGTTCTAGTCCCAGCTCCATCATCCCTGGGTGTGTGACATGTCGGGATCAGTGTCTTTCAAAGTGTATCTGAGGACCACTTCAGGAGGACCCTGGGTTGGGGGTAAGAGGGAGACTCTGGGTCCTGCCCCGGAATATTGGGTGCTCCTGGTGCTGTGTGAGCCAAGTTTCTTGGTTGGCTCTCTGCTTATGGCAGGCTGATTTCTCATCATCCCCAAATGTTTATTGAGTGCCTGTTATCTACAGGGCACAGTTTGGGATATTGTAGAACTTTCTAGACACCATCCCTCCATTTTAGACTCTGGAAAATTTCAGAAAGTCCAGGTCACCTCTCAAATTCCTGGCAGGTGCCCATTTGCTTCTGGCAAGGTCTGACTCAGGATCCACAGGAGGGATTGTTTTCTGGGAAAGTTAAGCTCCTTTTGCAGTCTGTTTTCACTTTCCGTGTTGGGCAGATGTGGACCTGCTCTGCTAGCTGTGGGCTGTGGGCATCATTGCCCATTTGCTTCCTGTTTATGAGAGAAAAGCCCCATCTTTGATTTTCCCAGGTGGGCCACTGAAATCACCTGAATGCTCTGAAACTGTCCCTGACTTCTTTGCTCAGGTGCCCCCGAGTTGTGAAGTGGCTTAGCTCAAAGCCTCCTGCAGGGCACCACAGTCTGTAGGAGGTCTCTTGTTCTTATTTGAAAAGTTCACGTGAACTTTCTATTCTACTCAATAATGTCCCTGTGATTGTCTGAATAGGAAGGTTTTCATTCCCAGGAGGCTCAGACCTCCTGGCTCCCAAGACAGATCTGTGCGGGGCCAAGACGAGCAGCGTGCAGGCCGCCCACTCTATATGGTGCAGCTCTAGGAGGCTGTATGTCAGGACCTATCATCTGTTCAGGTTTAATCACCTGCAGTAAGAGAGCAGTCTAATCTGTCTATATATTTATTTAGATTCTTGCTTTAGTCTAGAAAGGATTAGAGGTGACCGTGATGGGTAGTTCAAAAATTAACCTGAATTTAATGGGCAAAAGAAAGTGGAATAAGCTTGCACCTGTAGTCATGACAATATTCATGAGAAATTTTTAAAAGCTAAAGGAGGCCAAGTGTGGTGGCTCACACCTGTAATCCCAGCACTTTGGGAGGTCGAGGCGGGTGGATCACTTGAGCTCAGGAGTTTGAGACCAACCCGGGCAACATGGCAAAACCCCGTCTCTGCAAAAAATACAAAAGTCAGCCGGGCATGGTGGTGGATGCCTGTAGTCCCAGCTACTCGGGAGGCTGAGATGGGAAGATCGCTTGAGCCCGGGAGGTGGACACTGCAGTAAGCCAAGATCATGCCATTGCACTCCAGCCTGGCATGAGAGAGGGTGACAGAGCCAGACCCTGTCTCAAAAAATAAAAGATAAAAACTTTAAAAAGCTAAAGGAGTCTCTTAGAAGCCTCATTTCCTTTCAACCCTCTGAGATCTTGCTTCAAGGTAGGGCTGTTGCACTTTAAAACCCACCTCTGAGATCCATGTCCTTCCTGGGATGATGGAACTTAGCCAGATGAGGAGAGAGCCCCCAGCCTGTCAGGCCTGCTATAGCAAAATCATGCCCCGCAATCTTGTCTGAATAAACAGCAGTCAAGATAGAAGTGTGCCTCTAGTAAACTCCCATCCTGTCTATTGGACAATGCTGTCCCAAGAGGGCTGACGAGGCCAGTGTTAAACTGTGACCGACTGGGAGTTGAGGATGCTCCGGGTAATGAGTCCTCCTCCCTGTTAGCAGAGTTCCAGTAGGTGGGTGTTCCAGTGCCTAAGTGCAGGCAAGTCACGGGGCAAGGTGACCTTCTGTGCCTGTCATGATCTAATAGAGCTCTTTGTGTGGGTGTCTGTGCTTAATTTGGCTGAAACATTTATTTCTCTTCTGAATGGGCTTCCTTGTTTCACACAGAAAGTTGGCCCATGTGGGGTGCTGCTGACAGGCAGTAGCAGGGCGTCTGGTGGGCTACCGTTTTGGCTTAATGTTACGCCTTTGCCTGCAGTTTTAGGCATCCCTCTGTCAAACTGTCAACCCTTGGTGAATATCATAGGATTTTCTCTTTAGAATAACCTGTGTTTGCATCCCAGGTGCTTTTATAATTCAATTCAAACCAATGACAGGGTGGCTTTCCCATTAGTGGTAGCCACCCGGCTGGGGACCATTCCCCACGGTTTCTGTGAGTCCAGAGTTGGCTTCACTCTCAGGAAACAAAATCCCTGATGGGCATCTGGAATTACCAAGGTGATTTAGTGATAGGGACTTCTAAAAGAACTAACCCCAAGCATAAAACTCAGTTCGGGTTGGGTCAGAAACCTGACCCACCCCGCACCTCTCTGGGTGTATTGCTCACTGCCAGGCTTTGGGGCTGTTTCAGGAGGCTATGTTCTTGCAGGGACAAGAACCAGTGTGTGTACGTGTGTGGGTGTGTGTGTTTGTGTGTAGAGCCCTGGTGTGTCAGGCACACGTGCAGAGAGATTTAGATCAGCAGACCTCAGATGACGAAACCCTAAACTCTAGCGGAAGCAACTGCATCAGATGGTGGAAAATCTCATCCAAATGCCTTTACAGTGTCTTTCGGGTTTTTGATATCAAGGCAAGCAGAAATTTGCTGTGAGTGACAGCCAGGGGGTGACGCTAATATCCTGGGGTCTGAAGATTCCTCCCCTCCCTCTACAAAACTCTTGCTCTGGTGTCCATTTGTGGGGCCACCTCTCTCTCCCTCTTGCAGCCCACAGAAGGACTGGGAAGCATTGACAGTGGTCCCCAGCTGCCACCTGCTGTCTGTGACTCATGCACTGTCTGTGGGAGGGTGGAGGATATCATCAGTGGGTTGCAGGGCAGAGAGTGGGAAGTGTCTGCTTTGTGACTGATGTGTGACTGTGGGAACGTGTGTGCTCCTGGACGGGAGTGGTGGCATTGCTCATTCTGAGGAGCTGGTGGGTAGCATGGAAATGTGTCTTCACTTGGTTTTTTGGGTTTCTAGTTTCCTTTTTTCTTTTTTTAAGACATAGCTACTGAAAGGCCAGGAAGTAGGACTTGGGGGCATGCCAGTGAGTTAGAAGCCCCATTAATGTCCTGTATCTTTAGCTCTTCAGTCCAACAAAGGTGCGATTATTATGTTATGCACATGCCTTCTGCAGGATTATGTATTGGCATTGCTGATTCTAGCTAATGTCTTTTAGCAGTTTGATGGGCTCATATTAGTTTCCAGGAGTTGCCGTAACAAAGTACCATCAGCTGGGTGGCTTAAACAACAGAAATTAATTTTTTTTAGTTCTGGAGGCTGGAAGCTGGAGGTATCAAGGTGTGGGCAGGGCTGGTTCCTTCTGAGGGCTGTGAGGGAGTCTGTTCCAGCCCTGTCCTGGCTTCTGCTGGCCTGCCGGCAGTCTTTGATGCTCCTTGGCCTGAGGATGCATCACCTCATCTCTGCTTTCATGTTCAGTGGGGTTCTGCCTGTGTGCGTGCCTGTGTCTGAATTTTTCCTTTATATAGGTGGCACCAGTCATATTGGATTAGGGCCAACCCTCATGACTTCATCCTGACTAATTACATCTGCCACAGCTCTGTTTCCAAATAAGGTCACATTCACAGGTACTGGAAGTGAGGACTGTGACATCTTTTGGGGAGACACAATTCAACCCATAATGAAAGCAAAAGGGGGTTTTGTGTTCCCCTTATGTGAGAGGTCATGTGATCATAGGTTATGGAGGCTGATGGCCTGGGATTGACAGCTGCCACTTACTAGCTGTGTGTCTTTAGGCAACTTGCCTGTCTTGTTTCCATATCAGTAAAATGAACAAATTTTAAAATATGGTTGACAGGTTATAATTTAATACACATAAAGTTCTTTAAAGAATACTTGGCATATTGTAGCTTTCACTAAATCTAAGTTGCTTCTGTCACTTCTGCTACTACCTCTATTTCACTTGCTTGTTTAAAGTTATGGGAATATAGTTTTATTGAGGATGCTTTAAAAAGGGTGAATTGAAAGGAATAAGGACATTGCCACCTGAATTTTTAGATTTATGTATCTTCAAATGACTCAATAATTGCTCACTCTAGGAAATCTGCAACTATGCATTGTGTTTTGAATACTGAAATTATCTTTGAAACTGCATTTATTCATTTGATAAACATTTATTCAAGCCTCGCTGCACATGAAACACTTTGCTAGGTAGTGAGGTGCATACAAAAATGACTGTGATAATAGCTCTGGGTTTTAAAGAGCTTGCAGCCCAGTGAGAGACAGAGACATAAAATGATGCAATAATAGAAGGTAACAGGCGTTCTTCAAAATGCTGCACCTGGATCGACCTGGAATCAGGATGGAAATTTCAAAAGAACCCAAGGAGATAAACACAGTTCCTTATCTTCAATTCTGAATTTGAAAAACAAAACGAAATGAACCTTTGAAAATTGAATTCTTTCTTTGATAGGTTTGGTGCAAACTCAATTGCTTACAAAACCTGAGCTGAACTGATGTGAGGCAATAGTTTTATCTTCTTTCCCAGCATGTGAATGTTCACAAAGTTTGCTGAAAAACACCAGGGATGATACGTAACATCCAGTAAATGCGTCACCAGATTCCCTTTCACATCTGGCCCAGAATCCCTGGAAAAATGATGGTGGGACTGTCTAACTAGATATTTTACAGCCAAGGAACACTGAGCTTCAGAGGAGTCAGACGCTGTGCTCCAGTCCCAAAGCTTGGGAGCAGTGCGATCGTGTCTTTAGTCTCCTTTCATCTGGAACACTTCCACAAGCTTTATTTGTCATAAAGAGTGAAGAAGCTAAGTCTACCTGCTTGGCTCAGCCGATCGTAATGGTAAATGTTAGGCCTGCTTTGTTTACAAGTCACAGAAGCCTGCTTGAGGAGTAGACAAAAAGGGGACAAGGTGGGCAAGGTATGATTAAGATATGGGGTGCTCTGGTTGGAAAGTTTGTATCCTTGCAAAATTTATATGTTGCTGTGAGGACACAGCGAGAAGGCGCCCCCTGTAAACAGGAAGGGAGCGAGCCCTCACCAGATGCCGAATCTGCAGGCGCCTTGATCTCAGACTTCCCAACTCCAGAACTGTGAGCTACAACTGCCTGTTGTTCATAAACCACCCAGTTTATGGCGTTTTGTTATAACAGCCAGGATGGATGCCATTAGTCCATCCATTAGTCTGAAATACTTCAAGTGTGTGGTTCCTAAGAATTGGGATGTTTTCTTACATAACCACAGGAGAATGATCAACTTTAGTGATTTTTAATATCGATGCAATGCTTTTATCCAATTCACCGTCCATAGGCCAGTGTCTCCAGTTGACCCACTACAGCATCCTCCCCCTCTCAATATGATCCAGTCTCGGGTCAGGCATTGCATTTGGTTGGATCTCATGGAGCCCCAGACAGAGCCATGGCTTAGCCTCAGGAAGAATCAGAATCAGGGACACAGGGAACCCGGGAGTTTTCTTCCTTTGCCTCCCACCTGAGCATCTCTCTTTGACCATTCACTTTTTCTGCTTCCCAGTCCACGTGATAGAAAACAGCTGCTACCTGCCAAACCTGACTTTTTATCTCCTGAATTTAAGACAGTGCTGAGCTGAACTGGAGTCTTTTAAATCCAATCCAAATCCCCATGTGTCTGCATGAGGATGGAAAATTGTGGTGGTGAGTGGGGCCCTAGTCAAAGAAAACATGACATGGAACACACACATGAATGCAGTGGAAACCCTCACTCCCGTGGTGCATTTGACACAGGATCATTCGTTTGCCGACCTTAACCTGGTGTCCAGCGTGTCTTTGGGGTGAGCATTCCCAACCCTGGTCCTTACCATTTAGGCTGCCACCTTCTGCAATTGCTGACTTGCCCGCCTGCTCCCCTGAGATGATGGTGCATCCTGTTTGCCTGGGGCCAAGGCAAGCTGCTTGGCCTTTGGCCACCCCTCTCCCCCAAGCTACTGGTTTCAAATTGATGGACCCCTAGAGCACCCATGCCACCACCTGCTTGACAGCTACTCAGAGGGCTTTGCTGATGAAGTCTCGACACCTCAAGGTGACCCTGTGTTGATCAGAGTGGACTGGCCCTGAGCCTGTGTTCTCTACAAGCTCTCGTGCATCATGACTGAACTGCTGGCGATGGCTCCCTGACCTCACCAGGCCTGGTTGCACAGCCAGGCCACTCCCTAGGCTCGGGCCTCCGTGTTGCTGGTCTGTTTCCCTCCTCTCAGGCCTGTGGGTCATGGATGAGGGCCGTGGATGAAGGCCTCGTCAATGTCAAAGCCCTTCCCATGTTTGGGGCCAGTAGAGTCTGGTGGAAGAGGAAGGTTTTCAAGGCCAGACCTAGTCTGGGCAAGTCACTAAACCTCGCCACATCTGTATTCCAAGGGGAATGAACCAGATATTCTTTCAGGGCCCTGTGGCTCTAAGAAATTCTGTGATGTCACTAAAAACTCCGGCAGGAGTTGCCCGAAGTGTACAAAGAATGAGCACCATTGCATCACATGGGGCCAGCCCAGAGGTGAGGGCTACTCTAAGGTCAAGGTGTGGTAGGAAACCTTAACAAGGACAACCAAATCACAAAGCAGCTGAGGCCTGGGATTTACATACCTCACCGGAGTCTTGGTTTATTCATCGTGCAGGCCCTAGGCTGCTGTCCTTATAAGGGCCTGCCTGCAAAGTTGACCCTTGGCTGGTATCTGGCAACTTAACTGATAAACAGTTTCCTTCGCCAATATACAATTTTTCCTAAATCATAAGATGGGCTTGCTGTGCCGAAGCTGTTTGTGCAAACAGTATGATTTATACTGAACACTGCTTTCCATTTGGGAGTCTGGAATTTTGGGACATGGTAGGCAGAGGCTGCCTACATCAGCAGCCCCACGATAAGGTCCCTGGGTGATGAGTTTCTACTGAACTTCCCTGGTTGACAACACTTCACATCTGTAGCCACTGCTATTTGCTGGGGGAGTTAAGCACGTCCAATGTGATCCACTGGAAGAGGACTCTTGGGAGCTTGGGCCTGGTGTGCGCTGGTCTTCATCCCATGCACCTTCTCTTTGCTGGTTGTGCTTCATCCTCTTTCACTGTCATAACTCTTAGCCATAGGAACAGCTGTATGCTGAGTCCTGCTACTAGATCACCTCTTACCAAACCTGGGGGTGATCTTGGAGTGTGTTTGGGGAAACACACTCATGGATTTTCAAAGTGACTAAGTGCAAGTGAAGATAAGCCCAGTGTAATTCCCTGGTGCTAATTCATGCTACAGAGGATTGGGCCCCTCTGCCTGTGCTAAAAGGAGCTTTAGCTTAGTTAACATCTGCAACTGCAGCGTCATGATTACTTATGTCCCCCTTAGCCCCACCTAGAATCCAAATGCTGTGCTGTCCATTGAGAGGCCAGATCATTTGTGGTCTAGGAGTAAAAAATCAGAGAAATCTTGGCCTGGTTTGACATTCTGGAATATGGAGGAAATTCTCAGGAACAGAATTTGGCTGGTGTGCCTTCTCACCTGGGCAGCTCTGGCAGCGTTCTTCGGAAAGAGCAGCAGCAGCATTCCTTAATTGAATGGTGGTGACAGTTCTCCAGAACCAAGTCAGGAAAGCCAGTTAGTCTTACAGAAGTTGGGAAAATTTACTGCTGGAGGAAATATTAGAGAGGAAGTACAAAGTCTTAACCTTAGTGTATTAGTCTGTTTTCATGCTGTTGATAAAGACATATCCGAGACTAGGTAATTTATAAAGAAAAAGAGGTTTAATGGACTCACAGTTCCATGTGGCTGGGGAGGCCTCACGGTCATGGTAGAAGGCAAAAGGCACATCTTACATGGTGGCAGGCAAAAGAGAATAAGAGCCAAGCAAAAGGAGAAACCTCTTATAAAACTGTCAGATCTCATGAGGCTTATTCACTACCATGAGAACAATATGGGGGAAACCGCCCCGATGATTCAGTTATCTCCCACTGGGTCCCTCCCACAACACATGGGAATTATGGGAACTGCAATTCAAGATGAGATTTGGGTGAGGACTCAGCCAAACCATATCACTTAGGATACTTAGAGTTTCTATGAGCTTTGAATAGAAACCACATAACTTTTTCTGAATGCTTTAGGTACCCATAGAGTTCTATTCTGTGAAGGCAGAGTTTTTGCACCCTTCATGGCAAGAACTGAGGGTCTGTAACTAAGGAGAGGAGAGTATGCACTGTCATGCTTGGCTGTCGCATCATTTACGGACCATGAGAATGCAACAAAGGCTGTTGTTTGTTTTTCTTTGAGATAGGGTCTCCGTCTGTCACCTAGGCTGGACTACACTGGCACAGTCATAGCTCACTGCAGCCCCAACCTCCTGGGCTCAAGCAATCCTCCTACCTCAGCCTCCCAAGTAGCTGGGACTGTAGGCATGTGCCACCATGCCTGGCTAATTTAAAAATTTTTTTTTGTAGAGATGGTGTCTCACTAGGTTGCCCAGGCTGGTCTCAAACCCCTCGTTTCAAGCGATCCTCCCAACTCAGCCTCCCAAAGTGCTGGGATTACAGGCACCAAATCAGTTTTTGTTTTTTTGAGTAGCCCTTTCTTCTTGCAGTTGCCCTGGGTTGCCCAGGTGGCTCTCCAAGGGCAGAAGGAGTCAGTCCACCTCTGTGTATTCCAGCGTTAAAATTAGCCCCTGTTTTAGAGACTTTTGGTTCTGTCTCCAGAGCTAGGGCTAGAAGTCAGCAGCTTTAAGAACAGAGCATCTCAGGAGGTACAGCCAGATCTCTGTCCACCAGGTTTCTAGAAGCATGACCCTCAGAGGCTGTTTTGGAAAAGTTTATAAATTCCTTGGTGGTTTAATGGTGCGAGACACTGACTTTAGCTGTATGCCCAGGAGCTGCTGCAAACAACATGCAGGCAGTAGGCAGATATTGTGCCTCCCTTGACACTTATGAGGAAGACTGAGTGTTGCAATGGCATTTGGAAACTTCCATTTTCTATTCAAATTTGTTCACCAGATCCTTATCAGGTGGAAGACTAATAAGAGCACAAATAGTGAAGGGGACCTGAGGCTTACCCTTTCCTTGAGGCTAAAGCAAGAAAAGGAAACCATTGGCCAGCCACTTTTGTCAAGCACTTCCTTTGTGCAGAGAACATGCTGTGCTCTGTGCCTTATAGGGGTGGAGGATAAACAATTGGGAGGAGGGGCTCCCTTCCAGAACATCCCACGGGCTGCATGAGAGGGCAACACTGAAGCCCTCACCATCACTTGCAAGAAATGACTGATGGTCACTTACAAAACAACAGGTAAATGAACGAGTACATTAGCGTTCCATGTATAAGATGATTGTCCCCAGAGTCAGGTGTGGCCAATTAGAGAAGTTGCTAAGAATGAGGTTTTTGAAGGAACTGCTGAAGCCAGACCTTTATAACAAGCATCGTCTTGTTCCCTGCTGCGTCAGCTTGCTCCGCTCCTTTCTTCCCTGCCTCTGTTCAGGGCACCACGAGTGCCCCCTCCATCCCTCCACCCAGGCACACACCAGAGACTTGGAAGCCATGCTAGATGGCTTCCTCCTCCCTCCAAATTCACCCCAAATTCTACCACCTCCATTCTCTCCATTGTGGCCAGTAATGCCCAATGCTTCCAGTGACTCCATTTCCCCCTCAGGATAGAGTTCCAGCCCTCATCAGCCCTCTGTGCCTCTTTCATCCTCACCTCCTACCCTCAAATGTTTGAGGCTTTATAACTCTGTTCTCTTTACTTTTTTGATTGATGCCTTTTCCCTAATGACTTTGACTGGAAAACTCTTCTTTTTTTTTTTTGAGAAGGAGTCTCGCTCTGTCGCCCAGGCTAGAGTGCAATTGCACAGTCTCAGCTCTCTGCAACCTCTACCTCCCGGGTGCAAGTGATTCTCCTGCCTCAGCCTCCCAGGTAGCTGGGATTACAGGTGCCCGCTACCATGCCTGGCTAGCTTTTTTTGTATTTTTAGTAGAGATGGGGTTTCACCATGTTGACCAGGCTGGTCTCAAACTCCCTAACCTCAAGTGATCTGCCTACCTCAGCCTCCCAAAGTGTTGGAATTACAGGCGTGAGCTACTGCACCCAGCCTCAGAATATCTTAAGTTCATATTTTAATATCTTAAAGGTAAAATGAGTTCACTAGGATGGGCCCTGATCCACCATGTCGGATGTTCTTATAAAAAGGGGGGAATTTGGACACAGACACACAGAGAGAGCACCAGCACCTGACTTGTAGGCTGATGCATGTACCAGCCAAGGAATGCCAACGATTGCCAGCAAACTACCAAGAGATAGGAGAGAGGCCTGGAGCAGATTTTCCTTTCCAACCTTAAGAAGCATCCAGCCCTGCCCACACCTTCATCTCAGATTTCAGCCTCTAGATCTAAGACAGTAACTCTGTTTATTGAGCCACTTGCTTTGTGGTCCTTTCTTACAGCAGTCCTAGGACACTAATAAGCCTTCTGACACCGATCTTCTGTGATCTTTTGGGATGGTGGTGAAATCAGCAGATTGTTTATTTTAACATCTAGGAGATCAGATAGGTTCCAAAAGCATCCCTTACAGATGAGCCCATTTTTGCCAATACTTATTGTTACTTAGAGCTGGATGGACTCAGAATTGGGGAAACCATCTCTGTTTTGGACACCTAGAAGATGGGCAGAGAAATGACTGGTGGGGATGAAGGATGTTGTTGCTGCCAGTTGGTAAAAGGAGAAAAGGCTCAAATATGTGCTTCTGATCTGTAAAATCCCTTTCCACCATCAGTAGGACAGATGCGTGGGATCACATTGGCACTTACCCTTTTTCTTGGGACCCCTGCTTCCGTGCAAGGCTCCCCTTGCTGTAGCTGGCGGCCACTTGCATACATGTGCTTGGGGCAGTGGATGTGGCCTACACATGTGATTCGCTGCCAGTGTCAGGGGTGTGTTTGCTGACACTGCTTGATAAGCCACTTTAGGATTAGCAGGTGGCCAGAGTGGGCCTGGTGTAACCCTTGGCTGTTGCTCAGACTCTCCCGGCTTCACCATGTCCTGTGTCTGAATCCCAGGCTCTTTCCAGGCTTTTCAGGATGTGGATCCTCCCCACACTGTAACAACCTCCAACCTAGAGATCACAGCCACCAGTCGATATAATTAATGACCCCAGTGGTCCCCCGGGTTCTAACACATACAGTTCTCTGTCTTGATGCTTTTCCCCTCACTCTCCTGGGGCAGCCTGGGCATGCTGGTTCTTAGGGTTCAGTTTTGGGAATTGCAAGTGAACAGGCCTGTGTTTGGAGGTTTTAAAGGTGATTTGAAACAAATTCCATTTAATGACGTGGCTATTTCAAAAGCCTGTTAGAATCCCCAGAGCTACAGTTTTGTTAACTTTCAGTTTGTTATTGGGCTAGGAATGGGCTGTGATTATTAGCAAAGTGGACAGAACGATTGGTTCAGACTCCAGCATGGTGGTTTTGAGATCCCGTCTCCCTCTGCTAGTCTATTTTTGACCCTGCCAGCATCACTTTTTTCCTTTTGAGGTTGAACAAACAGACATTCTCTAACCCTTCCTCCTGCCACCCAGCACTCTCCTTCTGATCAAGGTTGACACATTTAGCCCACTCTGTGGTGTGATGCTCTATGAAAAGATCAGACCTACATTGTGGCGTCCACCTGAGAGGTGTAGGACAGCTGAGGTTGGACGTCTGGACTGTGCAACCCAGCAGGACAAGCCTGTGTCACACATGGCCGGAAGCTGTTGATCTCTTAAAGATTAGTCCTGAGTTTTACTTGGTTTGTGTGTCTTCTAAGTGGCAGCATTAAGCTTTCTTGTTTTAGAGCAAACCTCTTGATTCTGCAGAAATAAGGGAAAAAATGTTGCCTTTCTTTTGAAAGCAAGCCTGTTAGGAAGAACAGAGATGCCAGACCCAGCTGTCTTTTCCTCCTGGTTCTTTGGCTGTAAGAATCTTCTTCCCACTTCAGAGCCATACTTGGAGGGGAAAGAAGCCAGGCATTGCCAAATGACGAGATCTGTTTGTCCTTGGCTCTGGATAATGTGAAACAAGAGCTTGTTTCCCTAAATAGTTTTAATTCTATGGCTATTCTGATAGGGAAACGGTGGGATTGGATCTTGGTCTCTTCAGATTGAGGGCCCAGTACAAGTACAGAACATTATTACTGTGATCGATAGGAGAATATAGCCATGGGCAGTCTCTGGAACTCATTTATATGCATATTATTTCCTTAGTATTCAAATATGAATCTGAGAAGTGGTGCTCAACGAGCATCAGGAAATCTGGCTCCTGATGAAGACAGGAGTTGGTGAACATCTGCAAGCTTGGAAGGCTGCCAGCCGACACCTTCACCGGAATGCTAACTCCTCCCTCCTCCCTGTTCAGCCTCGGCGCCTGTGGCTGGCTGCTGAGCCCTCTTCCTTTGCCGTGTTTAGTCCCCGCCAGTGTATGCAGAAGTTGGTGTGTTACTGATCATTAATGTGGTGTTATTGCCAGACTGCTATTTGTATTCTCAATCAATTTCCTTTAGAAGGGGATTCATTTAATACTTAGAGGGGGTTGATTTTTATGGTGGAGCTGGGGGGATGAAAAGATACATATTTAATTTTTATGTTTTTAATTAACATATAAAAATTGTATATATCGATCATGTACAATGTGTTGTTTTGCAATATGTATAGGCTTACTTTGGAGAATTGTGGGTGCGGTTCCAGGCCACTGCAATAAAGCAAGTCAGACACATTTTTATATTTCCCAGTGCATATAAAAGTTATGTTTACACTACACTGTAATCTGTTAAGTGTGCAGTAGTATTATGTCTAAAAAACAATGTACATACTTTCATTAAATTTTTTTTATTTTTAAGTTTCCAGTTACTTAGACATAAAACGTTCTATGTTAAATATTAAATAATTGAAATTCAATCCCAATAAAAATATTGAACATAAATATAAAGCACTATCTTAGATGTGAACATATATTTTCATTAGGATAAAGAATTTTCCAGATTTTTTTTAAACTCTAGGGAAATGTTCTTTTTTTTTAAACAGGAGCATGTGTATATTTGTTAGCTAGGTAAACTCATGTCACAAGGGTTTGTCATACAGATCATTTAGTCACCCAGATACTAAGCTTAGTACCCAATAGTTATTTTTTTTGCTTCTCTCCCTCCTCCCACCCTCCACCCGTAAGGAGGCCCAAGTGTCTGTTGTTACCTTCTTTGTGTCCATGAATTCTCATCATTTAGCTTTCACTTGTAAGTAAGAACATGTGGTATTTGGTTTTCTGTTCTTGTGTTAGTTTGCTAAGGATAATAGCCTCCAGCTCCATCCATGTTCCCGCAAAATACATGATCTCATTCTTTTTTATAGCTGCATAGTATTCCATGGTGTTTGTGTACCCCATTTTCTTTACCCAGTCTGCCATTGATGAGCATTTAGATTGATTCCATGTCTTTGCTGTTGTGAATAGTGCTGCAGTGAACATTTGTGTGCATGTGTCTTTATGGTAGAATGATTTAGATTCCTCTGGGTATACTCGTAGTGGGATTGCTGGGTCCCAAATATTTTAATTTGCTACAAAATGCTAATGATTATCTGAGCCTTGAGCAAGTTGTAATCCTTTTGCCGGTAGAGGGTCTTGCCTTGATGTTGATGGCTGCTGACTGGTTAGGGTGCTGGTTGCTGAAGGTTGGGGTAGCTGTGACGATTTTTTTTTTTTTTTTTTTTTTAAGACTGAGTCTTGCTCTTGTCGCCCAGGCTGGAGTGCAATGGTGCAATTTCTGCTCACTGCAACCTCTGCCTCCTGGGTCCAAGCAATTCTCCTGCTTCAGCCTCCCGAGTAGCTGGGATTACAGGTGCCCACCACCATGCCCAGCTAATTTTTGTATTTTTAGTTGAGATGGGGTTTCACCATGTTGGCCAGGCTGGTCTCGAACTCCTGACCTCAGGCGATCCACCCACCTCAGCCTCCCAAAGTGCTGGAATTACAGGCATGAGCCATTGTGCCTGGCTGGCAATTTCTTAAAATAAGACAATGATGAAGTTTGCTGCATTGATTGATTTCCTTTCAAGGAAGATTTCTCAATATCATGTGATACTGTTTGATAGCATTTTACCCACAGTAGAACTTCTTTCAAAATTGGAGTCACTCCTTTCAAATCCTGCTGCGCCTTTATCAACTAAGTTTATGTAATATTCTAAATCCTTTCTTATCATTGCAACAGTGTTCAGAGCATCTTCAACAGGAGTAGGTTCTATCTCAAGAAACCACTTTCTTTGCTCATCCATAAGAAGCAACTTCTCATCCATTCAAGCTTTATCATGAGAGTGCAGCAATTCAGTCACATCTTCAGGCTCCACTTCTAATTCTAGTTCTCTTGCTATTTCCATCACATCTGCAGTGACTTCCCCCACTGAAGTCTTGGATCCCTCAAAGTCATTCATGGGGATTTGAATCAATTTCTTCTGAACTCCTGTCAATGTTGATATTTTGACCTCTTCCCTTGAATCACTAATGTTCTTAATGGCTTCTAGAATAGGGAATTCTTTCCAGAAGGTTTTCAGTGTACTTTGCACAGATCCTTCAGAGGAATCACTATCTATGGCAGGTATCATTTTACAAAGTATATTTCTTAAATAATAAGATTTGAAAGTCAAAATTGCTCTTTGATCCATGGGCTACAGGCATGAAAACAACATTCATCTCCTGGGACATCTCCATGAAAGCTCTTGGGTGACCAGGTGGATTGTCAATAAGCAGTAATAGTTCGAGAGGAATCGTTTTTTCTGAGTAGTAGCTCTCAACAGTTGGCTTAAAATATTGTGCTGTCATCCAAGCTTCGTTGTCCCAGGTATAGAGCACAGGCGGAGTAGATTTAGCATAATTATTAAGGACTCTAAGACTTTTGGAATGGTAAATGAATTTTGGCTTCAACTTAAAGTCACCAGCTGCATTGGCCCCTAACAAGAAAGTCAGCCTGTCCTTTGAAGCTTTGAAGCCAGGCATTGACTTCTCTCTAGCTATGAAAGTCCTAGATGACATCTTTTTCCAAGAGAAGGCTGTTTCATCTACATTGAAAATCTGTTGCTTAGATCACTATGTTTCATAATACCAGTAATGAAAAAGTCTGAAATATTGTGAGAATTACCAAAATGTGATAGAGAGACATAAAGAGATCACATGCTATTGGAAAGATGGTGCTGATAGACTTGTTTGACGCAGGGTCGCATAAACCTTCAATTTGTTAAAAAAAATGCAATAGCTGAACAGTGCAATAAAGCAAAGCACAATAAAGTGAGGTGTGCCTGTATATACTGTGGAATGGCTAAGTCAAGCTAATTAACATAAGCAGTACCTCACATACACTGTTCAGCATCCTTTCATTATAACGATTAGAAAAAAAATTGATTCCCGGCCTTGGCCACTGTATGGAGTTTGCATGCTCTCTCTGTGTCTGCCTGGGTTTTCCCCAGGTGCTCTAGTTTCCTCCTACATCCCAAAGCTGTGTTATTAGGAGAATTGGCGTGTCTACACGGTTCCCATCTGAGTGAGTGTGGGTGTGTGTGTGTGGGTGTGTCTGGCCATGGGATGATATCCTGTCCAGGGCTGGTTGTCTCCTTGTATCCTGAGCAGCCAGGACAGGCTGCAGCCACACATGCTCCTAAATTGGAATAATTGGGTAAATGATTATCTTACTTGTTTTTGTTAATCTTTCTTAAATATGTATCTATCTATCTATCACATTTACTTCAGTATTTAATATTATAAGTGTTTTGGGTGTTTATTTAGAAGTTTGGTGATATTTTTGTGACCAGAAATATGCCATAGGAAGTTAACTCTTGTTTATATCAATTAGTCTATGTCAAATTGGTTTCACATTGGTATGTTGTTATACCAATACAATATACTCAATATACTTTAAGTGCAAAGTTGCAGTTTCCAAGAACGTATTGATGAAGGGAGAACTTACTATTCGTGACATTTATTTTTGCAGTGAGAATAGTTAAAAATCTACTATCTTACCAATTTTCAAGAAAAGATACATTTTTTAACACAACGTATGAAATCGGACAGAACCCTAAATTCAGTTATTTTCTCCTTTTTGTTGGGTATTTATCTATGTGATGCATAAGTTACGTGTGCCACATTTCATTTGAAAGAGATTTATCACTTGCAATGATCTCAGATTTGTCATTTTATAGGGAGTTTTTCACCCCAAACCCCACTCATTTAGAAAGAAGAAAAGTCAGAGCCCATAGGTGTGTGCTAGCAGCGTGGATGTGGGAGGATGAAGAAGGGCAGACGTCCAGGGTGGACCTCATGCACCTTCAGAGCTGGAGGGAGGTCTCAGAATCCAGAAATAAACTTGGGCCCAGTGTGGGCACCGCACTACCCTAGCTTCTGTGGGAAGGGCTGGGGAAGGAGATCTTACTGTTAAATGCTTATTGTACCAAATTATATCAACCTTAGTAGATGTGGACTGTGTGATGACTTCTTCATGATGATCTGATGGACTTTTAGGTTAGCAGATGAAGTAATCTGTGTAATAGGCCAAACCCTATTCTTTTTATTCCCATCCATCTGAATACACAGCTGATTGCAGCAGTTCCTTCTGTCTGTGGGGAGGAACAGTAGGAGAAGAGCAGTGGAGAATGTATCCAGAGCAGGACAGACACACACCAGGGAAATTTTGGCAAAGCTGGGGCTTTAAAAATAACAAAATAAGCACTATTTTAAAGTATTTAAAGAGCTCTGCATTTCTTGAAGTGAACTAGGGATGTTAGGGTAATTACCCAACTACTGTTTACATTGAAAGCTGTTCTCTGATTTAATGGGAAACATATCTGGTTTTGATTTCTGAAAACATTTGTTAGCAAAATTGCTGCCAGGAGACCCAGCCAGTCCTGAAATGGGAGGAAGTCCGAACTCTTGGTTTTCTAGACATGAGGAGTGCTGCCCAAAGCTAGGGCTCTGAGAGCAGTCATCGTAGAGGGACTGATTACAGTCCAGGAGGTGTACATGGTTCACAAATAAAGAATTCATGTTGGCCACACACGGTGGCTCATGCCTGTAATCCCAGCACTTTGGGAGGCTGAGGCTGGTGGATCACCTGAGGTCAGGAGTTCGAGACCAGCCTGGCCAACTTGGTGAAACCCTGTCTCTACTAAAAATATACAAAAATTAGCTGAGCGTGGTGGTGGGTGCCTATAATCCCAGCTGCTTGGGAGGCTGAGGCAGAAGAATTGCTTGAACCCGGGAGGCGGAGGTTGCAGCCAACTGAGATCGCGCCATTGCATTCCAGCCTGGGTAACAAAAGCAAAACTCCATCTCAAAAAAACAAAAAAAAAAGAACTAATGTTAACCCTTAAATGGAAAGACCTGGCACTCCGTGGAAGAACTGAACAGCCTGGAATGCTAGGATTGATCAAGCTTAGATATCCTATAACAATTATCATTGATTGCCCACTTCCAGTATTCTTAATTTCAGCTTTAGGGCAGTATAGGGCAAGCAGTCAAGGTCTCAGGTTCTGGGATTAGAGAGGCCTGGGTTCAAATCCTGTCTCCTCTACTGACTTGCTTTTGTGCAGTGGTTCTTAGTCTTTGCTGCACATTAGAATCGCCTGTGAAATTCTTAAAACTCTGGATGCCCAGGCTGTATCCTAGAGCAAGGGTGTAACAGTCTCTAGGGGTGAATCATAGACATTGGTGTCTTTGAAAGTATTCTCCCTTCTTCTCACCCTGGGTAAACATGTTGAGAGCCACTGTTTAAGTAAGACTTGAAAAGTTTCATAGCTCAATAGTGGAGTTTCATCATCTAGAAATTGGGGATAGTATTATCTAACATACATGTTTCCCATGAAGATTAAAAGAGATAATACATGCATGGTGATTAGTCCACTGCCAGGACATAGTAAATGCTCAGTAAATGACAACCAACATCCCCAGCTCAGTTTCTTGAACTCCTGACCTCAAGCAATCCTCCTGAATAAGCCTTCTGAGTAGCTGGGTTACAAGATGAGCTACTGTGCCAGGTGAGCTCAGTTTCTCTATCTGCAAAGAAAACTTCTGAAATGCAAATGTGGTGGTTCCTACATATGCTAGAAGGGAAGCAAGGGAATGCAATTCTTGCATTTGTTTGACAGAGACAGTCAGATACTCTAAGCCTATGGTGCTGTTGCAGAGAAGCATTGAGGGAAATGGCTGAGCATCAGAGCCTCTTCTGACAACTGTGCCACTTTCTTAGACCTACAGGTACACCCAAATCCACTTGAAATTACAGAAACACATTATCTTCTTTCAATTTTCAGTTGTTTGTTCCCAGATTCTCCTCCTTCTTATTGTGATAAGTTTTTAAAATGGGACTTTATTGTAGTGTTAGACAAGGGGCAGTCTTGAGAAAATTAAATGTGAGGAAGGTTTGGGGAATGTACCTCTAACCTTCTATCTAGCACGTCTAGACCAGTTAATCCCTGAGTACCCTGATTGCAGAGGTGAATGTTTCTAGAAGTCAATATGCAAATTGGCTTTCATTTCTATGATTCTGTTCTCATTCACTGGCATAAAATCATGTCTACTTATAGGATATCAATTTCTGTCAATGTTTCATAAGCATTAATTATAAAATCCATTGTGCCTGGATTAACAATTCTGCTCTCAGAACATTACCAGCTAACACCTTCACCTAAGTACCAGCTCCAGTACAGATTCACTTATTTAGGGGTTTTTACTGGCATTTATTAGTGCTAGGATGTTCACCACTGGGCTGGGGTATGGACTTCAGACCTCAGAAGGTTTGGGTTGAATCCTAGATCAGTACTTCGTCACTGAACCTTGGTTTCTTTATCTATAAAATGTTAACAGTGGGTGTTCATTTTACACGGTGATGGGTGATGACGATTAGAGATGATATAAATAATATATATGTCGGGTCCATTATAAGCGCTCAGCAGTGTAGATGAATATATATTAATATATTACTAATTGAGAGACTAGTCATTTATGTTTTCATATTTAATTTTTTTCATTCATTTTTGAGAAGGTATAATTTTACATTCAGAGATGGTACTGAATTTTCTGTGAGGCTTGGGAACTACTCTTGAGTGGTTACAGGCTATAATAAAAGTCTGTGTAAGAAAGTCAATTGGCTTTCTTTGTAAAGAGGGTAATTGCATCCTCAGTTCCTCAACATTTTTGTTGCCTTCTTGCCTTCCATGTTGAAATGAACTTCCCTTTCTCTTCATTCTTATGTAAACACAATGCACCCAGCTTTTGTATTCTAAGTTTTAACAGAAGATCACAACTGTGCACTGGGGGTATTCAGGGCTGGGTTCATCAGTACTAAATCTTCAAAATCTCACTTTGGAGTGGAAGAGGAGGCTCAAATTAGTGTATGCCCTTCGATCCTCCCCGAGTTCTTTGTGTGTAGCCTACTAAACCCTTCATCACGTAACATGGCCATTTGGCATTTATATGCCTCATCCACTAAATTAAATAAATGAAATAACATGTTAAAAAGTGCGCACTGAATGCTAACCACATAGTTTGTATTTTTCTTTGTCTTTCTTTCCATATTTTATTTTATTTTTCTTCCTTCCTCCTTTACCCATTTTCTCCCTCAGCATTTTATTTCTCTGTAACCCCAGGGCCCAGCACAGCATAGCTGAAATAGATGTTTGCTGAACAAAGAATGAGTAAAGTATCTTTACTCTTGCAAACTCAAGTGCACCAGTAATGATTTCTGTCTGGTATATGGCAGTGTGCTGACCAGACATAGCAGTGACTGCCAAAGGTCATGATCAGTATTTTGGCCCATGGTGTATGCATTGCTGTATATCTATACACATCCATCTGTTACATGATTGCTAGAGGGTGGGTTTGTCCTTTTGAATGGGCTGATTATAAGAGGTTTGAACTAAAAAGGCACCTGTACTTTAAAAACAATGATAGCTGTTCTGCCCAACATAGTAGCTGCTAGTCACAAGCAATTATTTACATTTAAATTAATTAAAAGAAAATAAGATGAAAAATTCAGTTCCTCAGTTGCACTAACCACATTTCAAGTCCTCAGTGGTCACATGTGGTTAGTGGCTTCCATATTGAACAGCACAGATAAAGAGCAATTCTAGCCTTGCAGAAAGTTCTACTGGCTGCGTGTGAGGGAGTGTGGAGGGATTTCAGGTGACTTTTAGAGTTGAGAGGGTCCTACTCAAGCCTGTCTCCTACATTTGCTGTGGTTAGAGAAAGGATGATTTCAAAGATAAAATCTTCAGCGAGGCTTGGTGTGTCATCAAGGGAACTCGATGATGGAGCAGGGAGAGGCAGAAACCCAATACCAGGTTGGGTATTGGGAGAGCTTTGAGAGCAGGGAGAGGCTTTGAGGGTGGAACTTCCTGGCTTTTCATCATTGCCTTCACCAAGACCCACCTCATTTGGGTCAGCCTTTCCCTTTTTCTCATACCTTACTCACACTTTCCCTCTGAAAGTGGTTTTAGGAGGTAAACACAACTTGGCCATGGAATATCCAGGCCCTGCTTTCCCAGATCCTCTGAGGCTGATGCCGTTGGACCAGCAGCTTGGCCTGGGGCTGTCCATATGAGCTGGCTCTGCACAAAGCTCTGAACTGAAGTTCTGAATGAACACAGTGCCTTTGATAGAATGTCACATAAAATGATCTCGCTTCATATTTCTCAGGCTAGCCAAGCCTTTTATAGGAGTAATCCGATAGCTCATCAATCATTTTCTGATATACAAAATGGAGAAAATAAAGCCACAGAATGATTAAGTATGTGCCCAGCAATTCAGCAATAGCGGTCAAGGTGAAAATCGTCACCCTTCACCTTTGCAAATCGACTTGTGGAAATTCATTTAGCTATATTAGCACAACTATTTATTGCAGCATTGGTTATAATACTGAATAACTGGAAACACCATATGTGTCTATGTAAATAGGGGAATGGGTTAAGTGAATTGTGTCATATTAATACAACACACTATTATGCAGCCTATAAAACCATAATTTAGATTTGCATATGCTGATATGGAAAGATCTCTAAGATACAGTAAGTGAAAACTTAATATGTGAAATTGAATGCAGAGCATGATCCATTTGTGTTAATTATGTTTAAAAGATAGATATTCCAGGAGAATATACAAGAAACTTTTACAACCGCTTTATTTGGGGAATGAACAGGAGTTGGCAAGGGAAAAACTTAATTTCATTTTATTTCCTACTGTAGTGTTAGACTTGTTTTAACAAGGAACATATTCATGTTTTACTTTCATTTTAAAATTAAATTTTATTTATGTGCTTTCAAAATTTAATTTTTAAAAACATGTTTGTATACTTTTAGCTCAGGTAATACACACATGTGATTCAAAATTCAAAGGTACAAAAGAATAAAGTATGAAATGTTAATCTTCCTGTTTCTCCATCCTCTGGTCACCCAACTCCCCTTCTTGGAGAAACCACTGTTACTCCCCGATAACAGAGATGAATGTTTCTAGAAGTCAAGAACGCAAATTGGGTTTAATTTCTGTGATTCTAGTATCTTGTAAATCCTTCCAGACATTCTACTCATGTAAGAGAAAGTTCATTAAAGTTAGTTTCTAATTATATTTGTAAACATGAATGTGTGCTAAAATCTCCTTTGACCATCACTCCTAACCCCTCTCTTCCATTCCTATATTTATAATATTAGGGTTTTAAAAACATAGCTAGCTGGAGAAGAAACCCAACTTTTCCAAGTTTATTAGTCAAGAACAGCAGGCAAAAGTTCAAAGTTCCCAGTTAGCCTGTTACTTAGGGCCCACACTTTGTGCACAGGAAATGCTATGAAACCATATTATAAAGAGTCATTGCATGGTTTGGATCGAGTCTAGCTTCCGGGGAAGGCATGCAGGGGGCTTGGAGCAGTAGCTGTTTAGCAACCAGCACAGAAGTTTCTCAACAATGAAACAACCTGCTTGGATGTACTGGGGTTCTTACTGGGGCAAACCCACCTGGAGGGATGGTGCCCATGACTGGTATAGTTTCTTTGGAGCTAACAGTCTAGTACAGGAAAACACACCATTGATTATTTAATTGCAATTATAATAAGAGAGATGAAAGAGAAATAAGAGCATATGCCAGGGGTCTGAAGTAGTTCGTGAGTAAAGGAAGTCTTATTTGAGAGGAGAGTATGAATAGGAAATTAGAGAGGGAGGAAAAGTGTATTCCCGGCAGACGGAACGGCATGCGCAAAGGTAACTTGTTCAGGATGCAAGTAGGGAATTAGCACCTCTACCACAACCAATATTTTACAAGTCAAAGACACATTCTTCAAGGGTTCTCTGCTGCTCTCTGTTTGAGTTCCATTGCTTGTTGTTTCTTTATTAGCACTCTATTCCCAGGTAGGTAAATAGAGACGGCAGTTGTAGCTCAAGGCTGCAGTCCCCAAACCCCCCTCTGTAAGGACATGAAGGCTGGGATGTTTGTGAGTATAGCACAGAATGTGCTTGGAGGTGCTCAGAAAGAGAAAGCTCTAGAAAGAGGCAGGTCTACGGTTGCCCTGGAGGTGTTTGGTTTGAGACATGTGCCCCTCAAGATGTGTGAGTTTGTGTGGTGACCTTGCTGCTGCAAGTGGCCTGTTGAAGAGTCAGATGCTGGTTGAACATGTAGCAAATTCTCTAGGCCTCTGATTTTTCCAACCACGTTTTGCCTTGCTGTTTTTGGTTCTTCTGCTGTGCTCTGGCCTGTAGCCTGCGGTTCTGAGAAACTACTATGCTTCTATTTACTGTCTTCAAGGAGTACCTTCCCTGTTTCATTTGCCTGGCTGATTTTTACTGGTCTTTTATGTTTTGCTTTTCTGGATGTCTACTTCTCCTTCCAGTTCAAGAGTTAGGTGCTTGACTTCTGTGCTCCCATGTACCCTGCACTTAACTTTTGTGTTCTCATAATGCCCTGCACTTGACTTCTGTATTCCCATAAAGCCTTGCACTTGACTTCTGTGTTCCCATAATGCCCTGCACTTGACTCCTGTGTTCCCATAATGCCCTGCACTTGATTTCTGTGTTCCCATAAAGCCCTGCACTTGACTTCTGTGTTCCCATAAGGCCCTGCACTTGACTTCTGTGCTTCCATAATGCTCTGCACTTGATTTGTGTTCTCATAATGCCATGCACTTGATTCCTGTGTTACCATAATGCCCTGCACTTGACCTCTATATTCCCCTAATGCCTTTTGCCTGACTTCTGTGTTCCCATAATGCCCTGTACTTGACTTCCCCATTCCCATTGTGGCCTCCACTTGCCCCACACAGACTGTAACACTGGCTGTGACTCTGATGCTCTCATAAGTTGTGGTGCTTCTCAGGACTGTGTTTACTTCCTCTTAGTATTCAGGGGCCTGGTGCAGGCCTTAAAATAAGACTATGAAAATGTTTGTTGAGACGGTAGTCTGCAGATAAGCGCCTTTGGGAACTGGAACAGGTGATCTGTACGGGCTGAGGGAGCCTTGATGGAAGAGTCGGCTCTCTGGCTGACTCTCATGGTTTGGGCAGAGGAGAGAGGAAGTTGTAGGCATTCTGGGTGAAGCTGTTGGCAGTGCACTGAAGAGAGAGGGAATGCAATGTGGTGTGGTGGAGGTCAAAAGAAAACTCCCCCCACCCCAACCCCACATGAAAACTCCCCTCAAGGCTTTCTTCCATGAAAGTCCTCCTTTAGCTTAACCCAGTGATGTTCAATTGGGGGATATTTTGCCCTCCAGGGAATATTTGGCAATGTCTGGAGACATTTTTGGTTGTCCCAATTGAGGAGCTATCAGCATCTAGGAGTAGAGGCCAGGGATGCTGCTAAATATCCTCTGATGCACAGGACAGTCAGCTCCCTACAACAAAAAGTGACCCAAAGGCCAGGGATGGTGGTTCACGCCTGTAATCCCAGCACTTTGGGAGGCCAAGGCAGGTAGATCACCTGAGGTCAAGAGTTTGAGACCAGCTTGACCAACATGGTGAAACCCCATCTCTACTAAATACAAACAATTAGCCAGGCGTGGTGGCAGGTGCCTGTAATCCCAGCTACTTGAGAGGCTGAGGCAGGAGAAGTGCTTGAACCCTGGAGGTGGAGGTTGCAGTGAGCTGAGATTGTGCCATTGCACTCCAGCCTGGGTGACAAGAGTGAAACTCCATCTCAAAAAAAAAAAAAAAAAAAAAAAGGGACCCAGCACGAAATGTCAGTCATGCTGCCATTGAGAAACCCTAAATTAGGCAGACTGTGGCTTAGCCACATGTTGATCATGTAGACTGGGGCTGCATGAGTAAATGTTGGATGTTTCTAATTAACTTGTACATGTGACCAGTGATGTTCTATGAGCAGTGTTATATGACCAGAGATATAGGAGAGGAAGCTGGTTTGGGGCAAGTTGCTGCTTTGTTTATTGACACTCTGTCTTCTATCACTGCACGGATGAAGGTTTGGTGGGATATGTAGTTACAGTGTAGGAAGGGGAGATAGATGCACAGGAGACAGAGCAAGGTGGGAGGAGAGGCTGCAGTAGCCTCTGTGCTGCCCGCTCAGGGAACAACCATAGTGATATGGCAGGATGTGCACAGGCCACAGGCTGGAACCTCAAGGGAAACCGTGTAGCTGGGTGTTGTGATAGCAGCAAGGTAAGGGACTGGATGGGGTTACTTTCTTTTTTGATGCCCTTTCCTGAAGTTTCCCTCTAGCAGAAGCGTCACCTTTGGCTGACATGGAAATAGGAAATTCACCCTGTCTCCCTCTTCTGTTTTCTTCCTAAGGTTCTTGTCTGTTTAGAATACCATTAAGCTGGGCGTGGTGGCTCACACTGTAATCTTAGCACTTTGGGAGGCCAAGGTGGGAAGATCGCATGAGCCAAGGATTTTGAGACCAACCTAGTGAGACGCCATCTCTGCAAATAATAATAGTAATAAAAACTAGCCAGGCATGGTGGTGCACGCCTGTGGTCCCAGCTACTTGGGAGGTTAAGGTGGGAGGATCACTTGAGCCCAAGAGGTCAAGGCTGCAGTGAGCCATGATTGCACAACTGCATTCCAGCCTGGGCCCCCATCTCAAAAAAAAAAAAAAAAAAAAAAAAAAAGAAAAGAAAAGAATATTACTTAACCAGGAAGAAATCTGGTGATTAGTTGTGTGGAAAATGGCTGTCTTCTGTTTATGCATGGACTTGTGCTGTTACACCTGTTGGTTTTTTGTTTTGATGTTTGCCTGCTCATAGTGGGTTCAGAAGCCATGCGGTGTGTGACTTGGGCCTTGCTGGGGCTGAGTCACTGGGGAATGAGAACCCTCTCCTCCCTGAGCTATGTTAACAGAGTAGAGGCAGAATGCTGCTGAGGAAATGGTCTCTTAGTGATTTTGAATACCGAGGGTGGAGAGAATTGCTTTTTTCATGAAATCTGCCGTTAGAGGCACAGGCTCTGAACAATCAACTATTTCTGCCAAGCTTTGGATTTTGAAGGCAGGCAAAAGGAAGGAGGGACTTTGGGAAAATGACTTTAATTAGAGATTTTTAGCTGGTGACATTTCATACTTGGTGCAACCTGGGAACTAAATGTAAGTGGTCATTTAAGTTTGTATTGAGGTGCTGGGTCCTTTATTGCTTTGGTTTCTTTCTCATCACAGATGAAAAGCTTCATTCTTAAAATAAAATTTGCATAATGCTAATTGGAGTAGGGCCGTTCAGAGAAGAGAGTGGGTGCAGTTTTTTAGTTAGAAAAGTGCCACCAAGCTCTATAGCTAAAAGGGCATTTGGCCCTATTGGTGAGTGTGGAATTATCTGGAGGGAAGGCTCTTTCAGTGTATGACTTTAAAGAAAGATCACAGAGAAAATGAAAGTCCAAATGAACCTGTGTGAAAGTGCGGCTAGTCAAGACAAGGTGGGACCATCCTGCTTCTTTTGGACGAGGAGAGAATATGCGTGGTAGAGTAGAAAGAATAGGAGGTCCAGGATGGAATCTTGACTCAGACTAAATGACCTTGGAACAGTCGCTTAACATTCCTGAGCCTCAGTTTCTTCATCTGCAAAATGGGCAATAATAATAATCTTACTTGCCTAGAGTGGTAAAGATTGGACACCATGACCGTGTGGTACACAGCACAGACCGTGGCAGAGCAGGTGCTATCATCATAGTCCCCACCACCACTAACCTCAGGCCCATAGATTTCAGTTTCCCTTCTCCAACTCATTCTTCTTTGCAGAATATAGCATAGTGATTCAAAATAAGCAATGCAAAATTAAATGGCCCTGATTCAGTCCCAAACCCAGACTTATTAGCTGTTTGACCTGAGACAAATGCCTTCACTGCTTTCTTTATGCCTCGGTTTCCCGATATATAAATATGGCAGTGAATATCAAATGAGATGAAGCACATATAAGGCATTCGTATGATGGCTGGACTGTAGAGAGGGCAGGAGAAGATTACCTGAAAAGTTGGAGATGGAGTGTGCTCAGGTAGGTATCCTGATGGGAGGGAGTCCTGGAGAAAGAGAGGGTGAGGAGTAGAGTTTGGTAGCGAGCCTGACAGGAGGAGGAGGGAGTAGGGCAGACCACCCAAGATAGCCCTGGTTTCCACTGTCTGGAGGCTGTGCTGGAGGCCACAAGGATACTTTTCCCTACCCGCTGTCCCACTACTCCTGCCATAGGTGGACTCCAAGAGCTTCTTTCATTAAGTCTTCCCCATTGTACACAAGCTGCCCGTCTCTATGGGAACCCCATAATAGGAGTGTTGAGAATATGGATAACACTGTGGCCAATCCCTGCACTCTGTTTATGCTTGATGCCATACCCTATGTGGCTTGGGTTCCTTCACAGTGCAATGGCTGGATTTTATTTTTTAATTTTTATTTATTTACTTATTTATTTATTTATTTTGAGGTGGAGTCTCGTTCTGTCACCCAGGCTGGAGTGCAGTGGTGTGATCTCGGATCACTGCAACCTCTGCCTCCCAGGTTCAAGTGATTCTCCTGCCTCAGCTTCCGAAGTAGCTGGGATTATAGATGTGTGCCACCATGCCCGGCTAATTTTTGTATTTTTAGTAGAGAGGGGGTTTTGCCACATTTGCCAGGCTGGTCTTGAACTCCTAACCTCAAGTCATCCACCCGCCTCTGCTTCCCAAAGTGCTGGGGTTACAGGCGTGAGCGACTGCTCCCGGCCTGGCTGGATTTTAAAAGCAAGCATTCCTACAGAGTGCAGCTACACGGAAGCTGTGATCACCTTTTATAGCTGACCCTTGGAAGTGACATGGTGCCATTTCCACTGCATATTTTTTGATTAAGCTGGTCCCAAAGACCCATCAAAATTCAAGGGGAAGGACATATATTTCACTTCTTCATCAGGAAGTGACAGGGTTCTGGAAGAACATGTGAGATGAGAAGTAGTGTGATCACTTTTGAAAAATACAACCTGCCATACCACTCTATACATACGTGTGTGTGTATATATATGTATAGTAGCATATTTGTATAATAATGTATATATTACATATCTATGTAATATTCATACATATGAATATATAAAACTTAAATGTTTTACAAAATAATACTTCCCTTATTACCTAGGGTACACTCTATGTTCTCTTCTATTCTTTTAAGAAAGATGCTCTTTGCCAACCCACTCAGTTGATTTCCTGCCACACTATTGTGTTGTGCCCTGTTCTATTTCTTCCAGATAGCCTTGGGCAAAGGGCTGTTTCTTAGAGCGCCAGTGTCTAGGCTGTGCTCAGGGCACTACCTGACTACGTTTCTGGCCAAGCTTTATGAGGTCAGCAGTTCCTGTTGTACTCCTGGTTTTTGGCTAGCAGTAAACCCAAACTTTTCTGTCTGAGAGGACCATGGAACTCACCCTCTGCCTGTGTCTGAAATTCCCTGAGGTCTTTGCATTCGATAGGCATTCAATTGCATTCAGTAGTTTGTCGTTCTTAAAGCAGCAAGCTGGCAGAGCATCCTGGTTGATGGTATATAAACAAACCAATTCATTAAGTACAGCCATTATTTCATGTTGGGGCCACACAACCCTTTGACAGCCAGTGTCTGCCGCATAGGAGACCAGCTCCTCCAGGCAGCCTGTGGCGCTGTTTCCCTTTACTGGCAGCTGTGCTATGGCCAGCCAGGGCTTCTCAGCCCAAAATGAGATAGCTCCAGTCTTTTCACTCTCATGAAAAGAACAGCTCCCCACCCATCCTGATTTCTGCTGGGGTCTTTCCTCTTTGTGCCATTTGAGAGCCACCTGGGAGCACATCTTAGTAAATATATGACCTGGGCTCATGTTTGTAGAGTCCTCTCTGAGCATCTAGCAAGCTGGCTCACGTGCTCAGGGACTTGGTACCAATTAAGACATTTATTCTCACTTTTCATATGGTCGAGAAGATGTATGTCCAACACAGTGCTTTTAACTAGGTCAGAGAAAAAGCAGGCGGGAAGCTATACATTTTACAATACTTAGTGGACCTTCTTACTAGAATTAGTGAATGGTCAGAAAGTCCGCTTCTGATGGAGGGCCAAAGGGAGCTCTTTCAGCTCACAGCCGGGCTGTGGTGTTTGGGGAGGGAAGTTTGAGAGTGGCCGCAGAAGTACAGATGATCAAAAGCAGTACTCCTGCCGCCCGCCCTGGGAGGGGGCCTGGACTCCCTCAGGGAAGGCTTTTTTGCTGCTTTGGGTAGAGAAGCTGGAGATAGCAACTGTTGAATTTCCCCAGGCTTCGTGATTTAACGCCCTGAGCCTTTTTCCACTGTTGTTCTTGCAGCGGCCTTTAATGTGCTGGGTGTGAAAGGGAGTGGAAATGAAAAGCCAGCGTATCGCACTGGGGGCCTGAGATCAGAAGGTGATGGAAAATGGAAATGTCAAGTTTGCGTTTCCACTGCTGGCCGCAAGGGCCTCAGGCGGCACCCCCTCCTCCCGCCTAGGCTTTCGCATCCTTCTCACTTCCTCCCCAGCCCCCCAGTTTTCACACGGCCCAGTGATAAGTGTCACTCTGGGCTGAGTGAGGCTCGTGGCTTGTCAAAAGAGGCATTAGGACGGGAACAGAGAAATTCAGCATGGGCTTGAGAGGCACGTAAAGGAACTGGCCTTCTAAAGACACCGCAGAGAGACCGCAAAGTGGGTTGGTTTTCCTTTTCTAACACTGAGAAGAAAAGGAGTTCAGAATTCACACATGGTTGATAGAAAAGGCGATCTGTTTCCACATGGACTTTCCTATCTCTGTGGTGCCCAGGATGCTTAGACCTGTGAGTCTTTGAACCCAGCTTGTGTTGATGTAGCTCGGGGCACTGTCAGGCCTTTGTGCCCAGCCAGGCGTGGAGGTGTTTGAAAAGAGAGCCATCAACACCTTTCCAGCGGGGACTTGCGATTTTTCTCTTTTGGTTGAGTCAACTTTGAAGTTTAGTAGTTCCTTCCCACGCTTGGTGGCCACAATGTCACGAGGCTCAGCCTGGTGTCGTGGGGCTGCTAAAGATTCCGTAGAGGCTGGAAAGGTGCCTGTCAGGGGCACCAGGAATTATGTGCAAGTCTAAGGAAGCTCCAGGTGTAGGAAATAGTGGGATAAACCTTCCTTTATTATCGCATGGGATAATCACATTTGTGAAATGTTGATGTCTCAAATTTATACAAATTGAATTCTGAAAAACATCAGAAAAGTTTATTACAAAGCCTTTTTTTTTTGAGACAGGCTCTTACTCTGTCACCCAGGCTGGAATGCACTGGTACAATCACAGCTCATTGTAGCGTTGAACTCCTGGGCTCACGCGATCCTCCTGCCTCAGTCTGCTGAGTAGGCGGGACTAGAGGTGCACACCACCGTGCCGGGCTAATTTTTGTAGCGATGAGGTTTCACCATATTGCCCAGGGTGGTTTCAAACTCCTGGGCTCAAGGGATTCGCCTGCCTTAGCCTCTCAAAGTGCTGGGATTACAGGCATGAGCCACTGCGCCTGGCCGACAAAGTCCTTTTTTATCATCATGTTTTTAACTCTTCACAGTTTTCTATGTCTGTTACCTCACTTGAGCCCAGCTGGATTTTTGACCATTTGGATAACAGTTATTGGATTTTTCTGGAAGTCTCTACATGCATGTTCTCTGTTCAAAGGCTTGAGGTGGACAAGTTATGCGTGGCCTTCAGTTTTGGGAAGACTCTGTATGATCCTGATAAATGTAATTTCAAGATGATTATATCAAACTGAAAAAGGTGCATTGTGATCCTCTGTTACCTCAGTTTTGTCCTGTGAGGTCCAATCACACACAACATCGGAGCCACTGCCAGCTTCCTTGTAGTTTACAAAAAATGCTTTGCCACGCTCATCACAATAACTGTGAGAGAGATATGATTATATTTCTGCTGTGCAGAGGAGAAAACTGAGGCCCAGAGAAGTTAAGTAACCTCCCGCAAGACACAGATATGAGAAAGAGACGAGACTCAAACCCCTGCACCAGGGGCATGTTCTTCCACCAACAGACACTGACAGCCGTTGCCAGAACAAGAGAAAGCTGGGCAGAAGTTGACACCTTTGGCAAAGGGCTGCCTGTCCTCTGGCCTTGCTGGTTGTTAGCCCCCCTTCTGCTCATAAGGTCGTGCATTATCCCTCGCTCAGGGGTTGCCTTGTGATGGGCCTGGTCACTCTGCTTCCGCATCCTCAGGGGGCTTGTTCCTTCTGCTTGTCCCAGGTGCTCCCTGGACCTCACCTACCTCGGGTGCCTTCAGAACACCAGCAGGGGATTCATTCACCTTCTTAGGGGGTAGAGGCCGCTTCCCGGGCTTTTAAGGGACAGGCAATGGAAGTGGGATCCTTGAGAAACCAAAGGACAGTGAAGGAGAGATCATAGTTACTTTCCTGGGAACAGGGTAGGTTCGTATCTGGTTCCTGGTCCAGCTCCACTTCACTGCTCCCATTTCCCTTGTGACCCAGATGACACAGTAAGAGCTGGAGTCTGATGAATCTGGGGTTGTGTGTGGGACACCAAGCCCCATTGACGGCTGTTTCTGTGGCTTCCTGGCTCTCATATCTTCTGTATTGTAGGACCAGACAGTCTGGGCCTGTGGCCTGCCTGGGGGCGTGTGTGGCCTTCTTGGCCCAGAACTCCCTCCTAGGAGGCACAGCCAAGCCAGGGGAGAAGGGAGAGAGCTGGAGACTGAATCGTAGCCTGACTTACCTGCTTTCCATGTCTGCTGGCTGCCTAGAAAGCTCTGTGATATTTGCATCTCACATCATGTGCCCTGGAGACTTAGAGGTAGAGCTACTTCAGAAACCCAACTGGCACTGCCTGGCGTGAGCCTGCTTCTGTGTGAGCAGCATGGCGGAAGACCAAGCTTGTCCAGCCTGCAGCCCAGCACGGCTTTGAATGTGGCTCAACACAAATTTGTAAACTTTCTTAAAATGTGAATTTTTTTCTTTCTGTGAGTTTCTTTTTCTTTCTTTCTTCTTTTTTTTTTTTTCCTAGCTTATCAGCTATCATTAGTATATTTTATGTGTGGCCCAAGACAATTTTTTCTTCTTCCAATGTGGCCCAGGGAAGCCAAAAGATTGGACACCCCTGGCCTAGACCCTTTTCCTGAACCTGGCTGTCATCATCATTTCTGTCAGAGCCGGATGGAGACTATTTTTAGTTGGCTTTCTGGGTGAGATTTGACAGAGGCCAGGATGGGAGATGTCAGACTGTGTATACTGGTGAGGAAGCTGCATGGGATGAAGATCTTGAAGCTTTCAGATCTGAATGAGGACTGCCGATTCTGGTTTATCTCTCTGAGCAACCCCATGAGGGACTTTAACAAGCTCACAATTTTCAAATAGATTTTTGAACTGTTTCCCAATCTTCCTAATCCTGTCTATTTTAGCTCTGGCCTGGGGAACATCAGCCCCAGGGTAGTGGCCAAGAACACAGGACACCTGGGGCCAGACTGCCTGGATTTAAGCCTGGGCTCTTCCTCTTACTACTTCTGGGACCTGGAACAAGTGACTTAATCTTTCCGATCTCAGTTTTCTCATCTTTAAAATGGTGGCAACAATGATAACTAACTCAACAGGTTGTGGTAAGAAATAAATGTGTTAGGCCAGGCTCAGTGGCTCATACTTGTAATCCTAGCACTTTGGAAAGCTGAGGTGGGAGGATTGCTTGAGCTCAGGAGTTTGAGACCAGCCTGGGCAACAGAGAGAGACCCCATCTCTACAAAAAATAAACAAAAAATTAGCCCAGTATTGTGGCATGTGCCTGTAGTCTCAACTGCCTGGGAAGCTGAGGTGGGAGAATAGCTTGAGCCCAGGAGGTCAAGGCTGCAATGAGCCTAGATTGCACCACTGCACTCCAGCCTGGGCTACAGAATGAGACCCTATCTCAAAAAAAAAAAAAAAAAAAAAGAATTAAATATGTTAATATATATAAAGCCCTCAGAATACTGTTTGGCATATGCTAGGTGCAATATAAATTTTGGAGCTGCTGCAGTTATTGTTGTTATTATTATAATGTTTATATGATTTGTCCCCTCATGAGAAGTTCTCTAGATTGGATGGATAATTCCAAATTTGTTTTTAAAACCTTTGTAAAATTTCAAAATGATGCAAAAATATAAAAGGAAGACTTTTTGAAAGAAAAAAAACCCTTGTATCAATGAGGAATAACCACTATTAATATTTTTGCATTTCTTTCTATATTCTATACATTTTTATATGCACATAGTTCTTAAAACAAAATAATGATTATACTGTTTTTCCAATTTTCTCCTTAAGAGCGTGTGGGTATCTTTACATGGTATGGAGTCTTCTTTGAAACCTGATTTTAATAGTTTTATGTTGTTCCATTATTTAGGATAAGTATTAAAGTATTCTCTTGTTCACGTCTACATGTCCAGTATGTACTCAATGGGGTAAGTTTGAGAGGGAACCCCTTGAAATATGGCTTCTCTGTTTAAAGAGGATTTAAGATAAGCGTTGATGTGATCACCGTGGTCACCATCATCGTCATCATCATCGTCTTCCTAATGTTTGGCAAATCTGTTAAAGAAATGAGCATACCCAGAACCAACGCATCAGGGTTATGTGAGGGCAGCCTCCAACCAGGTGTAGAGGCAAAATTTTTGGCCACTAGACCTGAGCTCAGCAATGGAGTGGTGACTCTCTGAGCCCATTATAATTATTTTAAAAAAAGGGTGAATGACCAGGCTGGTCACAGTGGCTCACGCCTGTAATCCCAGCACTTTGGGAGGCTGAGACGGGTGGATCACCTGAGGTCTGGAGTTCAAGACCAGCCTGACCAACATGGAGAAACCCTGTCTCTGCTAAAAATACAAAATTAGCCAGGCATGATGGCACATGCCTGTAATCCCAGCTACTCAGGAGGCCGAGGCAGGAGAATCACTTGAACCCAGGAGGCAGAGGTTGTGGTGAGCCATGATCACGCCATCACACTCTAGCCTGGGCAGCAAGAGCAAAGCCGTGTCTCAAAAAAACAAAAAAACAAACAAAAAGAAAGGGTGAATGACCATCTGCTGAGGATGCTCCTGCTTCGGGCGGGAGGTAGATCAAAGAGGATGTCTAAGGAAGGACTTATCTCTGAGATACTTCAAGTGAAGGAACTTCATGTAGGGCCGTGTAGTGGGAAAAGGATGCCTTCCATATTAAAGTGGGCCCAGCCCCCATTCTGCTACCGACTCACTGAATGCCCTTGGCTCAGTAACCTGCATCCTAAACACCCTCCTCCTCTGTATGGTAAAGTGGACCTGACCACATTCTTAGGGCAACCTGTGACACTCATGGAGAGCCGCTTGCCTCGAGCTTTGCGCATGGCAGGTCCTCGATGAACAGACCAACTATCACATATTTCAGGTGTGTCTGTGTGTGTGTCATGGTGCATGAGTTTCATCTGTCATTGGGAATCTGGCCTCAATGCTGAGGTGAGGAGTTTGGGTATTTATACGTTGCTTCCTGTGTGTCAGGTATGGTGTCAGGCATATTACACAGATAAATGCTCCTTGACCTAAGATGGGCTCAACATTCTAATAAACTCATTGTCAGTTAAAATATTAAGTTGAGAATACATTTAGTATCCCCAATAAACCCATCTTAACGTCAAAACATTGTAAATCAAACTGTTCCTAAGTAGGGGACTGTCTATATTTATCTTGAAATCTAACGCTGTCTGGGGTTTTATTCCCTTATTGTCTTTTGGAAATGAGACAGACTTTCAAAGCCATTCACTTGGTTGGCTTTCAAGAATGTGCTCAGTAACCCAGCTGCAAGGGGGTGTCTCTGCCACCCTCGGACATGCAGCACTTTGTAAGTGCCCTGTTCATTCCTGGACTTGCTCTTCTACCTGGAGGATGTGTGTGTAAAATGAGGTACATGTAGGAGAAATAGCCAATTAATGCAAGCTGGGTTTAAAATAGCTCCTTGGGTGAACCTGCTAGTCACGCACATTCACACAAAGCCTACCTCGCCACACCGAATTTCCAGAATTGTCAAACCAGGCCAAGACATTCCCACCAGGGCACTTCCTGTTTCACTAAGAGAAAATTCTTGCTAAGAATTCCTGCCCTCTGGTTCCCTGCAGCTTTCAGGAAAGCTTTTGTTTAAACAAAGGAACCAGCCTACTGGTATCTGGGTGAACACAGGCTTCCTACTTAGATGGAAATGATCTGAATGGAGGGGGACACGGGTTTCTTTTTTCTTTCCTTTTTTCCCTGTCATCCACCTGAACGCTAGTGACTTACTTGCAAAGGATTGGAGTAGAGACACGTAAAAGACATCTTGACTTTTGGGGAAGTGACTTTCTGCTTCTGTCTTGTCAAGGCATTATTTTAAATAAATTGAATAAGCAGGAAAGTGGAGGATGAAGGATTTGTTGGATGAGATTGAAGCTGGGAGAAAATGGACACTCTCTGTGTAGCATCTTGGGGATACTAAGTGTCACTTGGTGGACCCTAGTTTCCTCCACGGGGTGGATGGGGTCTCAAGCCCCCTCCAGCTATGCCATTTTCTGCATTTGCAGAGTCAGATTTTCTCTCCTGAGAATCCGTTCGGACAGCATGTGTTTTAGGGTTCTTTTACTCCACTTGGGGTTTTTGCAACACAACAAAACATACAAATGAGCTTCTTGTTCATTTTGTTGTCACCAGAACCTAAGTATTGAATGGCAGCCTTAATTGGAAAAGGGCACGATTAGAAGAAAGGGAGAGAGCGTGTGTTTGTGCATGTGTTCTTGTCCTGTGTGTGTGTTTGTGAGTGTGTGTGTGAATGAAGGTGAAAAAGGGGAGGGGACCCAACCAACCCCTAGTTTTTCTGAAAGCCTGTTGATTTATTTTCTTCCTTCCCTGTGGATATATTTCTCCCCCAAATGAATTATATAGCTCATGATTTCAGATTTTGGCTCAGTGGTGCTTTCCGGAGAAAAAACGCAGCCGTTGCTTTATTCATCACAGATTGTTATGCCTGTTTGATTTGCAGCCCCCGGGAAAGGCCTCGTGTGCCCGGCAAATCCTCTGCTCCCTCACTAGAGATCCTCCGTAGGCAGGATGAGCTTCCGGCCTGATCTTCTCAACAGTCCCTTCTGTGATGTTCATCCTAGTCAGGCCTTAGAACATAATAGATCCTAAAAATGCTGATCGAATTACAGAAGGTTTTTTTTTCCACTTACCTCTGGGAGGGAAGGCTAATAAAGATTGCAGTGGTAGGGTGGAGAGAGTATCTGGTGGGTGGCATATGCCTTTTGCGCAGTTGTCAAATATAGAGGTTGGGATAGTGTAGAAATATTGATGGTTTTTTTAAAATATGGATGGATATCCTGCAGAAAGTATAATTTTTTAAGCTTTTCTTACTTTTTTTTTGAGACAGGGTCTCACTTTATCACCCAGGCTGGAGTGCAGTGGTGTGATCACAGCTCACTGCAGCTTTGATCTCCTGGGCTCAAGTGGTCTTCCAACCTCAGCCTCCAGAGTGGCTGGGACTACCAAGTGCATGCTACCATGCCTGGCTAATATTTGTTTTTAACTTTTTATAGAGATGGGGTCTTGCCGTGTTGCCCAGGCTGGTCTCAAACTCCTGGGCTCAAGTGATCTTGCTGCCTCCACCTCCCAAAGTGCTGGGATTACAAGCATGAGCCAACATGCCTGGCCAGTTTATTTTTTACTCACATTTATATATGCATGTGATAACACCAACAGAAAAACAAAAGCTTCAAAAATATCCATCATATAAATGTACCATACTCTCTTTAATTATTCAAAATAACAATGTTATATCTACCCCTTATTGAATACTCACTGTGTGCCAGGCACTGGGCTAAGAATTTTACATACATTATTATTATTATTTTTAGACATTTAGGTGGTTCGTGGCTCCCCCTCGCCACTATAAATAGTGCTTAGATGAATATCTTTGCAGATAATATTTTGTCTGATGTATGACATCCTGTTTAGAGTGAATTCTTCTATGTACAATTACTGGGCATGGAATTTTTTAAAATACACTTGAAACACATCACAGCCTGCTTTAGTGCCATGTTATACTCCCACACAAAGGAAGAAGGTGCCTAGGCGTATGTCCTCTCAAAGACCCGGAAAAAATCAGTCCTTTGTTGAAGTAGAGCCATTGGCCTGCTGGATAACTAGAAGTCTTGTTAATTTAAGATAAATACCTGGCAGTTTATTCTAGAGACTTAGGAAAAAAGACAGCAGCTCTTGACTGGGTTTTCACTGGATGCATTTTGAGGTACTGCACAGGAAGAAGAAAACACGCGCCTTTTGTCTCAGGGAGGTCAGGAGTTTTCAGGAGAGCTCTGGGATCCATCTCGATTGGTGACAGCTTTTCTCTTTCCCCTGCTTTTCTCTTCTGCTCCTAATTCCCTTAGTGTTCCACTCTCAAGCTAGCTGTATCTAGGAAGTGGGTGGGATGAGCTCTTCCTTGGAAAGATGCCCAAGAATTGGACTACGCTTGGGATCTGAGAGTAGGATGCCCTCTTCCTGCCAGAATTCGACTGCTGTTCCCTCGCCCTCGGACCCCTGCCAGGCCTCCATGTGTTGTGTCCTGAGGCTTGGTTGTCACTCTCTAAAACAGGGCTGCATGGATAGATGGGAGGATATCTATTTGGAAACAAATCTGTGTATACAAAGAAACTAGAGGGCCCACTGGCCTTGGGTTTTCCACTAGAAACTGTGTTTTCTCCATCCAGACCTCATTCAAAGGCACAGATCCCATGCGAGCCAGAAGGTATGGGCTGAGCCCCTTCTCTGTGCTGGCCATTGTCTCAGACACCGGAGGGAGACAGGGCAGTGAACAGGCAGACCACGTCCTGCCTGCGTGGAGCTCACACACCTTCTCAGAGGGGAGAGAGATGACTGCATCCCCTCAGCAGGTGATAAACACATTGCCCCAAAGCCCGGCCGACGGGGCACAGGAGTGATAGGGGTGAGGGGTGAGCAAAGTGCCAGCCTCCATGGGGTGGGCAGAGAAGGGCTATCTGAAGAAGGGACGTTTAAGTAGAGATTTGAAGGGAGCAAGGGAGGGAGACATGAACATTTACGGACAGCAGGTTTCAGGTGGAAGCAACAGTGAGTGCGAAGGGGGCGGGAGTGGGTTTCTGTGTCCCGCAACCGTGAGGAGGCGGTGAGCTGGAAAGAAACAAGCGAGGGGGAGAAGTCAGAGGAGCGGCGGCACGGGTGCTGCAGAGGAGGAAGCAGATCGTGGAGGGTCCTGCAAACCACAGGACTGACTCGGGGTTCTACATCAAATGTATTCAAAGCCATCGGAAGGCAGGTAGCAGGGGAGTCACAGGATCCAATGCCCTGTTTTAAGAGGTTGGCTGTGGCTCTGGTTTAGCCATCGGCAGGGATAGAAGCAAGGAGACCAGCAGCTACTGCCACAGTCCAGGAGAGAGAGGATGGTGGTCTCTGTGGAGAGTGAGAAGTGGCCCATTTAAGAGCACACATTGTAGGGCGATCAATGTCATTTGCTTTCACTCATCCCTTGGGAGGAAATCTGTGGCCTTTAGAGGCCTCTGGCATCCTTCCTTCCCCCAGGGAAGAGTAGAAACTTTAAAAATAGCCTGTTCCCTCTTTGGAGTCTTGATCTCCAGATCTCAGTCATAGTTTTTAATAATCCTTGCCTCCATCTCATTTTGGAAGACGCTCACCTCTCAAATGGGCATGAATCTTCCAAGTTCTTTCAGCAACAGGGAATGCAGTGGAAGTCCAATATGGCAACCTGGACTTCAGCAAGAACCATCTGCTTCTTCTCCTCCATGCCAAGCCTTCTGCTTAATGGGAACTTGAGAAAAACACAAAGCCAGGAACCACCTGCTGGGGCTCCCAAACTCCATGATCTGACCAGGAAACACTGACCGGACAATTGGCAGGATGCATTTGAAATCTGTTAGCTCCAGCACCTGTTTGACTTCCTTCTAGGGCTTTGCATTATTGATTATATTCATGAAAAGGACTGAGAAACATTTCCCAGTGTGGCAGGAAGGCTCTCGCTGGACCAGTGCTCAGGAGACCTTCTTTTTAATTCCAATTCTGGAATTGCCGTTGGCCAGATGTGTGGCAACAGGCACCCATCCTTGCTGGGACTGCTTCTTTATCTTCAACATGAGTCCCAGACAGCTTGATTTCTAAGATGTGTGCCAGCTTTAACATCTCACAGTTCTAAGCTAAGAGTATGAATAAGAAATGAGGAGCAGAGGTGACAGATGACACCAATACTCTGGGCTTCGGGTGATTCCTTAAAGTGGTGTCTCAGGTTCAAGTTCAGAGCAAGCTCCCATGTGTCACCTTTTAGGCCTCTGCATTCATTATTTTCACAGGCTGCATAACTTGATTCATTCCATTAAAGGACACATGAGCAAGCTGAAGGCTGAGTTAAAAAAATAAAACTTCTTCATGCAAGGAGAATCATCCCTGATGGCTGCATATTCTGCAAACAGACCTAGTTTGATCAGTGATGTGTCAATCAGACCATGTGCCCAGATTGGATTTTTGCAGCTCCGGAGGGTAATTAATGAGAATGGGACAATTCCCCTTCCAAGAAGTGGCTGTTTCTTCCAGTTCCAGCCTTCATTTTTCTTTTGTCCCTTCTCCATCTTGTTATGATTTATAATCCTGCCTGTCCCCTGCAGTGGCTTTGGTGTAAGATTTTTACTAAGTAGGTGAATGGCTAGCTTCCAAAAATGACAACCTTTGTCCAGGTCTGGGGCTGAGGCCAGGTCAGATAAGCATGATACCTTTCTCTCTTCTTACCTGCAAGTTAACACATTCTTTCCAGGTGCAGGAGGATGGCAGACCCAAGGCATTCAGCTTTAGAAAGTGTTTTTCTCCTCTCACTTTGTTTTTGTTTTCTCACTTGGACTGTTGCATATTGTTTTGAAATTTACCCATGCATTGATGAAAATGGCCAAGGTTTTCCAGAATGCCTGCAGGAGTGTACGTGCTCTCCATGGTGAGGGGTGGGTTAGACCCTTTCAGCTTAATCTTTTCCCAGCAGGTTCTGAACCCAGACATGCATTGTTGTTTCCACAAAAACGTGGCAACTGATATTGTTACTCATGCTATGGTTGAAAGAATCCATGTTCCGGGAATTATTCTGCTGCTGCACTTACGAGAAGCCGTTCCTGGGCTCAAGGCTCTGTGACTGTTTTGAGCCTGATGTTGTTCTCCGTCTGTGCCTGACAGGCTGTGTGACGCAGTAAGAAGCCCTTTGTGCTTGGTTACACCGACTATACTAGCAGCACTGTTGTAGTTGCTAAATAGCACTAGGACTTTGGGTCTCTAGGTTAATTCTCTGGTTTTGTCCTTGGAGCTGATTTAAGTCCATTGGCTCATTTAGCAATTGTCAGGTTCTTTTGGAAAATATTTCTAGACTCAGCCATTGGAAATAGGTTAATAAAAAGTCCCCAGCCTGTAATCCCAGCACTTTGGGAGGCCGAGACAGGCAGATCACAAGGTCAGGAGATCGAGACCATCCTGGCTGACATGGTGAAACCCCATCTCTACTAAAAATACAAAAAATTAGCTGGGCGTGGTGGCGGGCACCTGTAGTCCCAGCTACTTGGGAGGCTGAGGCAGGAGAATAGCGTGAACCCGGGAAGCAGAGCTTGCAGTGAGCCAAGATCGCGCCACTGCACTCCAGCCTGGGTGACAGAGCGAGACTCCGAAGTCCCCGAGCATGGAGTACTAGAGTTCTCTAGAGTACAGAATAACTTAGCATGTGCTTCTCACTTAGCACATTGTGCAGTGTTTATAATGGTTTTAAAGAAGTTGACTAATTGATTTAATCTCGTCTTGTTCTTTGGTTAAATGATAGTTCTGATAGGGATATGATAAGAATGATGATGATGGGATAGCTTGAGAAGCCAGTGGCAGTGTCTGAGCCGGGCTCTACCCTGGGTCCTCTTCACTCTGTCAGCAAAGCCTGACCACTTTCTTTTCCTTTATTCACTTCTCAAATCTCTGCACTTTTCTCCATCCCCATCTCCATCACTCTAGCCCCATTGCTACCATGCCCTGCCTGAATAATGCATGCACAATTTTTAGCCTAGAGCCTAGCACACAGTGAGTGCTCGATAGGAGTAAATAGGAATTTTTATTGTGAATAATTAAAGTCTGGTACATCTATATGAGATACCCTCTCTTGGTTAAAACCTTTCAGAGACTTTGTATTACCCTTAGGATAAAATTTAAGCTTCTTACCAAGGACTACAGACCTAGCCCCTGCCCAGCTCTCCCCCTCACCAAATGACACTATGCCTTTTGTGATGGCACAGCAGCCATACTGACTTTTTCATTTCTTGGACACATCAAGCCCCTCCTCTCCACATGGCTAGCTTCTTCTCATCGTTCCTTTTTAGCTTAAATGTCACCTCAGTGAGGCCTTCTTTGACTGCTGTTTCTAAAGTAAGTTCCTTCTTGTTATCCTCTGTCACAAACTCCATTGGTTTCTTTCATAGCATTTTCACAACTTGAAATGATGTTTCTTCCTTTCTTTAATTGTTTTCTGGCTGTCTCCCTGTATTAGTCCGTTTTCACACTGCTATAAAGCATACTTGAGACTGGACAATTTATAAAGGAAAGAGTCCATTTGTAATTGACTCACAGTTCTGCGTGGCCAATGAGGCCTCAGGAAACTTACAATCATGGTGGAAGGCAAAGGGGAAGCAAGGACCTTCTTCATAAGGCGGCAGGAGAGAGAGAGCATTAAGGGGGAATGGCCAAACACTTTTAAACCATCGGATCTCATGAGAATTCACTCACTATCATGAGAATGGCATGGGGGAAACCACCCCCTTTATCCAGTCACTTCCCACCAGGGAAGTGACACATGGAGATTACAATTTGAGATGAGATTTGGGTGGGGACACAGAGCCAAACCATATCACTCCCCAACTAGACCCTAAATTCCTCGAGGGATGGGACCACGTTTGTCTGTTACAACTGTGTGCCAGAAACATGGTTGATGCTAGAACAATATGTCAATGTTCGTTTAATGAATGAATAGAAAACTAGACACCAATCACCATAGCCATATAGATAATAATGGTGGTCAGTTAGGCGGATGGCCATCATGGCTCAAACTCTATGTGCTTCACATTCATGATCTCATTTAACCATTTCTACATATCCGTCTGATGAGTAAGTGGACCATTGAAGAGGTCAGCTTTCCCAGCTAGTGAATCCGGACACATAGAAGGTCTGCTGTCACTGGATGCCCTGTGGAACTTAACCCAAACATCCCCCTGACCCAGGACATGGGCGGATGCCTCCCCTTGAGGAAAAAATGAGAGGTAGGAAGGCTTCTGAAATCTGCAGCCACCCCCAGGTCTGGACTGTGCCCAGTAGCATCCACTTCTTGAGAGTTGTGTTGTGTTCTGAGCTGGAGAGGCCAAGGCAAGGTGGGTGGAGGAGGTGGGGGTGACTCAACGACCCCTTCTTCACTCCCATAATGGCAATGCCCTCCATCAGAAGGGACATTGATGTTGAAAGGAAGGGGGCAGAAGGGCAGGCCAACTGGAAGGCAAAGAAAGACTGTGCTTCCCACAGTCAAGCACATTCTAGAACTGTCCCATGTGCTCAAGTTCTGGAAAGAGTGGAAGACGGGAGGGGATTGGCTTTAGGAGGACCTGAGAAAAGTTAGGTGTTGGTGTCTAGTCTGTGAGGAATATTTTAAGTGTCCTCCTCAGACAGGGCACGAGTGCTGGGGAGGAACCTGGATATAGCAGTGAAGGATGAAGAGGGGGTCCTGCCAGCAGGGAGTTGGGCTTGTGCCCTGCTGCTAGCTGTTCTGGGATATCATGGCTGATGTGCTTTCTCATTGGTGCCTAATTCCCTTCCCTGCTCGGATACTACAGCTGCTGTTCCCTGGCAGGAAAAGCAGGCCTCATTCTGTTTCTAGCCCTTGCATTTGTTGGCATTACAATGGCCTTTACTTTGAGTCACAGTCTCTTTTGACTTATGCCATGTTCATAGGATTCTAAGCCCTCCCCCACTATCACCCAAGAAAATCTAATTTAACATGAAAATTACTTTGAGCTACATAATCTGTCTTTGGACTCAGAGTGGATATTCTGATTCCTGCCATAAACAAAAGGGAACCCCTTTAGAAGTTTAGATCCAGGATAATAGCCAACATTTATCAAGCATTTCCTACATGCCAGCCACTGTGCTGACATTTTTCCCAACATGCCTATGATATGCATGCTGTTTATTGGTCTCCATTTTACAGATGGGGCTATGGAGGCACAGAGAGATCACATGAGGGACCTAGGTGGCCATGCCAGGAATTGAACCCAAGCAGAGTAGCTGTTGGACTAGATCTCATCAACTCTGTGCTGTGCTACATGCCTGGCCAGAGATAGCTGTATTCACCCTGGGCTACCAAATGCATCACACTCCCGACCTAAGACAAACAGCTCAGCTTCTCAGCCTCTTAAGCCTCTGCTGGCTAGTTTTGTTCTGTTGGTTGGATTTGCAGGGGGCTGGCTGACTCTGCCCAGTGCTCCCAGCACTCACAGACCTGCGTCACAAGCCTGGCTCTCCTGCCAGTGTGACTGCACTGCCATCTCAAGTCATCTCCAAATATGTGCATCTTTTCTCGCCATCCACATTGCAAGATGCTAAGGAACAGGGCCCATGCTTTGTTTGTGTCCAGTTTCCCCAGGGTACCTAGCTTGTTAGTGGGTACTTATAAGTGGTTTAATGCCAGTTAGCCTGACTGGGGAACACGATAGTCTCTGCTGAAGAGGCAGCCTACTAATAGTAGATAAAAACCTGCTTTTGATTGGTGTGAGCAAGCCCTTATCTGTTTTAAGAATAAACGTGATTTGCTTTGGCAACTGTAAAGCAGATGGAAAGCATCATCTGTAGAATCTAGAAACTGATTTCTGGGAGAGTCTTAGGGGCTTGGCCCTATTATGCATTCTATATTGGCCTCTTTATATCAGGCATCTCTGTGCTGCATAATTCCTAAGGTGACTCTTGGTCCCATTAACCTGTGCAAGGGACGGAACCAAACTAAGCTTTGAGATTGAACCTCGTTTGCTTGGTGGAGCCTTGGGGTCTTATCTGCCAAGCTGTTTGTTTGGCTTTGCTGTGGGTTGCTTTGCACACATGCTTGTTTGGACAAGGCAGCACAGGCTGTCCCATGGTCCAGGGGGTGGTAGCTGGGGCAGCCTTGGAGGGCAGGGTCAATTCTTGCTTCAGAGTGGTGCTTTTTTTCCCATCTTGGCCAGGGAATGCTCATACATTCTTTTCAGCCTGCCTCACTCTTGGCTTACCTTGGGTAAGGAGAGTACAGAGCTAAACTACAGCCAGCTGGAAGTTCCCTACCCTTCTAGAGCTGAATGCCACTGTGGGGACCATTAGAGAGGATCACGTTGGTTTTTCTTAGATTGGACCTCTTCTTTTGATTATCCTTTTGATGAGGCGTGTGTGCTCATTACTTGTCATTGTGCATACTGACTCCAGCTGTGCTGATGTGCCTTGGTGGCAGGAGAGAAAACTGGAGGCCAATGACAGGCTGAATAACCCCTCACAAGTGGGTGGCCTACTCCCCATAGTGCCAGTCCCCAGATAGATTTTTAAGACTGGCAGGTCACCTCCGTTCCTTCTTCCTGCCTCCCAGGAGAGTGTGGAAGGGTCAAGGCCCTGTGGGCAGATGCAGTGACAAATTGTGTGGCTGGTAACTGAAAAAAGAGGGCAAAACATCAGGTACGAGTGGCCCCTCGGTCTAGGGTGCAGGCACTCCAGCGGAACATGTTGGCAAAGGCTGACTCAGTGGCAGAGCCAAGAGGGTGGGCCATCTGCCTGGGCAAAACTTCATTCCCAGTTCAGATTTCTTTGGGCCTCTTGTGTGTACAGTACCTGCCACTGAGACCACTTGAAAGACTGAAGATGCTGGGCAAACAGGATCATGCTTATCGTCATAGCAACGCACACACTCTGAGGCAGACAGGAACCCCAAGGCCTTCTCAGATGAGCATTTGATAATAGCTTTGCTCAGGGGAGCCCTCTCCACCCCGTCACTACACTTGGTCATTACAACCTTTGTGCTTCAAAGGAGGGCAGGGGAAGTGCTCAGAGCACAGGGCATGCTGAGTTGTGTTAGCCCAGAAGGGAAGGCAAGAGGAGGGAGCAGAAGGCAGGCCTGTTGCCACTGATTTCTGCAGCCCATGCTGGTTCTCCCATCCCAGGGTCGACACCCCTGGAGTAACACTAACAACGGGGGGAAGGGAGTGGACGTTAAAGACATTTGAAATCTTTCATAACTGATACTGCCAACCAGAAGTGACATTGGCTTTGCTTCCACACTGGTTGAATATCAGTTCTGCTAAAAATACCAGTCAACCTTTGTATTGGTTTGCTAAGGCTGTTTACGCTGGGTGGCCTAAACAAAGAAATTTATCTTCTCATAGTTTTGGAGGCTGGAAGTTCAAGATCAAGGTGTCAGCAGGGTTGGTTTCTCCTAAGGCCTTTCTCGTTGCCTTGTAGGTGGTGTCTTCTCTGTGTCCTCACAGGGTCTTCCCTCTGTTGTGTCTGCGTCATCTCCTCTTCTCCTAAGGACACCAGTCCTAGTGGATTAGGGCCCACTCCAATGACCTCCTCTTAACCTAATTACCTCCATAAAGAACACGTCTCCAAATATAGTCACATTCTGAGGTACTGGGGGTTTGAGCTTCAATATATGAATTTTGGAGGGACACACTTCAGCTCATAACACTTACAATGTACTAAGTGGTAGTCTAACCCTCATAGCTAATATTGGAGCTCTTGCTAAGGCTGGAATTGCTCTTAGCACTTGCTGTGGATTATTTCCTTTAATCCCTGCAATAGCTCTAAAGTAGCTCTTCTTATTTCCCTCATGTTTCAGTTAAAGAAACAGAGGCACAAAGACGCTGAGTAATTTGACCGCAACAGCTAAAAAGAGGCAGAGTAAGAAGTTGAACCAGGCCGTCCCATTCCAAAGCTCGTGCTCTGGGCTTCCTGCTCTGGTCTCTGAAGTAAAGGCTTTCCTTGGGCTTCTCACTGGAAATGCTGTCAATGAGCGGGTTGTAGAAAGGGATCATACTAATTCCTTGAAGAGAAGGAAAAGTTAAGGTGCCCCTTCCCGCTTCTGACTGGCTCCTATCACAGACTGGATGGCAGGCCTTCATCAGTGCAGCCACTGTACAGGAAGGAGGCCTTTCTGGTGACACAGTGTTACTGCGTCTGAGGAAACTGGGCTGCAGGGTGCAGCTGGATGAAAATGGACAGCTGAGGGCCAGGCGCGGTGGCTGAAGCCTGTAATTCCAGCATTTTGGGAGGCTGAGGCAGGTGGATCACTTGAGGTCAGGAGATCGAGACCAGCCTGGCTAACATAGTGAAACCCCAACTCTACTAAAAATACAAAAATTAGCCAGGCATGGTGGCATGCACTTGTAATCCCAGCTACTCGGGAGGCTGAGGCAGGAGAATCACTTGAACACAGGAGGTAAAGGTTGCTGTGAGCCGGTATCACGCCACTGCACTCCAGCCTGGGTGACAGAGTGAGACTCTGTCTCAAAAAAAAGAAAAGAAAAGAAAATGGACAGCTGATGTCTTTGTGGATCCTTACTTGGTAATGAAGGAGGCAGGCCCTGGAGCCACGGGTTGGATTCAGTCAGGGTTTGGAGCCCTCTGTCTTCACAGCTTCTCTGTTCTCCTCTGTGTTTCAAGGTGTCCCTTTGCCTGGAGTCTTCCTTCTGATTTTCACCCTTCCTGCTGACAGTCTCATTTGTCCTATAACGCAATGACAGCATACTCAAAGGTCTGCATACATGCTGGCTGTTTGCAGGAGCTGGGCTCCTCCTGGTGAAAGCTCAAGTTTACCATACAATTATGTGAGGCTTCCTTGTTACTTTGAAAGCTTTCCTTCTGCATCCGTGAAATTAAACTCTGTATTGCTGTGTGAGTAATTATGTGGCCCTTCTGTGCTGAGGCAGAGGGTGAGGGGTAAGGTGTTGATTCTCAGCGTTAGTGTAGGGAGTCAGGTCTCTCTCCTCTACCCTCCTTCTTCCTCTTTCTCCTCACTTTTTCTCCTTCCATCCAAATTGGTCAGACCTATATTGTTCTGTCCTGGGATCCCATGACACTGACTCTGAGCTTGCAAATTGTTCTCTACTTTTTTCTGCCAGCATATTGGGTAATTAATGCCCCTTCTTTCCACCTTTCTTCCTCTCTTCCTTTCCTGCTTTCTTTCTTTCTTTGTTTCTTTCTTCCTTCCTTCCTCTCTCTCTCTCTCTCTCTCCTTTCTTTCTTTGACAGAATTTTGCTCTTCTTGCCCAGGCTGGAGTGCAATGACGCTATCTAAGCTCACTGCAACCTCTGCCTCCTGGGTTCAAGCAATTCTTTTGCCTCAACCTCCCGAGTAGCTGCGATTACAGGCATGCACCACCACCCCCAGCTAATTTTGTATTTTTAGTAGAGATGGGGTTTCGTTATGTTGGTTAGTCTGGTCTCAAACACCTGACCTCAGGTGATCCACCCACCTTGGCCTCCCAAACCTTCTTTCCAACTTTCATTGTTTTTGTCAGGATTTACCAAGCATTAGGTAGAGCCTCCTTCCTATAAAGATGAGATAACCCATCCAAACACAGGAGCAAGCCAGCTGCATTGCCAGAGCCAGGGCTCCCAGAACACAAATTCCAGAGTAGCTTGCTATATTTATCTGAAGTTAAGGCATCTTCCCAGAGTGCCAAAGAAAACATTTTTGCATCATCTGGGGCTTTATTTCCCTATGTTACCTGCTTTTCTGATGTTGTTTACCTCAGTTGGCCTTAGAGGTTTACCCTGCCAATCAAAAAAAAAAAAAAATCTGTATCATTTTAGAAATTCAGTAGCAGATCCTATTTCAATTCAGTTTCTTTCTTTCTTTTTTTCTTTTTTTTGAGATGGAGCCTCGCTCTGTCGCCCAGGCTAGAGTGCAGTGGCACGATCTTGGCTCACTGCAACCTCTGCCTCCCAGGTTCACACCATTCTCCTGCCTCAGCCTCCTGGGGTAGCTGGGACTACAGGTGTGTGCCACCATGCCTGGCTAATTTTTTTGTATTTTTAGTAGAGACGGGGTTTCACTGTGTTAGCTAGGATGGTCTCAATCTCCCAACCTCGTGATCTGCCCGTCTCGGGCTTCCAAAGTGTTGGGATTACAGGCGTGAGCCACTGTGCCCGGCTGCAATTCAGTTTCTTTCTTATCTGTTAAGTTCAAATAGTGGAATCCTCTTTATTAAATACGTATAAACTACGTGTTATACTCCCTTTAAATTATTTCTGCTTGTAAATCTATCCTTCCTACTATCTCTCTGTGCATAAAGACGTAACTAAAATTGCAATTCCCTAATCTCATGATGGTTACTTGATGGATGGTGGGTTTGGAGGCATTTCATTTTCTTCTTAGGATTTGTCTCTTTTATTTCATTGTTTTTTTCCTTCCTTCCTTCCTTCCTTCCTTCCTCTGTCTCTTTCTCTCTTTCTCTTTCTCTCTCTTTCTCTCCTTCCTTCCTTTCTTTCTTCCTTCCTTCCTCTCTGTCTCTCTCTCTTTCCCTTTCTCTCTTTCTCTCCTTCCTTCCTTCCTCTCTCTCTCTCTCTCTCTCTTTCTTTCTTTCTTTCTGATGGAGTCTCACTCTGTCACCCAGGCTGGAGGGCAATGGCACAATCTCAGCTCACTGCAACCTCCACCTCCCTGGTTCAAGCAATTGTCCTGCCTCAGCCTTGCAAGTACTTGGGATTACAGGCATATGCCACCATACCTGGCTAATTTTGTATTTTTAGTAGAGAGGGGGTTTCACCGTGTTAGCCAGGCTGGTATCAAACTCCTGACCTCAAAGTGATCCACCCGCCTCCACCTCCCAAAGTGCTGGGATTACAGGCGTGAGCCACCACGCTGGCCTGTGTTAATTTTTAAAAAATGAACTGTCATTTTTCTAAAAACAATGGAGTAATTCCAAGATAAGCGACTATAGAAGTGAACAAATCTATCAGCCTGACTATTCCCTTAACAAAGCTGTGTTACCCGGGTGAGCACAGAGTACCTTCGGACATGAAATCGCTGAAGGTAGAGGGGCCCGGGCATCAGGTGATCTCCTGTTCATTAACTCTTCTGTTTGCTCCTGGCTGGATTTTATTTCGACCCACTGACCTACTTTCCTCAGGTCCTGAGTTGTTCACCTGAGCTCCTCATTATCTTTTCTCCCTGCCAGGTCACGTGGGGAGGTCCTTGCAGGCAGACATTTTTGCTAGAAAAGCAGCCATCAGTAGAAAAGCTATTTTCGCTTCACAATTAATGCTGTTTTTTAAGCAAAATGTGCCCCTCCTCAAAGTTCCACTGGAAACCACAAGGAGGAACAAGGGGAAGCTTCTACCTCACTGCCCAAGATAAGGAGCTTGCTATATTGTGCGGAAAATTGAGTTAGGCAAAGCGAGGCAATTGGAACTAGGTCCTGCTCTAAGAAGGAAAGGAAATTAACCTTTGCCTGCCATAGTTTGGCCCAAAGCCACATTCAATTGTGTTCTGATCAGGCAGCGGCTATTGCCTGAGCTGGAGAGAGAAGGTGTCACTTCATAAAGACTCTATGTGGAGGACAGATGCTACCGTGGCCAGGCTCTCAGCCACGTTCTTCTGCAGTGTGCAGTAGGGAAGGGCACATTTCTCACATGCTTCACCAGATTATAGTTTTCTGGGAGCAAAGCCAAGTGCTCCCACCTTTGGGTGCTGACCCAAGAAGAGATATTCTGTGAACTTCTGCTCTTTGGTTGGGCAACCTCTGAGAGTCAGCTGGGTGAGTACAGGGAGGAGGGTGGTTGAGATGGAGTCACCCTATTTATTTCATCACCGTCTACATTAAACAAAGGGTTTGTGTTTGCAATTCTCTTCTGATGAAATCCAGTGGCTCAAGAAAAGCCATCTGACTGAGGCCTATTGTAATAGCTGATCCTCTGAGCCCCATTTGATCTTAACTTTACTCCAAGTTTGCTACGTAGAAACTCAGAACTGGGCAGAAGATGACATTTGCACAAAACCCCATTCCCGCTTTTGATTCAAAGATAAGCCCTTTGAACTTGGCCATCTCAGGCAATTTTCTCGGCCATTGTAACAGGGTGTTTTGAAGACACTCCCTAGAGACATAACAAAGGGCTCTCTTTTAATGTCATCCTTTATTCCAACTGTCTGGGCCATTCTGGTCAAGGAATGCTGCTCTGTGTCAGCCTGGGAGTAGGCAGCATACAGAAGAAAATGGGGACAAAGAAAGACAAGGAGGAAGATGTAGTCTCTGAGGCCCAGGAGCTGGTAAGGATGTAAGATTCTTCATCAATAAGAAAAGTAGGAAGAGCTGAGGCTGGCTTTTCAATGTGAAAGCCAAATGGTGGGGTCATCTATTTTAAGGGTATCCTCCTTTCTTCTCTTCAGCAAATAGATCCCAAGCATACAATTTCAGCTGCAGTAACCCAGATCCAGATTAAAAAGTTCTTCCTCCCATAGCAGTCCCTCTGTAAGCAGTCTGGCAGCTCTATAGTGTTTGGGATCCAGGATCCTCTGTCTTGCGCCACCATCCCTAGAGTATTGTCTTTGCCTTCATGGCCCAATATAGCCTTATGCTTGTCACACAGGAAAAGGGAAATGGAGGGTGCACCATGGAAAGTTTACACAGCTCTTCCATTCACATCCCATTGGCCAGAACTTAGTCACATGGCCACACTTAATGGCAAGGGAGACTGGGAAATGGAGTTTTTTATTCTTGGCAACCATGGGTCCAGCTGAAATGAGTGGTTCTGCTGCTGGAGAAGGAGAGAACTGACAAGGGCAGAGGAAGGACAGCCAGAGTTCTTTATACTTGCTATCACACTGTGTACAAAATGCCAACATGGGGATAAACACAGGCAGCCAACCAGAACAGGACTGTCAAAGAAGGCCTCCCAATCACCTACTGTCAGACACTTTAAAGGCCCAATGGATGAGAGTCCACTTTCTTAAACCCCAGTTTCAGCTGGACCTTTATTTCCCCTTCTTTGTCAGGGAAATTGAATTTGGAAGTTGAGGTTTGATGAGCTACTCTAGATCTTTGCACTTAGCATCAAGTAAGGAGATGGAAAATATTCCTGGAAGCATGAATTTAAGGCAAATAGAATTCTTCTCTTCTCACTCTCGATTGTGCTCTCGCTCTCTTCTTTCTGCCCTCCCCTCCCGTCTGTTTAGGATTAAGGAGTTGTACAGTCCTAACATGAATACAGGCGCCCTTTCTGAAGCCGTGTTACCTTGTACTTGTAGACTGCTTGCAGGCTTTGCACAAGCTGTCCTTCAGAGGGTTTCAGGGCAGGGGCCAGGGGAGGAGGGGTGGTACAGAAAGCTCTTATGTAATGTGCTAAACAAACAGCAAACGGCGTTTCATTTTCCATTAGCCAGAGAGGCATTTTATTTCCACTAGAAATGGGAGCAGACGTGAAAGCAATTAGTGTTAGTGGGTTTATAGTGACGTCCCTGGAGCCAGCAAAATCCTGGGGCCAGATGTCTGTACTTTACTGGTTCCTTGTTCCGAGAACATTCGTGGGTTCTTTCCACCCCTGCCCATCTCCACCTCCTGCCAAAAGGACCCAAAATATAACAGTTGGGAGAACATAATATTCCCTGAATAGCAGAGGCGGGAGGCCTGTTTTTTAGAGATAGAGGATGCTGCCTCAGAAGTTGGGGTGGGGAGGCCAAGAATGAAAGGAAAATCCTTGCCAGTGTCCCCAGGCTCCTCCTGGCCCTGGAACCCTTCAAGCCACTGATGAGTTGAGGCTGGGGCTTGCGAGTATCTCTCAGGAGTGGCAATGTCTCAATCCCGTCTTTTATGCTTCTTTGTTCACTTTATCTTCAACTCTGCCGTATCCCACCCACAATACACATATAGTGGGAAAGACAGAAGGAGAAACAGCAGCAAAAATAGAAGCTGTGAATGTCCTCCCCTCCTCCTGTATGCTGGAATAATATGATCTAAGTTTCATTCCATCTCAAACTTTACTATAGCCACGGTCACCAGCAAGACCACCAAAACCCTGGAATCCGCCACTTACGTATTTTCTAATGTAGAGGTTCTTTTCCTATGTAACCTCACATCTTCTTTCAAGGCCTCATATTGGATGATTTATAACTGGTCATCTCAATCTGTGCTGTCCCATTCAGAGTCACTAGCCACTTGCTAGCTATCAGCACTTGAGCCAGTCCAAATTAAGATGTGCTGTAAATATAAAACATACACTGGATTTCAAATACTTCGTTTGAAAGAGAAATGTTTATGCTGATTACATGTTAATAAAATTTTGGATATATTGGGTTAAGGAAAATATATCATTAAAATTAATTCCACCTGTTTTTTCCCCTTAATTAACATAGCTATTAGAAAATGTAGAACTATGCAAGTGGCTTGCATTTGCAGCTTGTATTTTTCTCCTATTGGGAAAGTACTGGTCTATGTTATCTTTTAAAATACTGTAGCACTTTTTTAAGTTATTGAAAATATTTAAATGAACTTTTAAAAACCTTCTAAAGCTTGAGAAGACTTCAAAAGAAAAGAAGAGGCTCTGCAAACCTTTATAAGAGGAAAGTTGGATAGCCAACAAAGAGATTTCCTAGCATTTGAGATAGAGTCTAGAAACTTAATCACCTTCAGGGACCAGGTACTGATGTAAGGTGAGATGGGGTTGAGGATAGACAACAGAGAGTGGTGGGGCTTGTGGTGCACTGGGGAGAGAGGTGCCCTACATAGAGGCATTTAAATTAAAACATTTTTAAACACTGGGTGCCTCATGAAGCAATGGTGGAATTTGACCCAAAGGTGGAATTTGGCACAGAGGATTCCAGCATGTTATTCTTGGAACCTTTAAACACAAACTATTTTACATGGCTGATCCCATGAAAATTACTCATGCAGACAACTCTAACCAGGTTTTGTAAATGAGAATTTCCTCTTTACATCTTGAAATGACATTACTTTAAATTTTGCACCCAAGTGTGCATGCAGCCTCCACTGTGTAGTTCACATGTTCTTTTGCTAAGAACGTGGCTAACAGTTAACTCATACCGAGTTCCTGTTCTGGGAGAGTGTTGCCTCATTTAGTTCTTGTAACACCCTTTTGAGGCTGGTGGTATCTTCATTTTTATTGAGGCTGAAGGAAATTAAGCCACCCCCTTGGCTGTAGCAAAAAAGCAGCAGAACTGAGGTTCAGGCTCACGTATTTCACATACTACAGTTCTAATCCAAAGGATTTATAAAACTTCATCATACACATTGTCTCATTTGATCCTTAAAAGAAGTTCATGAAAGGCAGGAAGCTTAGGCAAGTTCCTCGGTCTTCCTGGCTGGCTGCAGTTTCCCTCAGTTCTAAGAAGGGGCTGGACTAAATGACTGCTTGATGAGTCCATGGCTTTGTGACTTCCTGGTGCAAGAAAAGGCTGAGCCTGGATCAGACTTGGACCCTTGGGATCCCTTAAATGGTTCCCCATCTCAGAATATTTTGCACAGTCTTTTCCAGTAATTTTCTATGTGCATTAAAATGATAGTCAATATTTTAGACATCACAGAAATGTATTCCAAGTTTCATTTAAAATTAGGCTGATTTCAAACTGTTGTTGTTTACTTTTTAACTTTTAAAAATATATAAACATTCAAACATTTTGCTATTCATATTTCATCTATAACTTCCCACTTTTTTCCTGCCAAAAATGCCATGTATTCACAGAGTTGTACAACCATCTCCATAATCAATTTTAGAACATTTCATCACCCCAGAAATAAACCATATATCCATTAGTAATCACTCTTCCAACATCCTTCCACTGCAACCTTAGGCAACCACTATTTTTTCTGTTTCTATAGATTTGCCTTTTCTGGAGATTTTATATAAATGAAACCATAAAATAAGTGGTCTCTTGTGAGACTTCTTTCACATGTCATAATATTTTCAAGGTTCATCCATGTTGCAGCATATATCAGCACTTCATTCCTTTTATGGCTGAATATATTTCATCGTATGGCTATACAGTCTTGCAACAAATAACAATGTTTCAGTTAATGATGGACCACATATATAATGGTGGTCTCATAGCATTATAATTTTTACTGTACATTTTTACAGATACACAAGTACTTACCCCTGTGTTACAATTGCCTACAGTATTTAGTGCAATAACATGCTATACAGCTTTGTAGCCTAGGAGCAATAGGTCGTACCATATAGCCTAGGTGTATGGTAAGCACATAAAAACCTATCATCAGGCTGGGCACGGTGGCTCACACCTGTAATCCTAGCACTTTGGGAGGCCGAGGCAGGCAGATCACCTGAGGTCAGGAGTTTGAGACCAGCCTGGCCAACATGGCAAAACCCCGTCTCTATTAAAAATACAAAAATTAGCCGGGCATGGTGGTGCATGCCTGTAATCCCAGCTACTCAGGAGGCTGAGGCGGGAGAATCGCTTGAACCCAGGAGGTAGAGGTTGCAGTGAGCTGAGTTCGCACCACTGTACTCCAGCCTGGGCGACAGAGCGAGACTCCGTCTCAAAAAAACAAAAAATACCAAAAAAAAAAAACACACACACACACACACACAACAAAACAAAAAAACCCTACCATTTAGGTTTGTGTAAGTACACTGTATAATGTTTGCATAGCAAAATCGCCTAATGATGCATTTCTCAGAACATATTCTCATGAGAAAATGATGCATGACTGTGCCACCTTTTGTTTATTCGTTCATCGGTTGGTGGACATTTGGATTGTTTCCACCTTTTGGCTATGGTGAAAGTGCTACTATGAATATTTATGTACAAGTATTTGTTTGAGTACCTTTCTTCATTTCTTTTGGCTATATACCTAGGATTGGAATTGCTGGGTCATATTGTCACTCTATGATTAACTTTTTGAGGAGTTGCCAGGATGCTTTTCAAAGTGGCTACACCATTGTACCTTCTTACGAGCAATGTTTGAGGGTTCCAATTATTCTACAACCATGCCAACACTTGTTATTTTCTGTCTTTTTTATTATAGTCATCCTAATGGGCATAAAGTAGCATCTATTGTGGTTTAGATTTGCATTTCCCTAAAGACTGATGATGTTGAGCATCTTTTCATGTGTTTATTGGCCATTTATGTGCCCTCTTTGGAGAAATGTCCATTTAGATCCTTTCTCATTTTTTATTTGATTTGTCTTCTTCTTACTGAATTGTTAAGTTATTTACATGTTATAGATACCCTTTTTCTTCTCACATCTGTGACTGGCAAATATATTCTACCATTCAGTCGGTGGTTTTATATCTTGATGATGTCCTTTAAAGTACAGTTTTTTGTTTCGATGAAGTTCAGGTTATATATGTTATATATAGTCACTTGTCTTTTGGTATTATATCTAGAGAAGGCTTTGCCTAAACCCGAGATGTCAAAGTTTTACTCCTGTGTTTCCTTTGAAGAGTTTTATAGTTTTAGCTTTTACATTTAGGCTTTGATCCATATTGAGTAAATTTTTGCATGTGATATGAGATAGGCCTCCAACTTCATTTTTTTGCATGTAGATAGCCAGTTGTTCTAGCACCACTTGTTAAAAAGACGATTCTTTTCCCATTGAATTTTTTGGCACTTTTGTTGAAACTCTGTTGATCATAAGATAAAATTTATTTCTGAACTGTTAATTAATTCTTCTCATTGATCTATTTGTTCATCCTTATGCCAGTAGTACACCATCATGATTACTGTAGCTTTGAGGTAAGTTTTGAAATCATGAAGTGTTAAAGTAGGCTTCCTACTACTTTTAAAGAGGATATTCTTTCAAGATAACATTTGCTATTCTGGGATCCTAGCATTTTCATGTGAATTGTAGGACCAGCTTGTGAATTTCTACATAGAAAGCAACTGGAATTTTGATAGCAATTGTTTTGACTCTGTAGATCAATTTGGATAATATTACTGTCTTATCAATACTAGGTTTTCTGATCCATGGACGCAGGATGTCATTCCAGTGATTAAGATCTTCGATTTTTTTCAAATATATTTTTTAATTTTCATAGTACATATTTTATACTTTTTAAATGTATTTCTAAGTATTCTGTTTGATACTGTTGTAAATGGACTTGTTTTCTAAATTCATATTCAGATTGTTCATTTTTCTGCAAAATTTTAAAGTAAATAGTGCCCCATTATCCATAAATACTTATATGACATTCCATTTGTAAATACCATAGCTAGCATCTCTAACTAATAAGGGCTGGTTCCTTCCCTTTCCCTTTTTCCCTTTTTCCCTTCCCTTCCCTTCCCTTCCACTACTGGACCCATGACAATTAACAAGGATTCCCTGCTTTCATCTACTACACGGCTCAGATTCAGATATCCTGGATTATCTATAAAATGTCGTCTCATGGTTGGCCTTTTGGAATAGGGATCCAAACAGGCCCACGCCTTATGCCTGGCAATTAGACCTTTCAAGTCTCCTCCGTTTTCTAAGAGTCCCTCTTTTTTCCTTTTTGTGCTTTAAGGGTTTAAATTCATATTATTCAAGTGCAATAAGTCTGTCACCTCACATAGGCTAACATCTATAGTCAGACATCCTCCTTAAATGGGTCTCGGCTCTCTCGCACCTCACTTTATAGAAAGGAATTTGAAACATAGACTTATGGTCTTCACAAGTATGTGATGCTGTTGTTGGCTCTCCAGGCACCTGTTGAGGGGAAGTAATCCTTGCTGAGGATATTGACAGAACATCATTATTTCCTGTCCCCACCCCCTGTACTTGAGAGTCAATGACTAATAGTGATAAAGAATGGTGGAGAGGACTCTCGTGCCTCTTTCTTTGATAGGGTGAAGAGCCAGTCTCCCTTGTCCCACAGAACAGTTTGTCATTCAGGGCCTCCTGTGTTCCCTCACCATCTTTACGCTCTAGTCACCAGATATGGTGTTGTCTCTGGTCTCCCAAGACTCTTCTCTCTTGCTTTGAAATGTTCATCTGCATGTAAGACATGAGTCTGACTAGGGTCCAAGCAGAGCTTAAAAGTGGAAAAAGATTCTCCCACTTTTATGTATTTTTCCATCGGCAGCACTTCATTCTGACGAAATGTGTGCTCTTTTGATCACTGTCTGCTTCGAATTACCCCTAAATTAAATTGTTCAAAAGGATAAACTCGAAACGGAGGTTCTACCTGGTCTTGTATCAGCATTTTCCTGATCCCTGCTAAGGAAGTGAGCCTCGTAACAGGAGGAATGGGACATCTGAAATATGTTTTTATTGAGTGTGGCCAGGCACCAACCCATCAGCACAGAGGTGCCTAGGAGCTGGAGTGGGCTCTTGGTGGCTCCCGCAGTGGTAACCACCAACTCTTCAAGTTGCTGAGCTTTGGAGAGATGGGGAGGATTCCTGGATAATAGAGAGATATTCAGGCATTTCAGGGCAGTGGCTATTTACTAACTGATAAATAGATATTTTAACATTTATCCCACCCCCAGTGTGACTGCCATTGGGTGCTGGCTGAATCCCTGCCTGGTCCTGCATGTCTTAGTGTATTGGCCTGCACTATGTCTATTTTAGAGCTTTTGCCATCCAGGAAGTCTTTATTTTCTCTTCAGTATATCAGGAGGCCAGAGGCCTCTTAAAAAAAAAAAAAATCAGAATCCCCACAGTTGTATAGATTAAAACAGCTTCTCAGTAACTGTGTGACCCCGTGGAGGATCTTAGGAGAAAGAAATGATGTATTGGCTTCCCCAAAAGGGAGCACCCCTCAGAGACATCAGATCACCCTTCTCCTTCTCCCTGCTACTTTTGTTGAGGTGATTTACATGTGATAAAATGTACCTATTTTAAATGTATAGCTTTGTGAGTTTTGGTAAATGTATATAACTGTGCAATGCCACTGCAATTTCAAGATATGGAAATTTCCATCATTCCAGATAGTTGCCTTAATTGACTTTTTGGTGCATTCTCTACCCTCCCAGCCTCAGCCCCTGTCCCAGCCCCAGTAACCACTGCTGTGCTTTCTGCCCTGACAGCTCACTTTGCCTATTTTACAACTGCAGATAAATAGAATGTCTGCATCCTTTTGCCTCTGGCTTCTTTTCACTCCGCATACCGTTTTTGAGATTTCTTCATATTGTTGCATGTCTCAGTAGTTCATTTATCTTTACTGCTGAGTAGTATTCTATTTTATGAAGGTATCACAATTTATTTATCTATTCAGCTGCTGTTGGATGTTGAGTCGTTGCCAGTTTTTGGCAATTATATATACAACTGCAACAAACATTCACATTTGGTTCTTTTGTGTAGATATATGTTTTCATTTCTCTTTGGTAAATTTCTAGGAGTGGAATCGCTGGGCTTTAGAGTAAGCCTTTGTTTTACTTTATTAAAAATCTGTCTTGCTGGGTGCCGTGGCTTGCACCTGTAATTCCAGAACTTTGGGAGGCCGAGGCGGGCCAATCACTTGAGTCCGGGAGTTCGAGACCAGTCTGGAAAACATGGAAAAACTGTCCCTACGTGCCACCCCTCCCTCCCCCACCACCAAAATTAATCCAGGCTTGGTGGTATGCTCCTGGAAGCTGAGGTGAGAGAATCACCTGAGTAGGCTGAAGTGAGCTTTGATTGCGCCACTGCACTCCAGCCTGGGTGACATAGTGAGACCCTGTCTCAGAACAAAACAAAACAAAAAATCTGTTTTCCAAAGTAGTAAAGTGCTTGTCTAGCTCCTGCCTTTTAAATGCCTAGTGTTACTGTAACTGGCTCATGATTTGTGCTAGAAGAAATAACAATGAGTCAAATCAACTGGTGTCTGTGGTGTCCTTGTCAATAGAGAGCTTTCAAAAGCAGCTGAGCCCCTGGATGTCCCTCCCTACCTCCTGTTCTGGGATGCTGCCCCGTGGTGGCCACTGACTGGTCTGAGCCCTGACCTGCGGGAAAGTGGAGTCGCCATTTATTGAGAAGCCCAGGAGGCTGAGCAGGCGGCAGTGAGGTGCTGATGGCTCAACAGAGCCTCTTTCTGCCTGCAGGCAGCTGGGATCCTAAATTACCTCCTTTCTGAGTCCAGGAAAGCCCATTAATCAAATCTAGACACCCGATGTGAGCTCCTTGGACGCTGCATTTGTGCACTGGGGTGCACATTCTGGGTTAAATATACAAAATAGGTGTTTAAGGACAGAGGAGCAACTTTTTTTGAAACAATTTTTTATTCAGGTAAATTTACATACTGTGAAATAAGCAGATAGTAAGTGTATACTTTAATGAGCTTTGCTAAATGCATACACTCAAATCACCACCAATCAAGATTTGGAACATTTCAAAAGGATAAACTCGAAACGGAGGTTCTACCTGGTCTTGTATCAGCATTTTCCTGATCCCTGCTAAGGAAGTGAGCCTTGTAACAGATCCAAGTTAGGTGTCTGTGAATGCTGTTAACAGTAATAACTGACTAATGTGCAAGGTATGTACATACCCGATCTCATTTAATCCTCAGAACAGCCCTATGAGGTAATAGTTCTCATTTCCATTTTGAAGATGAGGAAGCCGAGGCTCAGAGCAGTAACTGACATTGTACATAACATAATATACGGTATAGTACAGTAACTGACATGAAACAGCTCGTGCTGGCAGCCCCCGGAGTCAAACCCAGCGGCAGAGGCTCCAGGTTTGTACTTTCCCCTATACACAGCTTCTCAGACTTCCTTCTGCAATAGCGGTTAAGGACAGGGGAAAGAAGATGCATACTTTGGAAGATAGAGGGAGTATCTGGGGATGTGGCCTGTAGTCGGAAATGTCTTCTTTTAAAAATTAATGCAAAATTTGTTTTCAGTTCCAAATGTGACAGTGTTTATTTTCATATAAAATGTTTCATTTGCAAAGGTTTGCCCCTGCCCCCATTCAAATTGTTAGTAATAGAATGTGCCAGGATGATGCCACGTGGGCTGTGTGTTATTCCTGGTATGCCCACTGCAAGACATCACCATCTTCTGCTCATTCCTAAGACTGAATTGGTACTTGGCCAAATATTTGTCCCGTTCCCCACCCTGCTCTCCTGTTTTGCATTGGCTTCTAATGTGGAAGCAGGTGGAGGCAAATATCTGCCCTCCCAGGTGGTATCAGTGCCTTCTGTTCTCCCCAGTGGGCCGGCCCCTGGGTTTTATGATACAAGGCTGGGCCTCCACCCTTCCAGGTTATGGCAGAGGCTGCCCCAGAGATGCTAGAGGGCCTGGAGGTGAAAGAGGAAGTGAAAAGTGAAGATGCAGATCACTTTCTCACGGCAGGCCCCAGTCCTCAGATGGAGAGACAAGGGGCCTGAGCTGGACACCACTTTTCATTTCGAGGGTGGCTTCACGTTTGGATGTTTTGTGTAGATATTTGTTTTCACTTCTCTTTGGTAAATTTCTAGGAGTGGAATTGCCGGGCTTTAGAGTAAGCCTTTGTTTTACTTTATTAAGAATCTGTCTTGCTGGGCGCCATGGCTTGCACCTGTAATCCCAGCACTTTGGGAGGCTGAGGCGGGCCAATCACTTGAGTCCAGGAGTTCGAGACCACTGTGGGCACCCACAATGGGTCTGCTCCTGCTCCCTAAGCAAAGGTTCTGGGTGCTCTTGTCCCTTCTCTGAGCACTGTTTCCAACATCTGGCCTCTCTGTGGCTCTGAAGGTGTTGGTCACTGCACACCTGTGATCACCACCACTCAGGAAGCCCTACCTTCCTCCTGGGAGGTAAATATCCCTTCCTCTGACTTGAAACATCCCCAGGTATATGAGTTTCCCTTGCTGTTGTAATAAATTGTCACAAATTTAGTGGCTTAAAACAATACAGATTATTCTCTTCACAGTTGTAGAGGTAGAAAGTCTAAATTCAGTGTGCTGGCAGGGCTGTGTTCCTGCTGGAAGCTTCTGGAAAGAATCCATACCCTTGCCTTTTCCAGCTTCTAGAAGCTGCCTGTATACCTTGGCTCATGACCCCTTTCTCAAGTCCCTCCAACCTCTTGCTTCCAGGACGCATCTCCTATGACCCATTCTGATCTCCTGCTTCCTTCTTGTAAGAGTGGTGCTTATATCCCACCCACCTGGCTAATCCAGGATAATCCTCCCAGTTCATGATCCTTAACTTCATCCCACCTACAAAGTCTCTTTTGCCATTCTATAAGAAAACATTCACAGGCTCTGGGGATCGAGATGTTGACATTCAGTCTGCCATACAGGAGGACTCAGAATCCTTGGCACCAACTCCTAGGAAAAGGCCACCTGCCCTGTAGGTGATGATGCTATGGGCACAGCTCTCTGTAACTCAGTGTGGCACTTACTTTGAGAGGTGCATTGGAAAGCACATGGCCCCTCAGAGCCAAGTTCAAATCCTGACCCAATTGTTAGCTCTGTTAACCTGGCACAGATTAAATATGCTATTTCAGAGCCTCCATTTTCTGATCCATAAGATGGAGGTAGAGATCTGCAGGGAAGATTGAAGATAAAGCATCTAGTACTGTCGCTGGCAAACAGTAGGTGCTCAACAAATGATGGCTATAATTGTTTGGAGGATTTCTAGTGAGCTACATAGAAGCAGAAGTGACACTGTTCCTCAGCTTAGTTCACATGGGTGATTACATGGTTACTAAAAACAAACAAATGAAACATGTAAATGCGTTCCCCAGGCCTCCAAATTCTAAAACCCAGAATTTGGAAAGGGCAGATGATAGTGACATACAACGATGACATTCTTGCATCCCCTTCCGCCTGCCCTCTGCTCATCCCAGGCTCAGATCCCCCACGGAGTGAACAAAGCACAGCTAGACTAGAATTGCCTCAGTGCCCTGGACTGGGGCTACCACGGCCTGAGTGGGACCCTCAGGGTCAGGTCCTCAGCTTCTGTGCTCATGGCTGGGAACTAACTGGTGCACGGTGGAGTGGCCGTAGCGTTGATGCCAAGGTCAGTGGGAACAAAGACCAGGGAACTCATAAAGCCTCTGGGCTCTTTATCTCAAGTGGAAAAGGGCTAACATTTCTGACTGAGTACTGGCAGCCAGTTGCTTTACATAAGTTATCTTTATTTGATCCGTCAGGATATTGCTGTCTACATTTTACTGATGAGGAAGCTGGAGCCCCGAGAGCTTAACTCCCTTATCTGAGCTCACACAGCTAGGAAGGGGCTGGCATCTGTCCAGCCTCTAAGCCAACCAGTCCATGACACAGCAGTATCTGAATTTCTGGCTAATTCATGAATCTCTATTGTATTGCAAGAAAGGAAAAACAAGATCCCCTTATCAGAGGCAAGGGAATGATATATGAGTTTTATCAGGTGGTTTATAGGCTCTTTATCATGGATCCAGTGCCTCTTGGGAGACGGCCATGCCAAGGCCATGGCTGTCATGCTGATGGATGTGCCATTCCTTGTTTAATCCAGCCTGCCCCTCCCTCCTGAAACTTTAGCCCCCATTTCCCATCTAAGGGACATTGTGAAGGCAATTTTTTCATTTTTAAATACAAATTTTAATTTTATCTATGTATTTTTGAACTGGCAATGTAGTCACCTTGTTCAAAATTAAAAGAAGCCTGGGCAACATAGCAAAGCCACTGTCTCTACGAGAGAAAAGAAAGAAACCCAGCCAGGCACAGTGGCTCACCCCTGTAATCCCAACACTTTGAGAGGCTAAAGTGGGGGGATTCCTTGAGGCCAAGAGTTCAAGACCAGCCAGGGAAACACAGTGAGACCCTATCTCTACAAAAATTTTTTAAAATTAGCCAGGTATGAAAGGCCGGGCATGGTGGCTCATGCCTATGATCCCAGCACTTTGGGAGGCCCAGGCTGGTGAATCACTTGAGGTCAGGAGTTCAAGACCAGCCTGGCCAATATGGTGAAACCCCATCTCTACTAAAAATACAAAAATTAGCCGGGCATGGTGGCACATGCCTGTAATCCAAGCTACTTGGGAAACTGAGGCAGGAGAATCACTTGAACCCAGGAGGTGGAGGTTGCAGTGAGCTGAGATCATGCCACTGCACTCCACCCTGAGCAACAGAGCGAGACTGTCTCAAAAAAAAAAAAAATTAGCCAAGTATGGTAGCATGCACCTGTAGTCCCAGTCACTTGAGAGGCTGAGGCAGAAGGATTGCTTGGGCCCAGGAGTTTGAGGCTGCAGTGAGCTATGATCACCTCACTGCACTCCAGCCTGGGCAAAAGAGCAAGACCTCATCTCAAGAAAAAAAAAAAAAAAAAAAAAATTCAAAGGGTACAAAAGCAGATATGCTGAAAAGCTCCTTCCATCCTTCCCCCCAGCCAGACACCCGTTCTCCTGCCCAGAGACAACCAAAGTTATCAGTGTTCCTTCCGAGAGATATTTTACATAAATTCAAGCGAATACATATTTATTCTTTTTTCTGTACAGATGATAGTATACCATGCACATTCTTCTGCATCTTGCCTGTTTTTGTGTAACTTGTCATATAATACATGAAGAACTTTCTCATTTTTTCATCTGAAGTACAAATTTTATATAAAATTATGAAAAAGATAATGTGTGACTAACAGCAAGGTACATCTTTTTAAATGAGTCTATTTATCAGTTGCTAGCTTGCACAATAACTATACATTATTTAAGAAATTGGCCAAGGAGCCAGGCACAGTGGCTCATGCCTGTAATCCCAGCACTTTGGGAGGCCGAGGTGGGTGGATCACAAGATCAGGAGATCGAGACCATCCTGACTAACATGGTGAAACCCGTCTCTACTAAAAATACAAAAAATTAGCCGGGCGTGGTGGCGGGCGCCTGTAGTCCCACCTCCTCGGGAGGCTGAGGCAGGAGAGTGGCCGAACCCGGGAGGCGGAGCTTGCAGTGAGCCGAGATCGCACCACTGTACTCCAGCCTGGGCGGCAGAGCGAAACTCCGTCTCAAAAAAAAAAAAAAAGAAAAAAAAAAGAAATTGGCCAAGGAAAATAATGTACTATTTTGTAGAGTCCATATCAATTGAATAGGTAACAACTCCCTCTCTGAAAAAACAGTTGTTTGTAATCAATGATTTTTTTAAAAATTAAAAACTCAAGCACTGGTTGGCACTATTGAAAAGAAATAGTTCAGCAAGTTTTGTTATCACCAGACTTGAGAAATGAGAGGAGGAGACTGTTTTTAGGAACCCCTGTTATGGTACCGTGATGGAGAGCTCTACAGGAGCTGACCTGTTGCTGTGACTGCAGAGTCTCTCTGGACTGGCCCGTGGTCCTTTCTACAAGGATGGCAAGCAGGGGAAGGGGCATGACTACAAAGGCTTCTGTCACATCTTCTCACTTCTTTCCTTTTTTTTTTTTTTTTTGGTTGTTGTTTTTGAGATGGGGTCTCGCTCTGTTACTCAAGCTAGAGTGCAGTGGCGTGATTTCCACCCACTGCAACCTCTGCCTCTCTGGTTCAAGCGATTCTCCTCCCTCAGCCTCCTGAGTAGCTGGGATTACAGGCATGCACTAGCATGCCCAGCTAATTTTTGTATTTTTAGTAGAAACGGAGTTTCAGCATGTTGCCCAGCCTGGTCTTGAAATCCTGACCTCAAGTGATCCACCCACCTCGGCTTCCCAAAGTGCTGGGATTACAGACATGAGCCACCACACCCAGCCCTTTTTCTTTTTTAGATAAGGTCTCGCTCTGTTGCCCAGGGTGGAATGCAATGGCACAGTCATAGCTCACTGCAACCTTGAAGTCCTGGGCTCAAGCAATCCTCCTGCCTCAGCCTCCCAAGTGGCTGGGGTTACAGGCACATGTCACCATGCCTGGCTAATTTTTAATTTTTTTTTTTTGTAGGGACAGCATCTTGCTATGTTGCCCAGGCTGGCTTCAAACTCCTGGCCTCAAGCGATCCTCCCACCTTGGCCTCTCAAAATGCTGGGATTATAGGTGTGAGTCATTGCACCTAGCCCTTCTTATTTCTCTTCTTCTCTGGAAATCTTCCTGACTTCTTTGTTTCTACCTACCTGGCTCATCTGCTTACCCCCTCTGTCACAATATGAAATGACAAGAGTCAGTTACCTGAGAGGATCTGCAGCAGCAGCTACAGGCCAGCTCCTGCAGGCTCTCTCTCCATCAGGGTACAGCAACAGGGTCTGCTGAAGACAGGCTCCTCCTCTCTCATTTCTCCAGTATGGTGATACAAAAACTTGCCGAAATATTTGAAATACCAAAACTCTTTTCAATACTGCCAACCAGTGCTTGAGTTTTTAAATTAAAAAAAAAGTAATTAAGAACAACTTTTTATTTTTTGGTGGAGGAGTCGTTACCTATTCAAAACACACTGACCAGAAGAAACAGATTTTCTTTTTTTTCTTTTCTTTTCTTTTTTTTTTTTTTGAGATAGGGTCTGGCTTTGTCACCCAGACTGGCGTGCAGTGCAACCTCTGCCTCCCATGCTCAAGTGATCCTCCCATCTCAGCCTCCCAAGTAGCTGGGACCACAGGTGCACACCATCTCACCTGGCTAATTTTTGTATTTTTTTAGTAGAGGTGGCATCTTGCTATGTCGCCCAGGCTGGTCTCGAACTGCTGGGCCAAGGGATCTGTCCACCTCAGCCTCCTGAGCTGGGATTACAGGCATGAGCCACTGCACCCAGCCTAGGAAGCAGCTCTTAGTGTGGCAACAGGAAGTGGGCTGTCTCCTCGTGTCTACCAGAGTAGTCCCTGGTCTACAAATTTCAGAGCCTTGAGTAGTTCCCTGCTATGCCATGGGCAGGCCTGTTCACCAACTGTCTACTACAAGTAACTGTTTATCAACTGTTTTAAAGAATAACCCACAACAGCCATTGGTAACAACAACAAAATGACCATCGGTAGAATTGATTGAACATGGACTATGTCCCAGACCCTGTGCTAAGCTCTCAAGATGGTTCTCACCATTCCAATGAAGTCGATACCCTTATATCCCCATTTAACAGATGAGGAAATTGAGGATTAGGGAAATTAAGTTACTTGTCCAGATATGTGGTAGAGCTTTGAGGTCAGACTCAGCGCTTGGTCTGGCCCCCCTGCTGGCATCCTTTCCCAATATTCTCTACTGAAGCTTTCTTTTTTCTTTTTGAAAAGGAAAAATGGAGTTGTTACCTATTCAATTGATATGGACTCTACAAAATAGTACATTATTTTCCTTGGCCAATTTCTGTTTTCTTTTTTTCTTTCTTTTTTCTTTTCTTTTTTTGTTTTTTTTGAGACGGAGTCTCGCTCTGTTGCCCAGGCTGGAGTGCAGTGGCACAATCTTGGCTCACTGCAACCTTCACCTCCCAGGTTCAAGCGATTCTCCTGCCTCAGCCTCCCGAGTAGCTGGGATTACCGGCGCCCACCACTGTGCCCAGCTAATTTTTATATTTTTAATAGAGACGGGGTTTTGCCATGTTGCCCAGGCTGGTTTCAAATGGCCAATTTCTTAAATAATGTATAGCTGTTTTGCTAGCCAGCTAGCACCGTCAGATAGTTCCAGCCAGGATTACTGGAATTGAAGTCCATTTCTCACCTTCTGCCTTCACTCAAACAAAAAAATTGAATGTTCACCATCCACTGTGAAATAGCCAATCATATCCTTGAAAATCTTAATTAAGTGTCCTGTGAAACTTTCCTTCTCTGGGCTTCTTTCTTCCTTTCCCTGTTATGCTAACTTCAAGCAACAGAGGTTTATTGAAAATGGCCATTTTGCTGGGCCAGTAGGGGACACCAAGAAATGATTCCTGGTTGTGCTCAAGGGTTTCAGCAGCTGGTTAAAAACTGCTGAGCTAGTGTTTATTCGGCACTTCCTGTGCCAGGCACTGTGCTAAGTAGCTTGCATGCATTGCCTCATGCAATCCTCATAACAACCTTTTGAGGTAGATACTCTTATTATCCTTCCTTCCTTCCTTCCTTCCTTCCTTCCTTTCTCTCTCTCTCTCTCTTTCTCTCTCTCTTCCTGTCTTTCTTTCTTTTTTTTTTGACAGGGTCTCACTGTCACCAGGCTGGAGTATAGTGGTGCTAGCATGGCTCACTACAGCCTCAAACTCCTAGGCTGAAGCAATCCTCCTGCCTCAGCCTCCCTAGTCACTGGGACTACAGGCATACACCACCACATCTGGCTAATTTTTTAATTTTTTGGTAGAGATGAGGTTTCGCTATGTTGCCCAGGTTGGTCTCAAACTCCTGGGTTCAAGGAATCCTCCTACCTCCGCTTCCAGAGTTGCTAGGACTGCAGGTGCATGCCACAGCACCTGGCTGTTTTTTGTATTTTTTTTAGAGACAGGGTCTCACTATGTTGCCCAGGCGGGTCTCAAACTCCTGAGTTTAAGTGATCCTCCTGCCTCGGCCTCCCAAAGTGCTGGGATTACAGGCCTGAGCCACCGTGCCCAGCCCCTATTTTATATAAACAACAACAACAACAACAAAATGGAAGCCCAGAAGGTTTGGAGGAACTACCTCACTGTAATAGAGTTTACAAGTGGTTGGGGACCTCAATATTCCACGGGAAAATATGCCTAAGAATTCCAGAAGTCATATGATTAAGGCTCAGAAAGTCATAACTGGCTCAGGCAGCAAGTATTAGAGAAGGAGAGATACCCAAAGCTTGGGGTCCTCAGGGGGGATGTCCCAGAGGTGGTGGGACTTAAGTTGGACCTTGGATAAGAGTGGCACAATGGGGACTGGAGAGGCAGGGAGCAAAGGAGGGAAGGTGGGAATGTGCACGGGGGGCTGAACTTTTTTGAACTTGATGACTGAGCAGAGGAAATGCAGGGGGTCCTTTTGGAGAGGTAAATCATGGTAAACATGGGAAAGTAAAAAATGCATATCATGGGCAATGGCAAAGATTAAGTTCTAAACAGAAGGGGTGTGTGTATGTGTCGGTATTTGGAAAATATTAATAATATGGTAGTTTGGAAAGGGGCATTAGATTTTTTATTATCATTATACTTTCAGTTCTAGGGTACATGTACAGAACTTGCAGGTTTGTTACATAGGTATACATGTGCCATGTTGGTTTGCTGCACCCATCAACTTGTCATTTACATTAGGTATTTCTCCTAATGCTATCCCTTCCCCCACACCGCACTCCCCAACAGGCCCCAGTGTGTGATGTTCCCTGCTCTGTGTCCATGTGTTCTCATTGTTCAACTCCCACCTGTGAGTGAGATCATGTGGTGTTTGGTTTTCTGTCCTTGTGATAGTTTGCTGAGAATGATGGTTTCCAGCTTCATCCATGTCCCTGCAAAGGACATGAACTCATCCTTTTTTATGGCTGCATAGCATTCCATGGTGTATATGTGCCACAATTTCTTAATCCAGTCTATCATTGATGGACATTTGGGTTGGTTCCAAGACTTTGCTATTGTGACTAGTACTGCAATAAACATATGTGTGCATGTGTCTTTATAGTAGCATGATTTATAATCCTTTGGGTATATACCTAGTAATGGGTTCACTGGGTCAAATGATATGTCTAGTTCTAGATCCTTGATGAATTGCCACACTGTCTTCCACAATGGTTAAACTAATTTACACTCCCACCAACAGTGTAAAAGTGTTCCTATTTCTCCACATCTTCTCCAGCATTTGTTGTTTCCTGACTTTTTAATGATCGCCATTCTAACTGGTGTGACATGGTATCTCATTGTGGTTTTGATTTGCATTTCTCTGATGACCAGTGATGATGAGCATTTTTTCATGTGTCTGTTGGCTGCATTAATGTCTTCTTTTGAGAAGTGTCTGTTCATGTCCTTTTACCACTTTTTGATGGGGTTGTTTGTTTTTTTCTTGTAAATTTGTTTAAGTTCTTTGTAGTTTCTGGCTATTAGCCCTTTGTCAGATGGGTAGATTGCAAAAATTTTTTCCCATTCTGTAGGTTGCCTGTTCATTCTGATGATAGTTTCTTTTGCTGTGCAGAAACTCTTCAGTTTAATTAGATCCCATTTGTCAATGTTGGCTTTTGTTGCCGTTGCTTTTGGTGTTTGAGTCATGAAGTCTTTGCCCATGTCTATGTCCTGAATGGTATTGCCTAGGTTTTCTTCTAGTGTTTTTATGGTTTTAGGTCTTACATTTAAGTCTTTAATCCATCTTGAGTTAATTTTTGCATAAGGTGTAAGGAAGAGATCCAGTTTTAGCTTTCTACATATGGCTAGCCAGTTTTCCCAGCACCATTTATTAAATACGGAATTCTTTCCCCATTGCTTGTTTTTGTCATATTTGTCAAAGATCAGATGGTCGTAGATGTGTGGTGTTATTTCTGAGGGCTCTGTTCTGTTCCATTGGTCTATATATCTGTTTTGGTACCAATACCATGCTGTTTTGATTACTGTAGACTTTTAATATATTTGAAGTCAGGTAGTATGATGCCTCCAGCTTTGTTTTTTTTGCTTAGGATTGTCTTGGCTATGCAGGCTCTTTTTTGGTTCCATATGAACTTTAAAGTAGTTTTTTCCAATTCTGTGAAGAAAGTCATTGGTAACTTGATGGAGATAACATTGAATCTATAAATTACCTTGGGCGGTATGGCCATTTTCACAACATTGATTCTTCCTAACCATGAGCATGGAATGATCTTCCATTTGTTTGTATCCTCTTTTATTTCATTGAGCAGTGGTTTGTAGTTCTCCTTGAAGAGGTCCTTCACATCCCTTGTAAGTTGGATTCCTAGGTATTTTATTCTCTTTGTAGTGATTGTGAATGGGAGTTCACCCATGATTTAGCTCTCTGTCTGTTATTGTTGTATAGGAATGCTTGTGATTTTTGCACATTGATTTTGTATCCTGAGACTTTGCTGAAGTTGCCTATCAGCTTAAGGGGATTTGGGGCTGAGATGATGGGGTTTTCTAAATATACAATCATGTCATCTGCAAACAGAGACAATTTGACTTCCTCTTTTCCTAATAGAATATCCTTTATTTCTTTTTCTTGCCTGATGCCCTGGCCAGAACTTCCAACACTGTGTTGAATAGGAGTGGTGAGAGAGGGCATCCTTGTCTTGTGCCAGTTTTCAAAGGGAATGCTTCCAGTTTGTGCCCATTCAGTATGATATTGGCTGTAGGTTTGTCATAAATAGCTCTTATTATTTTGAGATACGTTCCATCAATACCCAGTTTATTGAGAGTTTTTAGCATGAAGGGCTGTTGGATTTTGTCGAAGGCCTTTTCTGCATCTATTGAGATAATCATGTGGTTTTTGTTGTTGGTTCTGTTTATGTGATGGATTACGTGTATTGATTTGCGTATGTTGAACCAGCCTTGCATCCGAGGGATGAAGCTGACTTGATCATGGTGGATAAGCTTTTTGATGTGCTGCTGGATTCAGTTTGCCAGTATTTTATTGAGGATTTTTGCATCGATGTTCATCGGGGATATTGGCCTAAAATTCTCTTTTTTTGTTGTGTCTCTGCCAGGCTTTGGTATCAGGATCTGACATTCCCTTGACTATGAAAAGGAGTTGTCAGATTATCTGGGCATTGCTCTATGTTGCTGCTTGGATGCTCATGTAAACATTAATGGCTCTGAGAAGTATTAATACTGTGCTGCATTAGAGAAGCCTCTTCCATGTGGGAAAGCTGCTTGCAATTTCAATTTCTTGTGTGTATGCCTATGTAACTGAGTGTTTAAAATTGCTTCAAAAACTATCAAAACAGAAGCACACAGAAGTACACCTATTAGGCGAGGGTATCATTGGTCTAATCATCTATCCGGGACTGTGAGAAATGAGATGGAGGCTGGTAATGAGGATGGAATGCAGAATTGATGCTTTTTAACATTTTTCACCAGCATTTCCCAAACTTCTTGACCCTAGCTTCTGTTTTTAATGCATGGCACAATCTTGAACCCCCTGTAGGGCCGGTGTTCCTCAGAAACGCTTCGGAACAGCTGTCGTAGTCCCATCTCCTCGCTTTGCCAAGGAGTAAATGGTGCCCAAGGCCACACAGATGGTGGCTGAGTCAGGACTGGGACATGAGACCACTGGTGCACATGAAGTCTACACCTGCCACATGCCCATATATGCTGATTATTCAGCCTCTGAAAGTAAAGGTGTGTGTTGAGGTGAGCACCACCCATTGAAAGCCCCCAGGAAGAATGGCAGAATGAGGATCGTTGGGGAGCAGAGCTTTGTGGGCAGCTGGTGCTCACTGGTGCAGGAGCCAATGATGACTGGGAAGAAGAGATTCTGCCCCAAACGCTAGCCCACCTGTCTGCCCAGGCAAGTGGCACTTCTGCTGATGCTGGCTACTGGCAGGGACAGCCGCATGTCCTCCGAGGTACGCGAGATTCCTTCATAGTCAGGCCAGGTGCTACCTGGAGTCAGCTTTCACCTATGCGGTGTGTATCTAGTGCACAGGTGTATCAGTTTGCTTGCTTATATATGAAAAGGGGGATTTGGACCTGACGGATAGGAGGCTCCTTAGAACAACTCGACATCATGATCCTTTAGGATCTGGAAATACAAGGGAACCAAGGATTCTGAACACTGAGGCTGTTGTTTAAAAAAATAAAGTAATTTGGGAAGCGGAGGAAGGAGAATCACTTGAACCTGGGAGGTAGAGTTTGTGGTGAGCCTAGATCGTGCCATTGCACTCTAGCCTGGGCAACAAGAGCAAAACTCTGTCTCAAAAAAAAAAAAAAAAAGGAATTACCCAAACTCCCTGGCCTGGGGCAACAGATAGGATAAGGGAATGGAGTCTTATAAGCTGGTGATTGAGGGAAAGACGGAGTGAAAGGAAATCTAAAGGAGAAGAGAATTGCTTAGACCTGAGTACTTTTTCTGTGCTGAGTACTTTTTTGTAGAGCAGAGAGGGAACTGAAGGGGAATAATTCACTGGCTTTATCCTTAGAAGTTGGGATTTAATGTACTCTATAAGTGCTTTGACTTCCACAGAGTACATTCTGTGAGCTTTAAGCCCTTGAAGAAGGCAGGTAGCTTTGTTTTAGTCACTGTGTTTTACCTATACCTTACTTATACTCTATTTAAATAAATACTTACATTTCTTTTTATTCTTCAAGTAGAAATTAACCTGCATGCAAAAGTTGCTCAATGAGCTAACAGAATAATTTGGCAAGTTCTACTCATAAAACCCTTGATGATTGGCTCGTCTTGCTGCACTGAGAAAGCAGAAAAATGATTCTGTGATTTTCTTCTGTTGTCTGGCAAAAATACAGGACAAGAGTTCTCTTAGGACCCACATTCCTATCTTCTGTCCACAGCCCCAGCAGAACAGCCACTACTCCTTGTTGCAGATTGGTTGGTCTTTAAGGGATGCTCCCACCATAACTATTTGCCAGTGTTGAATGACAGTTCCATTAACTGTGTCACATGGTTCCCAATGGCACTTTTATGTTACAGATGTCGTCTTGCAGTTTAGTAGGACCAGAGCTCCATGGGGGCAGGTACCTGGGTGGAATCTCTCCTGCCTGTCCTGTCTTGAGATACCTACACGGAAGGCTGGCACACGCCCGAGATTAGACTGTCAACCTCACACCGGACACACACCTCCTCTGCTGGCCCCAGTATTGGATGGCAGTGGTTGCCAAGCAACCAGGTTATCTGCACTCTCCCGGTTAGTGAGCAGATACAGAAGACAGGCCTGCAACTCTCATTGTAGGGTACAGCTGTGAGATACCCCAGGGGGCTGGAACTTGAACTCTGCTGCCACCAGCTAATCCTCCCCTGTGACCTAAGGGTCTCTGCCTTCTGGATCTGTGAGTCTGCCTTTTGAGAATGGAAACAACCATCTAAATAGATGAAATGATAATAGATTCAAGCTTCAATAAAACGGAGACCCAACCTCATGGGCAAGGAAGTCTCCTAAATCCAGAGGAGTTTAAACTGATTTATACCTAAATTTTCTATCTTCATTTGTATGCAAAAGCCCTTTAAGAGGCAATTGATTATTTTACGGTGCATCAGAGAGCTCAGAAAAATGGATTTACTCTCGAGGTCGGAAAGGCACTGTGCGCATCTCTGCCTCCCGGCCTGTGGAACCGGCGAGTTAGCGTGTCAGTGGTCTCCCTGTAATCACTCACACCTCGCTGTGCTGCTGTGGATCATTGAGGGCCTCTCATGGCCACATTCTGTTGTAAATCATCAACAAGTACTAAAAAGTCTCTACAGCAAGTGAAGTATGCAGAGGAGACACCAAAGTATTGACCAGTATGAGAAGGATCCTGCGTTTCAGGAACTTATAATTATGGTTGGGAGTAGGAGGATGCAGACATTCTGGAATAGAGGTGCCCAAACATTTTCCATGCACAGTGCCTTTAATGTCTCAGTAATTTTCTTGATGGTGCTCCTAGGCCAAAAGAAAGACTTCACGAGTTCATAGAGTAAGTGACTAAGTCCAAACAATAAGTATTAATCCTAATAACTTAGCAGGTGCTTTAAAAAATAACTCATAAATCGAAAGAGTAAAAATATTTTTATTTTATTTTAGTTTAGTTTAGTTTAGCTTAGTTTTTGAGATGGAGTCTCACTCTGTCACCCAGGCTGGAGTGAAGTGGCGCGATCTCGGCTCAATGCAACCTCCACCCCCGGGTTCAAGTGATTCTCCTGCCTCAGGCCTCCTGAGTAGCTGGGCTTATAGGCACATGCCACCATACCCAGCTAATTTTTGTATTTTTAGTAGAGACGGAGTTTTGCCATGTTGACCAGGCTGCTCTTGAACTCCTGACCTCGGGTGATCCACCTGCCTCGGCCTCCCAAAGTATTAGGATTTACAGACGTGAACCACTGCACAGTACCAATATGTTTATTTTGTTCTTAATCACAGTGTTAATGGTGTTAAAAAATAAACATAGGCCCATTAACATTTTAAAGTGCTTACTTGGACATTCAGCAATTCATGAGTCCAGCAGTACTAGACCAAAAGTGGTTCAGTGCTCCACCCAGGGGTGTGAAGAAGCAAGTCAAAGTGGAAAGTCCCTATTAGATGTTAGTTGGCATTTCTAATTGGTTAAGCTTCATTTTACTGTTTACATAGGGTTGGGTTTTGATTTGCTTACACAGAAACCCAAGGCGTGAGAGCCACCTCAGCCTAATGGCCTTCCCATTAATTATTTTAACAATGAGATGTGTATGCATGTGGGGCACTGCACTTCTCAAACTTGGAATCAGATAGAACTCTGCCACCCACAGTTCCATCCCACACCTTGATTTTTTCCTGGTGTGTGTTTGTTCTAATCACAGCAACTGCCAAAAACTCAGCTTCACAGAGATAGGCTGTCACTGAAAGGAATCTTGTGTAACTCAGTGTTGAAACTGTGGACTTTCTCCAGTTAGCAGTTCCTGCAGTATCCAATAGATGTCAAGTAACAGAATGTTTCCCTCTAAATTTTAAAACACACTGCGGTTACCCTGAGTTCACCATGGGACCTCTGGATGCCTTAGGTTGGGAACCATGGTTCTAAAGCACAGAAACTAGTTGTGGAAAATACAAGATTTGACGGCAACCTGGGTGACCCCCCATCTTTTCTGCAGTAGGCTCTTAATAAATGTTTGTGGGATTACAAAGGAATATAAATCATTCTATTACAAAGATACATGCATGCATATGTTCATTGCAGCACTGTTCACAATAGCAAAGACGTGGAATCAACCCAAATACCCATCAGTGATAAACTAGATAAAGAAAATGTGGTACATATACACCATCGAATACTATGTAGCCATAAAAAGGAATGAGATCATGTCCTTTGCAGGGACATGGATGGAGCTGGAAGCCATTATCCTCAGCAAACTAACACAGGAACAGGAAACCAAACACTGCATGTTTTCACTTATAAGTGGGAGCTGAACAATGAGAACACATGGACACAGGAAGGGGAACAACACACACTGGGGCCTGTTGGGGAGTAGGGTTGGGGGAGGGAGAGCATTAGGAAAAATGGCTAATGCATGCTGGGCTTAATACCTAGGCGATGAGTTGATAGGCTCAGCAAACCACCATGACACACATTTACCTATGTAACAAACCTGCACATTCTGCACATGTACCCTGGAACTTAAAATAAAAAATTTTTTTAAAAGTCTGTGGGGTTGAATGGTTACATGAAAATCCACAATTCCAACTTGTATTAGTCTGTTCTCACACTGCTAATAACATACCTGAGACTGAGTAATTTATAAAGGAAAGAGGTTTATTGACTTACAGTATCACATGTCTGGGGAGGCCTCACAATCACGGTGGAAGGTGAAGGAGAAGCAAAGTCACATCTTACATGGTGGCAGGCAAGAGAGTGAGTGCAGGGGAACTTCTCTTTATAAAACCATCAGATCTCATGAGATTTATGCATTATCATGAGAACAGCATGGAAAAGAACCCCCCCACCCCCCCCCATGATTCAATTACCTCCCACTGGGTCCCTCCCATGATACCTGGGAATTATGGGAGCTACAGTTCAAGATGAGATTTGGGTGGGGACACAGCCAGACCATATCACAACATGATTTCTTCACCATCATGTTTGACTGGCTGCCAGATTGCATTCAATATTGTAATATATTATAATCAAGATAAGCACAGATACACAGAGCCAGATTATGGGGGTTTGGATCCTGGCTCAACCACTTACTAGGATGTGAACTTGGGCCTTGACTCTTGAGGGTTTGGCTTTGTGTGTGAAATGGGAAGGACAATAACCTCTTCAGGTTTTGGGAGGATTCAGTGAGATGATTCCTACAAAGCACTTCGCAGGTACTTGGTGGTAGTTACTGCTTCAGTCAGCAAGTTGTATGTGTGTGTGTGTGTGTGTGTGTGTGTGTGTGTGTGTGTGTGTGTTTTATTTCTCTTACTCCAGGGGGCACTTTTAGACTTCAGTGTGATTGAGCATGGCGACCTGTCTCAGGAGGAGGTGTTCATGAGAGGAGGGTGGCTGAGGGCTTGGGGGAGGAGAAGGGGAGGGGATAAACCACCTGTCCACACCCCTTCCCACTGGAGCACAAAGAAAGCCACACTTGGGCCTCTGTCCTTGTTCTCTGCATCTGACACACCTTTAGGGCATTGCTGTGTCTGAGACATCTAGACATCTCCCACATGCTCCACCCAAGTCCTGTGCAAATGTGATGAGTGGCTGATTGTCCAGGAGCCCCAGGCCAGACTTGTTCCAGCACTGTGTCCATGCAGAACCCTTTCCTGGGAATCAGTGAGTCCTTTCCATATGGAAGCATCCCCAGGATGTAGAAGGGAACCTTTTCAGCTCTGCTGGGACCCTTTTCTCAGGGGCTGGAGCCTTTATTACCTGTATCCTGGCCTCTTCTAGGGCCTCACAGTATTAGGTGGAAGAGAAAATATGAAAACTTAACTCCTAGCCCATTTCCTTGTCTGTAAAATGGGGCTGCTGCCACCTGACATCACCAAGCAGGCTGTGGGCTTCCAGCTTTTCAGATTTTGAATGAGTGTTGCTGGGGCCAGCACAGATTCAGGTGCACCCAGTTTTCTGGGAGTTCTTGCCAACTGGGTTTCTGTCTTCAAAAACAGTCTGCATTATTTTTGCATATTGTTGCAAAAGAAAACAAAGCACCAGGACTCTGCCCAGCCAGCACCAGGGGCAGCATGACTGCTCTCCACCCGCAGGAGTGAGCAGTATTTCAGCCTTTCAGCCTTGGATAGCTGGGCTTGCTGAAACCCCCATCTCATTCAGCTCAGTGGTTGTCATTGGGTCCCTAGGTGAAACATTAAGCACTGTCCCTTGGAGATAAGAGGTTGTAGGAGGGAAGAAATCTGCTGGCTTCTGGGCTGCAGGAGGAAGCCTTGGCAATCTGGGGTCAGATGCTTTGTAAACCTTCCCTTACACTCCCCACTTCTGTGTCTCGCCTTGCCCATTTCTGAGGTTTCTGAGCTCTGTTGATAAGATGAATTTCCCAGTGATCCTCAGCCTAGTGAGGATGGTAGCATAGACCTATGAAAATATCAGCTTGCAACCAAAAGTGAGGTTTTGTGATTTGGAAAGAGGAGTTTTAATCTACAGCCTTGCATAGCTAGCTAAGCCTTCCTTATTTCCTGGGAGCAGTTAATAATGTGTGCAGCTAAGTGCTCAGGCAACCTCTACCCTCCATTTTTCCAGCCTTGACTCCCTGTGGCCACCTCAGCCAGCTAGCAGTGCCAACACAAGTCTCCGCCAGGGGTGTGTATATGTCATAAACTGAACTTGACATTCGCTAAGCTGCTCCTGCCAGCACCCCATCATGATATTCACGTGGGCAGATCTGGGGGCTGCAGTTTTGCATTTTGTTTTCATTCATAAGAGCACCTGCCCAGGGATGCCTGGAAGAGAGCCCTACAGTAAGTGTATTCTTTGGTGTTATTTGTAACTACATCTCAGTAATAACTTTCTTCTTGCAGTAGGCCTATTCCTTCCACAAACTTTCCCATATACTATTCATTTCATACTGTCAGCAGTCTTAACAAAGCTGGCAGGACCAGATATCAGCTCTGTTTCACAGACGGAATGGAATGAGTGGCAAAGCCAGATCTAGAACCCACGTAGCTTTTGAGTCTGTATCTTTCCCATTCCCTGTGCTGCCACGCACTTACCTCCCTGCCACCAACTTGTTTTGAATTCTTGCAGCTCTAAGAGCTGACCTGTGTAGTTTTTATTTGGGTCCGTTATTGACTTGAGCAGACATGTATGAGCACTTTTCATGGGTCAGGACAGTGCCCATCTGTCCTTTCATCCTCAAAGCAGCCTTTTGAAGAAGGCGTTATTATTCCAGTTTTACAGGCAAGTGAACTAAGCTTCTTTGGGCCACATGGCTTGCAAATGCCAGGTGAGAATTTCAGTCCACGTCCCCTGACCCTCATTTCACTTCCCTGTCTGACAAATCACACTAGATCTTGGGCTGCTTTACTAATAGGCACTCAGAGCTTCCTCCATGTCCAAATCAATCTTTCCAGAAAGGGGTCCAGAAAGCTTGGAAACCTGTTGTACTCAAGAGGCATTTAAATTGCCAACAACAGAAACTACCTGGCTGATTTTAGCAGAAGGGAATTATTTGAAAGGACCTTAGTTCCTCACAGAAAGGTATGAGAGGCTGGGGAAGTCGGCTTGAAAAACACAAGGAACAAAGAAAGGCTTGGCAGCTGGAACCACAGTCCAGATCACACCAGAGAACCCATCTGGTGTAGACAGACTCGGTTGCTTGCAGTGGTGCTGGCGCTGGGTGATAGAAGCCGTCATTGCATCACGGGCATCACAGCCCTAGAAACTAGATGCTGCTACCCCCACTGCCAGCACAGATCTCCACCTTCCTCCATTCTCATGTACCAGGCCAGAGTGGTGTCCCTGGTTGGCCAAACCGGGGTGTGTGCCCATGGCTTTGCTGCAAAGGCTTCTGGGAAAGCAAACAGCTGGCGTGCCTTCTGTGGGGGGAGGCTGTACCGCCCACCAAGACTCTCAGGTGGGAAATTTCCCAGTCGCAGCAAGGAGATTCAGGGGCTGGGCAGCTCCCCAAAATCACACATCTCTACTACCTTTCCTCCCCCAAACACACAAACACTCAATTATTGCACTGTAGGTTACTTGTCAGTTTTTACGATTACCATCTTCCCACCACTCCCTGGGCCTTGGCACAGACTGCATCTGCCACTGGAGCTGATGCAGGTGAAAGTGCTCTGGGAAGTAGCACGTTAATTATGTTTACCACCTGCTGTGGGTGGAGCCCTGGAGCTGGTTTGCCTCCTGGCTGCAGGAGGGGTTTATTGCCTCTGTTAGGCCACACCAGCAGCAGATGGGGTTCTCATAAGCTGATTGTTTCCCTCTGCTTCTGGCTGAAGCAGGAGGATCTCTTGTTTCTTGGGGAGGAAGCATGGAGCACTGGGCTGCTTTCCTTTCTTGGGCAGGCTTTGGCCACTCTAGGTGTTTTTATCCCTCCAAGGACATGCGTTCCTAGGCTGCAGGAGGTGGGGTTAATGTGGTCCCGCAGTGGCTTTCCTGCTGGCACCTAGGTTCATGGAAGTGGAGTATGTGGCATGCCCATCACTGCCTGGTTCCTTTGGCTGAGATGAGAGGTGCCCACTTGCGGAAGGCTGGGGCCCTGGGAGGACTTCCTTTATTCAGCTGTGGGAATCCCGTAGGAACCCCAGCACTATAATGGCTGGTTTCCCCGTCCTCTCTCTTTCTCGATAATAATCTTTCAGTTGTTCCGGCAGGTTCACTGCCATGGATATGGAGCAACCAGCTATTCGCCTTCAAAGAGAAGAGCCACTGTGTTCTCCCATGTCAAGCCTCCAGCCCTTCTTGCTTTCCTGTTCTTTCATCTTCAAGCTCTAGACTCTGCCCTCCTTTCACTGATTTCCCAAATTTTCTCAATACAATGCTGGGGCCTGCTGGGGGCGGAGCCTGAGGGTTTGGCGCTTCCTTTATTAACCCATCTGGTAGTTCTGAGGCTCAGTCGTTTCATCCTATCCCCCATTCCACTCATGTGAAAAATGGAAAACACGGGGCTTTGGGACCACAGAACTGAATTTGCACCCTGGATCTGCACATATCTCTGACCTTGGGCAATCATAATCTCTAAGCCTTAGTTCCCCATTTTCTACAAATGGGGGTGATGGTGCTGGAGTGGTGCTTAAGTGAGCCAAAGGGAAGCCCCTGATGCCAAGTGGATACATACAATTTTAGCTCCTCTTCTCTTCCTTGTGCCCTTTTCTGCCCCAAGACTGAGGCTCTGGCCCTGCTCTGCACCCGTTTCTGTTGCTACTGCCTACAGGGAGCCCAGAGGTGGGGACACAATCTCATTGATAACAAGGGACTGAAAATAGATCTTAAAAACCCTAGAGCACCTCAGTGAGTCTTTCTTTTTGATGGAGTAAAAACTACTGAAGGATCTCAGAAACAAAGAGAGGTTTGGAAGGAATGTAGACATATGTCTGAGAATACTTAAGACTCTTCCTCTGTGGGGGTTTCTAGAGCTTGCAGGCAGGTGACGCAATGAGTGGACAGGGCTGGAGAAACTGTGGGAAGTAGAATTCTAAGAGGACCTTTGCCACTTGGTGTTACTTCTGTGATTAGTTCTACGGCAAAAAGGGGATCATCTGGGTGGGCCTAATCTAATCACAGGAGCTCTGGAAAGGTGGCAAATTCTCTCTCACTGGTGGCAAAAGAGGAGGTCCAAGGGCTTCCAAGCATGAGAAGGCTCCAACTTCCACATGCTGTTGCTGGCTTGAAGATGGCAGGGCACACAGCAGGAAAGTGGGCGCTGTAGAAGCTGACAGCCAGCAAGGAGATGGGGACCTCAGTCCTACAGCCACAAGGAACCAAGTTCAACCAACAGCCTGAATGAGCTTCAAAGCAGATTCTTCTCCAGAATGATTGTGTGAAACCCTAATCAGGGATCCAGCTGAGCCCACCTGAACTTCTGTTCTAGAGAACTGAAAAACAGTAAATGGGTGTTGTTTTAAGCTGCTCAGTTTGTGCCGGTTTGTTATAGCAGCAATACAAAACTAATACAGGACAGCAATGCACTAGGGACTGGAGAGGACTGTGGTATACTGCAGATGTACATGCCATCTAACTGTGGAAGCCACTAGATAGCTACAACTGAGTGTTGTCATGCAGGAGGCTCTGCAGAAGAAACCCAATGTTCCTGGATTTTTGCATTTTTTGAGACCAAAACTTAGGACTGTGTGAAATATCTTGGCTTTAAAAAAAAAAAAAAAGTATCTGCTGGGTAAATACGCTTGTGATCCCTTCACTAAAGCACAACCCACCTTGAATAGAGAATTTCCTACATTTATTCTGAGATGTTGCCTAGTTTAAAGTATCTTGCCTTCCCACTGTACACACAGTGAGGATAGTGTTTCTCTTGAAGTATTGACTTGCAATCAACAAGGAGATTCTGAGGTTTTGTTGGGGACTAAGTGAGGGCTTTGGGAGATGATAGGAGGTTCCCAGCCTTTTGGATGTGTGATGAGGTTTCACGCCATACTTGGGAAGAGAAAGCATAGATTCTTTATTTCTCAACAGCCAGGCTGACCGCCATTCTAGGCCTCCATGCTGTTAGGTGGGTGGGTAGGAAATGGAATTGTAGTTCAACCCAGCAATCTCACCCAACCCAATCATTTGTGTTTTCTTGTATCTCAGCCTCTTCTACATGACTCTGGTGACCCAATGTTTGGCATTCTGCTTTTTCCTCTTCCACTCCAGAAATTGGCTCTTTCTATGGGGGTAGTGTGGCTTATGAGACTCTGGCTCTGTCCCTTGGATCCAGGGGGTGCACTCTGAATCCTGGCTTGTCCAAGCGTGGAATGGTGGTATAGGCTCAAGAATGGCTGTTCTAGGCCACTCTCTAGAATAGTGACCACCGAGGTACAGTGGTTGTCATTTGGCTATTTTGGACCAATATAGCAGGACTCAACTGCTGGAGTTCACAGTCCTGGCCATTTTCCTCTGTCCGCAAGTCCCTGACCACTGTCACCACTGTATCCAACTCCAAACTTCTGTTCTCCCATGGGACCTCTTGCCCCCGTCCCACCTCCCTGCCTCCTCACACTCTGGTCTGTATGTGCCACTGACATGAAGGGGAGGGCTGCCCCAGGCCTCCCTGCATGGGAAGCTGGCCACTAGCTTGGAAGGTCTCTTGGTTCTACATACCTACCTGTTGTTTCTAGACCTCTACCCTCAGTCTCCCTTGGGCTGGAAGTAGCAAGCTTTTCTTTTCTTTCCTGGGGAATGCCCCTTCTGGAAGGAGCTGGATAGTGACTCCCCAATATCATATCTGCATTCTCAACTGTAGCCTCAAAAATAAGCTGTAGAGATGGAGATGTATGGGATTTACCAATAAGGTAACAGAAATTCGAAAGTGTTTCAGGAGTAAATGCTCATTACACATGTGATAGTTTCCGTCATTAGATGACCAAATGCACACAAAGCAATCTGAGAAAATCCCCGTGCCGATGGGGGTTCCTGGGCAATAAGAGGGCCCAGGCAACAGGCCTGAGTCATGGGGGAAGGTCCACAAAGGGGTTGGTGGGATAGGGGCTTGGCCTTATGGGCGGGTTGAATGTAGAAAGCACTTGAGCAATTAATTCAGTTCAACACCAAGTCCCATCAACATCAGCCATCCTGACTTCCTTTCATTGGCTGTAACCCTCTTTCCGAGCCCACTGATAGCCCCAGGAGCTTTAACACAGGAGCTGAATATGAGTCACTCTGACCCATTTCTGTTTCAAGTGTGAAATTAGGATGGAAACTTAATCAAATTGCCCTGAGAGTTCAGATGTCACCCAGCAGAACATCGGGCCTCCCATCCCCACCGCCCTGGTTTCTGAAGCTCACTGCAGTCAGTCGCATGATTGTCTTCAGAGCCCTCCTTTTGTGCTGTGTGCTGCAGACATTGCATATATGTGCACAGGTACGTGTAGCCAGTAAGAATAGGAGCGTGTATCTCTGGGTGACATGGGTGCAAAGAATAACCTAGCCAGCCTTAAGAGAAGGGTGATCAGAAGGCAGCAAGAGTGCAAAAGTTCAGATCAGACCCAAAGTACGACTTGATGGGAGGAATAAGTCCTAGCATTCTATAGCACTGTAGGGTGACTGTAATTCGCAACAATTTATTGTATATTTTCAAATAGCTATAAGGAGAGTACTGAATGTTCCCAACACAAAGAAATCACAAAGATTTGATTTTTTTGGCATGGGTGCAGTGGTTCATGCCTGTAATCCCAGCACTTTGGGAGGTCAAGGTGGGCAGATCACCTGAGGTTGGGAGTTTGAGACCAGCTTGACCAACATGGAGAAATTCTGTCTCTACTAAAAAATACAAAATTAGCCGGGCTTGGTGGCACATGCCTATAATCCCAGCTACTTGGGAGGCTGAGGCAGGAGAATTGCTTGAGCCCGGGAGGCAGAGGTTGCAGTGAGCTGAGATTGCACTGTTGTACTCCAGCCTGAGCAACAAAAGACAAGAGTGAAACTCGATCTCAAAAAAAAAAAAAAAAAAGATTTGAGATGATGAATATGCTAATTACCTTGATCTGATCACTATACATTATATGTATTGAAACATCACTATATACCCCAGCAATACGTATAATTATTATATGTCAATTAAAAAAACTAATTTTTGGCTGGGCATGGTGGTTCACACCTGTAATCCCAGCACTTTGGGAGGCCGAGACGGGCGGATCACTTGAGGTCAGGAGTTCAAGACCAGCCTGGCCAACATGGAGAAACTCTCTCTCTACTAAAATTACAAAAATTAGCCAGGTGCATTACAGGTGCATGCCTGTAACCCCAGCTACTAAGGAGACTGAGCAGGAGATTGGCTTGAACCTGGGAGGCGGAGGTTGCAGTGAGTTGAGATTGTACCACTGCACTCCAGCCTAGGCGATAGAGTGAGACTCTGTCTCAACACACACACACACACACACACACACACACACAAAACATATTTTTAAAAAGACTAGGCTGGCTTCGTAGCTAGACAATCTGGGTTCAAATTCCAGATTTGACTCTACTACTATCGAGTTGTGGAATCAGAGGCAAGTTGCTTACCCCTCAGAGGCTCAGTCTCCACATCTGTAAGATGGGAACAGGACAAGTACCTGGTTGTGTAGACTAAAACATGAAAATGCATGCAAAATACTCAGTCTCCTCTGGCACAAAGTAAGCACTCAATAAATGACTGTTGTTGCTATTTGAAATTGTACCATTTGTGCTATGAGCAGATCAGACTAGTCTTTTGAGTTGGGAAGTTGTATTGATGTTAAGAACTTTCATGGGGATTGAAAATCGGGGATTTAGTCTCTCCAGATGGCCTCTTTTAATGTATATGGAGGAAGAGACAGAGGGAAGAGTGGGATTTAGACAAGTGAACCCTGATGATACTTCTACTTCTTTTGCAGTTTCTAAGTTCCAAAAAAAAAGCGTACTCTGTGTGTGTGTGTGTGTGTGTGTGTGTGTGTGTGTTGGGGGAGCAGGAAGGAGATTAGCAGGAAGAAAAATAAAAGGGGAAAAAGAGCTGGGCTAAATGGAGTGTTGCAGTAAGTGAGTGAGAGAGTGAAAGTGACTAAACGTCCCATGTCTCAGGGTGCAGGGATGGAGGGATTATAAATAGCTCTGTTCATATGCTTAGTTCTGTTGAAACCAGAGATTTGTCTTTGACCTGCCTTTTTTCTTTTTCTTTACTCTAAACTCCAATTCTGCTTAATCTTTCTTGAATCACAGATTATTTTAAGAATCTAATGAACCTCTCTCAGAAAATTGCACATCAGGATATACACACAACAGTTTTTATAAACAGTCCAATATTAGCAGTTTCCCAGATGCCACATTAAACACCATTAATCTTATTTTAGACCATTTTTTATGCCTGACCCAAACTTCTGAATGATGAATAGGCAAGCTCCTATGCATGCTTCAGAACCCAGCTCAAACGTTCCCTCTCCAGCAAAACTTTCTTCCATGCCCAAATCGGTTGGGCAGCCCTTCCTTCATGGTTTCATTGTTTATCACTTTCTGAGATCTGCATTCCATAATCACGCCTTTCCTGATTGGTCTCATCTACTAGACTGTGAGCTCTTACTCATCTTTCTTACTCATTTTTTGGTCCCAGTGCCTAGCACAGAAATGTTGAAGGAACAGAGTATAAATGAAGATAATGAGTTCCCTACTTGAAATGCAAAGCAAGCCATCTCTACCTTCTGCAAATACGAGGTAACAATAGGAAGCCATATCTGATGGGACTTCTTTTGGGGGCTCTGCCAATCTGCTGGGACAGCTGCAAGCCAGCCTGCAGAACTAGCATCCATTTTGGCTTCGAGAAGATAAGGGGCTGTCAACACAAGTGGAATGATGGGGAGGAACTCGTGGAAAGTAGCATTGCCTCCGAGATTTCCACGATGATTAGATCAGGGAGTGTGTGATTGGAAGTGTGCTCACGGGGAGGGATGCTTGAGGTTCCAGGCTGATTATGTTAGGGAACAGCCCTGGTCCCTGGGTGGCCAGGTGTCAGCCATCCTTCAGGTACCCAGGGATAACTTCCCTGATGAAGGGCAGCAACGGGTACCTGCTCTGTGGGACAACAGAGCTCCATCTTTCCCTAGAGGTGTGAATGGGAAGCTCCTTGCCCAGATTCCCAGGGGTACCATTTGGATCCAGTGTCAGCCCCACCAAAGCTCTGATCTGTCCTGAGATAGGAGCAGAGACTCAGCCACAACTTGGAGACCCTGAGCTTGGAGGATATAAGGGGAGCAGCTGCCTGAAGGGCTTTAGGGTCTTTGGGCTGGAAACTCTTCCCTATAGCACAGATTTCTCAGGAGGGCCATGAATATTTTGGCTCGGTTACAGAGAACACATTCAGCAGGCTTCGGAGGGAGCTGATTTTCCATTTCCCCATGAGGGATCTCAGGAGGGCAGTAAAGCTCCTTCTGAAATTATTTAACTTAAAAGCTTCTGATGAAGAGCAGGCACACTGCCTTGCACATAGCACTCTAACCCGTCAGAAGTTTCCCACGGATCTCATTTTGCTCCTAATTGCAGCACGGCAACATAGGTTGGAAGGTATCTCTCAGCTCCACCATTTTAAAGACAGATAGCTTTGCTTTATTTGCTGCTGAGAGGATATTGTCTTAAAATTTTAAGTTGGTTCAAGCCCCACAGCCTTCAAAAGACCCAGCTTTAGCTCTTTGTTCTCACACAAAGGGCTGCCTGGTCTTTGTGAGTGAGTTGTGAAGGCCTCCCCAGAAGACCCAGGCCAGTCCCCGTGTGCTTTCTGCCACTCACCCATGGTCACACTGCATCACATTGACAAATGCGGCAACCCTCCAAGACAGCCATTTCTGGATGCAGGGACAGAGCCCTCAGCGGGGCGAGCTGAGCATGGAGCCGTGGCATGATGGTTCACAGTCCTGGATGGATGCAGCAGAGTGACCCTCATGCATCATACCTGCATGTGCACAGAAAGCCCCTCCCGTTCCTCTACCACCATTGAGAGCACCAGGGGACTTTGCCAGACCTCTCCCACCACTTGGGAAATGTTTGGGGCTTGGCAAAACACAAAACATACTTTCTCAGGCACTTCTTGTTTTCATTTTTCACTGCCTGTTAATCTGGAGTGAAATAGAGTCCATATGTTCCAAGTCCCTTTGCCTAATTCTCTGCAGGATGATTTTTATCTCTGAAATTGTTTGAAGTCCCAAAGTTTTTGATCTTTTTGCCTCAGAAAGAGGGCACTACATTTTGCCACAAGAGGATGTAAACCTGAGACCTGAAGAACGTGTGTTGGCCTGGTGCTCCCAGAGGTGTGTGGACACAGCATGGGACAAGTGGATCCCTTGTCTTTTCGGGGAAGTTGTTCACCTAGGAGTAAGAAAGTGCAGATGGCCTCCTTAGGCTGTGCAGAGTGACCTAGGGCAGTATTCTTTTCTCATGGCAAAAGGGGGAAAGCCTTTGTAGGTTTCTCCATTAGGAAATTAGCCATGGCTCTAAAGGGCTTATAAAAAAAAGGGCCTCTGCCTCTGCCTGAACCCCTCATTTTCTGTCTTCCCGGTAGAATCTACTTACCCTCAAGTCAAGAAATGTCATAGCCACGTGCTTAGAGAAGAGTGCAAGACTGCCTCTACTTATTTCCTACATTAAATGGAGAGAGAGTGCTTTTCTCTAAAGAGCCATTTTGGTGCTTTCTCCTATGCTAAGACAGATGATTGTCATGAGAAGATCAAATACCTGTGGCATTTGCTGGAGAGCCGAGTCCAAAGCCCAGGCTGACAGACAGGCAGTTTGCAGAACAGGTACCTGTGTGCTTTCTTCGGGAGAAATCCCAGCATACAGTGAATGGCATCTGACACACCCAGGATTGTGGCGTATGTCAACCACACACTCAGACAATGCAAGTTCCCTTTACGTTGCATGTGGTTTTAGGGATGAGGGGAATGCTCTGTGCCACACTAATCCACCTACACACATACACACACACACACACACACATAAACACACATACACACACACAGTGTCTGACTAGAAGTCTATACTTAGAATTGTGCTCCTTTAGCAAGAACCTTTTGATAGCGAAGATTTGGGTGGGGAAAAGCTGGAAAAAGAAAAAACCTGAGGATCTTGAGGATCTCAGAGTGGGCTTTTCAGAAGCCCCCCGAGAGAGGTAGGGTAAGGGAAGACTGTCCAGAATGCAGAGAAAACAAACTTTGCTTAGCAATTCGTGAAGGGTCTGCTGGCTCTGCGTTTTGGGTTCCTTTTGGAACTGGAAGGATTATCTTATTTTTAACAATATGTCCCAAAGCCTTTAAGAAGTTATTGTGAATGTATGATGATGCCTGGGCCTCAGAACCAGAGGGGATCCGTTCATGGGCTTCAGGTTGTGGCAGAGTTTTGTGCATCTGTCTGAGTTGCATGTTTTGGAGAGAGAGTCCACAGCTTTCAGTAAGAATCATAAAGAGGTCTTGAGCAAATGGAGCAAGAAGACCTGGCAACAGAGCCCGGGCCTCTGAAGCTTTCAAGATTCAGGGTCAGCAGAGCCTTCTACCAGCTCTCTGGGGCTCAGGAACTGGGATGGGCCCATGAGAGCTGGGGCCTGCCAGCTCCCCTAGACTTTGGAGGACCCTTTTTCCATTATTGTGAGTGCTGTCCTTCAAAGGTCTTCCTGTCTCTTTGTGGATTTTTTTAATTAGCTTTTTTTTTCTGACCATAAAATTACAAATTTAGAAAATATGGAAAAATGTAGTGAAGAAAATAAAATCAATCATAATCCTACTAATCCAACCACTCCTACTAATCAGAGTAAACCTCCTAGGGTTTTTCTTTTTCTTTTGTCATTTTAGAGAGGGTTGAGATCATATATGTCTATGAATAGAGCCCTTTTCATTTAACATTACATCATAATCATCTTCCTTGCCATTGAAAAGTCTTCATAAGCATCATTTTCTATGGTTGCACAATATTCTATTATATGGCTGCATGACAGTTGACTTAACCCTTTTTCTGTTGGGTATTTGCGTTGTTCATAGTTGTTTTGTTTTTTGTTTTGAGACAGGGTCTCACTGTCACCTAGGCTGGAGTGCAGTGACACAGTCATAGCTCACTGCAGCCTTAAACTCCTGGGCTTAAGTGATGCTCCCACCTCAGCCTCCTAAGTAGCTGGGACTACAGGCATGCATCACCACGCCTGGCTTTTTTTAAGAAATGGGATCTTGCTATGTTGCCCAGACTGGTCTCAAACTCCTGGCCTCAAGTGATCTCCCCAAAACTCCAGAATTATGGGCGTGAAGCCACTGCATCCAACCTCTGTTCCCAGTTTTTTGCTATAATAAATAATGCAGTCAAAACTATCTTTGGGCAAGAAGCCATGCTTGCATATTGGATTAGTTCTTTATGATAAATTCCTAGAAGTCTCGTTTGACTTTTGAAGATATCGTGTGTTAAGATGTTGCTGAGACCCATCTGTAAAGCGTGAATGTTGCAAAAGACTGTGGGCACAAAGGTGGGGCAGGCAACAAGGTTTGCTGGGTTCCTGCTGCACACTGGATGCACCACAGGGTGCTGTGGGTATTAATGGAGACTTAAGTGTTGAAAGACCCAGCCCTTATCCTCGAGGACCTTACTGTATAATGTGGAGCCATATCATATATATTAGGTTGGTGCAAAAGTAATTGCAGTTTTACCATTAAAAAGAGGGCACCACAATTACTTTTAGTGGTAAAACCACAATTACATTTGCACCAACCTAATAAATAGCCTGAAGGGATGTGTGTGTCTCAGATCCCTGGGGAATCCACATGTGAGTCTCAGGATGGAGTTGCATTTTTGTATATCATGTCATGTTCATTTTACATCTTCTGGAGCTTTCATCAAAATCTCTTTATCTATGGAGCTGCAAAGAATTCCATGCAATCATTATTTTGGTTGTGTAGGGAAGGGGTGTGGATCATTTTTCTCTAATTATTCTTCTTTTATTATTTTATTTTATAGTTTTTATAATAGAAAAAAATAAAAAACTTTTCTTAAGTGCCATTAATATGACCAATAGCGTATACTAAGGAGATGGCAGTCAGGATCCTGCTTTTGGGGACCTTGAAATAGGGTGTAGTAGAGGCCACAGCCTACACCCAATGGGTGTGAGGCAGATTTTGGCAGTATTTATCACCTGTCCCTGCAGTGACCTACCACTGCATTTACATATAAATCTGTTCCTGGTAGCATGAGCTGGTGTTAGATGAGCCTTATGCCTACAGGATCATATTGTCAGAACATAATGTTACACAGGTGTGTGGCACTTTTGGCGATACAAACCAATGTTATCTCATCTCTCTGCCGGAGCCTCAGTCTTCTTCTGGTTGCTAAGCACTAAAAGAGCTTCTCACTGCTATTTCATGGCCATCAGGGGCACCAGCCCAGCTCTGCCAACATAGAAAAAAAGGCAAGGAAGTGTGGTCATTCTGTAGGCTCCAGGCTTTTCACTCAGGGCCAGAACTAGATGTGCACGTGGAAACTGACAGCCATGGTTTGTATTTCCTTTCTCCAATCTGTACCGACCAGTTCTAGGATTTGGCTAGCTCTTCCATTGGGAAAATGAGAAAGCCATGTGCCAGGCTGTGGCCCTGGACAGACATCTGCAATCTCACGACTTCTACAAAACCCCATCTTAGCTCAGCACGTTGTAAGCGTTTGTGGGTTTTGTCAATTGAGTGTCTGTAGTCAGGACAAGTGGGATAGGGTGGCGTGTGTCTCATCACCCCATTTCTCTTGGGGTCTCTCCCACATCTGCGGCTGGAGTGCCCAGGTCTCCATTAGAGGGTCTATGGGTGAGCATGCCTAGACCACAGAGACCTGCCCCGGGACAGGTGCTTTGACTCCCAAGTCTTTTTGCCTAGCGTCTGTTTTATCTGACTTGCTAACAAATCTGTGTCATTCTTTTTTTTTTTTTTCTTGCCCTCCAGTTGGCTGTTTCTCCAGGTCCAGCTGAGTTGTTTTTCTCCTTCCCTGACTCTTGGCTTCCATGAAATAAATCCCTTTCTCATTCCCTGCCACTCTCCTTTCCTTTGATCCTTTGTTTTCCCCAGACCCAAAACCACTTAGTCTCCTAAAGGGCTCAAAGAGGAATTTTGGTCTCGGTGTAATTTATACACACATTACAGTCATCACATAAGACTAAATCTTATTTGGCCTGACCTCCACTGGCCAAAAGCAACATACCCCACCCTGAAGCAGATGGGGGTCGGGAAGAAGCAGGCCCTGCCAACTCCTCAGATTTAGGTGATATCCGCTCTTTATAGGAAAAGAAAAACTTTAAACGAACACATCTGCGACCACTGCCAGCCCTAATCCGGAATGCAAAGTAAACAAGCATGATAATGCTCAAAATACAATCCTGGGGAATTGTGGGGGGTGGAGAGGTGAAGACGTCAGCCAAAAGCTTAGACCTTCAAAGGGTATCATTAAGAAGTTCTTCAGACTTAATTAGACTTACCTTGGCTAGGATTTAAGTTTATGTATTCTTATTCTGTCCAAATACAGGCACTCTTCTCCTTTCACTGTATGATTTTTAATAATAATACACTTTTACTAAAAATGATATTTTAAATATAAAATACAACATATAAAACATTTTATATATAACTGTAACAATATATTTTATATGTAAAAAGATTATATTGTATACTTTAATAGTACTATCTAATATTTTGTATTTAAATAACATAAAAGCAAAATCTATTTCTGTTTAAAGTGTTATAGATTTATATAAATAAAATATAAAATGAAGCATTTTATACTACCTTAGCAAATATTGTTAAACATTTCTAAAATATAGGTTACTTAAATATCTTAAAATAAACCTTACTATTTAAATCAATACCAGACATTTAACATTAAAATTAAGTAAGTCGTGGCCTTTTGGGACCAGGACACCTGTAATCCCAGCACTTTGGGGACTTAGAGGGTAGGGGACCACTTAAGACCAGCAATTCAAGACCAGCCTGAACAATATAAGGAGACCCCTGTCTCTTAAAAAAAAATTGGAGACCCCATCTCTTTAAAAAAAAAAAAAAAATGGCTGGGCGCGGTGGCTCACGCCTGTAATCCCAGAACTTTGGGAGGCTGAGGTGGGCGGATCATGAGGTCAGGAGTTCCAGACTAGCCTGGCAAACATGGTGAAACCCCATCTCTACTAAAAATACAAAAATTAGCTGGGCATGGTGGTGGGCACCTGTAATCTCAACTACTCGGGAGGCTGAGGCAGGAGAATCATTTGAACCCAGGAGGTGGAGGTTCCAGTGAGCCGAGATGGTGCCATTGCACTCCAGCCTGGGTGATAGGGTGAGAATCCGTCTCAAAAAAAAAAAAGTTTAGCTGGGTGTGGTGGCACCTACTGTCTTAGCTACTCAGGAGGCTGAGGCAGGAGGATTGCTTGAGCCCAGAGATTTGAGGCTGCAGTTAGCTATGATCGCACCACTGCAATGCAGCCTGGGGAACAGTGAGATTCTGTCTCAAAAACAAACAAAACAAAAAACAACAAATTAAGTAATGCAACATAAATATCTAAAGTAATATTGAAATATATAGAATATCTTGTTTATTTTCATTATTTTTTATTTTTTGAGACAGAGTCTTGCTGTCCCCAGGCTGGAGTGCAGTGGCCAGAACATAGCTCACTGCAGCCTCAACCTCCTGGGCTCAAGTGATCCTCCCACTTCGGCCTCCTGAGTAGCTGGGACCACAGGCATGCACCACCACGCCCGGCTCATTATTATTATTATTATTATTATTATTATTATTATTATTGAGACAGGATCTCTCTATGTTACCCAGGCTGGCCTCCAACTCCTGGGCTCAAGGCCTCCTCTGGCCTTGGCCTCCCAAAGTGCTGGGACAACAGGCGTGAGCCACCACATCTGACCTTCTTTTTCTATTAATGTGAAATATTTTAAGATCTGACCCAGGTATGCGCGCTCGGACATATGGTCCTGCCCCGCTGACCGCTGTCTTCCTCCCACCCGCAGGCATCGGCAAGAACGTCATCTGCGACCGCACGGCCACGCCGCTGGACGCTTTCCGCATGACCTCGGCCGCCCACTACTACCCCAAGCTCATGAGCATCATGGGCAACGTGCTGCGCTTCCTGCCGGCTTTCGTGCGCATGAAGCAGCTGATCGAGGAGGGCTACGTGGGCGAGCCGCTGGTGTGTGAGGTGCAGGTGCACGGCGGCAGCCTGCTGGGCAAGAAGTACAACTGGAGCTGCGACGACCTGATGGGCGGCGGCGGCCTGCACTCCGTGGGCACCTACATCATCGACCTGCTCACCTTCCTCACTGGCCAGAAGGCCGTCAAGGTCCACGGGCTGCTCAAGACCTTCGTGAAGCAGACTGACCACATCAAGGGCATCCGACAGATCACCAGCGATGACTTCTGCACCTTCCAGATGGTGCTGGAGGGCGGGGTGTGCTGCACCGTCACCCTCAACTTCAACGTGCCCGGCGAGTTCAAGCAGGATGTCACTGTGGTGGGCTCAGCCGGGCGCCTGCTGGCCGTGGGCACCGACCTGTACGGGCAGCGCAACAGCGCCCCGGAGCAGGAGCTGCTGGTGCAGGACGCCACGCCGGTGAGCAACTCCCTGCTTCCGGAGAAGGCCTTCAGCGACATCCCCTCGCCCTACCTGCGCGGCACCATCAAGATGATGCAGGCGGTGCGCCAGGCCTTCCAGGACCAGGACGACCGGCGCACGTGGGACGGGCGGCCCCTCACCATGGCCGCCACCTTCGACGACTGCCTGTATGCCTTGTGCGTGGTGGACACCATCAAGAGGTCCAGCCAGACGGGCGAGTGGCAGAACATTGCCATCATGACCGAGGAGCCGGAGCTGAGCCCCGCCTACCTGATCAGCGAGGCCATGCGCCGCAGCAGGATGTCCCTCTACTGTTAGCACAGACTGAGAACCTCGGGGACTTGAGCCTTCTGCAGGGGATGTCCACAGAGAGGGAAGGGCCGAGGGGAGAGGGTGACCATGGGGAATGTGGGGATCAGGGAGGTGGAGGGACAGTGTGAATAAATGGCATCTAGGAAGGTAAACTCCAATCCCGGTGACCGACCCCAAACCAGACTGTTGGTGGGCTGAGCTCCTAGCCTGGAAGCATTCAGGAGAGCCTGCCATTCCTGGGATGATCCCTGCTGGGTATTTGCACGAGAGTGGTTTGGTTTAGCTGCCTCTGCTGCCCTTTACTGTGACAAGCAAGGAGGGGTTGCTTCCCTCCCTACCTCATCCATCCCACACACCTTGGCCTTCTGCAAGCCAAGTGGTTCTGCAAGGTCAAGGCACTAGTATCAGATGGCAAGCTCAGTGCCCGGGATACTCACTGCTGGCAGGAGAAGGCCCATTTTCACAGTCCACAGAAGCGTGTTAGGCTGGGGTTGGGGGTGGGATGGGCTGGTGAGAAAGTTCAAATTCCAGGAAGCCACTTTTTATTGGATGTAAGGTATCTAACGGCAAAAGTACTTAGTAGCAAAGTGGCCACCTTTTTATTGATTGGGCTTCCTCATAGGAAGCACTGAGGGTGTGTCTTTGTACTTGGTTCATTGCCCTTCACCTGGTGGAGAAAGAGAGGTCAGAAATAGCAAGCAAAAAGCAGGACTCCCAGGAGCCACAAGAAAAGAGCACAGGCTGCACCAAAGCAGGGGCAGCAGAGAATAAAATATCCCTTTGAACTTGTCAACAATTAAAAAACTGCAAGGAGTCACCTTACAACACTATTTCCAGTAAAGGTGGAATTGAGTATCAGAGGGATTACTGCGGTGTTAAGGTAGCCCTGCCACGTGGCTCTCCAGACAGGGCCAAGAAGATAGCACAAAGTGTGGGTTTGACCATAAGCTCATATGCTGCCCCCAAAGACTGCGGAGAGCTGTGTGCCTCAGTGTTGCAGTGTGAATTCCTAAATAGAGGGTAAAGTGAGCCTAGCCAGGAGGTGTTTGGGGCTCTATCACGCATCTCTCCTACCAAGCTGGGCAAGAGCTTTTAGGAGATTCATCCAGCTTTGTGGATTTAAAAAGGAAGCCTTCAGTTCCCAATCAGAATCCTCTTTCCTTAAAAAAAAAAAAAAAAAAAAAAGGATTTTCCTTAGCTCCAGCATTTGCTTTCAGGATTCTGACACCTGAGAATATGGGGGTAGGTACTAAACAAAACAAAACAAAAGGACAACAAGGAACATTATTTCTAGTGTTTCTAAAATGGGGGTTTAGAACCCCCTAAGGGGCCATACTTAGGCTTGAAAAGGCTAATGTTGGAAAAAACATGTTCTTCTAATTGGTCTGCTGTCTGTCTTGTCCTTGCACACTCTGCTTACAGAGTTTTGTTAGAGATGCTGAACTGCAGGCTGGGAGCAGGCAGTGCCAAAAGGGAACAGACAAACACACACATGCACACACGTGCACACACACACACACACAGATTTTTGAATGGTTGCTACCGACAAATGTCGCTGAAACCATTCTTTAAAAATTCAGATCTGGTCTTGAAAGAAAGAGCCAATCAAGTGCATTCAGAGAACAGGGAATTATCCTTTGTTATCTTTGTTTAATTCTTCACCCCACATAAGACATTTGTCAAGTGTGGACACGGAAGCCATTCCTCATAAGTCTACGTAGCTTTTGTTCACAGGCTCACTGAAGTCCAACAGGTGTCTTTACATGCAACTGAGGTTTAGAGTTCTTTTCAGATAGCTGCCATTAGCACTAGAAGGGAATCTAAGAGGACTGGAGTCCACCTCCAGCCTGTGTAGGCAAAATCTGAGAATGAACAGCCCAGTCAGTTGCATCCTTCATTGTCCTCCCTAGGGTCAATATTCTTTGAAGCCCAGGCTACTCATAGGTGCAAGTGTGGTGTGTCCAAACACAAGGGGAATGCTGAGCATTTTCTAGAACAGAGAAGTAAGTACTGCCTTCCTGGAAAGAGTCACCCTGCTTCCTGAGGCTTTGCTACAGCACTGCAGGGTGGGTAAGCTGAAATTCCATGCGTGGTTTGTTGTGGTCCCTGACCTGTTGCTGACAGACTTCATGGTCAGCATTCCAGCTCTTGCAGCTATCAGTTCCAAACCAGAGATTTGCTGGAATGGAAGTCTCCCAATAATAGTTTGAACAGAGGCCCATGTCATGGCTGCTTTGGTTCACGTTCTTCTTCTTTTTTTTTTTTTTTTTTTTTTTGAAATGGAGTCTCGCTCTGTCACCCAGACTGGAGTGCAGTGGTGTGATCTCAGCTCACTGCAACCTCTGCCTCCCAGGTTCAAGTGATTCTCCTGTCTCAGCCTCCCGAGTAGCAGGGACTATGGGTGGCTGCCACCACAGCCGGCTAATTTTTTGTATTTTTAGTGGAGACGGGGTTTCACTGTATTAGCCAGCATGGTCTCGATCTCCTGACCTCGTGATCCACCTGCCTTGGCCTCGCAAAGTGCTGGGGTTGCAGGCGTGAGCCACCACACCCAGCTGGTTCTGGTTCTTCTAAATTGCTCCCTGGGAAAGTAGTTTTTGGGGAAACATTGGAATTATTATTATTATTATTTTCTAGCTAGCCTGAAGGGCTCTGATTAAGGATGAAGGGAAAGTAAACAAAATGATTCAATGGGTTTCATTTTTCTAAGTCATTCATAACCTAAATAGGGATATTCCTGGGGTTTCAATTGTATGTTTCTGTACTAAACCATAATACTCGCGAAATCTTTTCCCAAAACTTGGGGTTTTGGAGAGAGGTCCCCACAAAGGCCTCTAAGCTCTGTAATACATATTTAATGTCTAAAACAAAAAATCTCATTTGAAGCTGGGGTATTAGAAAGAACATATATTCTTTAAAAGAGGCATGAAAAAATATTTTAGTGAGTGTACTCAAATTTTATCTACTGAAATGCATGTAGTAGGTAGGTGAAGGAACAAGAGAAAGAAAGGAACTGGATAGTTCATTTTCTTTAAATATAAAATGTAGCAAATGGGTTTGAGATACTCCTTTAGTGCTCCATTTGCCCTTATCCCACCACATGCAAAGACTTGATTTGGGGTAGCTATATGAAGCTGAAATCTCTAGCCTTCAACAGTGTTCTGCAGAAGGACTTTGTTTCAGCCCAGCACCGTTCATCATGCCCTTAGGGGTCTGGGTACCCACAGCTGACTTTGACCTAGGACTAAAACCCAGCAATCTTTTGGCTCCTTTCTGCTTTGTTTAATGTGTTTCAAGGGCCTTGATGCAAGGAGGCAGTGCTTTAAGAGTCTTCCCATTTAGTTCCTGCATGCCTGTTTCGTTCCCATCAATGTGCGAATGGCCTAGATTCCAAGTTATGAGGGAGGGTGTGGGTCAGGGTTCTTACCTGGTATTTAAAAAATGTTTGGGAGTGCCCTGGGCCTGTTTGAAAAGTTTGAATCTGTGATCACTGTCAGCTCCTCCAAGACTTCTCCTCTCAACAGACAATTGCATTGTAGGGCACCCCAGACCCCCCTTAGCCTACATGGCAGCAAATACCACTGTGCCAAGTATATCTGGACTCTAGGGTAGTCTTGGTCAACTCCAAGACTGGCCAACTCCAAGACTTGTCCACTGTGTGCAGAGTATTTTAAGTATGTTATCTCATACAATCCATAAAAACAACCCTATAGTGTTGGGTATTGCTATTTCTTTTATACACATGAGAAAATGGAGGCAGTAAGAGGAAGAGGAACTTGTTCAAAGTCACACAACTGTTAGGCAGAAATGAGGTCATTCAAATCCATAATCTTCTCCTCCAGACCACACTGCCTCCCAGGAAGAGATGTGGGCACCTCCTGCTCTTGCCAGGCAGGAAACCGCTCCTTATCAACGTCTACAGGGGTCTGCTCTCACACCCAGGAAGGACTGTGACAAGCATGGACTGGCCTGCAGCTCCACTCAGCCTGCTGTCAGCACCCTCCTGTTCAGCAGGATGCAACATCTGATGTTCTGCCAGGAGGCTGTAGAGCTGCACATAGAAGTAGCCAGTGTTTCTTCCCATTCCAAAATGGAAATATCACTCAGCCTTTTTTAAAATTGACTTCCTATGTTCGTTTTGATTGTAGGTGATGCAGCAAGCCTCAGGGCTGGGGATTTTCAAAATCTTGTTGGCTGACTATTATAGATGGCCTTGGAATTTGCTCTTGGGGGTCTGAATATAATGTAGGAAAGTGTCCTTTCTCAGGGAGTGGGGCTTTAAAGTTCGTTTGTTTGTCACTCAAATTTTAGCTGTGCACTGCACCTTTCTTTACACCCTTACTCTCTTCATCTTGTCTCATAGCCACAGCTATTGAATTTGACCTGTGATCATAAGTTGGGTTTCTGATCTGATCTCTTGCATTCTGGTGGGTACTGGGGGCAGAATCAGCTTTGTTAATGATTTTCTGGGCAGAAGGTAAATTCAGCTGCATCTGAAGGGGCTTCACGGTCCAATAGCCGTCCCTTTGTTTTACATAACAGAGAGTGATGGTCAAGGCCACCCACATCTTTAGCGGTAGAGCCAGGACAAAAAGTCAGGTTTTCTGCCTCTTAAGTCTCATGCTGCCTCACATAGCACCTCCAGAGCTCTAGGGAAAGGAGGCTCAGAGAGATGAAGTGACTTGTCTGAAGTCCTGTGGCTAGTGGCAGAGAAGTTGGAATTAGACCTGCACTGGACCTCAATTCGCTAGCAGTTGCAGGGAAATCTGGAAATCCTTTTTTTTTTTTTTTGAGACAGAGTCTCACTCTGTCACCCAGGCTGGAGTGCAATGGCGTGATCTCAGCTCACTGCAACACCGCCTCCCGGGTTCAAGCGATTCTCCTGCCTCAGCCTCCTGAGTAGCTGGGATTACAGACACACGCCACCATGCCTGGCTAATTTTTGTATTTTTAGTAGAGACAAGGTTTCCCCATATTGGTCAGGCTGGTCTTGAACTCCTGACCTTGTGATCCGCCTGCCTCAACCTCCCAAAGTGCTGGGATGACAGGCGTGATCCACCGTGCCCAGCCGGGAAATCCATTTTTTAAAATAAACTCAATTATGTCTTGAATGTACTCAGAAAACGAGCTGTTTAAAATGTCCCATTGTGACTGTAATGTGAACAATGACCTCTAACTTGTATTTTATTTGGCAAGGATGGGGGATGTGCATCAAATCTTCACCTCTGGGATTTCCTGAGGCTTGGTCTACTTGGCTCACCCTCCACCCGCATCCCCACCCCACTCCTAGATATTAATACAAATCTAGCCTTGACCACCGCCTACTGCTCCACCACCGCCTACGTTTTTGGCCATCAGAGCCTTGGAGTTTACAGAGCAGAGGCCATGACATTGGGGAGCTTGTTTAAAAATCAATGATCAGAACCCCACATTTTAGTTTCCTTTTGGGGAGAAAGAGGAGGGCCGTGGAAGAAAAGGGGTGTGCAGCTGGAGCATGATTATGTCTTTCTCAGCGGCAGGCATGCCCGCCTCTCCACCTTCTCCCCGCCAGGCACAGGAGCCAGCAGCTGGAGTGTGCTCTGAGTTTCAGGGGACCGCCCCACCCAGACTGACTGGGGCTTCTGGGACTTCTCACAGGAGGAGTCAAGACCTCCTGCGCTTCTTTAAAAGGTGATGGGCTCAGTGTTCCCATTGGCATCTGGAGGTGAAGCCGGTACTGTCTCAGGAGGGAAGGCAATGGCCCACTGGCCTTTTTCTCCCCCATGTCACAGTCCCCATTTGCTGGAGCCCTTGAGGGGGCCACCGAAACTGTGGCTCTCATTCAGCCTCCCAAAGTGTTGCACTACTGAATACTCTTTTCTGTTTACACCAGCAGTGAATAGAGTCATGAAAAGAACATATTATATGCAATGGCTTGATGCTTAGTGTGGCAATCACAAGCTTGCCTGGGCAGATGTAGGCAGGGGCTAGACAATAGTCATGGAGTTGTCACCAGGTCACTGTCTCTCTCCTTCCCCTTCCAGGTCTCTACTGTCCCCTGCAGCCACCACAAGGGCTAAGCTGTTGAATGAGCCCCTTGGTTTTTCCTTATAAACGCAATGACTTACTTGTGATTCTTAGTCTAATCCCAGGCTAAGAAACAAAACAAAAGCTTGTGATCTGACCCACTCCTTTGCCGCCTTCCTTCTCTTTCAGGCACCTGGACGTATTTAGTATTCTGCCCTGTGCCTTGCCCAGGGGAGGGAGAAGTTTCTAGCAAATGTGGCTTTCTGTCTGTTGCCTGGTGCTTTTATAGTACTTCATCTGCTTTTCATTGTTGTTGTTGTGTTTTTTAACCAAAACGGCATTTGTTTGGCTGTCATTGTCGAGTATATATTTATTGTGTTTTACAAACATGAGTATATATGTATGTATATGTATAAAACCAAACTTATATATATAAGAAGTCAAGGCATGTATACTAGATATTTTAAAGAGTTATTTATCAAGGGAAAAAGATGTGTGTTATAAAGTAAACAGAGTCTATATTTTCTATATAATGTAGATAGTCAAACATAGCTTATAAATTATAGGAGGTTTTGGTTTTCTTTTTTATTATTAAAGGAAAAAAAGAAGAAAAAAAAAGACAATGAATGCAACTGTTCTTAGTGTTTTTAAGGCCAAACTACTGTGGAAGCTGGGAGGCGGCCCTCCCTGCGGGCCTCCAGCAGCCCTGTGTCTGCCGCTAGGAGCTCCAGAGCTGATGCCGGTTGTGACCTCTGCGATGCTCGATGCTCGGAGCCAGCGGTCAGCATCACTCAGCCAGCTGGCCTGTGCCGCTCCGACGTGGCTTCCAGCTGTTCTCCGCAATTTGCATTGGTGGGATAAAGGAATGAAAAGGATAAATAAAGATTTAAAAGAAAATACAATTCCAGCTCTTTGCCTGTTTTTTACACCCTGCTGCTCTCAATATAGGCGCCTGATCAGTTTGTGGGATCTGAAGCATGAATGGGTGCATCCAAGGTAGACGGGTGTGGGTGCCTGTGGTGTTTGTGCGTGTGCTGGGGGAGGCTGTTCATGAGTCAGCATCCATGAAGCTGAACAATGGAAATCAACAGACCTACAATTTTGATTGAAAACCAACGCATGTGAGAACTGGAGGCACTTCAAAGCCATCTGGTTCAAACCCTCATTTCGGAAATGTGAAAATGAAAGGCAAGTAACCTACCTATGGCCTCTGGGTATGTGTTTGTGTGTCCAAAGCTAGTGTGGACAACCAAAGCTAGTGTAGACAACAAGAGGATGAGAACATAGCTCTTAAATTGGGGGAGCAAATTTTAGAATTCTCTAGAATTCTCTAGTATTTTAACACTGTAACCTAATACTTCACACCAAGCACTGAAAAACAATTTTTTTTTTTTTTTGATACAGGCTCTTACTCTGTCACCCAGGCTGGAGAGCAGTGGCACGATCACAGCTCACTGCACCCTCTACCTCCTGTGGCTCAAGCGATCCTACCACTTTAGGCTCTTGGGTTGCTGGGACTACAGGCACATGCCAACACGCCCAGCTATTTTTTTTTTTTCTGTATTTTGTAGAGATGGGGTTTCATCATGTTGCCCAGGCTGGTCTCGAACTCCTGGACTCAAGCGATCTGCCTGCCTCAGCCTCCCAAAGTGCTGGGATTACAGGCATGAGCCACTGTGCCCAGCACTGACCATTTAAAAGAGCATCTTTGCTTACTTCCTTCTTAGCAGTGTTTAAGGGCAACCATCGCAGATTGAGCTCAGCCTAATTTCAAATTTGCATGACATAGAGTGTTTTATGGAGGGGCTGGCCTTTCCTTTCTATCTTTTGCTGAGTCTTAGAGAATGTTCATGAATGTTCCTTCTGGTCTATGGTTTCCCCTTCACTTAAAAATAAGAATTAATACGCAAAATCTGAAATCTCATTCACTCCTTCATGAGCAGGTCCTGATATGAATACATCCAGAATTCTGTCCATCTATTATGATAAAATTGTAGCAACTCCCTGTATCCACATAGATTATTGTCTTGAACATATGACATTCTCATACCACATGATTCTGCAGTAAATCTAACAGCAGTTCTAAATAAGGCCAAAAAGGAGAGTGCTTTGTCAAAACTAAAAGCGCCATCCACCCAAATGTGAAGTGTCATCACGATGGCATCCATTCCCCTAAGTTTCTTTCAGCAATGTGACCTGAGAACCAACCCTCAATGAAAACTCGAATCTCCTAACCAGTTATATAAATTTTAAATCTAGGAGCTAGTTCTTCTTTCATGGATTTTGGATTCTCTTTGTGATGTTGGTTTGTCTCAATTTAGTCCCATTTCTTGCTTTGTAAACCTGGGATTATATGCCTCCTAGTAAACCACATGATATGATCAGCGCTGCTTTCATAGTCTCTGAACTGTTGCTTAAAAAGAACAGATATAATTGCATGGTAAGTCATTCAGGTTGCTCTTTACTGGTGAAATGAAGAGAAACCTGGGTGTCCTCTGATGTCTGTCTACACACCCCACCTCCCAGATTCACAGAACCATTTTCCGGTTTCACTTCCTGCTTCTTTTATCTTGTGCATTTTTAGCACCTGTTGTGACAAGCCTGGGTGACTCGATCTAAAAAATGAAATGACTGTTACAATTACTGTAAGAATGAATTACAGATACATGATGTATGCACAACTCTGTATAGAAATGAAAACAAAAATAACTTCACCTCACTCTAATCCATAGGCTACCATGTTATTGACCCTTATTTACCTAACTTTTGCTTAAGCAAGAAAGATCCCTCTGCCTAGATATCCCCTAGGCTTGGTGCCCTCACTCCCCCACCCCAGCCCTTATGCGTTTGGCAGTAGCAATGGCCCCTGCAGGGAATGCTGTCCAAGAAGTCTAGATGATAGAGATGAAGAAGGCACATCACTTCACAGAGTTTATGGCAAGTCACCGCCAGAAGCGCAGTGTTACAATTTACTTAAGCCAAGACTGCCACAAAAAACTGATGCAAATGGAAGCTATTCAAAATCCTTTGCCTTGTGCATTCAAGTTGAGGCTCCCTTTTGAATCCTATCTCTGAGTCTACATCTGCTGGGTAAATTCCTGAACGATGACTTGAGCTGTGACAGCTTTTGTAGCATTGCTGTGGTCCAACCACAACTCTGTAAGATAAACTACCTAAGCTGGTTGTTGGACTTCCTCCAAAATGTCATTCTAATTATAGAAACACCTTTCTTTCCTGATTTTATACAGATTCTAATCACCTTAACTGCTTCTCTTCAGCCATGAATGAAAGTGAAAGATTAAGTCACTTTTAGAAGCCTTCTTGGGCAATTATAGATTAATTCATTTCTCGCTCATTGAAGGGACTCAATCCTAGAACAACAGTCTGGAATACACGTGTATGTATGCCCCTTTGTCTCTGACCTACTCATCATTGGCCATCAATGCCCTGGGAAGGAGGGACCCTAGGAAGCCCTGAGGGGCTGCACCTGATGTGCAGATCATGTGCACAGACCCCATAGGTTCAGGCTCAGTGTTGAAATTCCCCATGTCACTAACTCCCTTGTAGGAAGGATGAAAGGGTCTAAATCAGATTTAAGTCAGACATAGGCTATTTGAGGCGCCTGTGGGAATGGCAAATCACTCCAGACTCCTCAGAAGCAAAGGCCAAGCAGGCCTGAGAGCTAGTGAAACTCCAGGGAGAGGAGCAAGACCAGGATCTGCGCTTTCTCAGCTTCCCAAAGCTGTCTGTCTCGGAGCTAACAAATGAGGCTGACTCTTCAGAGTTCTAGGCCAAGGGATCCGGACTTGACAGTCAAGTTTCTGCCATGAAGCAAAAGACAGAGCTAGCCTGGAAAGAGCAGCTCTGTATCACTCCGGCTGTGAAGTGCTAAAACTCGACATCTCCCTGAGGAAACAGGAGAGAAGAAAGGATGGGGAGAAAACAAAGAGAGGAAGGAGCTGGCATTAATGGACCAACAAGGGAAGGAGAGGGGAGCAGGAAAAGCGGTAGTTCACGTAGGGTAAATTAGATGAAGGGGAACAAACAGACGAAAGGTCAGAGGGCTCTGCACTTACAATAAGGAAGCTTGTGAAGATAAGTAAATGTTGCCTGAGATATCTGAAGTATGGTTCCTCTTTGGCTGACAAGACTTAATCTGCACTCTGGAAACAGCTTGTATGAGGAGGAGGACGGCAGACAAGGAGGAATGAGGGAGGAATTCTTACAGGAACCATCTGGCTGAGTCACTTTTAGGGCTGTTCAAAGCTACCCAACTGTTGACATTTCCTGGAAATTCTTTAATGCCAACAACTGTGTTAAATGAGCAACATCCTTAAGACCCCGAGTGCACCTTGGATCCCCTCGTCCTTTCTTGTTGCTTTTGCGATTTGCAAATCCCCTGAACCTGAAGTCTTCAAGGATTCAGCATCTGCCATTTCACCATGTGTTAGTCCCCTCCCTGGGCCCCTTCAAACACACTCTCCACTCAGAAATCTACCATTTAGCCTTTATTTATTTATTTTTTTATTTTTTTATTTTTTTTGACCCACGCACAAGGCTTCTCACTCCTCCTCAGCTTTCAAAGAATCCACCCACTAGGCTGTCACTTCAATCTACTGTCTCCTCCTGCAGCACAGAATTTCTGAAGAAAGTCCCCAGGTGAACCAGCCTGGCCAGCAGAAATGGATGCTCACCCGCTCCATCTAGCCCCTGGCCTCTGCTCTCCTGGACTCCCTGGCTCAGTCCTCAGATCAGTTCTGGAACTTCTCTCCTTAGGTTTCCTGTAACATCCGGGTTTCTCCCTTACTTGCTTAAAACAACCTCTTGCTTTCATTTATCCATTCATTCACTCTGAGGCCATCTGAGGAAAGCTTCCTTACCTGCTTTCCTGATGACCTAATATGTGCTGTACCCACCTACTTCCTCTTCCTTGAATGGGGAAACCAAGTCACAGGGAAAGATACATCTCTCCCTTCTAATGCTGGATCTCATTCCTTCCAAGCCTGCTCTCATTCTCCACCTCCAATCTCTCTGTGTTCATTCTTCTCTTCCTTTCATCCATCAGTTATGCCAGTGGCTCCCAGCCTGGAGTATGAATCTGGGGGCAGGGGTGTCTCTGAACTTAGGTGGGGAAAAAAAAATGCATCTTTATTTTCACTAACTCTAAGTGAAATTCAGTGTTTTCTTTGATTATGACAACAAATCACAATTGTGTAAGCAATATCTGTGTCTTTATCACCAATAGAAATCACATCTATTTTCATCTTTTTTTTTTTTTTTTTTTTTTTGAGATGAGGGTCTTGCTCTGTAGGAGTGCAGTGGTGCAAACAGCTCACTGCAGCCTCAAACTCCTGCTCTCAAGCAACTCTGCTGCTTCAGCCTCTTGAGTAGCTGGGACTACCAATGTGGACCCATGCCTAGCTAATGTTTTTAAAAATGTTTTGTAGAGATGAGGTCTTACCATCTTGCCTAGGCTTCACATCTATTTTCAGATCTCATTATTGGTTTTGTGATATCTTGAAGTGGCATTTATACTGATTACTTCTCTGAGATTATGGAAACCAGTAGACCACAACCAGCTTTTGTTATTTAATACCTCAATGAAAGGCTTATACATTGTTTTATTGATAATTTTTTTAAATTTGGAGAACTATACATCAATATAATTTATTATTTTGTAATTATATGCATACTGTTTTGCACACTTAAAAACTTTATTGGAGACCAAGACAGGAGGATCCCTTGAGCCCAAGAGATTGAGATCAGCCTGGACAACATAGCCAGATCCCATCTCTATAAAAAAACATTTAAAAATTAGCCAAACATGGTGGTGTGTGGCTATAGTCCCAGCTACTCAGAAGGTGGAGGTGGGAGGATTGCTCAAGTCCAGGAGTATGAGGTTACAGCAAACTATGATCGTGCCACTGCACTCCAGCCTGGGTGAAAAAGCAAGACCCTGTCTCAAAAATAATAGTAATGAAAATAATTTCTTTTAAAAAAAACCTTATTGGGCAGGGAGGGGGGCCATTATTCCCAAAATTGGTCATTAGCTTCACCAGATTGCCAAAGATACATTTCTTAGTCTGTTTTGTGTTACTGTAACTGAATACCTGAGGCTGGGTAATTTTTAAAGAACAGAGATTCATTTCTTACAGTTCTGGAGGCTGGGAAGTCCAACAACATGGCACTGGCATCTGGTGAGAGTCTTCTTGCTGTGGCATAACCTGGCAAAGGTCATTACACTGTGAGAGGGTGTATTGTCAGGGTTCTTTAGAGGGACAGAAGTAATGGAATATGTATGTATGTGTGTGTGTGTATATATAGGTGTACACCTATATATGTATATATAGGTATATATATATATGGGAGTTTATTAAGTATTAAGTTTTTATAAGTATATATATGGCCGGCCACGGTGGCTCATGCCTGTAATCCCAGCACTTTGGGAAGCCGAGGCGGGTGGATCACAAGGTCAGGAGATCGAGACCATCCTGGCTAACATGGTGAAACCCCATCTCTACTAAAAAAAATACAAAAAATTAGCCAGGCATGGTGGGGGGCGCCTGTAGTCCCAGCTACTCTGGAGGCTGAGGCAGGAAAATGGCGTGAACCCGGGAGGCGGAGCTTGCAGTGAGCCGAGATCGCGCTACTGCACTCCAGCCTGGGTGACAGAGCGAGACTCCGTCTCAAAAAAAAAAAAAACAAAAAAGTTTATATATGTGTATATACATACACACACACACACACACACACATATATAATATATCTATATATAAAGGGGAGTTTATTAAGTATTAACTCACACAATCACAAGGTCCCACAATAGTCTGTCTGCAGGCTGAGAAGCAAGGAGAGCCAGTCTGAGTTCCAAAACTGAAGAACTTGGAGTTTAATGTTCGAAGGCAGGAGGCATCCAGCACAGGAGAAAGATGTAGGCTGGGAGTTTAAGCCTGTCTCTCTTTTCACATTTTTCAGCCTTCTGATTAGATTGTGCCTACCCAGATTAAGGGTGGATCTGCCTTTCCCAGCCCACTGACTGAAATGGTAATCTTTTTGGGCAACACCCTCACAGACACACTGAGGATCAATACTTTGTATCCTTCAATCCAATCAAGTTGACAGAATTAACCACCACAAAGGGCAAGAACGTTTGTGCCAGCTCAGGGCTCTCTTCTTTGTCTTATAAAGCCACCAGTCCCGACATAAGGAGCCCACCCTGATGAACTTCTCTAATCCCAATTACTGTCCAAAGACCCCAACTCCAGTCAAAATATGAATTTGGGGATTAAGTTTTTAACACATGAAATTTGGAGGACACATTCAAATCATAGCAGTAAACATGGCATACAAAAAGTTAAGAACCCCTGCGTACTGTAGAAATTGCCTTGTCTTGATCCTTACTCCCAACTATAAAATTTTTCCCATGCGTATTGAATACAATTTGAATAATGACATAATTCGTTTAAAATAGATATTCTGATACCTCTGGGTATCCAAACCTTTGTCTGGAAGATCTTGTTCCAAAGCGGTGTTTCCAAACATAGCAGTGTGTCAGAATCAAAAAGGCATCCCAACATGAGCAGGTCCCGAGGCACAGCACCATACTATCTGCATCGATTTCAGGCAGAATAGGTGGCTGGAAAACTTTTAAATGCAAACTTCACAGGCATCTGTTAAAACACCTAAACTGTACAAAAAAAAAAGTATACAATGAAAGTTAAAATCCCTTCCATTCCAGAGCTTCATTCCTATTTCTAGAGGTTATCACCATCAACAATCTGTGTTCTCCTCCTAGTCATCTGAGTGCATACACACCCATTATATGTACTATACACACTGTTCTGTGGCTTGCTGTTTTTTTAAATAATAAGGATTTTTTTTAAATTCTTTTTTTAAAAAATAAGGATTTTTTTTAAAAATTCTTTTTTTAAAAAATAAGGATTTTTTTTAAAAATTCTTTTTTTAAAAAATAAGGATTTTTTTTAAAAATTCTTTTTTTAAAAAATAAGGATTTTTTTTAAAAATTCTTTTTTTAAAAAATAAGGATTTTTTTTTAAATTCTTTTTTTAAAAAATAAGGATTTTTTTAAAAATTCTTTTTTTAAAAAATAAGGATTTTTTTTAAAAATTCTTTTTTTAAAAAATAAGGATTTTTTTTAAAAATTCTTTTTTTAAAAAATAAGGATTTTTTTTAAAAATTCTTTTTTTAAAAAATAAGGATTTTTTTTAAAAATTCTTTTTTTAAAAAATAAGGATTTTTTTTAAAAATTCTTTTTTTAAAAAATAAGGATTTTTTTTAAAAATTCTTTTTTTAAAAAATAAGGATTTTTTTTAAAAATTCTTTTTTTAAAAAATAAGGATTTTTTTTAAAAATTCTTTTTTTAAAAAATAAGGATTTTTTTTTAAAATTCTTTTTTTAAAAAATAAGGATTTTTTTTTAAAATTCTTTTTTTAAAAAATAAGGATTTTTTTTTAAAATTCTTTTTTTTAAAAATAAGGATTTTTTTAAAAATTCTTTTTTTTAAAAATAAGGATTTTTAACATCTCTCCACATCAGCACAGAACAATCTCATTCTTTTTCAATGGCTTTACTGAATGAAATCTGCATTAAAAAATTATAATTTAAAATATGTATTCGGCCGGGCGTGGTGGCTCACACTTGTAATCCCAGCACTTTGGGAGGCCAAGGCGCGCAGTCACATGAGGCCAAGAGTTCAAGACCAGCCTGGTCAACATGGTGAAACCCCATCTCTACTAAAATTACAAAAATTAAAAATTAGCGAGGTATGGTGGCACACACCTATAATCCTAGCTATTCGGGTGGCTGAGGCATGAGAATCGCTTGAACCGAAGAGATGGAGGTTGCAGAGAGCCAAGATCACACCACTGCACTCTAGCCTGGGCAACAGAACAAGACCTATCTCAAAAAAAAAAAAAAAAAAAAACTGGGGTTCTGGTGATGGACAGTGGTCATGGTTGCACAATCATGTGAATGTACCAAATACTACTGAAATGTACACTTAAAAATGGTTAAAATCGGCCACCTGTGGTGGCTCACATCTGTATTCCCTGCACTGTGGGAGGCTGAGGTGGGTGGATCGCTTGAGCCCAGGAGTTCAGGACCAGCCCAGGAAACATGGTGAAACCCCATCTCTACTAAAAATATGAAAATTAGCCAGGCATGGTGGTATGCACTTGTAGTCCCAGCTGCTTGGGAGGCTGAGGTGGGAAGACCACTCGAGCCTGGGGAGTGGAGGTTGAAGTGAGCCGAGATTGCACCACTGTACTCCAGCCTGGGCAACAGAGAGAGACCCTATCTCCAAAAATATATAAATAAATAAAATGGTAAAATGGTAAATTTTATGTTACATGTATTTTACCACAATTAAAAAAACAAAAACAAAAACAAAAAAAACTTTTTGAAGCTCTTCAGGTAATTGAGCTGCTTTGTTCCTCCTGCCCCTGGTCCAGTCACCAGCCTGACATTTTGGAGACGCCTACTCTCACTTTGCCTCTTTTGCCACCATTCTGAGTCCACTCATTCTAGAGAAATTAAAAGCAAAAAGACGAGTTGTATTTCTTCATGGAAACAATTCCCTCCTCTCCACGGGCGGCTGCTAACACAGAGCTGTAGCGGTATGAAAGGGCTCCTTCCTAAGCCTGTCAGGAGTCGGCAGACGGCTGTTATGCTGTTGGTGCCACCGACAGCCCCAGTACTCTGGGAGGACAGAATCCCTTTCAGCTGTGGAATGCCTTTCATCCTCCGTGTTGAAAAGCTCTGTAGAAATCAGGCCAGGGCTTGTGAAGCGCAATTCAAGCCCAGGCCCAAACAGCCCAAAGAGCCTGCTGTGGCAGAAGTCTGCATGGAAACCTACCCTCCCCATCCCTGCTAAAGCCCCCTTGTACTTTCTTCCACTTGCCTTTCCATATCCCTGACCCATCTACAGGGCTCGGAAAAAGCCTTTTCACACGTGATATGTTCAGATAAGTTAAATCCCCTGAAATTCTGCGTGACGTGGTGTATCTGTGCCATTTAGTGTCGTTCCATTGATCCACAGACTTGGGAGCAGTTCAGATCTGAGGGAACAAAAGCTGGTCCAAGGACATCATTGTCAAATCTTCAACCCACAGGCAGGCTCTCCCAGTACCTCGGGAACTCTGTGTCACAGCAGTCCATGGAAGTATTGCCTTGGCTACAGGCAGACACTTCACAAAGAGGATTTTGTGACCTGGACAAGTTACTGTGGTATGCAAAATTCTTGCATCTGCCTGTTAAAGAATCACTGAACGTCTGGGCGGATCTGTCTTCATATTTTCCACATTCGCGCAGCGTGGCTCTAAGGTCTGTCCGAGTCCCATCAGTTGGGTCCTGGCAGGGAGATGACTCCATTGGAGACCCAGGATTTTCCTCTCCCCGGCTGGTTTCTCCCAGGTCATTGCACATACCAACATTTCATCATTTCGTGGAAGTTTTCTTAGGTGTAGCTCTGACCTCATCTCATAGGTTCATTCAAGATTCTTCATTTTCTCCTTCCTACACAACAGCCACTATACTATAAGAGTCACTTCACTGAAGCCTCTCACCGTGCACCACTGCCACCCACTGCACTGCCAACGCTGTGTCCACGCACTCAGGAACTGTCCCTTCGGTTAGGTTTTTACCTGCTCAAACGTCATTCCTTTCAGCTATGGTGGCCTGGCCTGGCAGGCCTGGTTCATTTTTAAGAATTGGAATCCAGGGAGTGGTGAGACCTGGCTGTTCTATTTGGAGAACTAGGGGCCGCCACTCTCAACGCGTTTTCATTTTCCTGCTACCTTCCCTCTGAGATCAGACGTTCTCAGACTCCATCCTACGGCTGAAATCCTGGCAACTGCTCTATACTGAGGTATGGGAGTTGGGAACAAGCCCTGTGTAGGTCAAAACAGGCCCCTGAGTTCCTGGCAACTGGGTTTCCTAAGATAAAGGTCTTGCTCCTGGTTGCTGGCTTGCCATGGTGCCAAATAGGCCCTTTACAGCCTTCTTATGGCATGGCTGTTTTCCAAAAATTAACCCGTTCTAGTGTGCGTTTCAAGAAACTTTACTTTCAGCACAGGAAACAAATATCAGCTTCTCATTCTGGTTTTCATGCTCTGGGTTGCTAGCTGGCAACTTTTGTCTGCTCTGAGACTCCTGAGAGATGTCACACCCTCCACCATCAGAGTTGTGTGTTCTGTAATCCGTTTTGCTTGGATTCTCAATCAGAGCTACCATCTTCCCCACCTGTGCACCCCAAGTTCACCTGGGTGATACAGCAGTCTTTAAGGATGGGGACCGGACAGGTGTGGTGTGGAAAGTTACCTCTAGGTCAGCAGTTCTCAAAGTATGGCCCCCGCTCAGCAGCATCAGCATCACATAGGAAACTTGTTATAAATGCAAATCCTCAGTCCCACCCCAGACGTGTCGAATCTGAGGCTGGATCCAGCAAGCCCCCCAGCTGAGTCTAATGCATGCTCACTGGGGCCACGGCTCTAGGTGAGGCTTTGTTTGCCCTTCTCCTGTCCCTTATCACAGGGGTCCGCAACCTCCAGGCCACGGACGGGTACTGGCATTATACTCTCACAGGAGTGCAAACCCTATTGTGAACTGTGCATGTGAGGGATCTAGGTTAATGCTTTTTATGAGAATCTAATGCCCGATGATCTGTCACTGTCTCCCATCACCCCCAGATGGGACCATCTAGTTGCAGGAAAAGCAGCTCAGGGCTCCTACTGATTCTACATTACAGTGAGTTGTATTATGATTTCATTATATATTACAATGTAATAATAATAGAAATAAAGTGCACAATAAGTGTAATGCACTTGAATCATCCTGAAACCATGCCCCCTGACCCCTGGTCGATGGAAAAATTGTCTTCCATGAAACCCGTTCCTGAAGCCAAAAAGGTTGGGGACCGCTGCCTTACAAGAATCACAGTTTTAGGCTGGGCGTGGTGGCTCATGCCTGGAATCCTGGCACTTTGGGAGGCTGAGATGGGAGGATCACTTCAGGCCAGGAGTTCAAGACCAGCCTGGTAAACATATTGAGACCCCATCTCTAATTAAAAAAAAAAAAAGAGTCACAGTTTTAGAACAGTGCCTCTCAGCCCTGGCTGCATCTTAGGATCACCTGGGGAGCTTTTATAAAGTATAGATACCCTGACCTCACACCTAGAAGTTCTGATTGAATTCATCTGCTGGGTCACAGCTCTTCAGGTGATTCTAATGTTCAGATAGGGCTTTAAGAACCATTCACAGCCAGGCGCGGTGGCCCACGCCTGTAATCCCAGCACTTTAGGAGGCTGAGGTGGGTGGATCACCTGAGGTCAGGAGTTGGAGACCAGCCAGGCCAACATGGTGAAACACCGTCTCTACTAAAAATACAAAAATTAGATGGGTGTGGTGGTGTATGCCTGTAGTCCAAGCTATTCTGGAAGCTGAGGCAGGGGAATTTCTTGAACCCTGGAGGCAGAGGTTGCAGTGAGCTGAGATCACAGCATTGCACTCTAGACTGGGCTACAAGAGCGAAACTCCATCTCAAAACAAACAAACAAACAAACAAACAAACAACCACTCGCAAGCTTCTCCATGCAGAGTTTGGCAGCCTTGCGAGTAACCACCCATTTGTTCCTCACCACCTCCTCCCAGCACAGAAGTAATTTATTTTTTGCAATTCATCATGATCACTCGTCAGCCAGAGAGGTAACAAAATGTAGGACACAGCATTGCCAGGTTCAGGGAGAGACTTGGATTTCTAACCCGACCCCTCACTGGCTGCAAGCCTTTGGGAAAATTAAATCATCTAATCTTTCTAGGCCTCAGTGGCTTCCTTTACAAAACAGGAATTATATTAACATTTATTGGATAGTCTCTTAAGGTCTTTTCCAGGAAAAAAATAAATCTTTGGTTCTAAGAGCTTCTGAAGGGTCTGAACTTATCTTCAGCATGCAATTGCTAATATTGAGTTTTCATCCTTCAGGATGAGCAGAAGATATTGTGAGCCAGTCCATTTTGTGCTTTTTCCAGTATTCACAAATATGGGCCAAGCCTAAAAGAGACTGGCACTCAGCACCCAGATGCCAGGAAGGAAGCCATGACAGTGGTATGTTTGTACTCCTGCTCCATGCCCTAGAATGTTCCAATGGGCACTCTGCAGCTGCTCAGGAGAGAGACTTCCATGCTCAGTGTGCCCCCCCACTGCCACCCTCCATGTTCACAGACATCCTCGTCCTTTCACTGCCACTTAGCTACCCACCCTTCCTCCTGACTCCTCTTCACTTTCATTTTTTTTGAGGCGGAGTCTCACTCTGTCAAACAGGCAGAAGTGCAGTGGTGTGATCTTGGCTCACTGCAACCTCCACCTCCCAGGTTCAAGTGATTCTCCTGCCTCAGCCTCCCGAGTAGCTGGGATTACAGATGCCCACCACCACGCCAGGCTAATTTTGTATTTTTGGTAGAGACCGTGTTTCGCCATGTTGGCCAGGCTGGTCTCGAACTCCTGACCTCAAGTGATCCGCCCACCTCAGCCTCCCAAAGTGCTGCGATTACAGGCATGAGCCACTGCGCCCAGCATCTCTTTGCTTTTCTTTTTGGCCCTGCAAAGACTACAATAATCAGCCTGTGACTATCTTCACAGAGCTCATCCATCCAACCCTACTAACATGAAGACTCCTAGAAAAACAAGTCAAGTGTTCCAGGAAGGAGAAGGTGAATAGGTCAAGTGTTTCCTGAATCAGTTGCTTAAATTAAAAAAAAAAAAAAAAAATTTTTTTTTTGCATATTCACTTTCTTCCCTGAAAACAAAATAGTTTTATATTCCCCTCCCTCCTATAGCCCCACCTGAGGAAGTAATGGGATTAGAAGGCTAAGAGAAGATGGTAAGTTGTTTCAAGCTGATAGTGTGTCCTCAATACTATGTTAAAAGTCAAGTAAACCTGTAATTTCTAGGAATCTCTTCACAGAGAGAAAAAAACCTATATAAGGACCCCAGGAATTTGGCTAGAGGACCCGGCCAAGCCTTCCCGTGGTCCAGGTTACCACGGAGAGGCAGGGATGGGTTCCACATGCTGGTGTCCCAACTTCAATTCTTTTGCCCACTCTGGACTCCATTTCTGTAATCAGGGAACACCCATCGCTTCTCTGGAGGAGAGGTGCAGGAAAGGGCTTCAACAGGCACTGGGCCGTACAAGTTCTAGTCCTTTTCCCAGCCTGAATTTGGGAGACTCAAGTGCAGTTGGCCAAGAATGACAGTCATGCTTTTTATCCACAGGGGATTAGGTGTGTTCTGATCAAGCTGAGAGCCTTTTATTCTCTTTTCCAGATCCTTCCCTTGCTACTGGCAAGATGTATGCATATTCCGGATCCCAGGTCTGTTGTCCCCTCATGCCATGTGGAAGTTTCCCAAGACTATAGAGAAATGTTTAGATGTGCAGATGCCACACACTAATTCTTAGAGTTTCTACAGCCATTATGACTAAAGGGATTTTTGTATACTGTTTAATTTTTTGGTTGGGTCTTTGTTTCACTTTTTTTTCTAATTGAGGGGGAATTTTAAATTGTAACCGTTGTTACACCCTGAGCAGACACAGTACCTTCAAGACAACTTCTCCATCCTTTTGGTTTTATAATATGTGCATCCAAAGGCACCCTTTTCAAAGTTACTTAGGTGTCAACCTCAGTGCACAATTCTACAATGAGTAGAACCTGCATCACAGTGAAATAAACTGGTCCAGCTGGTATGATTCGATGGTTCTGGCACTTCCCAAGCACAATATTCCTCTCTTCCATTCTGTCATTCATACCTGAAACTCCACCCTACTGATTAATGACCACCTATCCATGCTGAAGTACAAATATCTCAGGAGAAAGCAGCTTATTGATGTTGCCTGGGTGATACTTCATTTATCAGATCCTTTTCAATATGGCATTCACTTGAGAGCCGATTTACAAAGCGGGGAAATGTGGGCAAGAGCATGGTTTATGCAGAGACGGCCTGAGATAGGGCCCTATTCGGCTAGGGAAGTGTGACCAGGCCCTCATGTAATCCTCACGACCACAGCAGCTATTGTTTGATGCACCACCCCCCACCAGCCCCCCCCTTTTGTTTTTTTGTTTTTTTCAAATTCAAAGCTCAGAAAGGTTAACTAACTTACTAAGAGTAGCACAGATGGCAAATGATGGAGGTGGTGTCTAAACCCATATCTCAACAGGAAGCCAGATTCCACCGTGAAATGCCAGTTAATTCTGACACAATCCTACCTTTTTCTTATAACATCACTCATCTAATCAATTTTGAGAGTTTCCCACTGTCCGGGTGATGAGGCAAAGGGCCAAAAAACATGGAGCTTCATGTAGTACCTGAGAGACCACAGCCAAGGAAAAATTACTCCAGGGATCCAAAGAAAAGAAGCCTCTTTGGGATCTCCAACATGCAAACTGTAGTTTTGTATTGTTTGTTTAAAATAATTAATCAGGTCAGTTTGGCTTCCTGTTGAACTTACTTGAGGTCTGTAACACTGCTAATGAAAGGAAATAAATGAATGAGGATGAAGAGTACATGCTAGGGTACTAGCATGTAGATTTCCAGAAATGTTCTAAGTCCTAAATTAGTTTTCCTTGATGGATACCTGCCAACTACCTGTTTGAAATTAGACTTTAATTCTTTATATTGTGTTGAAATTCTGATTCCATCCTATGAAGAAAGAGTTTTTCCCATGATCATTCATGCTTTGCACTTGCAGGGGTGGGTGTCTGCATAGGTTAGAACATGGTATGATCCCTGGAAGAGAATAAATAAGAGCCTAATACATGTTTGTGGGGAGAGGAAGATAGGGTGAACGTGTATTAGGAAAAAAAATGTCTGTTGGTTTAGGAAATAATTTTGGGGCCTTTTTGGGAACCATGCACCAGAGGAATCCAAATCCAGAATAGTGAGAAGATGCGGAGGAAGAAATGAGTTGAAAGTTTTTCAGGAGACCAGAGTTGAGTTTCCTCTGATTTAAACTCAGGATAATTGAGTCAAGTATAAGAACCGAGGAATGGCTGGGTGTGGTGGCTCATGCCTGTAATCCCAGCACTTTGGGAGGCTGAGGTGGGCGGATCACGAGGTCAAGAGATCGAGACCATCCTGGCCAACATGGTGAAACCCTGTCTCTACTAAAAATACAAAAAATTAGCTGGGCGTGGTGACACACACCTGTAGTCCCAGCTACTAGGGAGGCTGAGGCAGGAGAATCACTTGAACCCAAGAGGCGGAGGTTGCAGTGAGCTGAGATTGTATCACTGCACTCCAGGCTGTCAACGGAGTGAGACTCCGTCTCAAACAAACAAAGAACTGAGGAACTAGATTGTGTTGCAGGCATTCTGAAGGTGGGATGGTGGCAAGATGGTTTAGGCTTGAGTAGAACAATGAAGAAAGTATAGGTTTCTCAATGAAGAAGGGAGAGGAGGATAAGATCAAGAATGAACGTAACAGGACCAGAAGGCCAAAGGTGCCCAGGATTGGGGCAGCAGGGCCTCTCATGAAGTTTGTTTTTCTTAATTGGCAAAGAGCTGGGCTCTCTGCCCTCTGCAGCTGCACTTTCCTATGAACGTAAGATTGGCACGTTTACATCTGCTCACATCTCTGTTCTAGGGGTTTCATGGCATTCAAATAAGTGGTCCTGCAGGGATATTTTTATGGAAATCAATTTTTTTTGGATATAAGTTTGGTTGCATAAAACAGAGTCTCAAAGTAATAGAAACGTAATCAAGATACAGGTCTCCTTCTCCTTCATGCAGCAGGGGAAGCTAGAATGGCGGCTGTTCTGACGAGCTGCCGGGGGTTGGACTTACCTATCTGGTTGTCCCATTTTTCCTATGGAGTCATCTTTGTCTGGATGGTTCTGAATGGCTCACCCCTGTGATTGTATTCTAGCCATCAGGAAAAAGGAGAAGGGAGTGTCCCTTCCCTTGAAGAGTATGACCCCAAAGTTTCACATAAAACATCCCTTTCCCATCCTCTGACCAAGACTTAGTCTCGTGGTCACGACGACCTGCAGGGGAGGCTGAGAAAAGAGGCTGACTTGGCTCACGGTTCTGCAGGCTGTACAGGAGGCATACAGGCATCTGCTTCTGGGGAGGCCTCAGGAAGCCTTCAACCATGGAGGAAGGCAAAGGGGGAGCGAGGCACCTCAGAAGCCTGGGGTAGGAGGAAGAGAGGGAGTGGGGAAGTGCTACACACTTTTAAACAGCCAGATCTCACGATAATTCACTCACTCCCTATCATGAGAACAGCATCGAGGGGATGGTGTAACCCATTCATGAGAAACTGCCCCCATGATCTAGTCACCTCCCACCAGGCCCCCACCTCCAACACTGCGGGTTACAATTCGATATGAGATTTGGGTGGGGACACAGATCCGAACCATGTCACCCTATTATACCCATGAGAGGTTTCCCCACTCTGGGCCACTTTGACCTAAACTTCCACGTTCTCAGTTGCTACCATACTTGACTTTCCATTTAGATCACTCCCTAAAGACCCAACTTCAGCAATCCTAGAATAGAAATGGATATATCCCTCTTACAAAATTTTTTTTTTTAATTCAAATAAGACATTTTTGGAAAAGGAAACTAGGCCGGGTGCAGTGGCTCACGCCTGTAATCCCGGCACTTTCGGAGGCCAAGGCGGGTGGATCACTTGAGGTCAGGAGTTCGAAATCAGCCTGGCCAACATGATGAAACCCCATCTCTACTAAAAATACAAAAATTAGCCGAGTATCTTGGTGCACACCTGTAATCCCAGCTACTCAGGAGGCTGAGGCAGGAGAATCGCTTGAACCCGGGAAGCAGAGGTTGCAGTGAGCCAAGATCGCATCACTGCACTCCAGCCTGAACGACAAGAGCAAGACTCCATCTCAAAAAAAAAAAAACAAAAAACAAACAAACAAAAAACAAAGAAAAAGGAAACTAAAACTAAGGGAAAAGCAACATTAAAAATACTAACTGGTATGATCTAGTGCTCATTATTTATATAGTGTCAGCTACTGTTGTACGTTTTAGATACTTAACTCATTTAATCCTCACAACAGCCTGTGGTGCATGTATAATGATTATCAAGATCATTCTTTATAAGTGAAATAGAAAGAAATTAAGTTTTTGTTTTGTTTTGTATTGTTTTTATCCTTTGTCATAGAGCTTGTGAGAGCAGAGATGCAATTCAATCCCAGTGATCTGTTCTGGAGTCCATACTCATTCTCCAGGTCTTCATTCTCTAGGTCTCATTCTCTCCCTGTTCACCAAAGCATGAAGACGGGCACTCACAGGGCATGCTCTCCTTGGCTAAGCTGCCTGGTCAGTAGCTGTAGTTGGCTTGGAGGGCATGGCTTCCTGGCAATTCTGCTCCATTCCCAAGTCACATTTCCCTTTGTCTAGGCTGTCTCCACCTATGGATAAGCCCAACTTTTTCTCTGGTTGTTTCAATCTGGCCCTTGGGGAGACCTCAAAGGCCCTGTGTATCATCCCTTCACTTGCACTCCTGACTCTAGGCCAACCATCCTCTACTCAAAAATGAGGCTCCAGCATTTCTCCCCCTTCTTGCCAAATCAGCAATTATTCCTTCGCTACCAGACCATTTTCATAATCTCAGAAACGTGCTGCTTCTTCCTCTTGGCACTACCTCCTAATGCCCCCCATATCCAGCTACTACCCATTTATTCGCTTTTCTTTGCAACGAAACTTCTCAAAAGAATTTCTGAAGATCTCTGTCTCAATTCTTTCCCTTCCATTCTCTCTTAAAAACACCTCCATCAGTCTTCTTCCTCACTGATCTTGTCAAGGTCACAATGGCATCCCATTGTCATCTCTCAGAACTTTTATTTGATATATCAGCAGACTTTGACATGGTGGATCACTGCCTCCCTGATACACTTTTTAAACTTGGTTGCCAGAAAAATCTCTTGATTTTCCTCCTACCTTACGGTTGCCCCTTCCCTGTCATTTATGCAAATTCCTCATTTTCTCCCTGATCTTTTAATGTTGGGGTCTATTTTTTCTCCTCCTCCATCTGTCCACTGCATTAGTAATCTCATGGCTCCACGCGCCTTTATTTGCTGACAGCTCCCAAGGATATACATTCTGCCTGAAGCTCTCTGCTGAACCCCAGATATCAGCCAGGGTCCACTCAGGAGGCAAAAGCCACAGAGTAGTTTGCACAGGAACAGTTTAATATAATTATAATGGGGGACTGGAGTAATGGATGATGGGCTAGCAATCGGTAAAGAAAATGCCAAAGGATACATAAATAGCAGATAAAGGGAGCTTCTGCCATCCATAAGGCTGAGATAGAGTGTTCAAGAAGAGAACAAATCGGGAAGAGGAGGACCTCCACTCATACTCTAGGGCTGAAATCCAGACCTTATTGGAAAGGGTGCAGCTGTGGCTCACGGGAAGGTGGAAAGGTTTGCTGAGCTGCTACACTGATGTTACTGAGAATCGGCCCTCTCTGGTGCTGGGGGAGCTGCCTGTTGGTTGGTGCTACACCTTGGAACTTGCTGCAAAGTCTGCTGATTGGTGCTGTGCTTCGGAACTTGCTGCAAAGGTATGGAGGGAAGCCACCCATAAGAGGTGTCTTATGCTGCCAGGTACTGGCTGCAGCTCACTGTAGGACTTGGGTGCTGCACACACTATGCACACTGTAGGGGCCTGCCACGAAGCATTCACCAGGATTGGGAAGAGAAGCCTTTCCTCCTGCAGCATCCCTCCAGTGCACTCTGCTGAGAAACTTTCACATCATTCCAGAGGGCAAAGTCAAGATATTTACATGGCCCAGCTCCATTTCCACAGACCAGATAATGAAAGGTGGATCTGGAGCTGAGAGGCAGTTAATTGATAACTGGTGTACTCCAGAGTTGGGACCAGCCATCTACTTGACAATTCTACTGGATGTCTTATAATCTCAGAAGCACCAAGTCCATGCCTGCTCTACGTACACCTTTCCCCGTTCTTCCGGCTGCTTAGGTTCGATAAAAGAGGTCACAGTTGACTCCCATCTTCTCTCACACCCCACCTGTACATTGTGGGGAACGCCTATTGGCTCTACCTTAAACATATATCTATAATCCCACTACTTGTCACTCCACCCACTGCTGTCCCCCTGGTCCTGGTCATCGTCATGATCCCTTGCTTGAATTGCAGGAATACCTCTCTGTCTCTGTTTCTTCCCATGTGCCCTGACATCTATTTTCAACATAGCAACAAATGCAGTTCTTTGAAAATATGAGTCATATTATATCAATTCTCTGCTTAAAACTCCACATTTCACTTAAAGAAAAGGCCAAAGTGCTCACAGTGACCAAAGTGATCTAACTTCTCTCTCCCACCCTGTAACCCTTCTGCCACCACACATCTACTCTGTCCTTCTGTGGCTCCAGTTCAATACTGGTCCCCTTGTCATTCCTGAAGTAAATAGACATGCAACCTCACCCCCAAATACCCAATCAGCATTTCCCTTGTCAACTCTTTTCTTTCTGAAAAATAAATGTCCTTATTTATTATATCCATTGTCCATTGCCTGTTTGCCCCACTAGACTATATATCCCTATCCTCCATAGGGTAGGGATGTTTTATGTATGCATTTGGACATACCCCTGGAACATAGTGGGGGCTCGAGAAACATTAGGTGAATATTGAAGATCTAGCTGTGCATCCTCAACAGAGGATGGTGTTCCGTGGCCACACCCCCTGCCAGCTTCCTATACGCCTGAAGAAAGTTACTTTCTCTTCCTGTTAAAAGCTTGTGCTTCTACTGAAGCCTCTTCTCAAGTGCCTGCTTCTGATCTGGGAGCACCTTTGTTCCGTCCCTCTGTCAGTGCCTCCAAGCTCTCTCTGCAGACCCATTCAGGTGTTCACATGCTACTTCTTCCCTTCAACCCTCTCATCCCAGCCCCTCTTATGCGCAGTGAGAGAAGAGGCCTTCCCACCCCAACAGCCCCTCAGGTCATCAAACCATCGGGCGTGGATTAGCAATCAAAGTAATCATAGGTGCTTTATGGGTTTATTTATTTTAATCCTCATGATAACCTTGTGAGGCAAGTAGTCCCAATATGCCCATTCTACAGAAAAGACAAATGAGGCATTGAGAAGTTAGTATTTTGCTTAACTAGCACATTGAGGAGGTGGAATGTGTCTGTGCCCTGTTGCCAAAATGCAGTTTTATGTCATGAAAATGACAATGACTAATTTGGAGGGAGCTAAGTCTGACTTGAACTTGAATTAAACATTGGTTTTGAGCTGAATTGTGAAGGGATAGAAGTCAAAATGTGATTTTCCAAAGTGAACAGTCCTTAATCAGTCTTAATAGGCTCCAATGGGAACCAAATCAGAACAGCCTGACATCATCCCGGGCTTCATGTCCACACCCCCAAGACTGGCTGGTGAGCAGGGTCTCAGGTTCCTATTTTTATTCCAGTTGTACCACCTCCTGGCATTATCTGAGCAATGGCTTCCCATTGCTCTGAAATCCCCCATGTATGCATTAGCAAGTTAATTATTTCTCATATTCTACTACCTCCCACAGTCTGAATGCATTCTTCTCTAACCCTTATGTAACCACCTACTATGCACATAAAAGCGCTGGATCTCTGCATGATTTTCTGGATTCACTCACGTCTCTTTCAGTAGATCACAAGCTCCTTGAGGGTAGGGGCATGAGTTCCCAGTGCTTGGCGTGTAGGGACTCAAACGTTTGCTAAAGAAGGAATGTCCAGAGCCCCCTCCAGTCCCCTCTATCCCTCTTATCAAATCAAGCTCTCTGGAGAGGATCTGGTAAACTCATACCAAATGATGCATTTGGTTGAATGTATTACTCCTTCCTTTGGCTTTTTAATAGTGGAGAGAGCCTTAAGCCAAGGAAATGGTATTAAATACAGAGGAGGGGCAGGGAAGAAAGATTTGAGGCAACTGGGGAAGACTGCCTGGCAATTCATATTATATAGTCGGACATCTCCTTTATCTCCGTGCACTGCTACGCAAGTACTCCAGAGTCAAAACCGAGCCAGTCATTTTTCAGTTTATATCTTCAGAGAAAGAAAGCGCCTGCACATCAACAAACAATGCTGCTTCCCCTGACTCCTTCACTCTAACAAACTCTCCCTCCCATTTTAAAATTTTTCATTTGCCGTGACAAGTTCCTTTATTGTTTTGATTTTTGTTTTTCCCTAAGACATGCTACTTCTCCTAAAAGAACTTTTTTTCTTTCTTATTCCTAAATGGTGACTTTCTTTTCTTTCTTTGAGACAGGGTCTCACTCTGTTGCCCAAGTTGGAGTGCAATGGCACAATCACAGCTCATTGCAGCCTTGGCCTCTTGGACTCAAGCTATCCTCCCATCTCAGCCTCCTGAGTAGCTGAGACCACAGGAATGCGCCACCACGCCCAGCCAATTTTTTGTATTTTTTGTAGAGACTGGGTTTCTCTATGTTGCCCAGGCTGGTCTTGAACTCCTGAGCTCAAGTAATCTGCCTGCCTTGACTTCCCAAAATGCTGGGATTACAGGTGTGAGCCGCCTCACCCCACCCTCAATGGCGACTTCTGACTTGCAGCTTGTTGAAAATCAAGTATTGACTTGTATACGTGAATGGAATAAATCAACGTGGAAGCCTGGCCTAGTACGGGGACTTCAGAATCATTTGCTGTATCAAATGTGTATGCAAAAGGTGCAGCAGTCATATCTAAGAGCAGGGTTTTGTTTTGGTTTTCTTTTAGAAAAAGTATTCCTTATTCCATTTGCTTCTTTTTAATTTTGTGCTTTTCCTGTACTCATCGCAGTGACGTAGCCCAAGTCCTCCCGTGAGAGTTGTCAAGACTGTCCCTCCTCATGTTCCTCTTCTCCCATTCCTCCCTCTCTGCCACTTTCTCCCTCTTTATTGTATTTTAATCTTGACAATCAGTGAAGCTGTTGGAGGATTTAGAGGAGCAACCCTCCATGTCTTAATACTTGTGCTGGGTTTCGTTTCCCCTGTGAAAGGAACTATCTAAAATCCTCTAGACTTTTACATGTGTGTTATAAACTCAACTGCAGTGCTTCTTGAGCAATCCTGTGGGCAAGGAACTAGCCACAAGTTACTAGAAAAACCAAATGAAAAAGACATATAAAATACAAGCTCATAATGAGATTCAACAGACATAAAATGAATCTGTCAAACTGCTATCAAAGTATCTAAATGCTCTCGATTTCTGTACTTACCTCACAGGCCCCTGACCAACAGCTCATGGACAGCACCAGAGAGGGGACCGCACTTGAAAGAGCACTGCTCCAGCAAAGTATGTTGTTCACGCCTTACAGTATTTTGGTTTATAAGAAGAGATGAAGACTGGGTGCAGTGGCTCATGACTGTAATCCCAGCACTTTGGGAGGCTGAGGCGGGTGGATCACCTGAGGTCAGGAGTTCAAGACCAGCCTGGCCAACATGGTGAAACTCTGTCTCTACTAAAAATACAAAAATTAGCTGGGCATGGTGGCGGGCACTTGTAATCCCAGCTACTCAGGAGGCTGAGGCAGGAGAATCACTTGAACCTGGGAGGCAGAGGTTGCAGTCAGCCAAGATTGCACCATTGCAATCCAGCCTGGGCGACAGAGCAAGGATCTGTCTCAAAAAAAAAAAAAAAAGAAGAGATGAAAACACGCATAAATTCTTCACCTTTCCCCAAAATCTAAATAAGCTAACAAAAACTCTCTGTGCACCAGAGAGCATGTGTGCACGTACACACACTCGAATAACAACACTTTGTAGACAGGTAATACAGTGGAAGGGTTAATTAAACCAATGGACTCAGGAGCCAGATATCAACCATTTATAAGTTGCTTCCACTTAAACTCATTTACAATAAAATGTGGATGGTAATAATAATGCCAGATTCTTAAGACAATTAAATGGCATAATATGCATGCAGCTCTTAGAAGAATAGGCACTCAATGCCTTTAATTCTTCTTCTTTTTTTTTTTCTGGAGACAAGTCTCGCTCTGTCACCCAGGCTGGAGTACAGTGGCACCATGTCAGCTCACTGCAACCTCCGCCTCCTGGGTTCAAGCAATTATCCTGCCTCAGCCTCCTGAGCAGCTGGGACTACAGGCACACGCCACTATGCCCGGCGAATTTTTTGCATTTTTAGTAGAGACGGGGTTTCACCATGTGGCCCAGGTTGATCTCGAACTCCTGACCTCAGACAATCCGCCCGCCTCGGCCTCCCAAAGTGCTAGGATTACAGGCGTGAGCCACCGTGCCAGGCCTATTATTATTCTTTTTGCTTCGTGGAATAAGGCGATCCCTGTTGCTTTGCTCAGTATTTCCATCTGGAAGGTGTAGATGAAACTGCGGTTTACTTGGCAAGCCAGGGCCAGTCGTCTCTTCCCCAGCATCTGGAAACATCTACCGTCAGTGGGTGGAGGCAGAATCCCAAACCTCATTAAGGAATGAAGTTTCCCTTAACTCGGCGTGAGGAGTATCCCAACCGTCTACTGCTGCTGCCCTCTGCTGCTGCCATTGAGAATTACACCAAGCCGAGTTTCTGCCACAAGACCAGCAAAATCTAACCTCATCTGGGGGGAATTAGCAATACAGGTTGAGTATCCCGTATCTAAAATGCTTGCGACAAGGTGTGTCTTGGATTTGGGATTTTTTAAGATTTTGGATTATTTGTGTATACACAGTGAGTTATCTTGGGGATGAGACCCAAGTCTAAACAATGAAATTCCTTTATGTTTCATATACACATTGTCCACATAGCCTGAAGGTAATTTTATATAATATTTTAAATAATTTTGTGCATGAAACAAAATTTTGGCTATGTTTTGACTGCAACCCATTGCATGAGGTCAGGTGTAATATTTTCCACTGGTGACGTCATGTCAGTGCTCAAAAAGTTTTGGATTTTGTAGCATTTCAGATTTCCAATTTTCAGATTAGGGGTGCTCAACCTGTATGGACTTTGTTTAGGATTTCATTGAATATCCCAGAATTCATTTTTCACAGTGACTTTAACATAATAGCACGGCATTTTTATAATCTATAACTATTTCTGGACATTTTCATGGAATATTTTTTATTTTCCTTTAAAAAAAAATTCTATTATTATTTTAGAGACAGTCTTGTTTTGTCACCCAGGCTGAAGTGTAGTGGCACAACCATAGCTCACTGTAACCTGGAACTCCTGGGCTCAAGCAATCCTCCTGCCTCAGCCTCCCAAGTAGCTGAGACTACAGCCATGTAACCAACCATCATACCCAGCTAAATTTTTTATTTTTTGTAGAGACAGAGTCTCTGTTGTTCAGGCTGATCTCAAACTCCTGGCTTCAAGTGATCCTCCCGCCTTGGCCTCCCAAAGCATGCTGGGACGAGCCACTATGCCTGGACATCAAACGTTGCTCTATGTTACCTCAAGCAGGCTTCTGAACATGGCCAATTCTCTCCTTTTTTTTTTTTTTTTTTTTGAGACGGAGTCTCGCTCTGTCGCCCAGGCTGGAATGCAGTGGCGTGATCTCTGCTCACTGCAAGCTCCGCCTCCCAGGTTCATGACATTCTCCTGCCTCAGACTCCCGAGTAGCTGGGACTACAGGCACCCGCCACCATGCCCGGCTAATTTTTTGTATTTTTAGTAGAGACAGGGTTTCACTGTGTTAGCCAGGATGGTCTCGATCTCCTGACCTTGTGATCCGCCTGCCTTGGCCTCCCAAAGTGCTGGGATTACAGGCGTGAGCCACGGCGCCCGGCATGGCCAATTCTCAAAGCTACTCTTCTCTGACTTTCTCATTTTGGTTTTCTGCACCCCAGTTTCCCAGAGACTTAAGGCCCCCAGTAGCTGTGACCTCTCTTTTTTCAAGTCCGCTCAGTGGCTCAAACCAACCCCTCCCTCCCTCTGCAAAAGCTTTTAGCACCTCGAGAGAGGCACTCCTGCCTCCAAGCCTCTCCCTTTTACAGGTCATGGATATCCATTGTTGAAAGGCTCTCTCTGCTCTGAGTCATCTCTCCACAGCCCATGCTTGGCCCACGCTCCTTGGGCCTCCTGCAACCCACCCTGCCAGCTCCAAGCCTTATCTCTCATGAACCCAACACAGCTGCCAGGCTGGCTCCCATCATCCACATACACATTGCCATTTCCTGCCTTTGCATTTTAGTGATTGCTCTTTCTTGTGTTGAAAAGGAACTCTTTTCTATAAAAATTATTCACTGCACAGCTCAAATGCTATTTCCTATATAGTGCCTTCTCTAAACACTCCAGGGAGTACATTAACTTCTATGACATTTCTTGTGTCTTACCTGGGTTGCCCTTATCAAATGCATTGTTACTTCGGCATATTTCTTCTTAAAATTTTTTCTACTATCATATGACCCAGCAATCCACTACTGGGTATATATCCACAGAAATGGAAACCAGTATGTTGAAGAGCTGTCTGCACTCCTATCTCCACTGCAGCATTAATTACAATAGCCAATGCGTGAAACAACTCAAGTGTACAGCAAGAGATTAATGGATAAACATCTACTGTCAGTTGGTGGAGGCACAATCCCGACCACTGTTTAGGAACGAAGTTTTCCTAAGCTCACAGTGTGAGAAATATCCCAATCATGGGCATATTCATGGGTAAAGAAAATGTGGTACATATATATACAGCCTTTAAAAAGAAGGAAATCCTGCCATTTGCAGTAACGTGGATAAGCCTGGAGGACTTATTATGTTGAGTGAAATAAGCCAGGCCCAGAAAGAGAAATACTGCATGATCTCATTTATATGTGGAATCTCAAAACATTGAACTAATAGAAGCAGTGAGCAGAATGGAGGTTATTAGGGGCTGGGGTGGGTAGGTGTTAGAGAGATGTTGGTCAAAGGGTAAAAAATTTTAGACAGCAGGAATAAGTTTAAGAGTTCTATTGTCCATAATGGTGACTAAAGTTAATAACAATATATTGTGTTCCTGAATTTAATGTAATACTTTAAAAAACTTAAATGAAATAGAAACATTTCTTCAGAGACCTAAACTACCAAATCTTTTTTTTTTTTTTTTTTTTGAGATGGAGTTTTGCTGTCGTCGCCCAGGCTGGAGGGCAATGGTGCCATCTCGGCTCACTGCAACCTCCGTCTCCTGGGTTCAAGCGATTCTCCCACCTCAGCCTCCTGAGTAGCTGGGATTACAGGCAACTGCCACCATGCCTGGCTAACTTTTTAAATTTTTAGTATAGACGGGGTTTCACCATGTTGGCCAGGCTTGTCTCGAACTCCTGATCTCAAGTGATCCAACCACCTCGGCCTCCCAAAATGCTAGGATTACAAGCGTGAGCCACCATGCCCAGCCCTAAACTACCAAATCTTAATAAAGAAGAAACAGATCTCCTGAATAGCCTCTATCTATTGAAGAAATTGCATGTAAAGTTTAAAACCTTCTCACAAAGAAAACTCTAGGCCCAGATAGTTTCATTGGTGTATTCTACCAAACATTCAAGGAAGAGACAATACCAATCTATACATACCGTTCCACAATACAGAAGAGAAGGGAATACGGAACCTGTTCACTTTCTACCGGTTCCATCGCCGTCCTTCTCCTCTTGCCTCCACCTCCATGATTGGGAGTTCCTGTGCATGTGTACAGGCACCCCAGACCGCAGGCCCATGCTTCAGGCACAGCCCCTGGAAACAACCACCACACCCCCAGGGCCAAGGGGTGAGCCCACCAGTGGCTTTGAAAATGGGAAACTTACCTAGGTGCTGTTCCATTCTTCCAAAGCTCAACACTCCACAAGAATCCACCTGCTCTCGGTTACACTAAAACACCTGCAAGTACTTGTTTTTTATATTTCGTCCAGATTTGATCATTGTTATCTTCAGGAGAGTGACCTGTTTTTTGCATCACAGAATCTAACTTGGTTGTGAGATGCCCTTGTCACCAGCCCAGTTGTTCTATTCCCAAGATGGCACACAACAGAAATACATATTGCTTCTCAAGGTAAACCCCTCACCTTTGAGAAGTGTGTGTTTTGCTGGCTATTTCTGAGATCTGTAGCTTTGGACCTCTCTCTCATTCTCTGCCTTTTCCTACACGTGCCCTGCTTGGTTTCCACTGCTTTTGGAAACTTCTCCACCTACTTGACATATTATTTTCTAGTTTCACTGAAAATAGAGTTTGCTTTTCTACCCTGCTGACTGTACCTACTGTTTTGACACTAGAACTATCAAAGATCCATGCAAAAGAGAAGACAGGGCCGAGGTCAGACAATTATCAGTGGTTAATGGAATCATTATTTGTTAAATGACCCCATACGCACTAGGAAACCTATGGCTGTAACCAGAGGTTTCTATATACCAGGACAGTATTGGAAGTCTATAATCACATGTACGTAAGACATATGCCACCAGTTTTGACAGGTGAACCAATGTCTCCTCTCTGTAACAGCACATTTCTGGGGTACAGTTATGCATGCTCAGGAAGGGCCATGAAAACACACCACTGTGTTAAGTGATACAGGTATAAGCTTGGGTTTATTAGAGGAAAAACATACAAGCAGAAAGTAGTAGAGTGCATGCCATCCCTGGAATCGAATTATCCCTCAGCTTAGACCAGGCATAGAGGTTTACATGTGCTGTGACCAACATTCCAATAAAGACTGATCTCCATGCCCTTAATATTGTAAATATTTACAGTGATGAGGTGGTTCTGCCTATCTGACTGAGTTAACACAGACCTGCTGAGCCAGTTTTCTGCCAAATTACTACAATGAAGAAGAAATGAGTGTCCAGGACCATCCAGGTTTGTCTCTCTTCAGATGTTTTGGAGATGTGGTTTGACCCATGAACTATCTGAATGTATATGTTCACCAATTATGCTGTGATGGGATTTTTACTACATTCATTTTAATGGCTTCTCAACATGAAGACAGTTGTCCTACAGCCATAACCTCACTCCATCTCCATTTCCTTATCTCTAGAAAACGAGGCGCAAGGATTGAGGCCAGTGGTATGTGACAATTACTATTCTGCCAAAGTAAATTTAGAAGCTGAAAGATAGGATGCCACTTCTGAAGATATGCGGCTGTTTTTATGCCCTGAAGCTTAGCTCTCTGCACCACACTTCATGGGACTTGCTGACCTTTAAGTCCCTTTCAACCTTGAGATTTGATTCTGTAACTAGCAGTACGGTGCATTTTTTAAAAAATAATTTAGCAAAAAAGGCTAACCACTAGAGGGCAGAAATATTACAAGAAAGGAGCGATGCCTGCTACAGTGAACTACACCTGTGAGTTTTACAATTCTTATTTCAATTAAATTCCACAAAATTTTATTGCCTGACAACTCCATTCTATAATCTGTGTTATGCTAAGAGTCCAGTGACTAATAATGCTCTCTGACAGTTCACAACTCAAATATGCAACTGTAAGAACGAATGGCCACCTGTTCACATTGTGTGATAGCCCTTTTCATTTGTTTAGAAGTCTGTATTAAGCACTTACTGTGTACCAGGCGCTGTTCTATGGACTCAGGATACATCAGCTACCGAAGCAAAGATCCCTAACCTTGTGAAACTGACATTCTGGTGGGAGGACAGATCCAATAAAAACTAAAATAAATAAGTCAATGATGTAGTGTGTTAAAAAGTGATCGGTGCTGGCTGGGCGCCGTGGCTCAGGCCTGTAATCCCAGCACTTTGGGAGGCCGAGGCAGGTGGATCACTTGAGGTCAGGAGTTTTGAGACCAGCCTGGCCAACATGGTGAAACCCCATCTCTATTAAAAATACAAAAAATTAGCTGGGTGCAGTGGCGGGTGCCTGTAATCCCAGCTACTACAGAGGCTGAGGCAGGAGAATCGCTTGAACCCAGGAGGTGAAGGTTATAGTGAGCCAAGGTCGCACCATTGCACTCCAGCCTGGGCAACAAGAGCAAAACTGTCTCAAAAAAAAAAAAAAAAATGGGATCATTGCTGTGAAAGAAGGAAAAAGTAGAACTGCATACAGGGGATTGGGATTCAGGTAAAGTGTTGCAATTTTAGGTAGGGTGGGGAAAGTAGCCTCAGGGAGGGGACATTTGATTGAGACTGAGGTAAGTGAGTGGGCCATGTGGCTAGCAGAGGATAATGTGTTTCAGGCAGAGGGAACATGAGAAGGTCCCAAGGCAGGGGAGTCACTCATAGTAGCTGAGACTGAGGTACAAGGAGGTAGACCATGAGAAGTGTTATAAGCTGTTGTGAGCACTTCAGTTTTTCCTTTGAGAGAAATGGGGAGCCACTGAAGGATTTTTTGCAGAGGGATATTTTTAGATTCATTCTGGCTGCAGAGTTGACAAAAGTCTCAGAGTGTTATCTCTTAGGGAAGCTTCCACATATTCTGTTATCAGCTCATCAAAAAACAGAATGGAGGGCAGTTGAAGGCACCTGTATTGCTGTCACCATTCAGTGAACAGCAGCCTTGAAAATTGATTGTATGAATTGGAGTTATCTTCATACCCAGCTAAATTAGAGTCCAGAGATGAGGGAGAAGAGAAAGCAGTTGGGGCACAAAGTGCCTGCCCAGGAATTATATTGAAAGCCAGCTGCCAAGGTGACCTGCTATAACCTGAAGACCAGTTTCACCCAGTAGCTGCTGAAACGAATTGCTGTAACTCTAAGACTAGTTTTACTTACCACCTTCTCTCACAAATTAGAGCTTGCCTGCTCCTAAAAACTTTGCTTAGGGTCAATGAGCTATCTTTCAAGGTAATACATAACATTTCTCTAATGAAACCTCCAACCATCTCTTTGTTGTTCTGAAGACCACCCCAGTCTGTGTGTATGCCCTGAACTGCAATTCTGTTTTCCCAAATAAAATGATTTAGAGACTCATCTTTGCATTTTTAATTGATCTTGACACAGCCAATTCACATATATCCCTACTGTGCCACATGCCAGGCACCATGCCAAGCACTTTACATACTTTCTCATTTAACCCTTCCCACCTTCTATATAATCACCACTATTGGTGATGATTTTATTTTATTATTAATATTTTTTGAAATGGAATTTCTCTCGTTGCCCAGGCTGGAGTGCGGCGGCACCATCTCAGCTCACTGCAACCTCTGCCTTCTGTGTTCAAGCGATTCTCCTGCCTCAGCCTCCAGAGTAGCTGGGATTACAAGTGTGTGCCATCACACCCAGTTAATTTTGTATTTTTACTAGAGACAGGGTTTCACCATGTTGGCCAGGCTGGTCTCGAACTCCTGACCTCAGGTGATCCGCCTGCCTCGGCCTCCCAAAGTGCTGGGATTACAGGCATGAGCCACGGCGCCCAGCCCTGGTGATGATTTTAAAGACAAGAAAAGGAAATTATAAAAGTTAGTGACCGGCCCAAGGTTTAGATGAAGTAAATGGAACTTGTGTAAGGTAACTTGAAGAACTCTGCTTACTCATGTGAACACTACCCAAGTGAGGTTTAGTACCCCAGTACTGAGGAACTAAAGATGGTGGTGGTAAGGGGGTGGGGAGGGGCATCAGTGTTTGAGTTCAACCACCACACGTTTCTTCATTTTTAAGTTCTGTCTAGCCATTATACACACATTTGTCTGCACTATAACTGGACTTCTGCACTGTTGATAGTCCTAAGTTTCCTTCAAAGCTTGGCATCCGTGTGGCTTATTTGGTAGAGATTTGAACTTTCAAAGGGACGATACCCATCATTGGGGATTTCTCTCAAACCCTGGCGGTTTAAAAACCTACTTGGGCACTGCTGCTCAGCCAGCCCGAGGACCAGGGAGGCAAGCACAGAAATAGAAAGCATTTGTAAGCGTTAGTAGCTACTTTAAAGAGTAACTCTGTTCTGTTAGACCTACTAATAACAAATTAGGAGCTTGCATTTAGCACATCTTTTTAAAAAAAAACAAAAATCTTCATTTTTCTCCTATGTTATAGTGTTTTACCTGAGAGGCTGAATATACTAAGACAATGGCCAAATCTAATATAAAAATAGACCTCCAATCCACAACCTGCAGCAACCTGCCCAGAAAACCAGTCAGTTACCTACAATAACCAACCCAGGGAGGCTGCCTGCTCTAAATCAGACTTGCACTCTTCTGCCTGCCTTTCTTCTTCTCATTCGGATGATCTTCATTTATTCCGACATACTTGGGGTGGGGAGGAAATTAGCAAAAGCAAAACCAGGGTCCTGCAGGCAGGCAGCTTAAGTACGGCCCTAGGGCTCGGGTCTTCCCTAGGCAAGAACCTCGAGGGCCGGACACGGGAGTGCAACCCAGGCACGCGCCTTCGGATGGCCGGAGTAAATGGTCGCGAGATTTTGCGGGGTAGCAAGGGGTCGGGTGCCCATGGCGGGAGAAACTACACTACTCTGGAGGCGAGCCTAGCCCTTCATCCCGTCGGGTTTCACAAACGAAGCCAGAGCTTCACGGAGTGAGGGTGGAGCTTCCTGCCCGCGCCCTCTGCGCATGCGCCCACCCGGTCCCCGCCCCGCGACCTGGAGTTGATGTCACGTCCGGCGGCGGCGGTGGCGGCAGCGGCGCTGAGTTTTTGTCTCCCGGGCCGTCGGGGCGCGCGCGGGTGTCCCAGGTGCCCCGCCGCCTCCCTCCTTCCCGCAGGACTCATCCCTCCTGGCCCTGGGCCCCAACGGTGCCCGCTTGCCCGGCGGTCGGTCAGCGCACAGGGCACGGCTTCCTCTGCTTCTCCCGGACCACTTAGTCTCAACCCGGGTGTGTTTGCACTACTAGAGGTGAAGCATCCATCATAGAGAGAGTGGGACCTGGGGTCTTGGACCAGGGTGTTTTTACTTTTCCCGTCAGGTGGACGCGCATGGGCAGGAGATATTATTTGCAGCATTTCCTCCTAGAGGACGCCTTCGTCATTGTAGTGCAATCTAAGAATGGGTGTCCTTAGACAACAGGGACCGACCAAATCGTCATGCAGCTGTTTGGATGCTTTAAAAAAATAAATCCCCACACTCATTACGCGTTTTATGCTGCTGACTTTTTTATTTTTAAGACATCTGCTCCCGAAAGCTCAGAGCCCTTTAGCATTTCATTTTCTAAACGAATCCTAATCTTTCGTGTGACTGAATCGGTTCAGAGGATATCTTTTCAATAAGGAAGGCAGCCTTCCCCTGCTCACTGGGGACGTCGCAGGATTTTTAAACCTAAAGATTTACTCTTTTGTGCACAGACGCTGGAAGCATTTGGGTGAGGCAGTGCCGTGCTTTTTGGGAAATGCATCAGATCTTTTCTGTTCTTGAAACGCCAAATCTAACTTGGTCTTTTTTTGGATGAATTACCGCCAGTATTATGAAGGTTACTGTGAAGGAACTTGAGACCACTGAACTTTCTGAGTTCTTGCGGTAGATTTTAAATCGTTTTTCCGCCTTCAACTCTGACTTTGGGATCACTGTCAATTGGCTACATTCTTTACCCTCTTCTAGTTATAATTTAATGGGATTTATTTGTTGTGGGTTTTGAATTTCGATAGCTACACTTAATAGAATTGTGTTTAAAAGAAAGATAAGTGAGGAACTCGTGGCTTTTTACTTTTATATAACTTAATTTTTCATTTTACAAAATGCCCATTTAAAAAAACGTAGCTAAGCAAAAGAAAGGAAATTAAAATCATCTAGAATCCTACTATCTAAAGATAACCATTGCTAACATTTTGGAATAGAGTGTTAAGTTTTAAAATACATGAAATTTGTAAAAAAGAAAAAATGAAATCATAGTGTATAGTGTTTGAGTATAATTTGCTTGACGTATCTTGCCTGGCTTCCATTTCACTTATTTTTTTTCTTTGTGCATTTATGATAGCTACAGAATGTTCTATTGTGCTAGGCACTCATAGGTATAGTGGGAAACCTAGTGCATAAACTTTGTGCCATCTATTTTACCAGCTCAGAGAACTTTTAACTTATATCTTGGTTTTTAGCCAAGATGCATAGGTGAGGTAGTTGCGGAACTGAGTTAAAGGAAAAATTTAATATTGGGTCCTATGCAAGGGTACATCATATTGAAAAGGTGGAGAACATCATTGAAAATTATTCTAATTCTTGACTCTTTGTTTCTAGACTCACTTTTCCCCTTCGTCTCTCTCTCTCTTTCTGTCTTTCTGTGTCTCCTCCAAGAATGAAATATGACTGAGGACTCTCAGAGAAACTTTCGTTCAGTATATTATGAGAAAGTGGGGTTTCGTGGAGTTGAAGAAAAGAAATCATTAGAAATTCTCCTAAAAGATGACCGTCTGGGTGAGTACTTTAAAAAATTAATCTCATTGGTTCTCAATCACTCCACATGTTCTGAAGTAAATATTTTCTTAAAAGACATCCAGAAGCATTGGTTACTTGCTGTATTTTTTAGTGATGTGGTGAAGCAGAATGGTGTATTTTGAGAAAAGTTAAGATTTTTCAAATTTATATTTCACTGAGCGTCAGAAGTTTTTGAAAGGTTTCTTAAGAAAGTCAGTAGTATTTTTTTCTTTTATGGAACCCATATGTTTTCATGTGTTATCTAGGTAAATCTGCTTCTGGGTAAATTTGCGATAACTCTGGTCATGATTTTCTTTTTTTTTTTTTTTTTTGAGACCAAGTCTGACTCTGTTGCCCAGGCTGTAGTGCAGTGGTGTGATCTCGGCTCACTGCATCCTACACTTCCTGGGTTCAAGTGATTCTCCTGCCTCAGCCTCCCAAGTAGCTGGAATTACAGGCATGCGCCACCATGCCTGGCTATTTTTTGTATTTTTAGTAGAGACAGGATTTCACCATGTTGGCCAGGCTGGTCTCAAATTCCTGACCTCAAGTGATCCACCCACCTCGGCCTCCCAAAGTGCTGGGATTACAGGCAGGAGTCACCGTGCCCAGCCCATGATTTTCTTTTATGGAAATACTAAGAGTGCATTGTATATTGACATTTTAGTTTAAGCCAGTCTGAATAAGGTCTGTTGTTGACTAAAGTAAAATAAACTGAACCGTAGTTAAAGATAATACTTTATTTGCATAGAGTACTTTTAAAGTTTCTGAAACATTTCTCACCTTATCTTTGATCTTCAATTGTGCGGTCTTTGCTTTAGTATGTCTGGTATTCTCCTTTGATAAGTAGAGGAATTGAGGGTCAGGGAAGTCACTGTAATTTATTGGAAAACGTAGGGATTTGAAGGCAGACTGTACCACTTAATAGCTATGTTAGTTTGATCAAGTCATTTAACTGCTTTGAACTTCAGTTTCTGCATTTTTAGAACAAGAACTACCTAACAGGCTTGCAGTGTGAATTAAATAAACCCTGTGATTAATAACTACCACTGTTATAGGGAATGTAGTAATATATGCAAAATGCATCTCCAATGCTGTAAAATGCAAATTGTTTTTATTTTTATTATTATTTTTAACACAGAGTCTCACTCTTGCCCAGGCTGCAGTGCAGTGACATGATCTTGGCTCACTGCAACCTCTGCCTCCTGGGTTCAGGCGATCCTTCTGTCTCAGCCTCTTGACTAGCTGGGATTACAGGTGTGTGCCACCATACCCAGCCAATTTTTGTATTTTTAGTAGAGATGGTGTTTCGCCATGTTGGCCAGGCTGGTCCCAAACTCCTGACCTCTAGTGATTTGCCTGCCTCAGCCTCCCAAAGTGCTGGGATTACAGGCATGAGCCACCGTGCCTGGCCGGAAATTGTTTTTAAATAACTTAGTTGGCAGAAGTCTTGGGCTAGAAATCAGACTAGTATTGCCTCTCCTAAACTTACAGACCATATGGTAGACTTCCCCTGAAGAAATGTCTTAACTATTCTTTGAGTTTTAAAAAATGAAATGTGCTTTGACATACTGTGATCAGCATGAAAAGCTTCTAACAATTGTTTTCTTCTTCCTCTAGATACTGAGAAACTTTGTACTTTTAGTCAGAGGTTCCCTCTCCCGTCCATGTACCGTGCATTGGTATGGAAGGTACTTCTAGGTATGAAACCCAGGAGTTGGAAGATTTATCTTAAAAAATATTGAATAAAGGGATCATTTGCTATCTTATCAGTCAGAAAAAGGAGAATTTGTTTAGGCCTTTTACTGAATATTGGATCTTCCCCAGGAGGTTCAATTACCACTCATTATTTTCTGTTCTATTAATGATACTATAGAAGAGAAAATAGTGTATGTTCCTGAGACAAGACTTGGGAAGAGCATTGGACTAGGAGAAATGAGAATTGGTTTAGGCTTTGCTATCAGCTGGGTAACCTGGAGGAAGGCGACCCCTCTGGGACTCATTTTTTGCATCTATAAACTGAGGCTTTTGAGCTAAATTACTCCTAGTTTTTAGCTCTAAATTTGTAAGATTTTGTGATTCTCAGCTATAGAGGTGTAACTTCCTAATCTGTCAAAGAGAAATTGGAGACTTACTACTCCCTAGAAGTGTGAATGGCTAAATTCCAGTGGTGCAAGTGGCTGAATGAGAAGGAAAACTGATCTTACTTAGTTTCTATGGAAGAAAACGTGAATTAAGTGCCATGAGTAACTGGCAGCATCACTTTTGAGCCCAAGATTTTCTTTTCCCTATCATTGCTGAGCCTGCTGGAGCATATAATTCCTATCCATTACCATCCTCCTTTTCTTTCTTAAAAGAAGTATTTTTGGCTGGGCGCAGTGGCTCACACCTGTAATCCCAGCACTTTGGGAGGCCAAGGCGGGCAGATCATGCGGTCAGGAGATTGAGACCATCCTGGCCAACAACGGTGAAACCCCCTCTCTACTAAAAATACAAAAAATCAGCTGGGCGTGGTGGCATGCGCCTGTAGTCCCAGCTACTCAGGAGGCTGAGGCAGGAGAATCGCTTGAACCCGGGAGGCAGAGGTTGCAGTGAGACGAGATGGCACCACTGCACTCCAGCCTGGGCGACAGAGCGAGACTCCGTCTCCAAAAAAAAAAACAAAAAACAAACAAAAAAAACTTAGTTTGTTCACTGTAAGATAGTGGCAAGTACTAAATTCCCTGAAGAATATAAACTATGATTGCTCCTTATGGGCATCCCTGTATGCCTGTCAGTAGGCTGAGTAGTTTACATAGATTATACAGAGTAATCCTAGAATCCCTGTGAGGCAGGTATTGGTATCCTAATTTTGCAGATGGGGAAAAGACTCTCTGAGGCTAAATAACTTGTCTAAGGCATTATAGCCTGTAAGTGGCAGAGCTAGGATTTGAGCTTACGTTTGTGGAACTCATTTGAAGGTAAGATAGATTGTGGACCTCATTTTCTTTCCAAAATGTAGTATCTTTTCAGGGCTTGAGAAGCCTGCAGCCCTGTCTGGTTATGTAATAATGGAGGCAGCGAGGGAATATAAGCGGTACTAGGAAGGCCTGCAGAATGACTTGTTTCTTGTTCATCCTGGCAGTCTCCGTGCACTTTTATGTCTGGTAGGTCAACGTGCAGTTACAATCTGGAGAAGCGGTGACAACTATTTTAGTTTTTCCTAGAGCACTTTTCTTTAAATGTTACTGTTCTCCGTGCCTTCTGGGGTACATTTTAAGTGGTAATGTCAACAGTGTCGATTTATGGGAGGTGCTGTGTGTCTATTACTAACTGCAGTGGATTAATGGGAGTTGTGCAGTTGTGCGTTCCCTCACTTCTTGAGTGCTACAGCCTATCTGGCTTATTCCTCACTTCTACTCTTCTTAACCTTTCTTTCTTTTTTTTTATTTTTTTATTTTGAGACGGAGTTTTGCTCTGTCACCGAGGCTGGAGTGAGTGGCGCGATCTCAGCACTGCAACCTCCGCCTCCCGGGTTCAGGCGATTCTCCTGCCTCAGTCTCCCGAGTAGCTGGGACTACAGGTGCGCACCCCCATGCCCGGCTAATTTTTTGCATTTTAGTAGAGATGGGATTTCACTGTGTTGCCTGGGCTGGTCGCAAACTCCTGAGCTCAGGCAGTCCACCTGCCTCGGCCTCGCAAAGTGCTGGGATTACAGGCGTGAGACACCGCACTCGGCCCACCTTTCTTTATCATGTCATAGTTATTTTTTGAGGACAAGGCACTGGAAGTTTAGAGCTGTCGCGCTGTGTAGGACACAGCCTGACTCTTCCCAGCACAGAGTTTTGATTACTTAGGGATCTTTACTTCAAATGCCTACTTCCTGATACTATTCTAGTTAAATATCAAAAAGAGACATTTTAGGACTAGCTCTTAGAAAACAGGTTTAAGGGTTAAGGTGCTGCCTCTAGCAGTGTGATGAGGGTTTGGTCACAGCTGTTTAATCTGTATTAGCCGAGATGTAGGAGACACTTTAAGTGTGTTCCCTTGGCTTTTCTGGAAGCCTGGCACACAGTCTCGTAGCTTACATGAGTAAAGATTTATTTCAGGGAAAAGAACATTTAAGCAAGTTTTTTTTCTAACATTAACTGGTATCATGTTAGCTACTATTGTTTTTGTTTTCTGGGGTGTTCTTTAGCATACTAAACCTGTGGCATTTTGCACCAAAGAGGGATTCATAGTCAAATGTACTAGCTAACACTTATACTAGCTTAGTGTTTGCTGAGTACTCTTCTGAATGCTTTGTGTGTGTTGATTTGTTTATTCATCTCAACAACTGTATGATATTAGGTATTGTTATTCCCATTTTTCAGATGGGGAAGCTAAGACATAGGGAGATAAAGTAATTGCTAAGGGTCACCACCCAGCCCGTTAATTGTAGAGCTGGAATTTAAACCCAGGAACTTTGCTCCAGAGTCTGTGCTTCTGTAGAGCCTCATTAAGTTTAATGAGGCTTGAGTAAATAAAATGTTTTTTTTGTTTAGTTTTTTCTTTTTTTTTTTCTTTGAGACAGGGTCTTACTCTGTTTTCCAGGCTGGCGTGCGGTGGTACGATCACAGCTCACTATGGCCTTGACTTCCTAGGCTCAGGTGATCCTCCCACCTCAGCCTCCCACTTCAGCCTCCCGGGTAGCTGGGACTACAGGCATGTGCCACTGGACCTGGCTAATTTTTTGTAGAGACAGGGTTTCCCAGATACCTTCACCCAGTTGCCCAGGCTGGTCTTGAACTTCTGGGCTCAAGTGGTCTGCCTGCCTTGGCCTCTCAAAGTGCTGGGATTATAGGCGTTAGCCACCATACCTGGCCTAAAATGTTTTTCTTTATGGCAAAACTTAGTGCCATGAAAATTCATTGTCACCATTTCCCAAATCTGTTTGATGAGGGCATTTTTTTTTCTCTTGGGGTTAGCATTCTGTGGAGAAGCATTTGGTGAAATCCTTATCCCATCTCCTGCCTCTGGCAGGTGGGGAAAACAAGTGCCCAGAAAGACACATTTCAGAGTCCTAGTATTATCCAGTCCGAGGCTAGAACCCAGGATGGCTGGCCTGTCTAGTGGTCTTTCCACTGTGTTTTCTCAGAGCCATTTGTTTGTAAAAAAGATATGACACCATGTTTAAATGGGTTAAGGAGCTTAATATGTCATAGAAATGTCCTGTAAGGTGACCTCACCAATGAAGATTAAGGACTTTTGTGACCTAGAGGATAGGATGCTTAGTGAGCAAGTTTTAACTGTTGGGGAAGAGAAGAATTCAATGGGCTGTTGGTGGTTCTGAGATATAGGGGCCAAGTACAAAGACTAGGGTGAGACCTCTAGGAGCTAAAGGCAGCCTGAGGCTGCCATAAATTAAGTTAAACCATTGTTACGATTGATGTGGTTGCTAGTCTTGAATGTATGCGGCATACTTATTCAAGGGCTTTGCCAGTGTTGTTTCATTTCTCTCTCATATCAGTGATGCGTCAGCATTCAGACATTGATAATATTTCACATTTAAGATTGTTTTATAGTGAGAATTTCTAAAAGAGATTCTACATGGTACTTGAATGTCTGCGTGAATTCTAGCCTAATTGTGTGGGTCGCTTCTCACAGCATCCTCTTTCATAGATGAGGGATCTGGAGTGATGGCTCAGTATTTTGTCCTTTTTTCGTTTTTCCTATTCTCTCTAGGAATCTTGCCTCCACACCACGAGTCCCATGCCAAGGTGATGATGTATCGTAAGGAGCAGTACTTGGATGTCCTTCATGCCCTGAAAGTCGTTCGCTTTGTTAGTGATGCCACACCTCAGGCTGAAGTCTATCTCCGCATGTATCAGCTGGAGTCTGGGAAGTTACCTCGAAGTCCCTCTTTTCCACTGGTTAGTGGTCACTTTTGTCTAACACTAAGCTCAACTCTAGACCGTCCCATCTTGCCAGCCTTTGATTACATCATGTTTTGCCTTAAAAACTTTTGGTGGCTCCCTGTTGTTATTAGAATAAAAGTGACACATCTTTACTTGGCATTCATGGCCATGCACATTCTGACCCAACGTTCTTACTTTTTGTTTTTTTAAAATACGTTTTATTTTGAAGTAATTCCAAACTTCCAGAAAAGTTGCAAGAATACTACCAAGAATTTGCATGTGCCCTTTACCCAGATTCTCCAGTTGTTAACATTATGCAACTTTTTTCTACATCCAACGTTATTTAAAAAGTTAAAAAATAAAAAATTGTAGGTGCTAAGTAGCTTTAAACATCTGTTTTGCTTTGTGTGCATCTGTTTTGCTTTGTCGTTTTAAGACGTATTTTTTTTAAACACATTTTTTTTTTCCTAAATCATTTGAGAGTAAGATGCAGACAGGATTCCCTATTACCTCAGATTCCTTCAGTGTACACTTCCTAAAGACAGGACACCCCTGTAGATAGCCATAGTACAGTCCTCAAAACTAAGACATTAACATTGATACAATGTTAACGTAATCTACCAACTCCATTTGAATTTCACCAATAATGCCTTCACAAATAATCAAACAGTCAAAGTTCTGGGTGAGGATTGGATCCTGGTTTAGGCATTGCACTGGGTTATCATATTGCTTTAGTCTCCTTTGACTTGGGACAGTTCTGTCTTTTTTTATCTTTCATGCCTTTGACATTTTTGAAGGGCATAATCAGATGCTTTGAAGAAAGCCCCTCCCTTTAGGTTTGTCTGGTGCTTCCTCCTGATTAGATTCAGGTTATTCATTTTTGGCAGGGATACCAAGTAGGTGATGCTGTGTCCTTCTCAGTGTCTCTTATCAGGAGGCACATAGTGTGAATTTGCCCCATAAGAGGTAGTGTTAACTTGGATCACTTGGCGAGGGTGCTGCCTGCTGGAGTTTTCCGCTGGAAAGTTTTTACTTTTCCCTTTGTAATTGCTATTTCTCTTTGTGGGGAGACACTTTAAAACTGCTATGTAAACATCCTATTCCTTATTAAACTTTTGCTCATGAGTATTCTCATTTGACAATTTCTAAAAAATTTTTATTTTTTAACTTTTTAAATAATGTTGGATGTAGAAAAAAGTTGCAAAAATAGTACAGTGTTCTGAAATACCTTCACCCAGTGTCCTCAAATGTTACATCTCATACAACCGTAATGTAATGATCAGAACCAGAGAATCACAATACTGAGAGCTACTCTGTAGGCCTCACTGGGATTTTGCTGATGTCCCACTGATGCTCTTCTTCTGATCCAAGATCCAGTTCCAGATCACACATTACATTTAGCTGCCATGTCTTAGTTTTTAATCTGGAAGTGTTCTTTTTTTTTTTTTTTTTCTTTTTTTTGAGACAGAGTTTTTCTCTTTTTGACCAGGTTGGAGTGCAGTGGTGCGATCTTGGCTCAGTGCAACTTCTGCCTCCTGGGTTCAAGCAGTTCTTGTGCCTCAGCCTCCAGAGTAGCTGGGATTACAGGTGCGCACCACCACGCCCAGCTAATTTTTGTATTTTTAGTAGAGAGGGGATTTCTCCATGTTGGTCAGGCTGGTTTTGAACTCCCGACCTCAGGTGATTCACCTGCCTTGGCCTCCCAAAGTGCTGTGATTACAGGCGTGAGCCACTGTGCCTGGAACAGTTCTTCAGTCTTTGTCTTTCATGACCTTGACACTTTTGAAGAGCCCTGGCCAGTAGAGCATTTCTCAATTTGGGTCTGTCTCATGTTTCTCCATGATTAAACTCTGGTCACGCATTATTGGCAGGAATATCACAGAAGTATGGGACTCATTACTGTTGCTGCTAACTTTGATCACTTGGGTAAGATGGTGTCTGTGGAGTTTCTCCACTATAAGGTTACTATTTTCCTCTTTGTAATTAATAAGTAACTGTGGAGAAGTACTTTGAGACTTGTAAGTAGCCATCCACTAATGATTCTTGCCTGAACCAATTTTTACTATGCTGATTGCCAAATGGTGATCTAACTCCCTCATTCTTTCTGCATGTATTAGTTGGCATTCCTCTCTAAGGAAGAGTTTTCCCTTCTCCTTCTTTATTTATATCAGTATGAAATTAAAGTGTTATTTGTTTGGCTAGAACAGTGAATTGTTCAAATGGATTTGCTGGAACACTCCTATTTTACAAAATTTATTTTTATTGCAGATCTTATTTTTTTTGAAGTTAATGATGGGGTATCCATGGACAAACCTTAGAGCTAATAAAGATCATTTATATTTATTACATTTATCAAGAGAGAGAAGGTCCCTAAAAAATAATTGGAATAATTTAAGCAATCATCTTTAAATTTCACTTATTGGCAAAGTGAAGTTGATAGTACTACACAAGTTCTTAAATTATATATCAAATTAAATTAGATAATCTGTTAGTTCAAGGAATTGAGATGATAGGGTGTAGGTTCCCCCTCACCACTACTCAGCTTGTCTGTGTTCCAAGCTGAGACACCTTTACTGCAGCCTCAGGCAGACGTGCTTCTGAGTGTGTGTTTTGGACTCTGCCATCCCACGTCTCCCAGTCATGATCCTCATTGTATTAGTCTGTTTTTGATTGCTTATAACAGAATACCTGAAATGGGATAATTTATTTTAAAAAGGAATTTATTTCTTACAATTCTAGAAGCTGGGAAGTCCAGGATTCAGGGGCTACATCTGGTGAGGGCCTTCTTGCTGATGACTCTCTGCAGGGTCCTGAGGTGGCACAGGCTATCACATGGCGAGGGGGCTGAACGTGCCAACGTGCTCACCCAGGACTCTCTTCGTCTTCTTAGGAAGCCACCAGTCCCGTTCCTGTGATAACCCATTAATCTATGAATTGACCCACTGATGAGGGCAGAGCCCTCATGATCCAGTCACCTCTTAAAGGCCCCACTTCTCAATACTGCCACAATGGGGATTAGATTTCAACATGAGTTTCGGAGGGGACAGATATTTGAACCGTAGCACCTACTTAGCGCCCACTCTGCCTCATTTTTTAATCCATTAATAAGAGGGTGCAGCAATGCTCATCACAGGGCCAGGAAGGATGACATGGGTCCTCTTCCCTTGACCTGTCAGTGGTCAGGAGCAGTCAGTGATATGCCACCTTTCGGGGTGCCAAGCACAGTGCACAGAACTGCACGGGAGTCCAAGAAAGGAGATTTTCCTTTCCCTTTTCTTCCTACTTACTTTCCATTCTCCTCTGACACATTAATAAAATGCTTAGAGAAAACTTATTCCCTATGATTTAAATTCTGTTTTTCTTGACATTTTATAGAATATTAACAAGTTGAAAGAAGGGCTTAGAATGAAATAATACATTAAAATAACAATTTTGATTTAAGTCGGTACTTTTTAAGGGAAACTGTGATACTTCTTAGTTTCTTTTTAACATTAAAATCCTTCAGCTATTAAATCCTAGATGAAAATGTAAAGCTTTTTGTATATGATATGGTGTTTGAAAGCAGAAGAGGTTTTCAAATAAGGTCCCGGTTTTTCTAAGATTTCTCTGTTGAAATTTACCTGAGAGTTTACTTTCGCGTTCTGAGTATTGACACAAGGTTTGAGAAATGCCATTCTTTTGATTCCTAAAATTCTGATTCTAGGAACATTTTAACTTTTTTACTGCTTAAGATAGAACAAAATTCTGAAGGTATGCATGAATGCTTTGAAATAAAGCAAATGCTTTATTAGTCTTTTTGGAGCTCTTCAATATTTGCAAATTACTGTGCTGAAAAATGTCTCCAGTTACTGATGGTGCTGTTTATTACACCCTTTTCAAAGACATTCTCACCTAGTGCTGAGTATATTTTTGGGTGGAGAGAGTCAGTGACTTGCTTATGATTTATGTTGACTCTGTGAGGGGCTTAATGTTAGAAGCTGGGGAGTCTCTGTACACTCAGCCTGAAACCTGGTCATTCATAAGCAGCACTGACCCTGTAGTTACTCATCTTTTTCTCCCCCTTGCTCCCCTCTTCAGGGATGGACTCTGTGCTTTTTGATCCTACTTTGATTTATTAATATAGCCTTTTCAAAATTTAGGGAGCAAGGTTTCATTTTTTATTAAAGAAATATGTATTCCTCTCTTTCACTGCCTTCCTCTTGAGATTTATTATTAATCTTTCAGGAGCCAGAAGATGAAGTGTTTCTTGCCATAGCTAAAGCCATGGAGGAAATGGTGGAAGATAGTGTCGACTGTTACTGGATCACCCGACGCTTTGTGAACCAATTAAATACCAAGTACCGGGATTCTTTGCCCCAGTTGGTGAGGGCTTTTTTTTTTTTTTGGCTATTGGAGAGTGAACAATGGTAGTGGGGGTCTTCAGGGAGTGCTCTTACCTCCTGGGGCTGCTGCAGTTATGAATAACCCTTTGTAGTAGGACTCAGCAAGTGTTTTCTGTAAAAGTCCATATAATCTAAATATTTCCAGCTTGGTGGGCCAGATGGTCTCTATTGTAACCACTCAACTCTGCTGTTGTTGCACAAAAGCAACCTTAGGCAACGCATAAAATAATGTTCCTGGCTGGATTTGCTCTGCTGCAGGCCAGAGGTGGCCAGTCCTGCTCTATAGTATTCCTTATTCTGGTCTAGAATCCGCTGGTCTAGAGTAATCCCTCTGTATAAGGTAAGGTTTTCATTTGGCTTCATATAATGGGAAGCCCAAATACCAGAAGCTAAGAATCCAGGCAGTGCAGAGCTGGCGCTGCAGAACCACAGTATGGAGAGGGTTGCAGACTGCTGCCATTCTGCTCCAGTATTCATAGGAATGATCTTTCCTCTCGTGCTCACAAGGTTGCTTTTGGACCAGCGGCCATGATGTCTGTGTTCTAGGCAGAAGGAAAGGGAAGGCAAAGGTAAACACAAAGGAATAAGAGGGACAAGCCAGCCACAACTGTGGCCCATTAGCTTTCCCTCTGTATGTACAGCTGACCTTTGAGTAGTGTAGGTTTAGGAGAACTGACCCAACCCCAGCATAGTTGATACTCTGCATATAACTTTTGACTCCCCCAAAACCTAACTACTAATAACCTACTGTTGACTGGAAGCCTTACTGATAACATAGATGGTTGTTTAACACATATTTTGTACACATATTTTGTTTCCATTTTTGTTTTTTTGAGATGGAGTCTCATGCTGTCGCCCAGGCTGGAGTGCAATGGCATGGTCTCGGCTCACTGCAACCTCTGCCTCCTGGGTTCAAATGATTCTCCTGCTTTAGCCTCCCAAGTAACTGGGATTACAGGTGCCTGCCACCACACCTGGCTAATTTTTGTATCTTTTTTAGTAGAGACGGGGTTTCATCGTGTTGGTCAGCCCAGTCTTGAACTCCTGACCTCAAGTTATCCGCCCATCTTGGCCTCCCAAAGTGCTGGGATTTACAGGCATGAGCCACCACACCCAGCCACATATTTTGTTATATGTGTATTCAGTGTATTCCTGTAATGAGGTAAGCTAGAGAAAAGAAAATTTAAGAAAATCATAAGGAAAATTAAATATATTTTCTATTTATGAAGTGGAAGTGGATCATCACAAAGTCTTTATTCTCATTGTCTTCACGTTGAGTAGGCTGAGCAGGAGGAGGGAGGGAAGGATGGTCTTGCTGTCTCAGGGGTTGGCAGAGGTGGAAGAAAATCCATGTTTAAGAGGACCTTTGCAATTCAAACCCATGTTGTTCAAGGGTCAACTATATGTTAGTGACCAGGACTGTGTCACTTGGCTGCCCTGTCTGCAGTAGAGGCTGGGAAAGGTTCTTTTTTTAAAAAAAGCCGTGTGATCTCCTACTAAAACAGGGGCTCTGTGAGTGACATAGGAGGGGCACATGGGAGTGTGGCAGGCAGCAAGCTGTTTCTGTCATAGCCTGGCTTGGGAAGGCAGAGAACTGAATGGTACTTGCTGCATTGCCCAGGCTAGTCTTCCTTTGCCATTTTCTTTTTTTCTAGTTTTTTCCCCTTATTTATCTCATTTATAAAAATAAACCTTTTTTTCTTAAATCATCGGGTTATTTCCTTTTAAAATTCTACTGAAAGTGGTAACTGTGGTACAGGGTGCAAGATGAGATGTGGGGCACTGATGATGGTGGGATGAGCATTGAGGATCACTGCGGTTAATTATTAATAAGGCAATGTGCAAGACCCTTCAGCTTCTGAGAACACTTACAAGAGCAGTTTTTGTATATTTCAACTAAGTAAAATTTGATTTTTAAGATTTTGAAATTTGATCCACTTTGTTGATTTCAATAAAAATAATTTCAGCCTGGAAATGGAGCTTAAGTAAATATGTCAGTTGCCTAATCAAATCAGGAGGTTTCAGTTATATCATACCGTGATCTAATTAGCTTTTCTTATTTAATATTCGAGTAAGTCAGTAGCATTTTGATAGTTTATGCTATTCTTTAAAAATTCATCCTTTATTTTTCATAACATAAGTGGTGAATGCATTCTCAAAAGAAATTCAGCAATTCGGATGAATCCATGTTTCCCTAGACCTGGACTAACCACCCCCCATCCCTGCAATTCCCCACTTCCCCTTCTAAGAAGTAAACATTTGTCATTAGCTTGGTGTGTACTATTCAAGATTCTCTGATGTGCATGCGTCTACGATACGATTTTTCTTTTCTTTTCTTTTCTTTTTTTTTTTTTGAGATGGAGTCTCGCTTGGTCGCCAAGGCGGGAGTGCAGTGGCGCGATCTCGGCTCACTGCAAGCTCCGCCTCCCGGGTTCATCCCAGCCTCTTGAGTAGCTGGGACTACAGGCGCCCGCCACCATGCCCAGATAATTTTTTGTATTTTTAGTAGAGATGGGGTTTCACCGTGTTAGCCAGGGTGCTCTCGATCTGACCTTGTGATCCGCCCCCTCGGCCTCCCAAAGTGCTGGGATTAATCACATTAAGTAGTATTATACTGTACATGTGGCCCTATGGTTCTATTTTTGTTTTTTAACTTACTGCCTTGGAGAACTTTCCAAGGCAGTTTAGACAAATCACTAGTTTTCAGTCCTGACTTCCTGTTAGTACCACCTGGGAGCTTTTAAAAATTACCATCACCTTTCCTCCACCTAGACAAGTGAAATCTGAATCTCTGAAGGTAGGGCCCTGGAATTCTAATTTCTTAAAAGCTCCAGGCAATTCTGAAGTGTAGTTAAGGGTTGAAAGGCACTCATTTAGAACCACCTTTTAAAAAATATTTACTCCTAGCATTTCCTGTTACGAATTTGCTCTATTTAAACCTAAGAGATCCATACTGAGAGTAAGCATGCCCTTGTCCAGGCTCCCTGTGTGTATGCGTGTCTCTCTAGGCTTGGTACCTACGAGCAGATGCGCAAGCGGAGGGGAGACATATTTAAAATCTATTCATTTATTTTTGACATATTTAAAATTTAAACTGCCTGGCTGCTCATCCAAAGGCCATTTCAATTTATGCTCCTACCAAACAGATGATGAGATTTCCCATTTTCCACCCCATTGCCAATACTTGATAGTATCAATGTCTTACATTTTTATCCATCTGATAGTGAAATGGCATCTCATTTTAATTTACCTATCCTCAGTTTCTAGTGAAGTTGAGTATGTTTGCATATGGCTATTGTTTTGTTGACTTTTTTTCTTTGTAAGAGTTACTGGTATATAGTCACTCTTGGATCTGTAGGGGATTAGTTCTAGGACTCATTGAGACAGTAAAATTCATGGGTGTTCAAGTCCCTTACATAAAATGGGACTTGCAAATAGTATTTGCATATAACCTACACATCTCTTCCTGTATACTTTAAATTACTTATAATACGTAATACAATGTAAATGCTATGTAAATAGTTGTTATACTGTATTATTTAGGGAATAATGACAAAAAAATCTGTGTCTGTTCAATACAGACACAACTATCCATTTTTTATTTCCTGAATATTTTTGCCCGTGGTTGGTTGAGTCCATGGATATGAGGGTCGACTGTACCCTGGATATTTATCCTTATCCCTTACGTTTGTTGAAAATAGTTTCTGTTTGTTGTACAAAATTTTAGGTTTTGATACGAGATTTGCCAGCATTTTTTTTTTTTTTGCTTTTTTGTGTCTTACTGGTTAATTAGCCGTTTCCAACCCCAAGATTAAAAAATATATATTTTTTTGTTTTCTCCTAACTTTTTTTTTTTTTTTCTGAGATGGAGTCTTGCTCTGTCACCCAGGCTGGAGTGCAGTGGTGCGATCTCAGCTCACTGCAACCTCTGCCTCTTGGGTTCAAGGGGTTCTTCTGCCTCAGCCTCCTGAGTAGCTGGGACTGCAGGCACGAGTGTGGCACCATGCCTGGCTAATTTTTGTATTTTTAGTAGAGACGGGATTTCGCCATTTTGGCCAGGCTGGTCTCGAGCTCCTGACCTCAGGTGATCTGCCCCCACTCGGCCTCCCAAAGTGCTGAGATTATAGGTGTGAGCCACCACGCCCGGCCTGTTTTCTCATAACTTTTAAAAATGCTTAAACATTTTAAATTTAGCTCTTTGTCAGGGATTTATCTTTCTGATTGGCATCAGACACATACTGGATTTCACTCTTACGCTTACCTGCAACACCACTACTTCTACCAACACATCACTCCTCCTCCTGTTCCTCTTCCCCCAGTCTGGTTGGTGTATTACTGAGAATGTACTTCATGTCAGGCAGTGCTAAATTTACATTGTTAGTGAGCACTTCATTCAAGCATATTATCTTTGTTTTTACCGATGAGGCTACTGAAGCACAGAGAAGTTAAGTAAGACCAAGGTCTCAGTTAGTAAGCAGTAGAACAGCACTTACACGGTGTATTTGTCAGTTCATCCTTTTTCCACGGATTTGAAATGCCACCTTTATCATATGCTGGATTTCCATATATGTGTGTGTGTATATATATATAAATATATTTTTATATATATTTATATTTATATTTATATCTATAGCTCTTTCTGGACTCCTTTTTATTCCATTGAGGTATTTGTCTATTTCTGGGCCAATATCACATGATTTATTTAATACAACTTTCTAGCGTATTTTAATAGCCGATAAGGAAAGTCTCTTATTGTTGCTCTTTTTCAAAAATGTCTTGGCTATTCTTGAGCTTGCCTTTTTCTTTTCAGAAATGAATTTTAGAACCAGCAAGACACTTCATGTCCCTTAAACCTTCGTTTCCTCATCTTTAAAAATGGGACTTCTTTTTGTGTATGCATTACAGTGCCTAGCAAGTAGTTTTAAGTAGTTATGAAGTTCTCAAGCCATCCAGAATGTCTACAAAGCTGAAACTTCCTTGTGTTGCTTGCTGTCTGATTTAGGCATCAAGTGATTGGCTTAAACTTTTCTCTCTAGTGAAACCATCTTTAGTCTATCTTATAACACACAGTTTAGGTTGCTGCTTAGTTCTATGGAAATGTGTGTATGATGGACAGTGATGGGCTCGAAAGAAGATAACGATGCCCCTGAGTGGTGATATGTCTATTCTGCCATACTATCCTGATTCCTAGGATTGCATCATAGCCTCTGTCCTTACAAGCTTTTCAAATTGAATTCTGCTTTTTGACAAGGTCTCATTGTCAAGGAGAATAGAGGCCAACTTCAATTGTATGGCATGGAAGGTTTTTCTTAAACCATCTCAAACTTAATTGTGTTAATCATTAAAGCAAGTGATCTTTGTTTTATTGCTATTGACACAGTTTTTTAAAGCTCTGCTAAAGAGGTTTTTTTTGTAAGCACTATTAGCAGCTTCTTGCTAAGTTTAATATAAATTCCTCTCAGAGTGATTAAGTACATATTTTTGTCACGTTTTGCCTTCTGTTGATGATGTATAGTTTATTGTCCTCATGAAGTAAGACTATGGGGGTCATAGAAATATTGAAAATAACCAAAATGTTTAGGAGTAAAACATAATTATGGTTATGATAAATCACATCTATCTATAATAAATCACATCTATGTTATCTATCATTTGCTAAGTATGAAAAAGGTCAGGCAATATAAATATTAGCTCCTTCCATTAAAAAATATATATACACATATGTATTTGAATTCACCTTCTTTCTTAGATGAAGCAGTAGCATACAGTACACATTCTTCCCATCTTGCTCTTTTTACTTGCTGTGTACTGGAGATCATGCCATATTAGTATACAGAGATACTCCTTATTCCCTGTCATGGTTTCATACTACTGTCCTGTGTATATATTCTTACACAATATTCTTTTTTTTTTTTTTTTTTGAGACGGAGTCTCGCTCTGTCACCCAGGCTGAAGTGCAGTGGTGCAATCTCAGCTCACTGCAACCTCTGCCTCCCAGGTTCAAGTGATTCTCCTGCCTCAGCCTCCCAAGTAGCTGGGATCACCGGCACATGCCACCACGCCCAGCTAATTTTTGTATTTTTAGTAGAGATGGGGTTTCACCATGTTGGCCAGGCTGGTCTCAAACTCCTGACCTCAAGTGATCCACCCACCTGAGCCTCCCAAAGTGCTGGGATTACAGGCGTGAGCCACCACGCCCAGCCTACAAAATATTCTCAGGTTAGTATATTCATACTGTTCTATTGTGAATATAGTTTATTCAACCTGTCTTTATTGTTGGCTATTTGGGATGTTTTCAGCCTTTTGCTGTTTGTTATATACAGTGTTACAGGTAAATGGACTTGTGCATGCAGCTTCTCATGTGTTTGCTAGTATATTTGAGTTGGATTCCCTGAAAATAGATTGGCTGGATCAAAGGGTAAATGCATAAATTACTTTGCTAAATATTGCCAAATTCCCCTTCGTAGAACTCATAGTCTTTTGCATCCTCACAACCAGTAGATTGTTTCCCTACAGCCTTGCCAACATGGTATGTCAGTAGTCTTGAATTTTTGTCATTCTGATAGGTAGGCAGTGATACTTCAGTGTAATTTTATATTGCATTTATTTTGTTGTAAGCAAGGTTGCATGTTTTTATATGGGTAAGAGGCAGGTGCATTTTTTTTCACTATAGAGTTCTTGGCTTTTTTCCTTCTCCATTTTAAAAAGCTCTCTTTAGGTAGGGATATTAACCTTTTAAGATTATTCATTAACCTGGGAAAATGTCCACAATTTGAGTGCAAACAGCAAAATACTAAATCGTGTATTCAGTATGAGTTCAACTAATAAAAGAAAGAGAAGTGTGTCTGTATGTATGCAGGATAGATGCTCTATAACCTAAGTATTACCAGTAGTTATCATTGGGAGTGTGATTATACTTGCTGTCTATGTCCTCTTTATTCTTTAATAGAGTTTCAAGATTTCTTATAATAGACTATAATAAACCAGGAAAAAGGTTAAAAAATTAATTAGATATTGGCAAAAAGATGTATATTGAGCGATTACTAAGATATTGATTGATGTATTCAAAACTTTATATTAATTCACAGTATTGATTTGCTCACTCAACAGTTATATATTGAGTGCTTACCAGGCCAAGTGATGTGCTAGGTACTGAAGAACCAGCAGTGAACAAAACAGATACAGTAGCTTCTCCCCGTGAACTTATTGTCTGATAAAGGAAAAAGACAATACATAGTTTTAAAATGTTCACACATCTCCATCTTGTTTATTATTTGTACTGACTTTTGGATGAAATTTTCTTTGCTCTGAGACATAATATATAACTGTGTGTGTGTGTTTTCAACCAAGTCAATAGGAAAAAAGTGCATATATCCCCTTTGCAAAACCAACCAAATTTCCATGTTTGGGAAGTTGTCTGCAGTGTTATTGAGAAATTCTAGGAACCGTTGAGCAGTATAGGGAGGTTGGATAAACAGGAAAAAGATATCCTGAAACAGAAAGGGGAAAGCTGGACCAGATATTATGATGTGGGCCCCTCTTTGCCTGGCTAACTCCTGTCTATTCTTCAGAGGTCAGCTCAAATGTCACCTCTCCTGAGAAACTGCTTCTGCCTCCTACAGCCCAGGTTAGGATTTTCTCCTGGATGTACCCAACATCTTGTGCTTGTTCCCATCATAGCATCACAGCGTTACAGTGTATTGTAGTTACCTCTTTACTAGTATGTCTCAAGCTGTAAGCTCCTTGAAGGCAGGGATTTTCTCTTATCTTTCACTCCATTCATTGTGTGTAGCACAGTCTCTGACTATAGTGGACATTGTAAAGGTGATGAATCTCCTCTTTGACAGAAGCAGAGAGTTATAGATATTGAGTAAAATAAACATTTACATTTGCTTAAGTGATGCGGGTTCTGGTTGTACTCCTGCAGATAGTGAGTGTGGACTTTAGGATTTGACTCTTAGAGCCCATTCTCAGCCAGTGGACCCTAAATATAGCAGCCAACCTAAATATAGCAGCCAATGCAAGATGGATTTGGCCAGGTTTGGGGAGCTGGCTTTATTAGCTCTCCAGTCTTCTAGTGTTGGCTGCCACCTGACCTCATGAGAGAGAGGCTACCAAGTGGAATCCAGGTGTTTTGTTCCCTCTGAGTTATCCCTTGAATTCTAAGAAATTCTTGTGCACATTTATGTTGAATACAGAGTTCACCCTCTGGACATCCCTGTTGTGTGAGCCTGCTTGGCACTGGTGCATAGTGGTGCTCAATCCAGGGCAGTGTATGTAATGTCAGTGACTGGTCAGCCCCTTCTCATCACCATCACTTTTTGTCTTACTCTTCCTAATGCCCTCTCTCCACGCTAATTCCACTCTATTTCTTTGGTTTTACCTTTCCTCTTTCCCCCTTTTTTCCTTAGTATATAATCTGCTGCTCTAGACCAGCCAGTAATATAATGGGCCTTCCTTAGCTCCTCAGAACAATTGAATTTTGCTTTGGACTTTTGCCTTAGGCTGTTGAATCTGGCTAGTGAAGTTAGTATTAGGGTGTCCAACCATTCCATTTTGCCTGGGACTGCCCCAGTTTTAGCACCGAAAGAGCCCTGTGTCCTGGGAAACTCCTCAGTCCTGGATGGTTTGTTACTTTAGTTAGGGCTGACCTAGGAAACTGCTGTGTCACAAGTGACTTGGACAATTCTGAAGTTTTGTTTTCTGATACTTCCTCGAATTCAGCATGTCCTTTTTTTTTCATCAGAGACTATAATATCAGATGATGTTATGACACAGAAAATGAATAATCTCTGTTCTTGCTTAATCTTTAGCCAAAAGCGTTTGAACAGTACTTGAATATGGAAGATGGCAGACTGCTGACTCATCTGAGGATGTGTTCCGCGGCGCCCAAACTTCCTTATGATCTCTGGTTCAAGAGGTGCTTTGCGGGATGTTTGCCTGAATCCAGTTTACAGAGGCAAGTATGTCTTTCGAAGACATATTGAAGGCTTGGCGTTAGAGCAGAGTTCTGGCCTTTCATGTGGTCATCCCTTAGATTATAAATTTGCTTTAGAACAATACAGTAATTTGAAGCTCAGTCCTCCAGCAGCTACCATAACAGCACATGATTCTGCTTATTCTTGAATATACAATTAGAAAAATTAAGGGCCCTCAGTGCGTTAGATGCTGTGAAGCAGTCACACCTCAAATGGTCTCCATGAGTTTATATAAACGTCAGCCCCTTTTTTCCAGAAATGTGACAAATCCTCCTCTAGTAGAAATCTTAGTATTAGTTTCATCATGATATCTTCAAAGAGGCTGAAAGCAGTCAAAGATTTGACTAAGTTCTTCCAGTCAGTTTCAGACATGTCTGGGTATTTCGGAGTCCAGGTGCCACCCATGAAGACTTTGTGATGTAGTAGAATAATAACTCTTAAAATAAGTTACGGCACTGAACAGTGCAGTACACAGAGAACATTATAAGATAATATGTAACTAAGTGTATGAAGTAGAATACCAACTTTTAGGAGTTACAGGAATGATCAGAATTATTATTTTAGAGTGGTTATAGATCAGTAACTGGCTCCTTACGCCCTTGGAGAAGTTTAAGGAGTCTGTCCCCAGAATCACTGGCAATGAAATTGAATTTATCCCATTTCATATACATCTTTTGTTGTCCCTTAGTAGGCTATAATTATATTAACATTACGGAATATTAGCAGAATATAAACCATTAGTTTAGGATTTTCTTTTTCTTCCTCAAAAATGTCAGGTTCACAACATGAGGAAATATGATTTTTGTAGATTCCTAGTGGAGCAGTAATTTTTAGTGAACTTTCCTTTTTCCTTCTAGTGCTGATTGTATCTAGAATAGATTTCAAATGGCTTCTGTATTTTGTTGTTGTTTTGGTGATTATTTCATAAAAGTTGTTCTTTGAAGCTTTTACATAAAATTGGAGCAATTTGATTTTATTTTGTAATTTGAGATGTCTAGGCCAAACATAATTCTGAAACTCATATAATTTGATTATATCTCCTTATTTTTGTAGGGTTTGGGATAAAGTTGTGAGTGGATCCTGTAAGATCCTAGTTTTTGTAGCTGTCGAAATTTTATTAACCTTTAAAATAAAAGTTATGGCACTGAACAGTGCAGAGAAGATAACAAAGTTTCTGGAAAATGTAAGTGTGCTTTGATTTGATTTTGAATCTGGAAATGAAGTTACCTTAGCAAGTCAGATTTTCCTGTTACATTAGATTATTTCAGAGAAATAATTACATTATTTCAGAGAAATAATACCTTAGAATGTTTCAGAGAATAATTATAGTAATGATTATTTTAGGGAAATTATTTAAGAGAAATAATAATTTGATTTGATTTTGAATCTAGAAATGAAGTCACTTTAGCAAGTCAGATTTTCCTGTTACATTAGATTATTTCAGAGAAATCATACAGTATATTTTTACATTATAAGAAACATTTTTCCCTGAAAAAGTTTGGCCTAAAGTTGGCCTGAGGGTTAGTTTGCATCCTGTCTTTGGGAAATGATGGTCTGAGACCATCTTGTGAATGTGTCCACTTAGAACCAACCAGAGTCTCATCCTCCATGTGACTATCAGCAGGCATGTCAGGAAAAGGAATAGGTGGGATCTGTCATTTTACAATGAGTAATTTTTGTCAGTTCAAAAGGGGTTCTGTATTTTGGAGGATTTTGTAAGCCATTTCATTTCTGTTACTGTCTGCGGTGTAGTCCCAGTTGGGTTTATTAATATACGGTATTAACCTAGTATATTGCTGAAAAAGGCAATGGTAATGAAATTAACTTTTCCCTCGCTATGTATCTTGGAATACCCTTTACCAGGCAAGAAGTAGGATTAAAGAGACTTATGCCTGAATGATTTTCACAGAATCCAAAATCTATTCATTTTTAAAATAGTATTAACATTTGAAAAATGGCCTGGTAAATTATAATAAAGTACTGAGTCAATATGCGTTGAATAAATGAATAATCATCATTATAATCAGAGGTGGCTAGCAGTGCCAGGCCTGTGCTAAGTATTTTCCATGGGTTACCTCATGTCCTACTGTGAACAGCTCTGCGAAGTCAGGCTATCATTTCCCCCATTTTAGAGGTGGGGATCTGAAACCAGGTAGCTTAGGTAACCTGCCCGGGGGTGCACAGTTAGTGAGCAGTGCAGGATTTGAACCCAGGCAGGCTGACACTGGAGCCCTTTCATGTCCTCAGGTAGCATGTGACGCAAGTCTTTTATGCTGTCACTTTCTGAAAAACAGTGAAAACTCCCATGGAAGTGGATTTCATGCCACAGCGAATGAGGGAAGACACTGAAGTTGTCAACACTGAAATTTCACAAAGACTGATTTGCTTGCCCACAGATTCCCCAGGACAGCTCAGACGCGATCGTGAGCAAGGCCATTGACTTGTGGCACAAACACTGTGGGACCCCGGTCCATTCAAGCTGAACGCACCCGCTGGTTGTGGACCGTCTGCCAGGCACCACAGTGAGCATTGTGTTCTTGGCATGTGATCTGGGAAACTGATTGAATAATACACTTTTCTTGCTTTGGTGCTCAAAGTGGTTTTTTTTCCCCAATAAAATTATTTAATTGAAATGCCTGGTGTTGCTGTGTTGGCGAGCAGCATCTTGCAGTTACGTAGAAATGTAAAGTTCGTCTCTGAATAGCATTTCAAAAGGGTTGTTAGAAAATAGCTCCCTGATTTTAAAGCGGTTTAGTCAGGGTGAGTGGGTGTGTTAACCAGCAGTGCGTAACTAAGCCTGCCCTGCCTGTCTCTAATGAGCACCAAGCTAGTTACTTTCAAGGTCTGTTTCTAGAATAAGAGTGACTTCCTTTTGTTGACACCTCAGATTTGGCTTTTGTTGATGCAATACGTGTTTAAATCCAAGCCAACTGCCTTCTGAGGCTTCATCTTGCTAAACAGGCTTTAAACAATTCCTTACTCTTTTTTTCTCTTTGGGCCAGTTGGAATGAAACCGTTATTGAACAAAATGTGTTTGAATTGCTCCTAGGAGCAAGTGCTTGTTGGATATTTTGCTGCACTCACATTTTTCTTGATGGGGTGTTAAATGTGGGATGTTAGGGTGCACTGTGCCACGCACTAAAGCAGTGAGAGAAATGGCCGGTGAAGTGAACAGCTCATCAGCCCTGGGCCACCTTGTGCCACGTAAATGGCATGGCCACTCTCCACTGGATAGTTCCCGGCTTTGGGAGTAGTGAGTGAAAGGGGACCGTTTGTTTCACACCGGTTTAGCCTTCAGACCTGCAAGAGCCTGAGTGGTGAGTTGGATTTTCCACCCACCCCCTAAAAGACGAGGGCAGCTATGAACTTATAGAGGTACAATTCTGAGAATTCAGGCCCTCCCTAGTGTGTGAAATATCTGTTGAAAAAAAGTTCAGAGAAAGTGTGAGTTGTTGAAATCTGCTGCTTCTGAATACTAATATATCCAAGAGTATTTAATTTTTTAAAATAAAAATGCACTCCAAAGAAAAACCTTTTAAAGCAAAATTGCTGCCTAGAGTTAAAATTTTAATAAAAAATGACTTATTGCCAACCATTTATGCGGGAGCCAGGCAGGAGCGCTGGTACTCTTAGGGAGCAGGAAGGCTTAGGGGCTGAAGTTCCTCTGACTTCGCTGCTTTGGCTGGAGGCCAGCTGATCTGAAATGAAAGACTCTTACTGTACTGTTAAGAGATCTAAAAATAAATATTCTGCAAGTATATTCTGTCAAACCCAGTTTGGTAAAACCTTTCTGGCTGTAGGGTGTGGGGCGGCGATTTTTTCTTGAAGTTAGTCGATCTGAGAGTTTTTATTAAAACACTGATTGGCGGAATGATTTTTTTAAGGCCCACCCTGAGAAAGTGGTGGATGGAGAGGATGAGCATCCAGTTTCGCTTCATAGCAGAATTTCACTTTGCTGAATGCTGAGTGTTTTGAAAATGTTTGTGCCTGCTGTCTTGGGTGAGGAGCGCAGTTCCTGAAAAAAATACATCCATATGCCTTTTCTTCAAAACATTTTGTCAGGATACTGCAGAATTTTTCCTTCATATATTACAACCCACGGTTCCTGTCACAGACTATTGCGGCTGAAATGTGGGATTCTTCCTCGCCCTTGGAAAGCTGGAATTTAACATGATCAAATGTAGTTTCTGCTCTTTCCTGTCTAGAGATTTGCCTTAAACACAGATGAGAGAAGATCTCAGTCCTCTTGGCCAGGAGAAAGGAAGGCCGAGGAAGGTTGGAGAGTGTGTGTGTGTTGGGGGTGTGGCTTTGGCCTGCTGACAAATCGAATGGATGGATTGCGTCGAGGTACAATTGTGTAGAGATTGTGTGTACACAGGCTTGTGTGTCAAGGCTGTTTCAGGAAATGAGGTCAGGGTTCATGAGAATGAAGCACTTTCTTTGTTAATGGAAAGTTCGCCTGAAAATTATGAGGCAACACTGAAATCATATGATGCGCTGGAGGAGCTCCGAGGACCTTCTTGCACTGTAGCTCTGGGTATGACAGGCACTTGCCCTGTCTTGAATTGCATAAGTTTCCTGTCATGTGGTTATCACCTCCCCATGGTGACTCAAGGTTTTGGTGTTTTCTCTCTGAAAATGAAGAACCCGGAGGGAAGCCAGTGGGGATGAGGAGGGTAAGCAAAGAGCTTAGATGCCCAGGACCAGATCCTAAAATGAGTCACTGGCTCACATGGCCCAAGTGACAGCGCCTGCTCGAGCTCTGTGACCATAAGCAGCAGAGTGACATCCCAAGTTCTCCAGCCAAGGCAGCCTTTGGGGAGCTTGGTGAGGGGTGTGGGGTGTGGACAGTGAATCTGCCCGGGTCACATAAGGTCAGCAGCTTTTGTCTTTAGCTGGGTGTTTTGGGTCTAGAAGGGCCAGAAGGTGCTTTCCTCTGCCCTTGACAGAGAGGGAAAGGAGTGTGGGAATTTGGGGAGCAGGAGTTGGTGGCATCTCCTCTGTTGGTGAAAACAAAGAGCCGTTTCTCCTTGAGACTGTGTGCCAAATGAAACTGTCCGTGGCTCTTGGCACAAGCTGCGGCTCCTAGATCAGCTGATGTTCCTCCAGAGCTGGCACCAGTTTGAGTAGGAGGGAGGGGTGATGGATGGCGGTGTGGAGAACAGAGGGTGGTAGTGATTTCTGGGGGACCACGGTGGGGGTGCTGGCCTTTCATGGCTTTCCCGACCAGTCGCCCTTTCCACTTTGGTCCCTCTGTCAGCCTTGCCTTGGGGAGGTTAAAAAGTGAGTGGACAGTTTCTAGATGAGGTGATAACTCCCCATAAGGGGAGCCCCCTCCCAGGGGCCGATTTTACTCCAGGACAATGACAAAGGGAGTTGGAGAATGTCATCAGAGAAGGACACACAAGAATCCTAGAAGCTCATCCTAAGCACAACTCCAAAGTGAATGTCGTAGCAAGCGCTTAAGGTTCACACCTCCAACTCATACCTAATACTGAGGTTTTCCCTTGCAGTTTACCAGGAACTTACATGGCAGGCACTCGGGACTGCCAGAGCTCACGCTAAGCACTGGCTTTATCACAGAGTCACTTCCTGGTCTTCTCCATCATCCTTTCCTAGAGTCTTAATAAGTAGCAAGCTGGTGCTTGCTGGACATTTTAGCATCTCTCTTTTCCCTGCTTCTGCCTGCCCTCTGGACATAATACTAAGAAGATTTGAGAGGGGGGCAGCAAAGAGGAGAAGCTTTGGAAGATTCACTCCTAAACATCAGGTGGCTGCACGCTATACCGCAGTGGGCCTGCATTCCCACCTCCCGTTTCTCCCTCTTCTGACCGATATGTTTGGTTCATTTGTCCTTTTATTTGTTTTCATTCAATCACGAAATATATGTGAATACACTCTTAATTATGGGCCAGGTACTGAGCTTAATTGCTGAACAAGACATGGTATCTGCCCTCTCGGAGTGTACAAGCATGCAGGGAAGACATATTTAATAGATAGATGTTTTGTTCCAGACGTCTTTAGGAGAAACTCTCAACTCCTGTGCTGCCACACCAGGGAGAAGGTGGACTGAGTCTGTCCAGAAGCTCCAGAGGAAGGGTAGAATTGCTCTGAGATGTGTGATTCTGTGTCCCCTTCACTTAGTAATGGAAGAGGTGACAGGAAGAGCCTTAGACCGGGCAGGGGGCATGAGCATCTGCCCCACTCACTAGTTTTGCAAACCAAGCCAATCACTCAGTCTGTGTCTTGGTTTCCCCATCATCAAACAGTGATTCTGTGACATCCCTACCTCCCCAGCGTGCTTGTGAGCATCACGTGAGTTGGCTGTGAAAGCACTTTTAGAAGCGTGGAACTCTGTGGATATTTAATATTTTCAAGAGCATCATTTGCAAGAGTGTGGCTAGGTACTGTCTCTATTTGAATCTACTGTATGCTTGGAGGCCTAATTCAGCTCTACCTTCTCTGAAAATTTGTTAACTGCCAAGCTCAAAGTGCATTTTCGTAACTCTGAGCTTCTGTAACATTTCAGGGACCACTCATTTAGCAATAATTGTTTGGAAGTCTCTTGTTCAGTTGTCTTGAACTTTTATTAAGTGTTCCATGTGGTTTCCCTCTAAGATGCAAGATTCTTGAAGCCAGGGGCTGCCTTTAGCACACCCGAGGCACTGGCAGATTCAGTGTCTGGCGAGGGCCCTCTGTGTGGTTCATAGATGGTGCCTTCCTGCTGTGTCCTGATGGAAGGAATGAACGCTGGTCTTTCAGCCCCTTACAAGTGTCCTAATCCCATGCATGAGGAACCACCCCAAGACCTCACCACCTTCCAAAGGCCCCACCTCCAAATACCATCACCCTGGGGGCTAGGATTTCAGCACACACATTTTAGGGGAAGACAAACATTGAGACTAATACACTGGTTTAGAATGATCTGTTTACAGCCCAGATTTATGTGACCTCTTTGAGGTTAGTGATAATGACTTATTCTTTTTTTCGTTCCCCCAGTGTCAAGCACATCTCCTAGCCCACGTGGGCTCTTCATGAATATTTGTTGAATATGGGAAGGCCTGGTTCAGCATTAAGACGCCTCCACGGACAAGTAATAGAGTTGTTCTGAAGCAAGCTTGCTTAAAGGAGATTTTATTATAGGATGCAGGGGTGAGGCTGAGAACCTAAAGAGGGAGGGCTTGGAGTCTGGGATGGGACTAAAGAGACCCTGGACCCTCTCGTCCTCTTATCTATGATCCACACAGTGTGTGGGCTCTGTCTAGAGTCTGTGTCTCTGCAGTCTGGATCACTCTGGTAGAAGATGCCCCACCCTGAGACACTAAATGTATACATTACAGGTCCGGCCTCTGGAGACAGAGTCTCGTGACGCAATTCCTAAATCCATGGGAAAGAGGCTGTGGTCTGGCCTGGGCTTGGGGCTGCCTATGGGCCAATCATGTAGAGCCGAGTGGGTGGAGGCATCCCACAGCAGACGCAGGGCCACCAGGAGCCTCCCTTGTGTCTACTGCAGCGCAGGGAGTGGTGAGCAAGGGGCATGGTGGACAGGTGCACTGTGAACTGGGAAGAGACTCTCAAAGACTCTCCGCTCCACTTAGATCTGTTGACCAGATAAATACCCTGTAGAAGGGCCAGGGGGTAACAAGAAGCCTTCTGCCTCGACTAAGTCTCAGTGACTTTTCCTGCACCACTTCTTTCTGGTTTCTGCCAGCCAGGCAGGTGGGCAGCCAGCCCTTTCCGACGGGGGCGGGCAGAGGGGTAATATCACACCAGCAGCCTTGGTGAACTGACTCACATGGGCAGGTGCTCCCTTTGCAAACTTTCTTACCAAGTCTAATTCAGTCCGAAAGTCTACAGGAAGTCGACTTTGCCCAGCTCCTTCCCCTCCACCTGGGTCAACTGGGGGGCTTCGCTGGCAGCAGCTGTGTTTATTTGTCTCTGATTGCTCGGGAGGGTATATAGTTTCCCTGCAGGGTGTCCAACATCTGGGTGTCCAGACCAAGTTGGGCTGTGGCCAGGCTGGGTGGCAGTTGAGTGAACCTAAATAAAGCCAGTTAGGGGAGGCAGCTGCTAAGGCTGACTGATTTTCCGATCATACGGAAGGCACGTCCGGACCCGAGGGACGTCAGAGCTGGAGGGGAGCTTGCAGATCACTCCATACACAGATAAGAAACGTGAGGTTCCAGGTGGTCTAGTGAGTTATTTATACAAGGTCACAGTAGCTGAGCAAGCTCTGGAACCCAGGCATCCCCGCTGCCTGTCCAGAGTGTATTTCACCAAGCTGCTCCCTCATTCGGAAACACTGACCCATCTTTCTCTGAGACTTAAAATCTCTCCATCTGGGCAAAACATTCCAGAGAGGCAGCATCTGCTTGGACCTATTGCTGGCTGGCTGGCTGGGTAACTCAGCACCATGTCCTTATTTGTACCCCAGGGGAGGGGATGAGAGTACGAGCTCCCACTTCACAGAGTGGTTAGAAGGATGAGCTACAGAAACAGACGTGAAATCCTTAGACCAGTGTCTGGCACAGAAGTTGGTAAATGTTAGGTATTATAGTTCTACAAGTGTTTTAATGTGCATTCTCCTCAGAGAGCGGTGCTGTGATGCAGAGTCTCACCAAAGACTAAGAGTCCCAGAGCACACTGCTTCCTGAAAAGAGGTTTTTAGGAGAGTGGAGGCCCATTGCAGACTCTTTAGGGCATTGCATTGGAACAGGGCTTCTCAAACTTGAATGTGCCTTGGGAGCCCCTGTGGTCTTGGTGAACTGCAGATTCTGTCCGTAGGTCTGGGGTGGGCCTGGCTTTCTGCATTTCTAACAAGTTCCGTGATGATGCTGATGCTGCTTGTCCAGGGGGACCACAGTTTGAGTAGCAAGGGCCCAGGGAATGTAGATTTCACCTAATGATGACAGGTTTAATGCTGATTGCAAAAGAAATATGCCACTTGCCTGTGCCTTTTTCTCATTTTTAAGCTAGTCTGACCTCATTTCTAAGCTATTGCTAAAGTTTATAAAACACTGAAATAGTTTATCAAACCTGGAATAAAATCTCGATACTGAAATGTGAATGTTTTCCACAAATTGTTCCCTTTCCATGCTAGGAAGTGGTGTCACTCTAACCGTATTACAAATCAGCTCATTACCAAGGACAGCTCTGTGGCAGCTCACCAACTACCAACTACCTTATAGTTGCCTACTCATTCTTCATCTTCTCTCTTCCTTGCTAACGACACCCCAATTTTATTTGAGGCAGGAGTGTGTTAACATAACCTTATTCCCCAGGCCCTCTTGCTGAAAGGAATGGCCGATAAAGTCATTAGGTAGGACTTCCAGAAAGGTTTTTAAAGAGAATTTATTCAGCTGGCAGGTAAATTTCCTCTTCCTGGTATTTCCTCTTACTTTCTGCCTGGAACACATACATAATGGCGGGAGCTTCAGCAGCTATCTTGGAATGTGGGGCAACATCAAGAATGGAAGCCACATGATAAGGATGGTGGGGCCGAAAAATAGAGCTACACATCGATGGTGTCGCTACCACACAAGCTCTTTTCTGCTTCATTCCAGACTGCCTTTACATTTTAAAAAATCCCGATTTGTTTCAGCCACTAGTATTTGAGTTTTTGGTTATGTGAAGACTGTTGGACCTAATGCTAACTGACACCACCAGAGCAGATGCAGATTAGCAAGGCAGATATGGGTTTAAATCTATGTCTAAAACCATCATCTTTCTGACTGCCCTTTCTGGGATTGACTAGTGAGTGGTATAGGGTCAAGGGAACTGGATTGAGAGTTCTTTGCTCATCTCTGCTACTAACTGTGTGACTGTTTTTTCTTGGCCTCAGCCCCTTCATCTGTAAAACGGGGATGAGAGATGAAAGTGACCAGCACAGTGCTGGGGTACAAAACTCATTCCGCTGGTGCTGGGGGCAGGGGTGTCTCAGGATGATGGTGTGGGGATGTGATGCAGTGGCCAGTGCTAATGCAGCAGGGAGGGGCCCCGTGGGGTGAAGCTTGGGTGCTGGCAGCAGTGCAGCTTCTAGTCCTTGCTTGCTTTAAAAAAATTTTTTTTGAGATAGGGTCTCACTGTGTCACCCAGGCTGGAGTGCAATGGTGTAATCACAGCTCACTGCAGCCTTGAGCTCCTGGGCTCAGGTGATCCTCCCACCTCAGCTTCCCCAGTAGCTGGTAGCTGGGACTACAGACACATGCCCAGCTAGTTTTTTGCATTTTTTGTAGAGATGGGGTTTCGTCATGTTGCCCAGGCTGGTCTCGAACTCCTGGGCTCAAGAGATTCACCCACCTCGGCCTCCCAAAATACTGAGATTACAGGCGTGAGCCACTGCACCACACCTTCTAGTGCTTTCTTTAGGGGTGTCCCCCCTTGGTGTGCTGAGGGCAGCAGAGCACCTTCCTCTGTTGTGACCAGAAGGGTTGGACTAAGTGACCCTTTTAGCATGAATGGCCTTTGGTTTTGTTGGGAGGGAGCTGGGGGCAGCACAAGCAGCTTTCCACTGGGCTCGAGAAACCTGCCTTGGCGTCTTCCTCCACCTAGGCATGATGCTGAGGCCGGGGAGGCAGCCCAGGCAGCATCTTGCCTCCCCGCACAGCTTTGCTGCTGAAATCTAAGTGACTCTACCCAGCCAGCCGAATGTCCGGTCAAAAAAAGAGCGTTTGTGCTGTCCTGTTGACTGAGGCCTATAGTAAGATTGAAACCACAGCAGAACTGTGCACACCTCTGCAGTCCAAATCAGAGATGCTTTTTGCTTCCAATATCACTCAACTACTCTCCAAACGTGAAGCTGTCACTCTTTGTCCTTCCCCTCCTCCCCACTCCAATCAGTTACGTTTGGCACCTGCAGGGTTTCTGCTCATGCATAGCTAGCTGATTCCTGGAGGGCAAAAACCATGTCTTTACAGTGAACTAAAAATACCAAGAGACGCACTTACCTCCCGGCACAGAGGGGGGTCACTAGGGAGACCTGAACTAGGATGGCTCAATTGGAGCCTCTCACTGTTTGGCCCAGTGGGTCTCCGTTTTTCTGCCCAGCTGCTGGACAGCCTGAAACATGCCTGCCTTTCCTTACTGTGGCCGGTTCCTGGATTTTAAAATTGGGTATGATTGAAATAAGGTCTGTCTGGGTGTGCATGTTACACGCAAGTTAAATTTCCCTGTTCATGTTTTGTCCTACAAAAGGCAGTCAGCTCTGTGTGTTCTTTCTGGTCTTCTTATTTTAAAAAAATAATCGTAACTAAATTTTTGATGGAAAAGGAACATGTGCCAATAGAGGGGAAAGGCAGCCAGGACAAAAGGGTCTACAGTGACCGGTGGCTGTTCTCCGTGTCCCAGCCCCAAGGACCCTTCCTCAGCACCAACTCCTGGAGTCTAACAATGAGCGTGTTATTTCAGGTACTTTTCTAGGAAGAAAGAAGGGGTTTGTCCTGCCTGCTTTGGGGCTGTCATCACCAAGTCAGTGAGATGGAATTGAGGAAAACCCAAGGTGGCTCAGCTGCCACAGGGGCTCCTGCCATGATTGCGTGGATGCTGACGAGTGGGCTGGGGGCGTGGGGGAGTGGGGCTCGCCCAGGTGACAGCTCATATTCTAATGGTGGCTTGGAAAATGTCCCCACCACCCCAGCGACAACGCAGCACACAGTCTGAACAAAGCCAGCCTCTTGCCAGATGGCATTTTTGCTATTTTAACCCCAGGGCCTTGCAGAGCCAGTACGCTGGGGCTTCAGTGAGGCGGCCAAGGCCTTCCAGGAGGCTCAGGTGTTGAGCCATAAAGCCCCAGATGTGCTTCATGCATGACGGCCTCGGTCGCACAGTGGCAGGCCTGCCGCACTGCGGGGACTGGCCACAGGGTTGCTGCGTGAGACCAAAGCCTTTACCCTGATGCCGTCCCTGGTCAGGACTGTCTGAGATAAGAAGTTCAATCCATGTGTGAAGTGTTTTTTTACCTGTGTAGCTGAAGACTGGCTTGTCCTCTTCTGGGTGGGGGCTCTGAATGGACCCCAGGACCATGGACCCCAGGGACCCCCCTGCCACACTGGACAAGGTGTCAGTGACCACTCCAGGTTGGTGATTGGTGATTAAGGAACAGACAGCATTTTCCTCCCTCCCTCTACCATTTCTGTTTCTCGTTTTTGTTTTGTTTTGTTTTGTTGATTAAAGGCAGAACAGCAATGGTATCTCCACATAGGAAACACAAAGCCTTTGTGACCACATGAGCCGCAGCGTCTTCATCATGGATGAGGAAGGGAACCAGTTCTGGAATTCTGGCTTAGGGTAGATGCATCTTAACGGAAGAAGAATTAGTCAATTCTGTTTCCGTGGTTTATTCTTCCTGTCTCCTGCAGATGAATTCATTAGTTTAATTAATGAGAGCCCTTTGCCTTCCTCTGCAGTGTTGCCCATGGAAATAGTGGATGATCATGGCTCCCTATTATGAAATGTGGAGAGCATTATTTGATTAGGAGCAGAACCCTTTTTCCCCCCAGAAAATAGCCTCTAGGTAAGGGACTGGACGCTCACACACGATGAAGTGTCTGGTGTTCTTCTCTCTCATTAGGTAGCATGCCCTTCTCTTCCTGCCTTTGCAACAGCTCTAGGTAGGACCCACACTGTACAAGTGCCTCATTCGTGACTTCTGCTTCCCTTGCAGGAAGGCATAAATGTTGGCTGACTGTCAAATGCTTGTGGGAGGTCCCCACGGAGTGGAGAAGCGGGAGACTCAGCTTAACCACAGACAAAGTTGTGCATGAGAGGTGAGAGGGAGGAGCTGGAAGCCGGGGCTTGGAGGCAGTCCATGATCTTTCCGTCTGTGATCCTCAGTGTCAGAAAACTATGTAATCACTCAAGACAGGCAAATGGGATAACTGGATGGATGCTGAGGAAGTGTGAACTCAAGAAGGTAGAGGGAAAGCCACGACACGTCGGCGTAGCAGGGAGGTTAAGGGCATTGCCTTAGAGTCAGGCAGACCTGGGTTTGGAAGCCCCTCTGCCACTTACCATCTGTGTGACTTTGCCCACGTTGTTGTTTGGGGACCTGAGTTTCCTCATCGGTGACCAAGGTGTTGTAAGGGTTAAGGAAAATGGTGCATGAAGATGGCCTAACAGAGTGCCTGGGGTACGGTAAGTGTTTACTGTGTGGGAGCTGTTAGTGGTGCTGTTGGGGTAGGAATCAAGTGACCAGCTAGCCAGAGTTAGAAATCAGGGCCGCCACCTGCCAGGTGTCAGAAGAGACAGCTATTTGTTCATACTTTTTTTTTTTTTGTATGCTTCTCATTGAGTTCCAAGGTTGCCTACATGAGACCTCTCTTGGACTCCTTTCAGGGAAGCTTAGTTGCTCAGTGCCCGAGGGCCCTTGTTAAACCCTGGTTGTCCCTGAGGTGGTCACCACAACATGGCCACATCAATAGCATCCCTCACAGGACTCCCAGATCACACACACCAGAAGGGTCTGCTCGGGAAGCCTGAGGAGAGCGATGTAGCAGGGGACAGGAGGTGAGGCTGGCGGAAGTGAGCAAGGGCCACACTGTCACTACGGATGCCACACTGCAGAGTGGGGCTTGATGGGTAAGACAGTGGAGGCAGGTACCAAGAGGGAGGGTGGGGTGAGCCCATCTGAGTTTGGAGACATGACTCTCATGGCAGGACTGGATGCTGAGGCCACAGGCAGAAAGATCATGGCTGCCGTCATCCAGGTGGGAGAACCTTTTTCAAAAATTAGTATATCTGTATTTTATTTTATTATTTATTTATGTTTCAATAGATTTTGGGGTACAAGTGGCTTTTTATTATTTTTTGGAGACAGAGTTTTGCTCTTGTTGCCCAGGCTGGAGTGCAATGGCACGATCTCAGCTCACTGTAACCTCTCCCTCCCGGGTTCAAGCGATTCTCCTGCCTCAGCCTCCCAAGTAGCTGGGATTACGGGCACCCACCACCACACACAGCTAATTTTTTGTATTTTTAGTAGAGATGGGGTTTCACCATGTTGGCGAAGCTGGTCTCGAACTCCTGACCTCAGGTGAGCCACCTGCCTCGGCCTCCCAAAGTGTTGGGATTACAGGTGTGAGCCACTGTGTCCGGCCTCACAAGTGACTTTTTGTTACATGGATAAAGTATATAGTAGTTTATTCTGAGATGTTAGTGCTCCCGTCACCTGAGTAGTGTACATTGTAGCTAATGTGTAATTTTTCATTCCTACCCTCCTCCCACCCTCCCCCTTCTGAGTCCCCAAAGTCCATTATCTCATTTTTAGGCCTTTGTGTCCTCATAGCTTAGCTCCCACTTATGAGTGAGAACATACGATACTTGGTTTTCCACTCCTGTGTTGCTTCACTTAGAATAATGGCCTCTAGCTCCATCCAAGTTGCAGGACACTCTACGATACCCTGCTGCTTTTTAGAAAACCTGGGCCAGGGGCTTGGGACAGATCTGAGCTACAGCCATAGACAGGGAGTCATCTGAAGCCACACCCGTGGAGGAGATCACTTAGGACCTGTGGAGAGTGAGCCAGGGAGCGTTTCCCGAGTCAAACGAGTCAAACGTGTCCTTTGGCTTAACAGGTTAAGTAGCTACATCCGCAGAGCACCCTCAAGCCTGCGATGCTGTAGGGGACAAAGCATTGTGTCGTAGACATCACCCATCAAGACCCAAGAGCACTCCAGGGTGTTTTGCCCAAGGGCAGGGAGAGGCAGAAGGATGTCAGATAACCTGATTGATGGCTTCGGGATGAGGACCCATGAAGGCACTTGGGAGGGTAGGTCCCAGGGCCACCCAGCTCTCCAGGAGGGCAGTGCATGGCAGGGAGGGACTGCAGGGACAGATGGCAGATTTGTGGTGACCTGAAGGAGAGGAATCTAAACTGTTAGAGAGACAGGCCTCAGCCGGACTTGCTTTAAAGTTAACTCTTTCTTAATGACTAAGTTGAATGTTTTAAAAATGCCAATATTCCCAAATCATGGACAAGTTGATGCTCCAAAGAATATTAGGAACATCTAATTCACTGTCTCTGTTTTCCATATGAGGAAATTGAGGCCCAGATAAACAGATGCGATAGACACACCAGGCTGCCCCTTCCTGCAGAGAGAGAATGTGTAGCCACAACCTTTGTTTCCTTGGGAAAGGGCTCCCTCCGTAGCAGGATTATGGCCAGTTTCCTTCCCTCTTGCCAGGCAGTCTGCTAGGAGTTTTATCAAAGCTGTTTCTTTCTTGTCCTTTCACTGCCCTAAAACTTGCAATCAAGTTCTCAGATTAATTTATCAAAAGTCAGAGAGTGGCCGGGCGCAGTGGCTCACGCCTGTAATCCTAGCACATTGGGAGACCGAGGCGGGCAGATCACGAGGTCAGGAGTTCAAGACCGGCCTGACCAACATGGTGAAACCCTCTCTCTACTAAAATACAAAAATTAGCCAGGCGTGGTGGTGGGCACCTGTAATCTCAGCTGCTCAAGAGGCTGAGGCAGGGGAATCGCTTGAACCCAGGAGGCAGAGGTTGCAGTGAGCTGAGATCATTCCATGGCACTCCAGCCTAGGAGACAGAGCAAGACTCTGTCTCAAAAAAAAAAAAAAAAAAAAGCTCTGCAAGGACAGAAAGAAAGAGAAACTGATGGATTTTTGAAATATGAAAACCTTTTTGTAAACTACTTGCCCCTTCTGTCATAGCCACTGCTGCTCCAGGGGCCCCCTGGCTGCACAGGTGAGAGCTCTGGGCACAGATACTCTGATGCAAATACTGCAGGACCTGAACATCCAGGAGGGCTTCACTGCTGCTTCCCAGCAAAGATATGAGCAGTACATGGGGGCACTCAGAGATCTCAGGCAAAGGAGAGGTGGCTCCCTTTGGGGATTCTTCTCCCAGCCTTTGAGACTCAGAAGTGTGATTCCTGGACCAGCAGCATCAGCAGGCCCTGAGAGCTTATTAGAAATGCAGACTCCCAGGCCCCGTTCAGACCTACTGGCTCAGTACTTGCATGTTAACAAGACCCTCCCCAGGTGATTCCTAGGCAAGGTGGTTTGAGCAGCACGGCACGAGGTTGCCCTTTACCAGAACACCCTTTCTACACTGCTGGACCAAGGATATGCTACCCAGCAACGTCCCCCACCTAAAATGCAGCCCCTCTGCTTCCGCTGAAAGCCTTCAAAGACAAGTTAGTAACCAGAAGGTTATGCAATGCAGTTCTTTGCTTTATAGATCAAATACTCAGGCTTCTCAAGAACGGAGATAGAGGCCAGGCACGGTGGCTCACACCTGTAATCTCAGCACTTTGGGAGGCCGAGGAGGGTGGATCACCTGAGGCCAGGAGTTTGAGACCAGCCTGGCCAACATGGTGAAACCCTGTTTCTACTAAAAATAAAAATGCAAAAAAAAAAAAAAAAAATAGCCAGGTGTGGTGGTGCACGCCTCTAGTCACAGCTACCCGGTAGGCTGAGGCAGGAGAATCACTTGAACCAGGGAGGCGGAGGTTGCAGTGAGCCAAGATCTCCAGACTTCCCAGATCGTTAAAAGGACAGTTGACATTTTAGATATTCTTATAAAAATGTTGAGGAAGGCCGGACGCAGTGGCTCGCGCCTGTGATCCCAGCACTTTGGGAGGCTGAGGCGGGCGGATAATGAGGTCAAGAGCAAGACCATCCTGACAAACATGGTGAAACCCCATCTCTACTAAAAATACAAAAATTAGCCAGGCATGGTGGCGCATGCCTGTAATACCACCTACTTGGGAGGCTGAGGCAGGAGAATCTCTTGAACCCAGGAGGCGGAGGTTGCAGTGAGCCAGGATTGCGCCACTGCACTCCAGCCTGGCGACGGAGCAAGACTCAGTCTCAAAAAAAAAAAAAAAAAAAAAGTTGAGGAAAAAAAATCCTAGTACACAAAAGTCTTCTAGAAAGTTAATGTATGTGCTACAATACTTCCTTCCCCCAATAATACCAGAGACATGCGGTTGTCCCGTATGTCCACTCACTCTCACTATGTATTTTGCAGATGAGCTGACCTCTCCCGTTCCTGCAACCTCCCTTTCCCAGTCAAAGCATTTTTGGTGGTTTCTGCTGCTGGTTGATAACAAAACACACAAGAGTCAAGAATTTTTTTTTTTTTTTACTTTTTTTTGGTTTGTTTTTAAAGAAACTGCATACATCATCAGAGACAAACAATAATTTAAATACCATGCAGTTTCTGTATGTACAAAACCTAGGCCACAGAGATCCAGTTTAATTTGTATTCTCTATTTACATCGTTTTCCTCATACAGCCATCATCTGTTAAATTAGAACCTGGGAGATTAGGGGATTGACGGTCACCACACTCACTCCTATACAAAGACAAACTATGTACAGACACCCAGGAAGCAACTGGAAAATGCAACCGGTCTGGGGATTAACAGACAGATAGGGAGAAAAAGTCATTTAAGGTGACCTTTGCCCACCGGCTGTGCACAGGGAGAGCCTGAAATTCCATTCATCGAAGCAACACACCACGATTTTCATTCGGCAAATAAAAATACATGTTCATAAGCGGGAGAAAAATAAACTCAGAGCTTTTCATCACATTTACCGTCACGTTGTTTGGTTTCTCTAATCTGACATAAAGGCTAAAGTTTTAAAAGTTTTACAGGGCTTTGAGGGCCTTTGGAGATGAATATATCAGCCATTTAAAAAAAGCTAGTTGGCTGAGGCGGTCTCTTCTGTCATTGACTGGGGGCGGGGGCAGGGTCGGGCAATGTCTAATCTTTAGAAGGAAGCATTTGATTTGAGACATTTCACATTTTTCCTCTCACGCTAATCCAAATGAAAAAATGCTCAGCTGGGAATTTACACACATAAAATAAACTTTGACTTGCCAGCTGCAGCTTTTTCAAAAAAGAGATGCATTTTACGTCATCTAGCTCACCTTTTTATTTTTTCCCTTAATTAATGTCAAATTGTCATCTTGGAAAGTAACACAAATTGCTGCAGTTGTCACGACATTGTAGTGAAAAAAAAAAAAAAAGAAAATTGAATAGGTCTCTAGAAAGACCTTAAGGTTTTAAGAAAGGAAAGAGACAGCAGAAGCCCATCCTGCAGGCCACAGAGGTTGCTGAGCCTGTGTAAGAGCCACTTAAAACGGGCTTGAAATAGCCCATCCTGAAGGCGCAGGACCTGTCAGTGGCAGGGGAGGTGCACCCCTCAGTCTGAGCAAGTCACTGCTGGAAAAGAGGCCCTGCAGGAAGAGCAGTGGAAATTGTGTTCAATATCTTCCATGCACAAAGTGGACTGCAACATGAGGGCACTTTGGGCGGAAACCCTGGGCTGTTTGCTGGCTGGCTGCAGGGAGATCCGCTTGGGCCTTATATCCCCAGGGAATCTGAAGGGCCAAGAACTAAGGCCAGCAGAGAAGCCATGGGCCTATCATGGGAGGAGTCCGGTCAATGGAATGAATTTCCTTAGGACTCGCTCCTGGCCAGGGAGGACCATCATGCCAGGGCACTGCGTGTGCCAGGAGCCCAGCTGCAGTTAGAGGAAGTTCAGACTCAAAGCCTGGCCGGCAGGCACCTCTACCTGGAACACGTGCCCGCCTGCCCGCCATAGAGAAGTTCAACGAAAGAGCCCTACATCTTTTGTCATACCATTTGCACATTCAAACGTCAGTAAGCCTTTCGGGAAGACTGTGTTTACAGCCACACTAAAATCCCGATCACATTTTCCCTGAACAATACCTCTCCCCATGGCAGGAACTATTCAGATTCAAGAGTTAAAAAAAAAAAAAAAATAGGATCTAGTGATGGCATCCTCCTTGGGTCGGGCAGAGGCGTGCTGGCTCCAGGTGGCAAGGCAAAGCTGCAGCTGGAGGCACCGCCCAAAGAGCTGCCCTGAACTCTCCCCAGCAGTTGTTCGGCTCCTGGGTTAGTGCCTACATGGGAGCCGTTCATGCCTGCAAAAAAATGCAATGGCCTCGTTGACGGGTGTGCATCCTAAGAGTAACCTGCTCCCACAGGGTTTGTGGTGGGGAGACTGGTTAACTTTTTGGAAAGGCCAAGCTGGCATCTTTCTAAATGGCATGTATGGTGGAGAGTGTGCCACCACCTAGAAAGACTGGGGTAACGATGGAGTCACTCCAGAAGGTGAGAGAGCTCTGTGACTGAGGGCCTACGAGCTCTGTTAGGAAGGAAAACGAAAGCTGCAGTGGGCCTCGTTAGGATGCTTGTTAGGGTTTAGGAGGGTCCTGGCCTCATTGCACACCCTATCCTGGGTGTCCCAGTCAGAGACACCCACAATCACGCTCCCTGGCATCATGAGGGTAGAGGGAGGAGCTCTCTGGATCAACTGGAGCAGGAAGGGGCACTGTGGACAGGTGTGGCTGGTGTTGGCCTGATTCTGGCACATGCCCAACTCTGGGGCTCCTTCACAGAAACTCTTCAGTGCAAAAAAAAAAAAAAAAGAGAGAGAGAAGGCCATGGAGTGGTTCCAAGTCCCTCAGTGGCTGGAAAGCCAGTCCTACAGGAGTGATTTCTGGCCTGCATGCACTGGTCCTATACACAGAAGCTAAGAACTCCCAAGCCATATAATCATCGGCTTCGAGGCACACAGAGAAAATAAATGTCAGCCAAGCAGTTTCTGACCCCACAGGGTTCAATAGAGTCCTCCCACTCAGACTTATAAACAACACAGGAGTACCTTAGCAATGGCTGTGTGTGTGTGTGGGTCACTTATGACACTGGACTCTCTGAACACAGTTGGGTTGATTATTTGAACTGAGCATATGACATCTTTCCCCTTCTAAACCAGAGCTTCCTGAAAGGCAGCTCAGCTCAGGCAGAGGGAGTAGGATGGGTGCTCAGTGCCAGCCTTCGTAGCCAAGAGGCAGCCAGACTCCCCCAGAAATGGGCCCTTGCCTTTTGTTCACTGTGTGGGTGGTGGCTGAAGGGAGGGAAAAGCCATGGGCAACTGAGAAGTGTTCCCTCCTTCTTGGCATCAACTTCAAAGGGCCCCCAAACCAAATGTCATGTCTGGAGCCAGTACCTTTGGCCAAGTGTAGAAGTCCAACCAGATCATTAGCTTTGCACAGTACCTCCCAAAACAAACCCACCCCTTCAGCTTTCTTTGGACTCAGGTGACAGACACTTGTGAGGAAGAGGTTTGCTGGAGACTTCATGAAGGCAGTGCCTGCTGGGCCTGGCTGGAGAGGACAAGGACCGTTCCACCTGCCAGACAGTCTTCAGTCAGGGCCCTGCCGGTGCCCTTGGCACTGCCGGGGGTTGGGATGCATTTTGGTGTCAGAAGTGGGACCAGCAGCTCGGACCGCCGAGCCATTACTTTTGCGTTTTCACACATAAAATCCTGATTGTGTTTCCTTGATTTTTCTTCTTCTTTTTAAAAAAAAGGCAGTTCAGAAGATTTACATCGTAATGGGGAAGTGAATAAATACCAGCACTTATGGTTCTTATAAATTTATGTTTTGAAGACAGCATAGCACTCGAGGAATTCGACTGTTAAGGTCGGTGAAACCTAAGGAAACAAATAGTTACATCAAGACCAAGGGGCTGCCAACGGTGCAGGATCCAACAGTCCAATCTCCCATCTTCAGGGAGGTTCTTCACCGTGAGAGGGAGGTGCGAGCTTCCCACCGTCATCCCCACAGGAGTGCCACTGAACACACACCTGGCTTTGAAAGTTTCATCTGGGGCAGCCCTGGTGGCCTCCACCTCCTGCCATCAGCCTGGATCCAGCAGCAAGGTGCAGAACCCAATCTGTGTCTCTGAGTCTCTAGACTAAATACTTGCTATATCCTATTTCTCTAAATGTTCTCCCCAAAAGAAAGTCAGAATTAAATCAATGGCTCTGTTGCTAACTAGCAATGCAACCCTATATAATCCTCTTAATCACTCCATGCCTCAGTTTCCCCAAATATCATCATGATGCTGGACTGTCAGGGAGAATGTCAGGGAATAACAGAAGTGGTCCACTTTGGAAGTCCCGTGTGGATGTGGTATTTTGTTCAGGTTTGGCCTCTGCTGACTGGTTGCAAATTGGCAACAATCTTTTCTCCTTGACTTAAGTTTTCACAAAAACTCACCTGGGGGTCGTTGGTAGTCTGGTGCTTATCAGACCTTTAGTTTAAATGAGTGAAACTCAGACTTTGCAGAAAGTTGGTTTTAGCCCGGGCCATCTGTGTTCCACTTCGTTTCAGTAACCTAAAGTGGAACTGCATGCCTACCTTCCTACTATCTTCCCTCCCATGGCACCACCAACCCACTCATGTCCCACAAGTGGGAGAGCTTCATTTGGAGATAAATATTGCAACTTGAGGGAAAAAAAGGAAAAAAAAAAACCCTTAATACTAACCTTGTTAAGTGTCTACTCAATTCATGAACTTCCATCTCAGTGCTTTTGAATTCGTTGAGCTCCTTTCGGATGGCAGCCTGGAATCAACAGAAGCCCATCAATGTGCAATGGGAGAGAGACAGAAAAAAACTCCCCTTTCAGTTCATTCCTAACAACATATTTTTCTTCTTCAACAAAGACAAACAAGTTTAAGATGGATTCTTTCATTGGGAGGAAGAAAAATCACCTGAGATGTCCTTTAAAACAAAGATTCCCCTCCTTCCCTAAATCTAAGTTGCAAATGATGACAGGCTATTGCCCAAAGTGTGTTTTTCTTCCTCTTTTCATAGAGCTGTGGCATTGAGGCATCAGTGGTGGTATACACCTACCCCACACTCCTGGGAGCCCAAGAACACATTCAATGTCAACCTCTCATCTTCTATAAATAAACAAAGCTCAGCACAGGCACAGTGATGCCTCGAGGTGGAGACTTCCAGAAGGCGTGGATCAAATTCTCCAACCAAATTAGGGGGACAGGTGATGGCCAGCTCCCTACCAACAGTTTGCTTTTGCTCTTTTACAACTTCCCTGACTCTTCAGTGATGTATTTCACCATGTGAGATACATTTTGAATAACCTCACATGTTCTGAGATGATCCCGAATCACCCCATCCTTATAATACTGCCACTGAGGACGTAGGGCCTGGAATCAGACAGCAAAGAGAGGCCATGAGAGAGCAGGGGAGGAGGAGGGGCTGGTAAAGAAGGCAGCTGGGGCCGGAGACAACCTCACTCCTTCCTCAAGGGTGGAAATTGCAAACGTGTGCCTTCTTGCATAGCTCTGTCTATGGCCGATACTTGCTTTGATGGGAATATCAAGGCCCCAGGAGTTTGAGGAGAGAAAAGTCTTCATGTAGGATCAGAATGGCCCTCCCCAGGAAAAGAAGGCTGGCTTAGGTTTAAGTGCCTGGGTAGCAACTTTGGGGGTGGGGGCAGGGGTCACCCCATGCTTCCTGTCTTCTGTCCCTAACAGCCATTGAGAAACTGGATATGTTTTCGGCCTAGGAGCTACTCAGAACTCTATGAGGGTGCAAGTAGAGATGTCTGTGGTTTCCTTGCACACTTGCTAATATCGTTATCCTTGCAAGCATACTGCAGAGAGAGTATGGACAGGAGAGGACAAGAGTGAAAGCCCCTTCCTCTTCATACTTAGATGACACACTCCTGGGGAGCTGGGTTTGTCTATCAGGGGCATGGCAGTGCCAATTCCTGGGTTGCTCCCACAAATTCCCTTGCAGAGATGTGAATGCTGTGTTTACAGAGGAGGGCATAGTCTTCCACACATTGTGTCTGTGGGTTGACCCGCCACAGGCGAGGTCATCTCTGGAAGTCTATCTGCCTCTTGCTGCTTCCGTCCCAGCCAAGTGCAGCAATGTGTCTGCATACATGTTTCCTGCACCTCCTGGATCCAGGGTTGGTGATAATGTAGCCAGCCTGGGCCATAGATGACTTCCTGCTGTATCATATAAGAAAACCCTGGGTCCCTGAAACGGACAGTGAAGGCAGGACTGTTGAGCAGAAGGCCCCTGACACACTCCATAGTTTCTATCGTTACCTACACATTGGGCAGAATCATTATTCCAGAATATATATATATATATATTTTTTTTTTTTTGAGATGGAGTTTCACTGTTGTCATCCACGCTGGAATTCAGTGGCGTGACTTTGGATCACTGCAACCTCCACCTCCTGGGTTCAAGCAATTCTCCTGCCTCAGCCTCCCGAGCAGCTGGGATTACAGGTGCGTGCCATCACGCCCGGCTAATTTTGTATTTTTAGTAGAGATGGGGTTTCATCATGTTGGTCAGGCTGGTCTTGAACTCCTGACCTCAAGTGATCTACCTGCCTCGGCCTCCCAAAGTGCTGGGATTACAGGCATGAGCCACTGTGCCTGGCGCACAGACTACATTTTTAAAAAGGCCCTTAACCCTCCAGCTCCTCATGGTGACCAGACTAGAATCAGAGAGGATTACCAAACAGAGGTTCATTCTGATACCTTGTCCGGTGGACAGAGAAAATGATTTCTCATTGGCATCACTGCTCTTCCTAAAAAACAAACTGAACTTCAGATTATTCTTTTTGTTTTCTAAATCGGCGAGGGGCTAGGGCAGTGAGATATGTTTTGCGACGTCTCTTTGATTTGTGCCCTATTTCCCTCCTGAGGTTATGCGTCTACTTTGTCTTCTCTTTTGGTTTGGTGAATCCCTCGCTGGATGCTGGCAGCACCATCCCCTATACGGAAGGGCTGTGATGAGCCTGGAGCCTCTTGCCTTCACCTGTCTACGCCTATCCAGTGCTATTCTCTTTCTCTGGGCACAGACTCCTAGGCTGCTGCTCCTCCTCCTGTAAAACGGGCACAGTATTATGTGCCTTGTGTTTTCTCCGATTCAGCAGCCTTTCCGCAGATTATCTGTGGCCCCTGGGGAAAGGTGTTGGGGTCCCAACACTCCATTATGGGGACTGCGGCTGAGGCCTGGCTGCCGGTCTCCCTACATGCTCCCCAGCGGTGAGCCCAGCGAGACACCCAGCAGACGATCCTGCCTCCCACTCTCCAGCACTCCCCTCTGCTTACTTTGTCTGCAGCGGTGAGGCGGGTCCACGGCTTATCTGCCCTGCGGTCATAGTCCTGAGCGTCAGCCACCTCCACGTAGTCACTGAAGCGGATGAGGATCTTTCTTTCCCGAAGCTCTTCCACCGTGGGCCTTTGACTGAGCTGCAGGGAGGGAGAGAGATGGACCCAGTCAGCCAGAAGGGTTGACCATGGCACTTGGTCCTGTCTGTGAACTTGCAGGTGTGGAAAATAAGGTTCAGTGAGGCGATGGATGCATCGCATAGTGAGTGAGGGGCAGGGGCAGGGGGAGGGCCAGGGTGGGGGGACCCAAGTCTCCTGACTCTTGGGACTGGGACCTTTCTAGGTCCTAAGAGAGAGCTTTGTTATCCCTTACATACCCTCTAGGCCAAGCTCTATCTTTTTTTTTTTAAACTTAAAAAAAATCCTTTATTATGTAAATTTTCAAAACAAGGAAGGAGACTAATATAATGAATTTGGTGTATTATCACCAACTTCAACAATAATCAACTCTTGACTACATCCACATGTAAATTTCTTTGAAACAAATCACAGGCATCATATCATTTTATCTGTGTATATTTCAGTATAGAATATATAAAGATTAGGACTTCAAAGCATATTCACAATACTGTTTTTACACCTATACAAATTGATAGTAAACAGTCTCTATCTTCATAACATTGCTGCGTCCCAGTCATTACTAGAAGCTTGTCTTTCTGTTTGGCTGTGGGCGCCTGTTGTGGATTTCTTCTTATCTCTCCTACTCCCACCAGGTGACAGGGACATTCTACAATGATTCTGTCTTATTTTGGATTTGCGAATCCACATCTGTGTCACATTGAGTGCTTTCTGCAAGGGGGGTTTGCAGTGCATTTTGTGTGGGTTTTAGATGCAAAAAAGCATATGTGCAAATGGTATGCAAACTCTGGGGTATGCAGGGATGGGAATCTGCTGGCTGAAGAGGTCAGCCCAAACATTGCTGACGGCCCTCTGCAAGAAGTTCAAGGGGAAGGTCAGTCAACAAATGCGGAGTTGAGTAAGTACAGAAAAAGGCCACATTTATGCCAAGGGAGACTCAGGACCAGCCCTTTGGATGGTCCATGATGAAGGACTGCAGGAATGAGGGATGAAGCAAGTAAAAGGAAGATTCATATGTATTTTGCCATCTCCCAATATTAGCCATGAGGACCCTTCCTCTACTTTAGCAACATAAGGCTGACATTTCTATTATCTCTTCCTGTCACCAGGTTTATTTCTCCTGGAGCAACACAGTTGCTCTCTTTAAGATGCTGTCAAATGATGTTCAACCAATGCTATTTAAAAGCAATTTTCCCTCTGAGCCCTAGACTCTGTGTAATTCTATTACTAGAAGACACTGTTTCATAGAATCTTGCAACTCAGGCCCATAAAACAAACACAACGGAGTCCAAACCACCCTGGCAGTTTCGACTCTGCAACAGGCAGCTTCCAGACACCCTTGGCTGCTGCGAGAATGTTCCAACTTGCTCCCACGCTGGCAGAGCACAATTAGAGGACGGCTGGCAGGTATCAAATAGAGTGGTGGCACACCCCGGACAGGGCCAAGGCAGGCCTGCAGCTCCCTCTCAGCCAAAGGCAGGAAGCTCTGGGGATCAGGGGCTCAGCCGCCTCTGGTGCCGGCCCCCCTGCCAAGACTGCATGTAGGCCTCCCTTGGCTTTCTTAGGCACGACAACATTCTGGCACCAGTGTGGGCCTGTCGCGGGAACCCACAGGCTTCCCAGGCTGTTATGGCTGTGGTCACCGTAAACAAAAACAGCAGTCATCCTGACTCCAAAACATGTTCTCCACAATGTGAGTGCAGGGAGATTTTGTGTTATAATTAAAATACATACAGACATGCAACATTTGCCATATTTACTCCAGATAAACAGACTCCTACTCAGAATCCTGTCTGTGTTCCTCAGGACTTGCTGGGTTTACCCCAAGGGGCCGGACAAAGTGTTATTTTCTTTTCTTCATTTTTCTTTTTTTAGACGGAGTCTCACTCTGTTGCCCAGGCTGGAGTTCAATGGTGCAATGATCTCGGCTCACTGCAACCTCTGCCTCTTGGGTGCAAGTAACTCTCCTGCCTCAGCCTCCCGAGTAGCTGGGATTACAGGTATGTGCCACCTTGTCCGGCTAATTTTTGTATTTTTAATAGAGATAGGGTTTCGCCATATTGCCCAGACTGCTCTCGAACTCCTGATCTCAAATGATCTGCCGTTCTCAGCCTCCCAAAGTGCTGGGATTACAGGTGTGAACCACCGAGCCCGGCCCAAAGGGATATTTTCTAAGTGCACTCATGATGTGAGAAAAGTTGTTGAGCCCTGACTTTCAAATTTCTCTTCCTGGAAACTGACCTGGATTTTACTAATGTCCTATCTATGGCAGAGTCTGGAGTGAACCGAAGACTAAGCACAAATGCTGCAGGTCAGGGGCTGTTTCTTATGCCTGAACATCGCGGGGCCTTGGACACCGTCTTTCCAAATCAAGACAGCATAGAGCACAAGTGCTCAGAGGGAATGAGCGAGGATGCAGCTGGCTGCTGCCTCTGAGAGTCACAGTTGGTGCACGGACCCCAGCACTAACAAACGGCCACCAGGACGCTCCTCCGTGTGCATGGGCTCATGTCCCTGACCACGAAAGGCTCAGAAGACGCACCTTTGGCCTGGTGCTGGCTGTAGCCTTCGGGGCATCTGGAACCTGAAGTCCTTCCTTGAATGCTGCAAAAATAATCTTTGCAGCTAAAGTCAGGCCCGCCTCGGCCTCCCAAAGTGCTGGGATTGCAGGCGTGAGCCACTGCGCCTGGCCGCAGGCATATTTTTTTTAAAAAGACAAAGCATGTAATTTTTATATTAGTCTCAGTTTGGTCAGAGAAAATGACTGGTCTGTTGCTATCAGCCTCAGTTACTACGTTTTATTTTTTATTTTTCTTACTAGTGCATTACAGTTAAATAGAATTTTATTGAAGAAGTTATTGGGCTGAAGGCAGATCACTGTAAAGCAGCCACCATCACTGGCATCTGGTCTCAGTGTGATAAATGCTCAAGAGGAGAAGAACCTTCACAGGGCCAGGAAGTGATGATGTAGGTTCCCTACCTGCCGGAAGGCGCCACATCTCTGCCCGCAAAAGCAGATGTGGAAGTTGCCCCTCTGTTCTCCAGTCTCTCTCTTAGAAGCAGTTATCCCCTCTCAAGCTCCTTATTTCTAAACCCCCCAGCCAGTCCCAGGGGAGGGCAAATGCTAAAATTCCAAGGCCATTTCCCTGGGAGAAGAAAGGAGAGGTGAGCAGGAACAAAGAGGCAAATATTTGATTGTGGAGACCTGCAAAAACTATGAACTATTTGGGGTCCCCATCCCTAGTGTTACCTACCCTAGGGAGATGGGTGTGGAAAGGAAGACTCTTTACTCGCTCATTACCAAATCATGCAGTTAGTCAAGTTCTCTGCAAAATCATATCAACTTTGTTAAGAGATAGGAATTAAATAAATGTCTAAGTATTTCTCTATGACCGTCTTTTAGCAAGCAACCTTAAAACTGGGTGAATTTTGGGGATCCAGCAACCAATTCTGAAAAATTTGATGAAAATCTGATTTAAACAACTTTTTTTTTTTCTAAGTGTCTAGACCTTTCTGTATCAGAAATGAAAGTTTATCACAGTGTCTTTTTCAAGCCCCAGTCATTTCAAGGACACGACGAGAAAAAGCTAATGCATCTCTCCTGCTCTTCTCACTACTCGCTCAATCTCAGGAAAAACTGCACCCTGCATCCAAAGAGTGGGTGGGCTTAAGGATGTAAAGGGTCCAACCTTGACGGGTGGGACAGCGACTGGCTGGTGAAGTCACTTAGCTCTTGCTCTAGTCTCCACCAGGGTGACGCCAGCCAGTCGTCTGGCCATTCAGGCACTTGTTTGTCCTGCTCTTGCTAATTGGGTTGGCATTTGGCTTGTCACCAGGTATTTGGGATGCTTGCAGGGAAAGTGTTGAGAAATACAAACCATCACCTTAATAATTGGTATGATATTTCAGGATCTCTGAATTTCTTCCTTTGTGTGATATTTCTGGAGAGAAAAATCCACTAATAAACCTTTTTAAAATTAATATTAATGGGCCTCTTAACTGTAGCTAAGATATGAGAGTATCTTTCTCTCAAGATAGTCACTGTAGGAGGCTGATTAAAAACACTTTGACTTCGTCAGACAGAAGGGAGTATTATATCTTGCATGTCATCAATTAATTAAACTTTTCAGCATCATCCAAGAATAGCCTTAACAATGCGTTTATTATTAAAGAGGACACTCATGTGGAATGAGATGCATGCGAGGCTACAGTGCATTGCCAAACCATCTATTTCTGGGGTTAAGACTATATTAAAATTCTAGTTTTATGACTTTATGTGCTTCTCAAACATCTGCTTTAAATTTGTCAGTACTTTCGTAATTTAGCCTAATAAAGTTGCATAGTTCTTAATTCCTAGGGAAAGAATAGTGTCAGGGGGAGCAAAAAAAAAAAAAAGTCTATACTTTCCCAGGGTCATAGCAAATAATTGTGTAATATTCGAACTAGTAATTTTTTTTTTTTTTTGAGACAGAGTCTTGCTCTGTCGCCCAGGCTGGAATGCAGTGGCGCGATCTCGGCTCACTGCAACCTCTGCCTCCTGGGCTCAAGCAATTCTCCAACCTCAGACTCCCATGTATCTGGGACTACAGGTGCACATCACCATGCACAGCTAGTTTTTGTATATTTACTTTGACAAAGACAGCATTTTACCATGTTGCCCAGGCTGGTCTCGAACTCCTGGCTTCAAGCTATCCACTCACCTTGGCCTCCCAAAGTGCTGGGTTTATAGGCATGAACCACTGAACCTGGCCTTTGAACTACTGATTTTGATTATGAATTTCCCATTGCTTAATGGGATTATAGTGAATTTTGTAAAACAAAACATTTAGTATAATCAAAAATACAACGCAATAGCCATCGAGTTGTTAGGGAGTAGGTGGGTGTCACAAAATCAAACAACATTGAATGTCACCAGCTGAAAGGACTGAGGGTCATGAAGCTGAGTGGAGAGGTCTTATAGAGTAAGAGAGTGGCACTCTCTGACACAGGAGGAGAGGAACCAGGCGGTGGCGAGGCCACTGAGGCCAGCAGAGGGCAGAGGTGTGGCAGGCAGCCCACCCTCTCCTGTCCCAGCTCTTGGCATGGAGAACCACCTACCTTTCGGGTTAGCCTCCTCTTGATCTCTCTCTTCTCCTCCTGTTCCTCTTGTTCATTCCGAGCTAAAAAAAATATTTAAGATTTTTTTTTATTTCAGTAAACAGTGTTGTGTACAGGTGCATCCTTTGGACCTTGGCAGGCTCTAGGCCAAGCATCTCATTTTAATAAAGGGAAGAGAGTACTCCTGTCCCCTCCCCCAGCTGCCCTTCTCCTTATGGGGATTGCTTTCCAAACTACCTGTGTTGTTTCAAATTGCTACTGAGCAGGCTGACCTTGTCATTTTGCCTTCTTTACATGACATGGGGTTTCAGGTCTCCAGGCAGAGATGCTGGGTTGAGAAATGTGGCTACAAGGCAGGAAGGTAGGTTTTTTTTTTTTTTTTTGACACGGTCTCGTTCTGTCTCCCAGGCTAAAGTGCAGTGGCACAATCATAGCTTACTGTAGCCTGGAACTCCTGGGCTCAAGTGATTCTCCCACTTCGGCCTCCCAAGTAGCTACTAGGACTACACATGCACGCCACCACACCTGACTAATTTTAAAAATGTTTTGTTGAGATGGGGGTCTCATGATGTTGTTCAGGCCGGTCTTGAACTCCTGGCATCAAGCAATCCTCCTGCCTTGGCCTCTCAAAGTGCTGGGATTACAGGTGCGAGCCACCGCACAGCCCAAGGAGGTGGGTGGGAATGTTGACACGGGGACACACAGGCATTTGGGGAGATGTGAGGCTCCTTTCTTTGGATAAGACTGGGGCTCACTCATTCTTTGTTGAGCCTCCCAAACACTGAAGGAGGCTCATTGTGGTATAGTCCTTGTGTCTGGTGCCCTGTGGGGGTAGAGAGAGCAGAAGACTGGCCTCAACCTGCTGCAGGAACAAGACAAGGCAGGAGGAATTTCAAAACGCTCACCTTTCACAAGCCCTGATTCCATCGATTGTTTGAATCTTCCAAGAAGTCCACAGAGCATGGGTGAGGCCAGAGTGTGGGATACAATTGCCTGCATGTAGACTCTTTAGGAGTGGCTCAGAAGAGTAGACTGCAGAGCCTGAAAGCTCTTGGCTTAACATATGGGTGATTTACTCATCAGATTTTTAAATAGCTGTACATGGGAGAGTCTGGGGTAGGGGGCAGATACTTGAAGGGCAGAGAATCTGGGCTTATTTCTCCTTTTAAGCTAACTGGATGACCTGGGGTAGACCATTTCCCTTCTGAACCTTGGAAGAATTCCTTGATATCTGTGGAAGCACAGATATCAGCGTAGCATTGTTGTTGGACTTGGAAAAACTATGGAAGTCAGCTTGTATCAAAGAAGGCCTGTGATTCTCAGCCGTTAAATTTCAAATGGCATTAGTAAAAGGAAACACGTTGATTTTGGCATAGGGTGCATCACGACTGCCTGGGACACTAGTTGGCTCATTTTGAAAATCACAGTTGTTGAATTATATTTTGGTAACTTCATTAGTTTGTTGTATTGGTGCACACATGCAATTCAGGTATGGTTGCTGATTGTCTCAGTATGGGACAGGTCTTTATTTTATTTTTTAAATTTTTTTAATTTTTTTAATTTTTTATTTTTTTGAGATGGAGTCTTGCTCTGTTGCCCGGGCTGGAGTGCAGTGGCATGATCTCGGCTCACTGCAAACTCCACCTCCCAAGTTCAAGCGATTCTCCTGCCTCAGCCTCCCGAGTAGCTGGGATTACAGGTGCCCACCACCACACCCAGCTAATTTTTGTATTTTTAGTAGAGATGGGGTTTCACCATATTGGCCAGACTGGTCTCGAACTCCTGACCTCAGGTGATCCACCCGCCTCGGCCTCCCAGAGTGCTGGGATTATAGGCGTGAGCCACTGCGCCCGGCCTTGGGACAGGTCTTTAAAGGAAGGAAACCCCCTGTGCCTAGAAAGGGGTGGGGACCATCTGATAACTGTGTCACCTTTACACTCAAGGTGACTATACCTCCCACTAGCACAAGTGGTGTAAGGTCAGAGCAGAAATCAGGCCCTTGAGGGCCACCCCCACGGGCCTGATTTGGCCCCCCAACCGCCTGTGGGCATAAGGCTTTGTAGAAAGGCAGCACAAGAAACAGCCACATCTTGCTGTGGGCTGAGGTCACCAGAGGTCCCTGCTCCAGCCTACCCTACAGTGCCTGAAACCGTCACCATGAGTGTGCTTTCCTTTGGATTTAGAGATCCTATCTCCCTCCCGGAGGGTTTTTTTTTTTTTTAATGCAATTTTCTCTTGAATAAAAGCCCATTAAACTAGTCAGCCATTAATAGCTCAGTATGAATTAATCTAGTAGAGATAAACTGGGGGGCAGACAGCAACACCCGGAAGTAGGGAGCCCCCAGACAGTGACATTTGTACAAATGCAAATTTCAGTGGGATAAAACCTATTAAACTCGTCAGCCATTAATATCTTAGTATGAATTAATCTAGCAGAGTTAAATGGGGAGGCAGACAGCAAGAACCAGAAGGAGGGAACTCCCATTTTGCGATGTCTCAGGTGGGAAAATGGATGGAAGAAAAGGTGGTCTGGATGTTGGGTCACCAGGGACAGCTAGAGGGCACACGGTGAAAATTTACAGAAGCACAGAATACTAGGGCCATGAGGGGACCTAGTGACCACCTCGTCTACCACTCCTGGTTTATAACTGAGGATCTGAAGGCTCAGGGGTGTTAAGTGGCTAGTCACCCTACCTGGCTCAGTGGTTACACAGATAGGTTTTTTCCTGTGGTCATGTTTTGTGTGGGGCCGGCTCTCCTCCTCATTACTAGCCTCAGACTTCTGATCCTACAGGTCCCTTCAGAGCCGTGAAGGCGGGCATCCTGTGTCACAGCTGACACAGCATGGAGCCTTCATCTCCTATGTGCGTTTCTTAGGTCACTCTGAGGGGTGGGGCCACAAGCTACCACCTACAGAATTGATACCTTTAGTTCAAAGCCATTGACCAACCCAGGTTCATGAATTTTCAGGCAGAAGGTACCAAGACGACCCCATTAGGCAACTGGGAAGACAGGCCAGGAAAGGCCTACGATGTCGTCATTACAGCTGCCACCATCAGAGGGTTCATTATGTGCTCAGAGGTGCACAGGGCCTCACTGGCTGCTGGACAGAACAGGGGCTGCTCCCAGGACCAGGCAGGGTGGGGCTGGAAACCAACCCAAGGCTCTCAAAGCTCCAGGGCTGAGCCATGGCATCTCTGTGCCCTGTTCCCCACCACCCAACACCGAGCAGTTCCTGAAATGGCTGAAAGCTCAGAAAATCAGTTTTAAAACAAACTATTGGAGGATGTTTTCTTATACCACTAGACATTTTTTTTGTTTAACAATCGCAATAGATTAAATTTAAAAAAATATTTAGGAGAACATAGTTCCAGAATACAGGGAAAAATAAGAACCTATGGGAAAACAAGTTGATTTCTGAAAAGTTTCAAAACTATGAAATGATCAACCTGTTAGAATTGGTCAAGTAGTTCTTTAATTTGCAACTATGTGGCCAGGACAAGAAGGATTAGGGAAGAGAATAAAAGAGAACCATGGGAACAATCTTTCACAACTCCTTTTTGGTCCCCTGAATCTAAGTTCCCTGGTTGATGGCGGTAAAAACCCAAGCTCAAAGGACCTGTAGTCTCCCAGGGATCTGGACAAGCCACAGCGGGGATCTGATATCTTTGAGAGAGCCCAGAGCTGAGCTAGGGGATTTTAGATCTCTCCAGAAACCGTACTCCTGGTGTGATAAGCACTATTTTCTGAAACCTAAATAATCCCCCGGAGGCTTTTAGCTTCTTTGAGTTTAGGTCTCAGGTCAGAGGCCACAAGTACAGCAGCGGGCTGTGAGTAAGTTGTACAGGTTCACCTGGCTATTTATCTTTCTCTCCAACAATGGGAAGTTTATAATGGCTCAGGTACCAGATTAGGGCCGAAAGGAAGACATCCTACAAGCCAAATGCTTCCCTGACCTTGGAAACGGTTTGAAAAAGCTCTGAATTCATTATATAGAATATTAAGCTTGGAAACTTTAAAGGGTACCCCTTGGGCAGAAAAAAGTAAACACACATTCCTAGAGACCTAGGCAATGCGTAGGGTTCCCCCACGACTGAGGAAGGCTAATCCTGAAAATAACTTCTACTGAGAGTTGAGGAAGTGGCGGCTGGCGTGGGGACGGGAGGCAAGACATTGATAAAGGCAGAGTTGACATAAACGGACATGCGGGGGCGTCGGGCGGGGGTGGATGCTCTAGGCAACAGGTCTCCCCATCAAAGCGGAACCCAGCACCCACCTTCAGCAGACTACGAAATGCCGACCAAGTCACAAGGCCACAGTGAGCACGGTAGAAAGGTAAAGTCAAGAATATCTTAGTGTGGTTACAGTGGAAATTCCCGGCAAACTCACACTGCGGTTGCATGTGATTTACTGGGCATGGGGCGGGGCGGGGGGGCCGGGGGAGGCGAGGAGTCAGTCTGTACAACATAGCATTTCTAGAAAACTCTGCATAGTATATATCTTTCTCTTCTGGAGACAAATTAGAAGTGTGTTGTGGGGTAGGGGGAACAGGGTCATGAATTAAGCCAGAAATATTTGTTCACTATCTTGAGGCCAGTGTTGGCGAGAATGGTAGCAATGAATGAATAGAATGGTTTGATATTTAAGTTATTTAATATCTACCACTAAACTGACGCATACTGGTGTCCATCAAATGCTTGATCTCTTTTAGTATTTTGTATCCTGTTTTCTCTCTCTTTTTTTTTTAAAGCACCAAGTGGATCCTCTGTACATATTCAAATGTCTCTGTGTCCTAAACCAAACAAGGGGCTCATTTATTGTTTTCTGTCTGCAGCAATGGTGAAAGGCAGTTTTCCTCGAATGAGAGCATCAGACAGGCATGCCCGGGACCAGCTGTGGGAATCCTGAGAGACAGACATGAAGCACTTCGCTTGGAAATGCTTTCTTAGTCTTTCAATTTAACATTCAAAGGGATGAGGGATTTTTATCAACAGCAGCCAGCTGCAATGCAAAGTCATGCTTTCTAGTCTCAGTTCAAATGGACGTTTCCCTTATTTCAGCCGTGCATATCACGGTCTCCATTTTCAAGCCAATTCTGGTTTAAAGGTGACCCTGCTCTTAAAAATCATTAAATAATAAGTGGTCTCACTCTAATTTTTCAGCTTCTCTCTGACTTTACAACTCACTAAAAGGAAGGTTCTGCCTGCCGCCCGTGAGCTTCTAAAGACTAAAGGGGAATAAAATTTGCCTTTTCTTTGGGGAGGTTGTCTTTGGTGTTCTAACATGCACACATGAAGCTTCAACCGTTAGAAAGGTTTTCAATGCTTTCCGCAGAGGCGCAAGGTAGAAACCTTGTGGCCTACCATTAAATAATAACAAAAGCCGCCACAAAACATCAGGGATTGCCATGGGCTTAGTCACTTACGTTTCAAAATGTTCCTCTGTTCCAGTTCCTCTGCAGTTGGCCTCTGGCTCAGCCGCCTACGGAAAAAATCCAGGAAAAGTTTTTGGACCATATCATAGCCTCCTTGGGTCATTAATTTCCTCGGCCCTTGCAGATACATGAGACAGTCAGTGGCTGGAGTTCTTGTTCCATCCTGTGCTCTGAAAGACTGACTCTCGCCACCACCGCCTCCTCAGTTCCTCAATTTCAAGCCCAGGAGAGGCACGTGCGTCATGTCACAGCCGCTGACCCCCGCCCTCCTCCCTGCAGCGGCCCCTCCCCAGCCCCGTCTCCTCCAGTGGCCCCAGGCAAGTGGACTGCAACTCAGACGGGACTCTTTTCTTCACAGAAGTCCTTTTCTTTCCTTGTGGCCTCCTAACTTGGGGACTGTGGCCTCTTGCCTCTCTCTCCCTCCCTTGAGGCTAAAGCCTGTCTCCTGCCTCTTCTGTGCAGACCCAGTTAGAACATAAAGAGGTCTGTGGCCCCGGGGACATGTGAGAGAGTGTGTCTGTCTGCAGAGAACAATGGCTGCTCTTCTTCTGGTCCTGCTCCTCTTATTTCGGAGGCTTAGAAGACATGAGTGGCAAAGGCACGGAAATGATACTTCTGTGGCCAGGCATGAAATTTAGCCACCGTACATGAAACATCATAGCCAGGGCATGAGCCTGCAATGACGCAATGGGTGGAGGCGGGAGAGGCAGTGGATGGCACGTAGTGACAGAAGTAGCCAGGGAACGGGCATGGCATCTGAGGGGGGAATGCCTGCATTAGGTCCCAGGAATGACTGACACGGACTCAGGAGCCTGAGCAGGAACAGAGACATCTGTACCTTTGAAGCTTTTGGTAATTATTTAACAACCTGCAATTATCCGGCATTCCACTTCACCCACTGGGATGAGGTGTGTGAGAAACTGAATCATTGTAGAAGAAATTTTAGGCTTCTCAGACTCCTCTGTTGGGATCTAAGGGGTAGAAATGATGCTCTCCTAGTTGAGGAAGTTGCAGTCCCTCCTTGGGTATTAGAAACTGGTGTCTATAGTCGGCAAGATGTTCACATCTTGAAATCTAAAGAGAGATCCTAGAGTGAAAATATCAAGTCAATGAAGTCTCCAAACCTAACTACAGTTGGTCCTCTGTGTCCATGAGTTCCACGTTCTTCGGTTCTACCAACTGCTGACGGAAAATATTAAAAAAAAAAACAAACAAAAAACAATAGTCTAAAATTATTGATATAGCATTTATCTTGTATTAGATATAAGTAATTTAAAGATGATTTAAAGGATATGGGAGGATACACATAGTTTTTTGCAAATACTATGCCATTTTATACAAGGGACTTGAGCTTCCTTGGATTTTGGTATCCAAGGGAGTCCTGGAATCAATCTCCCAGAAAGGACTATATTTTTAATTCAAAGCTTGTTGTCATTTGTGTTTTTGTTTATTGTGCTGGGCCAGAATCAATTGCTTCTGTGACATTCCCGTGTCACCACCACACATCCTATATAGGGAATGGGCTTCAATGTCTCATATAGTTTGGATATTTGTCGCTGCCCAAATCTCATGTTGAATGGTAATCCCCATTGCTCGGGGGGAGGCCTGGTGCAGGGTGCTTGGATGGGGAGCCCTCATGGCTTGGTCCTATCTTCTTGACAGTGAGTTCTTGCAAGATCTGGTCATTTAAAACTTTGTGGCGAAACCCCGTCTCTATTAAAAATACAAAAATTAGCTGGGCATGGTGGCACATGCGTGTAATCCTAGCTACTTGGGAGGCTGAGGCAGGAGAATCGCTTGAACCTGGGAGGTGGAGGTTGCAGTGAGCCGACATTGTGTCACTGCACTGCAGCCTGGGTGACAAAGTGAGACTGTCTCAAAAAAAAAAAAAAGAAAAAAAAAAAAGCATGTGGCAACTCCCTGCTCACTCTCTCTCTCTCTTGCTCCTGCTTTTGCCATGTGATGTGCCTTCTTCTCCTTCACCTTCCTCCATGATTGGAAGTTTCCTGAGGCCTCCCTAGAAGTCAAGCAAATGCCAGGGCCATGCTGCCTGTATAGCCTGCAGAACCATGAGCCAATTAAACCTCTTTTATTTATAAATTACACAGTCTCAGGTATTCCTTTATAGTAATGCAAGAATGGCCTCATACAATGTCAGAGAAAGGATTTTTGGTCATATACCTGCTTATAAAGCCTATAGCACCCTGAAACTGTTGGAAATTGCATTCCAAAGTGTTTTTAAGAGTATAAGAACATTTTCATATTTATTATTCCTTTTCAAAATATCCCTGTGGTATAATATAAAACATATTTATCTTTGACCCAGTTCCTATCACAGAGCACCTAAAACCCCTGGAATTTCTGGGGTGTCAGGAGTGTATTTTGTTACTTGGAATGAGTCCTTTTGGATTACACCAGAGTTTGTGCTAATTAGGTGACTTAGGATGGGGCTGGCCACCAGAAAGAACACATAGTTAGAGGCCTGGAGCTTTCAGCTGGGAAGCAGGAGGGTGGGGGGCTGGAGGTGAAGTTCTATGGAAACTCTTAAACCACAAGATTAGATGAGCTTCCAGGTTGCTGACCATGGGGCTGGGGGGCACTGCTGGGAGGGTGGCACCCAGAGAGTGCACAGAAGCTCTGCCTCTCTCCCCCAATACCTTGCCCTGTCCATCTCTTCATCTGGCTGTTCATCTGTAACCTCTGTAAGAAACTGGTAAAGTAAGTGTTTCCCTGAGTTCTGTGAGCTGTCTTAGCAAATTATTTGAACACAAAGAGGGAGCTGTGAGAACCCCAATTTACAGCTAGTGGGTCATAATATAGGTGACAACCTATGACTTGGTATTGGCATCTGAAGTGGGGGCAGTTCTGTGGGACTGAGTCCTTAACCTGTGTGATCTGACACTGTCCCAGTAGAAAGGGTCAGAATCAAATTGAATTACAGGATGTCCAGTTCATGTCTGCTGGAGAATTGCTTGGTGTGTGGGGAGCTGCCTCACACAGAAATGTGTGGGGTCACAGAAGCGTGTTCAGTGTGAGAGTAGAGTGAAAAAAGTTTGTTTTTTTCTTTTTTTGAGACAGAGTTTAGCTTTTGTTGCCCAGGCTGGAGTGCAGTGGTGCAATCTCAGCTCACTGCAACCTCTGCCTCTCGGGTTCAAGCGATTCTCCTGCCTCAGCCTCCTGAGTAGCTGGGATTACAGGTGTGTGCCACCATGCCCCGTGCTAGTTTTTTGTATTTTCAGTAGAGACAGGGTTTCACCATGTTGGCCAGGCTGGTCTTGAACTCTTGACCTTAGGTGATCCACCTGCTTCAGCCTCCCAAAGTGCTGGGATTACAGGCATGAGCCACTGCTCCCAGTCAAAGTTTGTTTTTTTTCTTTGCAATCCCATTAAGACATTTTTCATCCCCATTGACAAGGGCCAGCTGTGTATTTGGAAATTCACAATATTAGGGGGTCTAAATTTGGATGCAGTAGTCTTTGAATTCTTTCTAAAATAGCATTCTCACGCTGCAGGAGGAAAGCGATGATTATGCAACTGAGTGAGCCGGTGTCAGAGGTCTGGAATGCAGCTTACCAACTCCACGTTGAAAGATCTTAACAGCTCTTTCTCACCTGCCAGTTTATTTTCCCTAAAAATACTTGCTTCTTTTATAACAGATGCACAGCTACTTTTATGGAATGGTTTGGTAATACCCAGGCTTTAAGTCAAGCTAAGTTTTGGGGGCAGAATGTTTTGAGAAAGCCTTGTAAATGTGGGTGGCGCCTACATCTTGGAGGTCAGGCCATGGTTTGGAGTCTTATGCAAAGTGTCTGGAGACTACATTGTTCCCTCATCAGCTTTGACGGTGCCATCCCATTGATCTCATTAGTGAACATGACAACTGGCTCTGTGGTGGCCCCCCCTTTTTTTATGGGTAGTCATATTTGGAGGGGGCAAAACTGAGTGACTAGACTCTGATCAGAGAAAATTCTGTTATTAACTAGGCTGCTTTATAGTCAAACACTCATAATTTCAAATGAGTTCCTCTGTTTATGTTTCATTTCTCTGGAAAGCGACTGAGAACATCAAGACTAATCATAGCTATAAAATGCAGCTGAGCCCGCCAGAAGGGCCTGTGCTATAGTTAGTTGTTTTGACCTTGAAAATGAGATTTGGGAGGAAAATGATATGGTGGCATTGTAAGGACAAAGCACTAAGTAGCTCAGGAGCTAGGAGGTTTGGGTTCTAGTCCTGGCTCTGCTCTGAACCTATTTACCTCAGACAAGGTATCAGATCCTGCTAGGCCTATGCTCTTTTCTCTGCAAATCATAAATACTAATTTAATAAGCTAAGGCTGATTTAATGCCTATAATGTAAGGGTATGGTTCCAAGCACTGTACATATGTTAGTTCATTTAATCTTTATCTTAAGATTTTTAACTGAATTCCAGTTGCAAAGTCTCCTTTGCCCTGGGACGTTACATATTCATAGATCTGGGGATGAGGATATGGACATCTTGTGGAAGGGTGGCCAATATTTTGTCTGCCATAACAATGATACTTTACTAGTCAGAGGTTGCAAACTGATGCCTGGTGCACTGGATTTTACTCTATCAGTTCTCTTTGGCATGCTCAGAGGTTACACTTTTTTCTCTTTTTTGAGACAGAGTCTTGCCCTGTCACCCACGCTGGAGTGCAGTGGCACAATCTCAGCTCACTGCAACCTCCACCTCCCAGGTTCAAGCGATTCTCCTGCCTCAGCTTCCCGAGTAGCTGGGATTACAGGTGCGTGCCACCACGCCCAGCTAATTTTTGTATTTTTAGTAGACATGCGGTTTCACCACGTTGGCCAGGCTAGTCTCAAACTCCTGACCTCAGGTGATCCACCCACCTCGGCCTCCCAGAGTGCTGAGATTACAGGTGTGAGCCACTGAGCCCAGCTGGTTAACACTTTTTTTGAGCCTGAATGCCTTTAGACAGAGTGTGTGATCAAATTAGCCCACTCCCCAGGCCTCACTTATGTAATACAGGTGAGCACGCTCACATCTGTCCTGCTTTTTTTTTTTTTTTTTTTTTTTTTTCAGATCATTCCTGGACCCCCGAGGGCCTCTGAGTTTGAGACGCTGGCTGAGATCAAATGATAAGAATTCCAATTTTTGTTTTCCTAAGTCTTTCATCTGCTAATCTACCCAACATGAACCACGGGCCACGTGGAGGGCCAGACACATTCTTAAGGGGCTCACAGCCTAGAGGTGCACATCTGTGATTACAATGTGCAAGGTAAAACTGGATCAACAGTTTCCAAGGACTGGCATGTAATAAAATATCCTCAAAACAACAAGCAAGTTGGGCGTGACTTAGACTTTCACTGCCCATGTAGAAGGCACTGTACATTCTTGCAGCATCTCAGTTGGCCAGCAAGAGGTGAGTCAGAAAAAAACCATTCAGCAGCCACATGGAAGTGGGGCTCGCTGGGCACAAGGCAGAACTGTGAAGGAGATAAAGTGTCTGTGGTTCTGCATTGACTCTATTCCCTGGAGTCCTCCCCTCTCGAGTTCCTAGAATTATGTTATCACTCTTGCTCTATCTCATTCCTATCAAGACTTGTTTTAGAAATGGGTGCCACAGACTCAGTTACATTCAAATGTAAACCCATTCATTCATTTAGCAAGTTACTTATTAGTGCCAGTGCTGTGTCAGGTTCTACATTAGGTACCAGAGTACAGTGATGAGCAAAACCAGTCCCTGCCCTTCTGGAACAGAGAAGATTGGAAGAGGATGGGGGGTAGCCATTAATCAAACAGTCACAGAAATGAGTGCAAAATGTAGCTGGAGTAAGGGCTTCCATGGTGAGGCACTTGGTGCAGGGATCTCTGGATCTGACCAAATCAGGAGGTCAGGAAAGGCTTCCAGGAGGAAGTGACACTGTGCCCAGAGCTCAGGGATGGAAGAAGGATGCTCCTTCTGGGCAGAGAGTAAGGAGAGAAGGTTGGTGGGAAGGAGGGCAGGGGCCAGATGCCGTGGGTGTGATTTGGATCTGTGTCCCTGCCAATCACATGTTGAATTGTAGTCCCCAGTGTTGGAGGTGGAGCCTGGTGGGACGTGATTGGATCATGGGGGTAGTTTTTCATGAACGGTTTAGTACCAACCCCTTGGTGCTGTTCTAGTGAGTTGAGTGCATTCTCGCAAGATCTGGTTGTTTAAAAGTGTGTAGCACCCTTCCCTCTTGCTCCTGCTCCTCCAGTGTGAGACTCCTTGCTTTCCCTTTGTTTTCCACCATGATTGGAAGCTTCCTGAGGCCTCACCAGAAGCAGATGCCAGCGTCATGCTTCCTGTGCAGCCTGCAGAACTGTGAGCCAATTAAACCTCTTTTTGTTATAAACTACCCAGTCTCAGGTATTTCTTCATAGCAGTGTGGGAATGGCCTAATACAGATGCTTCCAGGACTTAGATCTTCTTTTTCTAGGAGCAATGTGAAGCCGTTGAAGAGTTTTAAGTTTTAGGGTGTGAGAGGGGAGGAGTGAATGAAATGATCAGACTTACAGTGGAAAAAGATCATGCTGGTTATTATATGGAGAAGGGATTGGGGGAGGCAAGGGGAAACCCGAGCAGAGGCTTTGGGAGGCTTGGCACACCTGGTAAGAAATGGTGGAGGCTTGGGCGAGGCTGTGGCAGTGATGTGCAAGCTCTTAGGAAGTCATGTAGCCACAGCATACGTGAATGGACAGGAAGAAGCAGGTGTACAGGATATCTCCTTAGGTTTTCTAACTCATGCAACTAGATGGATGGGAATGCTGTTCACTGAGGCAGGCACACTGCAAGAGAACCAGCGTGTTTGTGAAGGAAGAGTGGAAGAAAACCATGAATTTGAATTTGGATCTGTTACATCAGAATGCTCCTGAGACATATGAATGAAGCTGTCATGTAGGCAGCAGGATACATTTAGCTCAGTGGAGAGGAGAGGACTAGGCCAGTGATAGAAATCTGAGACTAGTCTGCAATATAGACAATATTTGAAGCCATGAGTATGGAGAGAGTAGAGAATGGGAAGAGGCGAGGGCTTAGGATGGAACTTTGCCGAATTCCAGTATTTAATGCATGGACTAAGGAGGATGACCCTGCCATGGATTCTGGGGAGGGGAGTTCTTGGAGGTAGGATGAGGACTAAAATGTCATATCATGGAAGCAACGTAATGGGAAAGAAAATATAGTAACTAATGCTAAGGCTTTCTGAACTGGAGTCGAAGGTTGCAAGAGGATCGCACTCACACCTGCTGAAGGTCAAACCAGGGGATGTTCCAATAGACTCGGTCAAACAACTGGAGTCAGCATCTGCTGGCCTTCAACACCTCAGCTGAGAGTACTCTCATTAACTAACCAATCACAACGGCTTTGTGATTTAGGATTTCTGCCTGGCCAATGAACTACTTCCGAAAATAACTTTTTATGACAATCCTCTATTTTAAAAATTCTCTCCTGCAGCCTGCCTTATAGGGCACTCTTCAGGGCTGCCCTGATCCGGTGTACCCCAGCTGCCATTTTTGCTTCCCAAATAAGTGCTATTTGCTTTGACCTGCATGTCAATCTTTTCGTTAACAGTAAGATGATAGGTATGGCCCACAAAGAGTGCTGAGAGCTGCTGTAAGGTTAGATGAGGCCTGAAAAAAATGCCCACTGGGTTTAGCACCATGGAGGCTGTTACTGACAACACCTAGAGCCCCTTCAGTGGCGTGGCAGGAAGAGAAGCCAGATTGGAGAGGGCTGAGGACAGGGGTGGAAAAATGGATGCACCGAAGCTGGAGGACTTAGCCACGAAGCCTGGCTTTGAAGGGGGTGAGAGAAGTAGAAGTGAAGGAGGCTGTGGTGGAATTTTATTTTATTTATTTTATTGTTTTTTTTTTTTTTTTCAGAGATGGGGCCTCACTCTGGTCACCCAAGCTGGAGTGCAGTGGCACCACCTTGGCTCACTGCAGCCTCAACCTCTCGGACTCAAGTAATCCTCTCACCTCAGCCTCCTGAGCAGCTGGGACTATAGGCATGCACCACCATACCTAGCTAATTTTTAATTTTTGGTAGAGACGAGGTCTTTCTGTGTTGCCCAGGCCAGTCTCAAACTCCTGGGTTCAAGCTGTCCTCCTGCCTTGGCCTCCCAAAGTGCTGGGATTACTGTTATAAGCTACCACACCTGGCCAAATTGTATTGTATTTTTTTCTCAGACGAGGGCTCACTCTGTGGCCCAGGCTGGAGTGCAGTGGTGCAAACTCGGCTCACTGCAACCTCTGCCTCCCAGGTTCAAGTGATTCTCCTGCCTCAGCCTCCCGAGTAGCTGGGATTACAGGCACATGCCACCACACCAGCTAATTTTTGTATTTTTAGTAGAGATGGGGTTTCACCATGTTGGCCAGGCTGGTCTCGAACTCCTGACCTCAGGTGATCCACCCACCCTCAGCCTCCCAAAGTGCTGGGATTACAGGTGTGAGCCACCACACCCGGCCCAAATTTTATTTTTTTAATGGATGAAAATGGGGCATGTTTAATGGAAATAATCCAGATTAGATGGTGGGGGGTGGAGGGAGAAGCTGAATATATAAAAAGGGAAAGGCCCAATTGGTAGTGCATGAGTCTTGAGAAGGTAGGAGGGCTTGGGATCCAAGGGATGGAGGTAGCAGTATTTTTGAGTGGAAGAAGAACAGCTCTTTACTGGGACAGCAGGGAAGCAGGACAGAGTGGGTTGCATGTAGATTTGCAATGTTCCGTATTGGAATTATAGAAGAGTTTCCAATTGATAGCTTTTGCTTATTCTTTCAAGTTGAGATACACTGAAGATGACTTATTTTAGTTTAAAATTTTACCATTCACTGGGAGATTTGTCTTTGATCAGAGACAAATTCACAAACCCAAAGCATAAAGCTCCAGCTTTGGAATTCTAGTCATCAAAATTTTCGGGGGACACCCAGGGCATCTTGCCATCTTCACCAAGCAAAGCAGCCATCTGCTTGGCTCATTTTATGATCGATGTACCTGGTGCATCTATTAAGTATTGGTTAACATAGAAAGCTGAGCAGCAGAGCATGATGACGTGGTCACCCGTATGAATCATCCCAAGGAGCTGCTAACTCCAAGAATCAAAGTCAAGACGCCTCCTGAATATACTGTATCTCCTTTGCTCCCACCTTGCCAGTAGATTTAACTAGTTGTATCTGATTAAAACTAACATTAAATTAAACAAAATTCCTGACTATATACCTAAACGTGATCACTTTGCTAGGTGTCAAAGGCGATGATTTTTGGAGATAAATTTTTACATAAAATGAATCATCCAAAATTAAATGTTTAATGTACTTTCAAGGGATCTTAAGTAGCTTTGCTACTATATATGTGACCCTGGTTTATAAAATATGTCTGAGCAGCAAAATGGTTTCCATGCCTCAAATGGTTTTTTCTTTACCATGGACTATGGCTAAATGATTCAGTGAACTGAAAAAATCTCTGGGTTCCTGTTTAAATGCCACATGCTATCAAGTGCCATATGTGAGCCTTCTATTTTCTTTAAAAATTTAAGAATGGATCTTGCCTTTTTTTATTTTTTCAGTCTGAACAATGCTGTCTCTACTGGTGACCATAAGAAATAATCAAATAAATTGAAGTTTTCTTTTTGCATGGAAAGACTGAAAAAAAATAAAAAAACAATAAAAGCCCAAAATAAAGGACACTTCAGTTTTGACCTTGGAAAAAGAAGACTGGTAGAGAACGTAGTGGCGAGATGCTTTAAATGTATGCAGAGCAGGCAGCATTGTCTTTGCACATTACAGCATCTCCCTAGAGAAGTGACAAAACCCTTGTAGGTTTTGTTGGTCTGACTTGTTGAGGCCGACAGAAATTAGTTGTGCTGCACAGAGCTAATGGGCTTTCTGCCGTTTCCAGAACACCAAGGTCACAGCTTTCATTAGCATTTACAACTGCTTATTGTTTTGAGGGCCTTGACTTTAAAGTCTGGATCTCTGAAACTGTATCTGCATTTCAGGACACAGGAAAAACTGAATTAACTTGGGTTTTCTGCAACTCAGCACCAGAGAAAGGTAACTGCATTTTCAGACAGATGGAAAGAGGAAATGCAAAAGTCCTCACAGAGAATGACAGAAAATAAGATCCTCTCTCCAAAAGTAGGAGGAGATGGGGTTTTCTAACAGGTATCCAGAAGTGTAGATGGGCTTGGTGGGATCAGGGGAAAGGGAGAAGCGCTGAATTCTATCCCCTCTACATCCTTTGGAAACTTCCTCCTGAGAACCTATGAGTTCCATGAGGATTGGGGCATTTCTGTCTGGGCTTGGTTATTACTACATCCCCAGTTCCTAAGAGAGCATAGAGAGCATAATAGAGGCTCATTTAGTAACTATTTAACCCAGATCCCACCAGTTCAGATGCCACACATGCTCCTTGGATGATCTCATCAACACTCATGACTTCCAATAGCATCAATATGCTGATGATTCCAAAATCAAAACCTCCAGTCATATTTTTGAGTTCCTGGCCACCTTTCTAACTGCTGTCTTGTACTCCTATGGGCCATCAGACTTAAAGGGTCCCAAATGAATTAATTCATCTTCTTTCCCCATACATCTTCCTCTCCAAGTGGTCTTGCATGGAGTCCCAGTGAGATGCCCAGGCCATGAAACTGGGAATCATCCTGTCTGAACTTCACTCTTGATGGCCAATCAACCACCAAGAGTCCTATATCCAAACCATCTCTGATTCCATCTACCACCACCTTAGGGAAGCAGTCCATCAGCATCTCTCCCAGTTGCTGCCAGCCTATCCCACTCTGGTCCTCCTCCAGCCCATACAGAATGATCTTTCTAAGGGACTGATCTGATCACACCACTCTGTGCTTGAAAAGTAAGTATGCCTTTACAGTGCTCACAGGACAGAGTCAAAACACTCAATGTTCTGAAAGATTCTTCATGATCTGGCTACCTGCCTGTCAAGAATCTGCCCATTCTGTCCTTCACCCAGAATGATCTCTTCTTGGTTCCTTCCAGATTTGCATGCCCTTCCTCATAGCCTTACCATTCTTTTCCTTCCTCTTTGTCTGGCTAACTGACAATAATCCCTAACGTTACAGCTTAAAGCTTCAGTATCACTTCCTCTGTCTGCTAATCTCTTGGTTTAGGTGTCCTACAGTGTGCAACAATATTCCTGCATGTTCCATACCCCAGTGCTTGTTTTACTTTCTTTTATTGCCTGTCCTATTCACCAGACAACAAGGCTTACGCTCTGTGAGGCAAGGGCCACCTCTGCCTCACTTAGACAACCAGGGATAGCTTCCTGTCCATAGAATCTGAGCAGGTGCACAGAACACCCTCCTACTCCACCCCTGCACAGAAGGGCTTCCTGCTTGGGGTTTAATGCTCTGTTGCCATTTCAAACTTTTCAGTATTTTTTTTATCTTTTGAACAAGGAACCTCTCACTTGTTCACCATGACATCTGCAGAGCCTAGCACAGAGTCTGGTAACTGGAGATGCTTAATGTTTGTGAAATAATTAAATGGATGCTACTTGGTGACTTTCCGTTACCTTTAACCTTTACCTCTTTCTTGGTTCTTTCCTTAGGGCAAACAACTATATTCTCCATTAGAAATAAAACTCATTAAAACAACAACAAACGAACAAAGCTGTCCTACGCCAGCCTCTTCCTCCAGCTCACCCCTCTCACCTGTCTGCTCTTGGCTGCCAGACCTCTCGAAAGGGTGGTCCAGGCTCGAGGTCTCAGTAACTCTCCAGTCTGGCTTCTGTTCACACAGCTCTACTGTGCTGGTTCTCAGCATGGGTGATTTTGCCTCCTAGGATGCATCTGGTAATGTCTGAAGTTATTTTTGGTTGTTGCGATTGAGAAGGTGCTATTGGCATCCGGTAGATAGAGGCCAGGGTGCTAAACATCTTCCAATGCATGGGACAGCCCCCACCACAAAGATCATTCAGTCCAAAGCATCAACAGTGCTTAGGCTGAGAAGCCTTGCTCTACTGAATCAATTCTTGATAAGGTCATCGATGATTCAATTGTCTAATCCAGTGGCCTTTTGGAGCCCTTATTTTACTAAACCTTTCTCTGTTATATGATACCTTTGACTAACAGTCTCATATTTCTCTCTTAATATTTCGTAGTTCCTGCTACTTAGCAGATCTCAGGTGTGATAAAAGCCCAGGGGTGCCCTATCCTTCAGAGTGGCTTTGGGCAGTATGATGCATGCCAGTCACCAGCTTGGGTCAGCCTGCTGTTTAACAAGTGTGAGATCTTGAATGAGATGGCATTCCTCTCTAAGCCTCAGCTTTTTCATCTCTGTGCGATGGAACAAAGAGAATACTTTAACTGCCAGTCCTGGTCAAAATTCCTAGTATTTTAGTGCTAAGAAGGGGCAGAGGAGAAGTTGGGAGGCGGGGAGGACATAGCTTGGTTGTTTTACTCCTCTGCTGACAGCCTTCCACCGCCTGACATTGCGCTAAGAATAATGCTTGAATTCACTCCACACCACAGCCTGGCCACAATGCCTCATTTACCTTCACTCCCTTATTCACAGTAGGACAACCCAGTAGCACATTCACGGTTTAGGGAAGCTGAGATGCCTCCTCTGATTCTACCAGGCAGAGGTAGTAGTTCTGTCTGTGGAGTTCCCCATCTTGACGATGGCCTTATCCATTACATTGATGATACCTGCGTACATGAAGATCTTCTCAGTTGGACGATGAATGCTCCAAAACCACCAATTACATCTTATTTATCTCTGTGTTCTTAGTACTTAGTACAGCAGCTGGCACATAATAGGGGCTCATTTGATTTTTTATGTTAAACAAATTAATAATCTCTCACCCCTGGAGTTGTGCCCATGGGATGAATGAGAATGCTGGCCGCACGGGAAGGCATTCCTGCCACAGAAGAGGGGCTGCTGGGAGGGCTGAACAGCAGTTTTGCTTTTATTCCTCAGTACTATGCCCTTTTCTCTCTGCAAACTGAGCAGAACAACTCTTAATACTATTGATCCGCATGCCCAGCTCTTCCCAGGCATTTCCATCAATGATTTTCAAATTTCTGTCATTCCCCTCAAGCTAAGAACAGTTAGCCTGGCGAGATGAGAGAGCACAGAGGGGGGAAGATGAACTGGGGCCCTGAGGCCCGCATCCTGGCCTGCCTGCACCACTCATCAGAAGGTCCCTTGAGCACATGACATCCCCTTACCCCTCCATGCCCAATTTCACTATATGACAAATGGTCATAATGACATCTAGCCCGCCTGCTGTGTAGGACTGTCAGGAGGATCAAAGGAGAATTAGATGTGAAAGTCCCTTTTAAAAATAAGTACAAAGCATGAAATACTATTTTTGGTAACTTGAAAAAAATCCCTTACCTGAAATAGATAAACAGGTTACGCTGAAAAGAATATTTTTGGCTTTATTCTCTGGAGGCTATGACCCCAGTGCAATGGCCTGTGGCTAAGATGAGACACTGTGAGATAATAACCCAAAAAAGTATTGTAATATTGCTGGTCATGTTGAGTGGAAATCACTCTTGGAGTAATGATGGGACTGTGTGTATTACTAGGCATCAAATCCATTAAAAAACAAAACAGTAAGACGGTTGAGAGCCTGCACAGTGAACATTTTCAGTATTATTAGGATTATTGGACATAAACCCCATGTCAGGATGATTCCACTTTGAAAGAGTATCTGAGTTGTTATAACAGAAATTAAGGTAGTTAATTACAACAGAAATTAAGATAGTCATTTCAACAAGGCTATTTTTACAAGAAGAATCCATCAAAATAAGTGCCAAAACATTGTGATGCCAAAAAGCTAGGAAATACAGAGTAAAAGACAAATGTCCAGTGCTCCACCACTTTAAAGTGACTCAGGAGATTTGGTCACCTTTAGCTTAACTCCTCCAACCATCCCTGCGTGTATTATGTGCCAGAAATTGGGCTAGGCTTTCAGTTAGAGCTATATATAAAAACAACATCAGCAAGAATGACCACGCACAGATGATTTAAAAAGCTCTGCCATCAAATATAGACCATGTTTTATCTTTTGCTATTAGCTTCTCCTCACACCTTAAAAACTAAAATTTAGCCTTTGCTTTTCCCTGCTCCTTTCCAATAAAGAGCTCTACTAGGTACCTTTGGCAAAAAATGAACCTTCTTTCTAGGAGCACAAAGCATTTTTTAAATAACCCTCTGTCAGAGTCTTCAAGAAGCTTAACATGATCTGATCAAGGGAAAAGACTGAGATTGAGGCAAAACTGGTGCAGGGCCACCACTGCCAATCATCACACTTCACGAGACTAGTGGGAACAAAAACTACACTGAACTTATAACTTCAAGCCCATTGCTGGTCCTCTTCCTACAGCATTTTGTCTCTTTTCCTGATCTCTGCTGTTTGCCATGGTTTCTGTGTCAGTGGTTCTCAATCCCATAGCACCTTAGAATAACCTGTGTTACCTTAAACCTGGGCCACATTCTTAACCAGTTAAATCAGAATGTATGAAAGTAGAGCTTAAGCACTGTTTTTTTTCTTCTTTTTTTTAAGACGGTGTCTCTCTCTGTCGCCGAGGCTGGAGTGCAGTGGCGTGATCTCAGCTCACTACAACCTCCGCCTCCCAGGTTCAAGCAATCCTCCTGCCTCTCCTAGAAGCTGGAATTACAGTCATGCACCACCATGCCCAGCTAATTTTTGTATTTTTAGTAGAGATGGGGTTTCACCATGTTGGCCAGGCTGGTCTCGAACTCCTGACCTCAGGTTATCCATCCACCTCGGGCTTCCAAAGTGCTAGGATTACAGGCATGAGCCACTGCTCCCAGCCTGTTGTATTTTTTTTTTTTAAGCTTTGCAGGTAATTCAGACCTGCACTGAGGATTGTGAAGAATCCCAGGTCAGTGCTTCTCACAGCGTGGTCCCCAGCATCAGCATCACCTGGGTGCTCTCTAACCTGCAAACCACTGGGCTCCGGAGCTACTGAATCAGAAGGTCTGAGAGTGGGGCACAGCCATCTGTGCTGTTTTTACAAGCTCTCTCCAGGAGATGCACGTGCATGCTAAAGTTTGAGAACAACAGCTCTAGATGCTGTCATAAAAGGTTGAAGGAGGCTGCTTCAGTAGGTGGGTGGACATGCAAGCAGGTAAGGTTAGAGAGATGTGAAGATTTGGAGACAGCCTGCATATGACTCTACTGAAAAGACAGAGGTCACTGAGCAATAAGGAAAGAAATAGCATGTGCAAAGTGTCAGCCTCCATCTACAAGGGAAAAAGTGAGATTTGTGTTCTATCCTGTGGAAGGAAGAAGATCCCAGAGGAGTCAAGAGCTGTGATTTAGACCAATGGGTTTAACCTTTATTTATTTTATTTTATTTCATTTTATTTCCATTTTACTTAATTCAATATGATTTAAAATATATCTGTTGAACGTTTTCCAGATAAGGTGCTGGATGGGTGGGAATTAGAAAGATGATTATGATGTATAATAAAGCTCTATGAAGTTAGGGATTGATATGGTTTGGATCTGTGTCCCCACCCAAATCTCATGTTCAATTGTAATACCCAGTGTTGGAGGTGCAGCCGGGTGGGAGGTGACTGGATCATGGGGGTGGTTTCTCATGAATGGTTTAGGACCATTCCCTTGGTGCTGCTCTCCTGATAGTGAATGAGTTCTCATGAGATCTGGTTGTTGAAAAGTGTGTGGCACCTCCTCCTCTCTCTCTTGCTCCTGCTCCTGCCATGTAAGATGCCTCACTCCCCCTTTGTTTTCTGCCATGATTGGCAGCTTCCTGAGGACTCCCCAGAAGCAGAAGCTGCTAGGCTTCTTGTACAGCCTGCAGAACCAGGAGCCAATTCAATCTCTTTTCTTTAAAAATTACCCAGTCTCAGGTATTTCTTTGTAGCAGTTCGAGAAAAGACTAATACAGAAATTTGAAACTGAGGAGTAGGGTATTGCTATAAAGATACCTGGATATGTGGAAGTGACTTTGGAACTGGGTAATGGACAGAGATTGGAAGAGTGTGTAGGGCTCAGAAGAAGAGAGGAAGATGAGGGAACATTTGGAACTTCCTAGAGACTGGTTGAATGGCTGTGACCAAAATGCTCAAAGTGATATGGACAGTGAAGGCCAGGATGATGAAATCTCAAATGGAAATGAGGAACTTATTGGGAACTGGGGCAAAGGTCACTTTTGTTATGCTTTAGTAAAGAACTTGGCTGCACTGTGCCCCTGCCCTAGGGATCTGCGGAACTTTGAACTTGAGAGTGATGATTTAGAGTATCTGGCAGAAGAAATTTCTAAGCAGCCAAATTCAAAATGTAGCCTGGCTGCTTCTAATGATATATGCTGACATGCATGAGCAAAAAAATGACCTAAAACTGGAACTTATATTTAAAGGGGAAACAGGGTAAAAGTGGAAACTTTGCAGCCTGGCCATGTGGTAGAAAAGAAAAGCCCATTTTCAGGGGAGGAATTCAAGTAGGCTGCATAAATTTGCATAAGTAAAAAGGAGCTAAGTGCTAATAGCCAAGGCAATGGGGAAAAGACCTGGAAGCCATTTCAGAGACCTTCACAGCAGCTCCTCCCTTCACAGGCCCAGAGGCCTAGGAAGGAAGAATGGTTTCATGGGCCAGGCCTAGGGCCCCGCTGCCCTGTGCAGCCTTGGGACACTGCTCCCACATCTCAGTCACTCTAGCTCTAGCCATGGCTCAAAGGGCCCAGGTGCAGCTCAGGCTGCTGCTTCAGAGGGTGCAAACTGTACGCCTTGGTGGCTTCCATATTGTAGTAAGGCTGTGGGTGTTCAGAGTACAAGAGTTGAGGCCTAGACTTTAGAGTATGTATGGAAAAGCCTGGGTGTCCAGGCAGAAGCCTGCTGCAGGGGCAGAGCCCTCATGGAGAACCTCTGCTAAGGCAGCACAGAGGGAAAATGTGGGGTTGGAGCCCCCACACAGAGTCCCCACTGGGGCACTGCCTAGTGGAGCTGTGAGAAGAGGGCCACTGTCCTCTAGGCCCCAGAAGATCCACTGGCAGCTTGCACCCTGTACCTAGAAAAGCCACAGGCACTCAACATCAGTCCATGAGAGCAGCTGTGGGGGCTAAACCCTGAAAAGCCACAGAGGCAGCACTGGCCAACGCTTTGGGAGCCCACCATCCACACCAGTGTGGCTGGGATGTGGGACATGGAGTCAAAAGAGATTTAGGAGCATTAAGATTTAATGACTGCCCTGCTAGGTTTAGGACTTACATGGGGCCTGTAGCCCCTTTCTTTTGGCTGATATCTCCCTTTTTGAATGGAAGTATTTACCCAATGCCTATACCCCCATGTATCTTGGAAATAACTAACTTGTTTTTGATTTTACAGGTTCATAGGCAGAAGGGACTAGCCTTGTCTCAGATAAGACTTTTGAGTTAATGTTGGAATGAGTGAAGACTGGGGATTGGTGGGAAGGAATGATTTTATTTTGCAATATGAGAAAGACATGAGATTTGGGAGGCGCCAGGGGCAGAATGATATTGTTTGGATCTGTGTCCCTACCCAAATCTCATGTTCAATTGTAATACCCAGTGTTGGAGGTGGGACCTGGTGGGAGGTGATTGAATGATGGGAGCAGTTTCTCATGAATGGGTTAGCACCATCCCCTTGGTATTGTTCTCCTGATAGTGAATGAGTTCTCATGAGATCTGGTTGTTTAAAAGTGTGTGGCATCTTCCCCTCACTGCCTCTTGCTCCTGTTCCTAGCATGTATGACACTTTGCAGCCACTTTGTTTCCTGCCATGATTGGAAATTTCCTGAGGCCTCCCCAGAAGCAGAAGCCGCTATGCTTCCTGTGCAACCTGCAGAATTAGAAGCCAATTAAACCTCTTTTCTTTGTAAATTACCCAGTCTCAAGCATTTCTTTATAGCAGTGCAAGAATGGACTAATACAGAGATGTGTTGCTTTCCTGCCTTGGGGAGCTAAGAGGTGGGTCTTTCTCAGTTCAGAATTTATGTCCTCTCTTAACTTGTTGCATATAAGAATTTCCTGCCTATCTATAATGTCTTTATATAAAATTAGATAAGTAGTCTATTGCTTTCTTGGCTCTTATGGAAGATGCAACTAACAGTAATCTACATGAGTCACACTGAAAAACAGGTACAGTTCATTTGTCAACTCTGGTTGGCTGGTAAAGGCAGCCTGGAGCTCTGTGTTGAGAAGGATTCTGAAGCCTGCCCACACCTTTATAATTAGTTCTGTTGTAAGTAAACCCTCCTCAGGTTATCATAATTAGGAGCCATCTGTTTCCTGCTGGAACCTTGACTGATGGGAAGATCATGATAGAGAACGTCTTCCTTTTTGATGAAGGTATTCAGATTTGGGACACTATGGATATCCAAAGAGGAAGGAGACACTTGCTTTGATAGTCATATAACCACATCAATCCTGGTGATCAACAGTGACAGATAATGGCAATCAGATTAGATGACCTTTGCACCATTTCTCTTTAAGGATAGAGAGTTACACTGGGCCCAATACTCCAACTAAGAGGACTAAGCCAAAAAATATTCAGATGACTTATAAATAACAATTTTCCATGTCACAAAAATACATAACCTCTAATGTTTGCAAATTACCTCAATTAATTCTGGGATACCCCAGTTGGTTTTTTTTTAATTTATTTTATATTTATTTTATTTTTGAAACGGAGTCTTGCTCTGTTGCCCAGGCTGGAGTGCAGTGTTGCAATCTTAGCTCACTGCAACCTCCGCCTCCTGGGTTCAAGTAATTCTCCCACCTCAGCCTCCCGAGTAGCTGGGACTACAGGCATGCACCACCACGCCTGGCTAATTTTTGTATTTTTAGTAGATATAGGGTTTCACCATGTTAGCCAGGCTGGTCTTGAACTTCTGACCTCAGGCAATCTGCCTGCCTCGGCCTCCCAAAATGCTGGGATTACAGGCATGAGCCACTGCACCCAGCCACCCCGGTTGGTTTCTAATGTGTGCCCCAAATCAAGTCCTGCAATTATCAAATGGCATTGGGCATTTTCCTCCTTTACTGTCTTAGCCCTTCAGTGAGGTCTCCCAGCAATGCCTAATCACTGCCACTGCCCAACGTGGAGGCACAGATGTCCACGTCCATGCAGCTGACCTCCCGCAGGAAAGGAGACTGCTGGTGGACCCAGGATACACCCACCAAACATGCCCACCACTGTGGGCATGCTTAGGCTCTGCTGAGTCTAAAGCAGGTCTTTTGCTGAGATTCAGATGGTGGTGGACATCCAGATTTCCTTTTCTTAACTGAAGGCTTACCCTAGGTGTCACTGTACTTATTGTCCTTACTTCTCTAAGCAGTGTTGCTTCTGATGATTACAGAACTCTGGGGCAAGGACAAAGAGTGATCAAATAAAGAGAGGAATTTCTGGCGTTCGCTATAGAGAGGGACTGTCACGGGCAATATTGTGGTTAGGTTGATATGCACAGCCCAGACAACAGAAAAATGTCATCATTCATTCATTTATTCACAAAGTACCATGGTTCTAGATTTCTCCAATGCCTGTGCTTAGTTGGGCCTCAGTAAACAACACATGCACCCACCAATCATTTTTCAAAGATAAGCAAGGGATGAAACGTTAAAAATAGGCAACAAGGTGCCTCCTTCCATGTCTTTCTCTGACTGCAACACGTGGATTCCTCCTAGGAGCTACAGAACATGTGAAGCTCATGTGTTTTAAATGTCACCTGCAAAGGGCCAATCTCTCATTTTGGGGCGATCATACTTCCCAAGGAGAGGACTGAGGATAGAGGGTGGGGAAGAAGCCAGGAGACGGGTGGCAGGAATCCCGATCCTTTCCCTCCTCATTCAGTGGGGCCACAGCTATTTTCCTTCCAGCTGTCTCCCAAAGTCTCTTCTGAACTTGTTTCTGGAAACAATAACAACTCAAGTTCAGATGAGATCTCATGCTATTTAGAAACCTGGAAACGAAAACACAAAAACCCCAAGGAATCTCAGATGCTCAAGTGGAGGGGGGTTTTGGCTGCAATATTTTGCTAAGTTTTCTATAATTCTCCTTTAATAAAAGTCCCATTTTCCCTACCTTTCCTGACCCATGGTCCATAAATTTAAACATAAAGCCTCATTTTTAAGCCAATAGCCTTGTAGCCCAAAGGAATGGTATGAATATAGATACTCTCATTAATCTCTAAGTGTTTTCCTGCGGCCGATACTCTTTCACAAAATACATTTCTCTGCAGATGTGACACAACAACAAAGAGACCCCTCTCCTCTCCCCCAAAACTATTTTTTTTTAATACCAGCAGCATGGCAGATTTTAGGAATGTCTAACCAGTGTAGATTTGTATTTTTGCATTCTTTGAAAATTGGTTAATTATAATGAGATCAGGATAGATGGAATTTTAATAATGGAAATAATGGAATGAGTTATTTATCCAGGAAAGGATCTATTTATATGGGAAAGGGAAAGAAGGAAAAGAATGGAAAATGGAGAGTCAAATGGAAGTTTCAAATAGTCTTTATCCTTTTCTTTTTTAGACTTTTTTCTTTTCTTTCTTTCCTTTTTCTTTTTTTTTTTTTTTTTGAGACAGGATCTTGCTCCATTGCTCAGGCTGGAGTGCAGTGGCACGATCTTGATTCACTGCAACCTCTGACTCCCAGGCGCCTGGCTAATTTTTTTTTTCTATTTTTTTTTGTAAAGGCAGGGGTTTGCCATGTTGCTCAGGCTGGTCTAAAACTCCTGGGCTCAGGCGATCTGCCCACCTCAGCCTCCCAAAGTGCTGGGATTATGGGCATAAGTCACCGTGCCTCCTGGCCTTTTCTTTCTTTCTTTCTTTCTTTTTTTTAAGGCAGGGTCTCGTTCTGTTGTTCAGGCTGGAGTACAGTGGTGCAATCACAGCTCACTGTAGCCCCAAACTGCTGAGCTCAAGTGATCCTCCCACTTCAGCCTCCCCAGTAGCTGGGACTATAGGTGTGTGCCACCATGCCCAGCTAACTTTTAAATTTTTGTAGAGATGGGGATCTTGCTATGTTGCTCAGGCTGGTCTTGAACTCCTGGCCTCAAGCAATCCTCCTGCCTCAGCCTCTCAATCCCCTTATTATATATATAAATTTAAACGATTTTTCACTAGTTCTTCAGCTAATCTACTCAATGGCTTGAGAGAGAGCCCTTGAGAACGGAGATAACTGCTTTCAAATAGGAGACTCAAAGAGAGGCTGAATTTAGAGCTGGTATCTGCCGTAGGACTGTCAGAGCTCAGCCTGGCACACATTAGTCCGTGTTCTCTTCCCTTCCTTATGGTTTTTTGTTTTATTTTCTCACATTCCGGTCACATCAAATACACTCAACACACACATGCACCATGAATACATCCCCACCCTCCCCAGAGGCCAGACAGACATCAGAGACCACAGCGCCCCCAGCACATGGGCAGGCAGTTTCTTGATGCTGAAATGCCCCAGCTGGAGGCCGGGGAGAACCTGGACAGATCCTGTTTGCAGCCCTGCACCCGTGACTGTAATGTCCCTCTCAGGGAGCACCAGCCAAACCAACTCCTGCAGTGAAAATAAACACCCGCCTCCATCCTGAGGGAACGACTGATTGTGTAACGTTCCCCTCAGTCACAGGAGCCATCTCCCCCTTCTAGGAGAGCGCCCGCCTATGGCCAGCATCCCACCCGATGTGTCTCTAACAAGAGGTCACTGGGAGGCTGGGCGTGCCTGGCAGGCAGAATCCTACCCACAGCAGACAGGGACACACAGCCACTCGGGGCCCTGAAAGCTGCCCTTCTCAGGTGGCTGCCACTCATGGGAGAGGCACGTGGACCACGCACAGGGACCACTGTCAGTAGCTCTTTTCACTGATCAGAAGATCGATTGTGTGTGTGTGTGTGTGTGTGTGTGTGTAAAATGGATATGTTTTCTTCATACAATAAGTGTCATGTAGAGGATTTGTCAGCCTCTCTTCACCGCAGTGTTACACACATCCCAAGCATATTCCACGGTTTTGCAATTTGCCAGAGCTCTTGCCACATCTCTTCCTATCTGTGTGACACTCCATTTGTGCGCCACCTGTCTTGAGGATAGACCTGTCTTGCACCCAAGGAGTCATGTTTTAGTATCCGCTCTTACTCGTTGGCGACCCTCCTTCCAGCCCCCACCTTTTCCTGCAGGACTTGGAATCTAGCTTCAGCTGCAAAAACAGGAACATACTTCTCACACCTGCTGATATTTATTTTCAAGCTAAGCCTGCATGGCATGGCTGTGGCCTTCCTTTCTTAAGGACAACACACATTTTCTGCTTACACAGATTCCTTCTCTCAGTCTGTCTGCACAGCCAGCCCCTTCTTATCTGGCCGGCAGCTGAGCTGAGCTGCTTTCAATGATACCTGGTTGTCCTTGAAGTAGCTTTTCTAACTGCTCAGGTAATAAATCAAGTTTGAAAAACTGGACCGTATTCCCAGCATAATCTGTATGCTATATGATGCTTCACAGGCGGATCTGGACTAAGAAGTAAAGGTAAATGGGATCATTTTGATGATTAGAGTAATGAGCACAAAGGAAATCCCTATGTGTGTGAGGATGAATTTAGTTTCTTTCTCTAATGGAGATATTTCGGGCACATGCACTTTCTAAATAGATCTAGGATCAGCACTGTGAGAGGAAGGCCACATTCTCTAATGTCCTCAGTCTAGGTCCTTAAATGTCTCATTTCTTTTTTTCTTCAAAGGGCCAGATAGTAAATACTTTGGGTTTGTGGGCCATACAGTTTCTGTTGCAGCTACTCAACTCTGCCATTATGGTGTGTAAGCAGCCACAGAGAGTAGGTAAATGAATGAGTGTAACTGTGTTCCAATAAAGCTTTATTGACAAAGAGAGTGGGGTGGGTTCAGTCTGTGGGCCACAACTGGTGGGCCCCTACCATGGAGTGTCACCAATGTCTGAAAACTATTTCCTTGAAGCATCAGCCAGTGGAGCAGAACCACATAAATGGTCATAACTTACAAGACAGAAATTATTTTGGTTCCCCAATGAAAAACGAAATAGGTGATTCTTTAGTCACCATACTTTTTTTTTTTTTTTTGAGACAGAGTTTTCTCTGTTGCCCAGGCTGGAGTGCAGTGGTGCAATCTTGGCTCACTGCAACCTCCACCTCCCAGGTTCAAGTGATTCTCCTGCCTCAGCCTCCTGAGTAGCTGGGATTACAGGCGCCTGCCACCACATCTGGCTAATTTTTGTAGTTTTAGTAGAGATGAGGTTTCACCATGTTAGCCAAGCTGGTCTTGAACTCCTGACCTTAGGTGATCCACCTGCCTTGGCCTCCCAAAGCGCTGGGATTATAGGCGTGAGCCACCACGCCCGGCTTAATCACCATACATTTTAGTGTAGTTCATACCCCTGACCAGAAAGATGTAATCTGCTGGGGCCTTTAACACACTAGACCAGCTGTCCCCAACCTTTTTGGCACCAGGGACTGGTTTCATGGAAGACAATTTTTCTATGGATGGGGGTTTGGGGGCAAGGTGGTTTCAGGGGTTGGGGTGATTCCACCTCAGATCATCAGGCGTAAGTTAGAGTCTCATAAGGAACCTGAAACCGAGATCCCTCACATGCACAGTTCTGAGAATCTAATGCCCCCACTGATCTGGCAGGAGGCAGGGCTCAGGCAGTAATGCTCACTCCCGCTACTCATCTCCTGCTGTGGGGCCTGTTTCCTAACAGGCCACAGACTGATACCAGTCCACAGCCTGGGGGTTTGGGGACCCCTACACGAGCATGGCCAAAAGGCTGCAAAGAATAATGCTGATAGGCCACGAACAGTTAATCAAACCTTTAAAAATGGTACAGTTAGGAACTGTGGCTGGCAAGGGAGGACGGAAGACCTAACTTCTCCTCCTCTTGTTCTTCATGATCCTTATCATTCTCAATAAAATATCTAGAAGACATTATAGCTTATGCATTAGCTTTGCTTAGTTGGCACACGATTTTGATGTTTGCAGAGTGCATTTTATGCCAACTTTCTCTCCGCTGTGGCTTCCAGTCTTCTGTCCCTTGCTTGTGCTTTAGCCCACACATGCGGATTAGATTTTTGGTAGCTCTGCAGTCAGATCAGAGCTGCAGGGATGTGGCTGCAGCTGTGAGTTCCTCCACTTACGGCAGCTAAAGGCATGCTTCTCCCAATATGAGTTATTGCCCCGTCTACTAATTGGCCTTACAATGATGATTTATCTCCTCTAACAGGGTCTCTCACTTTGGGGCTTTGCGATCACCTCAACATGAGGATAACCGTGATCACACACAAGAGACCAGAATTTCCCCCTATATCAAGTTTATTTGCCAAACAGGCAGTTTGAAAGATTTTATAGAAATGACAAGTTTTCACGTTCAAAACATGTTCCATAGAATTTTACAAATACCTCGATGCTATATTATCAACAAATTAATGCACAGAGATCACTTAATATGTGATACACATTTATGATACATTTTAACTAATTAGGCAGCCTGCAGCTGACGTGATACAATGTTTTTCATTGTTTTGTTTTGAATGAATGAGCTCACTTTATTTTTGCCTAGACAAAGCTATATGCATTTACGGATTCCTCCTGGGAGCTGCCTGAGCATATCCCAGTGGCTCTGTTTGCTGACTGTGGGAAGAGAATCAGATTTCACAGGCTGTGGCCCCAGATGGCTCTGTTCATTAAGAACTGTGAAGAGAGAGGGAAACTTGACAGAGAACCACCACAGCGAGGGCCAAGGCTGCTCAGCAGAGATGCATCAAGGATGTGCTGTACTGATATGGCAGGCTTCAGGGAGAAGCTGCCTGCTTACAGTTCCATGAATATAAAGGCAGTGCCGAGTAATTGAAGGAAGATGTGCTGAGGACTTCACCTGAAATGCCACATTAACCAGGCTTCTTTGGGTAGAATGGGCAGGTGGTAGATTCATTGGTTGAACCAAATTTGTCGATGGTAGCTCCTTCATAACGTCATTTAAAATTTTTGTTATTTTTTTAAAGAGGCAGGGTCTCACTATGTTGCCCAGGCTGGAGTGCAGTGGCTATTCACAGGTTTGATCATCACAGACTACAACCTCGAAGTCCTGACCTCAAGTGATTCTCTAGCTTCAGCCTCCCGAGCAGCTGGGGCTATAGGTGCATGCCTAGCTTCCACAATGTCATGTTAGTGTATAGGAAGATGCAATTATCTGTCTTGGCATCTTTTAAGAGGGAACTTGGGCTGGGCGCGGTGGCTCATGCCTGTAATCCCAGCACTTTGGGAGGCCAAGGCGGGTGGATCACCTGAGGTCAGGAGTTCGAGATCAGCCTGGCCAATGTGGTAAAACCCCATGTCTACTAAAAATACAAAAATTAGCCAGGCATGGTGGCTGGCGCCTGTAATCTCAGCTACTTGGGAGGCTGAGGTAGGAGAATCGCTTTAACCCAGGAGGCGGAGGTTGCAATGAGCCGAGATGGCACCACTGTACTCCAGCCTGGGCGACAAAAATGAAACTCCGTCACACACACACACACACACACACACACACACACACACACACACACACGAGGGAACTTGATAAGTTACAATGTGAAGATTAGCAAAATGAGGAAAATCCTAACAGTCGAAAGGACGGTTGGATTTACAGGACAGGCAAACCTCTTTTCAACACGCCGATGACCTGTCTGCACCCACTGTTTATCTGTCTACCTATTTCTTTTCAAAGACACTAAAGAGGCTGCCCATTTTGAATAACTGTTGTTTTAATGAGTTGAAGGGCACAGAAGATCAAATTTTCATGAACACACTTCCTAAAATAGAAGTGTATTCACTTATATTTCAAAGGAATTGCTTTTAGAATTAGAGGAAAAGTGATTTTCCAGGGTTGTATCTTTGGATGCTTTTCCCTGTTTACATTCTGCCTCAAAATTACTATTTAGTTAGGTATGTATGCAATTTTTGAGGCCATTATAAAAGTCTTGGCATCCCAAGAGGAGTGAAATGATCATAATGAAGATAAATAAAGTGAATTATTCCTATTAGCATTTTGCATGAGATTCGAGGTATTTTGCCAGTAAACAAAGATACATGGGGACACGTGAAGAACAACTGTACTGCAAATTTCTCAGTTGTAATCTCGTTCTGCTCTTTAAATATTCAGGTCCATGTGCAAGCTCTGTATAGGGACTACAGAAAAATCACATTCCATCAAGCCTGAAGCCAAATTTGGTGGGTGAGGGAGAAAGAGCACTATATGCAATGGAAATTATAGACTGGAAATGCCAACTTCACCACTGAAACAAAGAACAGATAATTCTTAATAAGTATACATGATTAGAGTTTCACTTATCATTTGAAAGAATCACAAGAATAGGCCAACTCTAAATTAAGGTACCAGCAAAAGAATTTTCCAGAGTACCTGCCTAGTTTTCAAAATGATTAATGAGACTTTGCTCAGCTGTAATAAACCATCAGCCATCCATGTAGGGAAACAGCTTTCGCTCGCACATTTAATTTCAGTGTTCTTTTGGCTAAGTGGGATCAAGGAAGATCATGGTGGCTGTGAAAGAATGTATCTGTGGGAGAATTCAAGGATTCCTTTTACATGGGCCTTTTGATAACTGAATATGTTTTTTAAAGATTTCATTCAAAACCTCCACATTATTTATTTTTCTTGTGAGAAAATCAACGAAGATATACGAGTTGTTATGGTTGCTAACAAACAACTGGCCTGTTTATTCCAGTAAAACATGATCTATTTCTCTCTCTTTTTTGAGAGATATTAATTTTAAGCACTGACTGGGTCAGAGGACTTTATTTTAAATCCTAGTTTGTCAGAAATTACTGTGTGAACTTGGCTAGTAGTGTAGCCTCTATCAGCCGTTTACCTGTAAAATTAAGGCTAGATGCAGTGATAGTAAATGTCCATTTAAGTTCTAAAATGTTCTATTACACTCTGAGATCCTAATGATACAGTTGTGAAGTGGGTGAAGAAACTCACCAAAGAACTGGGATAACTGGCTAGCTATATGCAGGAGATTGAAACTGGACCTCCTCCTTACACCATATACAAAAATCAACTCGAGATAGATTAAAAGACTTAAAACCTAAAACTATAAAAACCCTGGAAGATAATCTAGGAAATACCATTCTGAACACAAGACCTGGCAAAGATTTCATGAAGATGCCAAAAGCAATTGCAATGAAAAAAAAATTGACAAATGGCACCTAATTAAACCAAAGAGCTTCTGTACAGCAAAAGAAACTGTCAACAGAGTAAACAGACAAGCTACAGAATGGGAGAAAATATTTGGAAACTATACGTCCAACAAAGGTCTAATATCCAGCATCTATAAGAAACTTAAATTTACAAGCAAAAAACAACCCCATTAAAAAGGACATGAACAGACACTTTTCAGAAACAGAAATCCATGTGGCCAACAAACATGAAAAAATGCTCAACATCATTAGAGAAATGCAAATCAAAACCACATATCATCTCACACCAGTCAGAATGTCTATTATTAAAAAGTCAAAAAATAATAGATGCTGGTGAGGTTGTGGGGAAAAGAGAATGCTTACGTGCTACTGGTGGGATTGTAAACAGCCATTGTGGAAAGCAGTTGCTATTTCTCAAAGAACTTAAAACAGAATTACCTGTCGACCTTGCAATCCCGTTACTGGGTATATACCCAAAGGAACAGAAATCATTCTACCATAAAGACACATGCACATGTGTGTTCATCACAGCACTATTCACTGCCCACAGTGAAGACATGGAATCAACCTAAATACTGTTGTGGGAAGTCAGGGACCCCAAACAGAGGGACCGGCTGAAACCATGGCAGAAGAACGTGGATAGTGAAGATTTTACGGACATTTATTAGTTCCCCAAATTAATACTTTTGTAATTTCTTATGCCTGTCTTTACTCAATCTCTAAACATAAATTGTAAAGATTTCATGGACACTTATCACTTCCCCAATCAATACCCTTGTGATTTCCTATGCCTGTCTTTACTTTAATCTCTTAATCCTGTCAGCCGAGGAGGATGTATGTCGCCTCAGGACTATGTGATAATTGCATTAACTGCACAAATTGTACAGCATGTGTGTTTGAGCAATATGAAATGTGGGCACCTTGAAAAAAGAACAGGATAACAGCAATCGTTCGGGGAATAAGAGAGATAACCTTAAACTCTGACCGCCGATGAGCCGATGAGCCGGGTGGAACAGAGCCATATTTCTCTTCCTTCAAAAGCAAATGGGAGAAATATCGCTGAATTCTTTTTCTCAGCAGGGGATATCCCTGAGAAAGAGAATGCGCACCTAGGGTTAGGTCTCTGAACTGGCCCCCCGGGGCGTACCTGTCTCTTATGGTTGAGACGGCAGGGGTGAAATAAACTCGTCTCCCATAGCGCTCCCAGGCTTATTAGGAAGAGGAAATTCTCACCTAATAAATTTTGGTCACACTGGTTGATCTCAAAACCCTGTCTCCTCATAAGATGTTATGAATGACAATGGTGCCCAAAACTTCATTAGCAATTTTAATTTCACCTAGCAGCTGTGGTCCTGTGATCTCGCCCTGCCTCCACTTGCCTTGTGATATTCTATTACCCTGTTAAGTACTTGATGTCTGTCACCCACACCTATTCGCACACTCCCTCCCCTTTTGAAAACCCCTAATAAAAACTTGCTGGTTTTTGTGGCTTGTGGGGCGTCATGGATCCTACCAATGTGTGATGTCTCCCCCGGACGCCCAGCTTTAAAATTTCTCTCTTTTGTACTCTGTCCCTTTATTTCTCAAGCCAGCCGATGCTTAGGGAAACTAGAAAAGAACCTATGTGATTACTGGGGCAGGTCCCCCGAAAAAATACCCATCAATGGCAGACTGGATAAAGAAAATGTGGTACATATACACCATGGAATACTACGCAGCCATAAAAAAGAATGAGATCATGTTCTTTGCAGTAACATGGATGCAGCTGGAGGCCATTATCCTAAGCAAACTAACACAGGAACAGAAAACCAAATACCACATGTTCTCACTTACAAGTAGGATCTAAACACTGAGTACACAAAGACACAAAAAAGGAAACAACAGGCACTGGGGCCTGCATGAGGGTGGAGGGTAGGAGCAGGTTGAGGATCAAAAAACTACCAAACTACCTATCAGGTACTATGCTTATTACCTGGGTGACAAAATAATTTGTAAACCAAACCCCCACTATATGGAATTTATCTCTATAATAAACCTGTACATGTACCCTTGAACCTAAGGTTTTTTTTTCTTTTAAAAGAAACTCATTAAAGAGTTTCCAACAAGTCATAGGCCCAAGGTCCACACAGTGACAAAAATCTCTGAGCCAGTATGAAAGGCCTAGACGAGATATTTGAATATTCCCTGCAGTAAAATCTCCTTTTAACCAAGGTTTAGGCCATTATTTGGATGCTTCATAAAATGATTTAAATCAGAGTTTATTCATTGCCTCCTGGTAAGTTCACAAGTGACTGAGAAATCCTTTCATGGTAAAATTATGAGAGAAATGACACATCTTTGTGGCTGTTTTAAGCTTATAAGTGGTTACAAGGTTGTAGAAAAGAAAAAAAGAACATCTCGCAAAAAAAAAAAGTGGTCTGACAACTCAAGTTGAAGTTGTTCACATTAATGCACAAGTTTAAGAGGAAAAAAACCTCAGAATCAGATGTTTAGATTATTCAGTGTTTACATGATCAGAGCCCTGACTCATTCCCATTCTTTTGGGGGATATTTTAAAGGAAAAAAAATGGCAAGAGAAATAATCTAAAATACATTCACACCCATAAAAGAATTTGCTACAGAGAGATCTGCGCCTTCTTCATGGAACTTGCTGTGTCTTTTCCAGATGAAAGCAGAAAACAGTAAGCATACCATGACTCACTCATCTAAACCTTCTGAGAAGCATAATTATCTAGCTACCTTTTAAATAACACCCATTACAGAGCTGTGCACACAGTTGGTGCTTAATCAATAGTTTCCAATTGAATCAACTGGCTGAAGCTGAGGTTCCCATGTTCTCCCTTAGTAACTTGTTTCCCTGGAAATTTAACCTTAAACTCATATAAAACAAACTCACTCGAGCTCAAAGTCCACTGTTCCTTTTTGTGATTTCTCAGTTGTAGTTAAGCTAGTTTTTCCTTTAAAGCAAAAGCAATGTTGATTTTTTTGAGTCTGTTTTCTCAAATTGAGATCATTTTGATTTCCATAAGTTGCTTTACTAAACTTAGCCTTAGGTGCAAATTCATTGATATAGACCATGGGCATTAGTGACCTCCATGTACTCGCCCCAAGACAGACCCCTCTGGCAATCCAGGTGATATGCTCCATTCAGATGTACCTGGTGGCCCTGAATTCCAACTGCTAATTGTGGAAAGTCTTTTAATCAAGTCTCTTATAGCTGTGACAGTCCCTTTACACAAGTGCAAGAATCATGACCTAAAGACCTGTGTGGCAACTGTAGGCTCAGTGGAATTGTGGAAAAGGTCCTTTACACTCATCCAACACTGCGTGTGCTTCTCTATGTTTTCCACACTCCCTTGAAGTGAGATTGGGTTCTGATGAATGGACTGTGAGCAGAAGTGATGTGTGTGCCTCCTCTACCTGCTCTTCCCTCGCGATTGAGATTGGAGTCATGTGTTCTAGAAGCATGTAATGGCTATCTGACGGATCAAGGCTACCAGATCCACATTAGGCTTAACTCCAGTGAGAAATAAACCTTTGCTGCTTTAGGTGACTGGGATTTAGGATTTTCCTATTAGGGCAACTAGCATTACTTATTCCTTTTTTTTTTTTTTTTTTTTTTGAGACAGAATCTCAATCTGTTGCCCAGACCGGAGGAGTGCAGTGGTGCAAACTCAGCTCACTGCAACCTCCATCTCCTGGGTTCAAGCGATTCTCCTGCCTCAGCTTCCCAAGTAGCTGGGACTACAGGCCTGTGCCACCACACCTGGCTAGTTTTTTTTTTTTTGCATTTTTAGTAGAGATGGGGTTTTACCTTGTTGGCCAGGCTGGTCTTGAACCCCTGATATCAAGTGATCCACCTGCCTCGGCCTCCCAAAATGCTGGGATTACAGGTGTGAGCCACTGCGCCCACCCAGCATTACTTTTTCTAATAAGAGTCTAGCATGATACAGTATTCAGACTCACCAGGAGAGGGAAGGAACTAGCATTCATTATCTACTACAATTGAAAGTCTTACTCATTTGGTGCTCTGGATGACCTTGTGTGGGAGGTCCATCTTACAGACGTGGAAACTAAGGCTTGACAGGGGCCCAGCTAGTAAGTGGTGAAGAGCTTTCAAGCTCAGGTCCAGCTCCAAAGTCTTTGATTTCTCTTCTTACTAGCCCATTGCTTCTCAAACTTTAGTGTGCATCAGAATCATGCTGGTTAAAATGCAGATTCCTGCACGCCACCTCCCACCTGGCCCAAGAATTTCTGATTCTGGGTCTGGGGCGGGGCCTGAGAATATGCATTTTCAACAAATTCCCAGGGGTTGCTGATGCCATTAGCCCAAGGGCCACACCAGGAGAACCACTGCATTGGACCTCTGTTCCCCACATTGCAACAGGCACAGGTATTACTGAAATGCAATAAAAAAGCCCAGTTAAGCCTGAGATAGAACATCTCCTTTCCTCTTCTTCATTCCATGCCTTATCTCTCCCTTGAGGATATTTGCACGTAGCTTGACCCACTGCTCTAGAACTCTACAGTCCACCAAGATACCTACCAAACCACAGGTCCTTGGGAGGGAAGCTCTGTTCAACATAAAAACTCAACCAAACTAAACATTTTTTCCAGTGGGTTTGCCAGAAATAGGAAAACCCTGGATTTAGAAGATGTGCTTCTCTTTGCCCTTTATCATCTCTAAGATCATTGGTTCAGTTTCCTCATCTACAGAATGGGATTCCCAGTAGCGGCCGCCTTGCAGGGTTGCATGGAGATTATTAGATGAGGTGCTGATGGGGAAACACTTTATCTACAGCAACAGGCTTTAAAGTTATAAATGGCACATATCAGGGACCTTTGCCCTGAGAAGTCTTTAAATGTAGATGGGTTGATTCTTCTTTCACTTAGCCAAATATCCTGGCTGGGTACAGTGGCTCATGCCTGTAATCCCAGCTCTTTAGGAGGCTGAGGTGGGCGGATCACTTGAGTCCAGGAGTTTGAGACCAGCCCAACCAACAGGTCGAAACCCCATTTCTACTAAAAATACAAAAATTAGCCAGGTGTGGTGGCACACTCCTGTAGTCCCAGCTACTTGGGAGGCTGAGGCACGACAATCACTTGAACCTGGGGCGGGTGGAGGTTGCAGTGAGCCAAGATTGCGCCACTGCACTCCAGCCTGGGCAACAAAGTCAGACTCCATCTCAAAACAAAACAAAACAAAACAAAAACAAAAAAACCCACAACGAATATCCTAAGAAACACAGCCTTTCTTTCTGCCTTCTGCTTAGATTAACAAACAAGAACAATCATTACAGATTAGGGGAAAATCACCTGAGAACAAAAAGTTGCGGTGAGTAATAAACAGCCCAGTCTTTGAAGCTTCCTTTTCATCTACCCTAAGAAGAGCCTCTTAAAATGTGACCATGCAGCCCAGAAGATTCATCCATTCCCTGCTTAGTCTGCAGTTGAGTATAGCTGTGCTCTCCCCACCCCCTGCACCCAAAATTTGAAATGCTGCTGGAATAATCAGTTGTTTAAAAAAGCTATGAAATATAAAACAAAGTAAGACTCACAACCTCCAAGAATGGCCAGTTTTTTTTTTTTAAAAGAAACTTTGCAAGTTTAAACACTAAGATCGATTGTGTTCCCACTGGGTAAAAGGCAGCTCTTTGTCCACCACACTTACTGTATCACTGAAAAATGTACAGACTGCCGGGGCAGCCGCAAGTCACAGATGCAGAGAACTAACGGTGCTCTCCAAGATGTGGCTCTGCTCCTCAACATGTAGTACTGGGCTTGCAGACGGGGCCTCCTCTCCTCCTGACACACAGGCATGGACATACACACACAGAGTCGAGGCTCAGAAACTCTGTCCTAGCAACAGGATGTCAAGAGTTCAGTCTTTGCTGTAGCTCTTAACAGCTAGAGGCTGGGGTAAGAGGGCAAGAGGCCATGCACATCCCTGCAAGGGCTCTGAGACATGTTCAATGGCTGTAGGTCCCTGTGATGGCTGTGACCCATGGCTCAATGCCAGAACCTCTACATGTGTGGTTTTGAAGTTTTATTCTACCTCCTTCCAATGCGTCTTGCTCAAATCTTCTTATCCAGACAGCTTTCTCACCTTCCATTGATTTTTTTTTTAAATAAGCCCCAGCGAACATGTGGTTTAACTTTCTATCAAACAGGTAGTGCTATAGCCTGAGCTCATCTGAGCACCTTTCAGAAGATGTCAGCATTCCCAAAGGGCTCTCAAAAAGGATTTTCTATTGCGTGCAGTGAGTTCATAAAAGATGTCAAATTATCTGAAAGCAGCTTAGCTACACTAAGTCCATGCATTTGTGGGACAAATGTTGTAGAACTCAATAAATACATTCAAGTTATGCTCACCCTGACCTGACTTGTTCCCAACACACAATTTCAGTTTGGTGACTGGCGTCTTCCTTCAGTTTTATGGGAAGTCTCCCTGGCCTGAGCCACCCCCACCCAGGCTTTGTGGATCTGAAGATGAGCGAATACCAGGGCCGTCTTTCCATTTCTCTCCTGTGCCCTCTAAGCTGTGCCCCACTCCCTGCTCCTCCACAGCTGAGATGAAGATGATGAGGAGGAGGATGATGATGGTGATGATAATGGCGCACAACCGCAAGGGCTAGGCCTACAAGCATGGCCTCCAAAACTTCACTCCAGTCTATTTTCCTTTTTTCTTTGGAGTGGTAATTCACAGTGACACGTATCCAGGGACACTAAGTAAGTCCAAGTTGAATTGACATCAAGGAGCCTTTTATTGTTATTCCTATTTTTAGAAAGTGTTTCTGCAGCAGAAGAAATTACCTAGCCCAGGGAGATGCCAGCTCACACTCAGCATTAGTCCTTAGATTCCTGGGGAGACACTATTTGGCACTTTGGAGCTAGGTGTCGGTGTGTCAGACTCACCACACCAATTTTCCCCAACCATAAACGCTACCCAAACTACATTTAGAAGTCAAGATTACTGTATTTTATTGCCTGTGCTACAAGCATAAAAAATGGATTTCAATTTTCTCTCTTGAACACCATACCATGATTTAAAGCAGCGCATAATTCTTGGTACATATTATTTCATATTCTGCTTATAGCAACAATGGTGTAGACTACTTAGGAGTATAAAATACAGATTTAGGATACTTTTTCTATCTAGCATATTATGAAATTCTAAATAAGACAGAGTAACATACTAGGTTTCATGGAGATGATCAGACTATTATCTCACTATCTCATTCACTAAGTCACGGTAATGATAAAGTAGTGAGGAGGAGAGAAAAGAGGAAGAATTTCGGTCCTTTACGAAGGAGAAAACTACATCTGATCTACCACATGGGGCTTAGTGCCAGTTTCCATGCCTTCAGTGTAGATTGAAGCTATCAGCGTCACTAGGTGCTTTAACCTTAAACCCTTCTGATTCCCAGGCTGTGGGTGTTAAGGAAAAGAAAGCAGTGATGCTACTTCACCAGCCTCATCCAAATTAATGTGTTCTTCAGGAGTCACTTGTAGACATTCTGCAGCAACCTAACTAAATTCCTAAAACAAAGACCTGGAGCAAGTGCTCATTTTTAGGAATATGGCATACTGATTAACGATCAATCCACACAAATAAGTAAAGTCATGCACCTCATAACAACCTTTGGGTAATGGACTGCATATGGGACTGTGGTCCCAGAATATTATAATACTGTATTTTTATTCTACCTTTTCTATGTTTACATGCACAAATACCATTGTGTTACAATTGCTACAGTATTCAGTACTATAACATACCACACAGGTTTGTAGTTGAGGAGCAATAGGCTTTACCATCTAGCCTAGTGTGTAGTACACTCTACCATCTAGGTTTGTGTGAGTACACTTCATGATGGCCACACAATGACAAAATTGCCTGACACATTTCTCAAAATGTAATCCCATCGTTAAGCAATGTATGACTGTACATTCAAACTAATTTGGATTCTACAGATGCTAATTTTAAATTGCTACTGATATACACATACACGTGCTCACATTTACGTTTACAACATACCTACTATTCCTGTCTCATTGTCTCCTCGGCATGTGTAGTGCATGCACACAGACTTCATGAATATACTATAAATAGAATAAACTACACCATCCAGGTCCAAGATTTAAAACAGGAGGCCCAGAACTGAGATGGAGTCATTGGGCTGAATTCAGTCCACAAATATATATTTTTGCCTATCTCATTTTTTTTTTAAAGAGGGGTCTCATTCTGTTGCTCAGGCTGGAGTGCAGTGGCACAATTATAGCTCACTGCAGCCTCGACCTCCTGGGCTCAAGGGATCCTCCTACCTTAGCCTCCTAAGCAGCTGGGACTATAGGTGGACGCCATCATGCCCAGTTAATTTTTAAGAATTTGTTTTGTCAACATGGGGTCTGTGTTGTCCAGGCTGGTCTCAGACTCCTGGGCTCAAGTGATCGTTCTACTTTGGCCCCCCAAAGTGCTGGGATTATAGGTGTGAGCCACTGTGCCAGTCCCATAAAGTCTAAAAAAATTGAAATTGTCATTTTAAAAATCCAGATTCTTTTTTTCAGAAGAGCTAACAAACTAGTCCTTCATTTTTGCAAAACAACAGGGGGTTGAAGCTGAACAGTGATGGCCTCTTGATGCAAGGGTGGACTTTTCATCTCACCCCTGTTCCTAACACTCCCTATTCATCTCCTCACTGTCTGCTTCACTTCTGTGCAGTATGTGTCTTCCCACATGCATTTGGGGTCATGGTCCCTTCTCTAGGTAAACCCACTTGAAACTTCTCCAAGGGTTATGGATTGAATTCTGTCTTCCTAAAACTTCTAGGTTGAAATTCTAATCCCAGTACCTCAGAATGTCCCCTTATTGAGACAGGGTCTTTACAGGGATAATCATGTTAAAATGAGGTCTTTAGGGTGGGGTGGTGGGCCCTAATCCAGCATAACTGGTGTCCTTATAGAAAGGGGAAATCTGAACACAGAGATACACACAGAGGGAGAGCATCATGCAGAGACGAAGGCAGAGATTGATGTGATGCATCCACAAGCCAAGGAAGACCAAAGATTCCCAGCAAACACCAGAGGTGGGGAGAGACGCCTGGAACAGATGCTCCCTCGCAGCCCTCAGAAGGAACCAACTCTGCTGACACCAGGATCTCAGACTTCCAGCCTCTAAAACTCCGAGACAATGCATTTCTGTTGTGTATGCCACTTGATTTGTGGGACTCTGTTATGGCAGCCCCAGCAAATGAATACACCAAGTAGCTTAAATAAAGTCAGTATCTTCCTTTGATCATTGGGAATAATCATAGGTGAGTGGTCTGCATTACTGGCTATGTCTAGCTTAGGAAAAGGACATCACAAGGAGAAATATTCTTTCCCAAACCAAGTGACCAGGCTTCCAAGAGCTTCTACATAGAGATGCATCCAACTAGAAGTAGGGAGTCTGCCTGCTCCAGCTCAGGTGATGAAAAAATTCTGGTCAACTCTGACTGCCAAAAAAAAAAAAAAAAAAAAAAAATGCCCATAGTTCATTCCTGAGTAGGAGGGTGATATTTCAAGGGTGAAGGGATATTTTAGGGGAAGGAGTATGTCAGGGAGGTAGACAGCCCCAATCCTCATTTACTCCTGAGCTCACTTTAGATGATAAACTCCTGTGTATATGGTGAGGCACTTTCCATTTTATTTTTCTTTTGCGGCTTTTTCTTTCATCTGGTCCAAACCACAAAGAGGGTATGGGTGGGGACAGAGGACCCCAGTTGGAGAGGACTGGGCCAGTCGATCCTCTGTTGGGTCTGAAGAGCTAGCTGTTCCCTAGGTGAAGTCCCAAGTAGACTGGCTGTTGTCTGACCACAAATAGGTCATGTTTTGGAGTCTTAGTCCCTTCCTTTAAAAATGTGTAGCCCTATCAACTTACTGAATGACTGACTTTTTATAGGATGTTTCAGAATCAAAAGCACAACTTGTTAGGCATTAGGTTACTCTTTAGTTCCAGAACACCCCATACCTAGTGATCTGAAGCTCCAACTTCTGGGGGTTTCACTTCACCAATCTGTCAGTGTCACAGGCTGGAAAGTGAGGAAGTGCCAGAGCATGCTGTCTCTGGCAGATCACGAGGTCGCCCTGACAGGGCACCCTAACTATGAACTTTGAGAAGCATGGCTCTGTGTCTAATTTTTTAATACTGATTTTTTGGAGTAGTATGTTCAATTATATTTCAAATAAACAAAATGGAGTCATGAGGGAACATTACTCTTGTGGGAATAAAAAGCTTGGCAAATGAACAGAACTAGAAGTAGATCTGATGGCTAAGATCCCATAGTCAGGGCACCTCCTAGTTCAGGATGTGGAATCCCAAGAGGAGATCTAGAGAGAATGCAGAATGGTTTCGCATGGGGCGGGGTAGGTGGGGTGAGGGATTGCCCTGAGGTCTCTGTGTGTCCACTGGAGATGAAAAGCGCTACTCATGTAGCACTGAGAAGTGACACTCAAACCAGTGGATTCTAAGAGAACTTCATCAATACGAATCTAAGCAAATGTCCCCATATGTACCATTCCTTTATGTATAAGACACAGGTACTACTGCAGTGATACACCATGCACATTACAATTCAGGCACAAATAACCATATTAAAAAGGATCATATGAAATGAATGTAAATAGAAGCTCTACAATTTTCGCCTGGCACCCCAGTGGATGGCATCATTCACCACCCCTTGGTCCTCTGTGCCATCCTGAAGTTCAAAGTCTGTATACATATGGAGGAGGAGCCATGTGAACCCTGTTGACCAATGTTCATGTCTCTGGGGCAGTCCACACGTCTCCAATGGCAGTTGACTGAAATAGTTATTTATTAAAAAATCCAGATGACTTGCTTATTGAGACTTAGTAGAGTCTGCCCAATAGCCTCAACAAGTAAACATTTTTGGAAGCACAGTAATTTTGGCATTTTTATGTAGAAACTCTGCCTTAATGCTGGGAGGTTCTGCAGAAGTTGACATCATTTTACTTGGTGTTTCTGTTTCCCATTCCTCACCCTCAATTTGGGATTATTCTTAGAATGCTACATATCGTGGTCTTTTTTTTCTTTTCTTATGTTATTGGAACTGTCAGGCTAAAATTATGTTTTCTATCTTGCTGACTCCATGAGGACCACAGACTTGGCCACATGCTTTTCAAAGAGCCTAAGATTTCCAGTACATTAATAGCCAGAGAATGCTGCAGCCTTGTAGCTTCAGAAATGCCAACTCTACAGCACACGTGTACATTCTTTTAGTTACTTTTTGTGATCATAAAGCACATATTTTGCACACAGTAATCAGATGACCTAGTCTAATGCCCTCAGGGCAAATGACTAGAGAATGAAAGAATCAGAGCCAGAACCCAAACTTCTACTCCAGAGTAGCTCGCTCTCTACCACAGTCACTTTTTGGTTCTCGGATTTCCCCTTCATTCTGCCCTGGCTTCAGGATGAATGGGTGGCTAGAAGCACAGAGTTGAGCTCTCAGTTCTAAAGGGAATAGTCCCTAAAACTCTTTGGGTCTGCATTAATGGCTGTGCTACCTCAAAAATGACCTTGAGGTATAGATATGGCCTATCTGCCTGATGTGCTGAACTCTGTACAACTTTGCCAATTTGCTAGGCATGCCTGACAGTCTGTCCTGTAGGTATAGTCCCTGCAATCTGGCTAGAGCTTCCAAGGGTCTTACCACAAAGAAAGAAACTCCCTAGTTGAAAGAGTGAAGGACAAAGTGGATTCAGAGGAAGGATGCAGGCCATCTCAATGGCTTGAATATGCTGCCTTCTGTACTTTGTCTTTCTGACCCTAGTTGATGTGTCTTCTCCTGCTGGTATGGTTTGGTTCTGTGTCCCCACCCAAATCTCACCTTGAATTCTAATCCCCATAATCCCCATGTGTCAAGGGCAGGACCAGGTGGAGGTAACTGAATCATGGGGGCAGTTTCCCTCATGCTGTTCTCATGATAATGAGTGGGTCTCACGAGATCTGATGGTTTTATAAGCATCTGGCATTTCCTCTGCTTGCACTCATTCTCTCTCCAGCCACCCTGTGAAGAGGTGCCTTCTGCCATGATTGTAAGTTTCCTGAGACCTCTCCAGCCATGGGAAACTGTGAGTCAATTCAACCTCTTTTCTTTATAAATTACCCAGTCTCAGGTATTTCTTCATAGCAGCAAACTGAATAATACGCCTGCCATCCGCCATAATGAAAGAGGGCTGGGAACGATGTATACTATGGTAAACCTTCAGTGGATGTTACAAATTCCAAGCAGTATTTAAGCATCCTTATAAGGGGAAGAGTTGGGAAAGGGCTGATTTACCAGGATAAGATTTCAGATGCAGATAACTTCTTTCAGGGCATGGATGGTTTATGTCTCTTCCCACCTCTGGGTTTTGTGGCTGCCTTTGCTAGCTAATCATGGTGGTGGCTTGTGGATATGTATTCAGGCAGGAGAGGCTGGGATTGTCTCCCTTTTTAGGAGTATGCTCTGGGGCAATGGTGCCCTTTTTTACTGTGTTAGTCTAAACCAGGTGCAAGGACCCCACAGTGAACAAGCAGGTGGCCAGCCTCACAGGCCAACTTCCTATGCTTCCCATCTCTCTCTCACACTTGGCACAGAAGAGGTCACTGGGGCAGCCAGATGCTCTGGCATCTCACTCCCATCTGCAGATAAATCTTCATTTGCCCCTCACATATCTGGGGCTCTCCTTGTACTGTAGCAGAGCTGGAGGAATGGGAAGTGAGGGGAAGGAGCTATAATAAAAGATCTGCTCCTTCTCTTTTTTCTAATTCCCTAGAGGATAATGTGTAAACTTGAACAAGCTGGGTCAGGAGTAGCCCAGAACCACACCCACCCACCCCAACCACCCTCAGAACTGAGATCTGGTTCTATGTAACCTGAGAGAGATCGGGGAAGCCAGGATCATTGTCTTCAAGTATGCTAAAGCATGCCATGTTATGGGGGATGAGGGTGCAGAAAACACAGAATAAGACCAATGGGTGGGAGTGGCATGGACAGATTTCAGTTCAATATTGGAAGAATGTCTAAGAACAAGGCTCTCCAACAATGGGACAGGCTCTCTAGAGAGCTGTAACTATCACTGAGGTATTAAAAGAGAAGGCCATGTTACTTCAGTCAATGACAGAAAGTATGTATGTGTGTGTGGCAGGTGGTTAGATGTTTTCATTCTATGACTCTAAAGACTGCATAACACTAGGTCCAATCATCCATCAGTGTTGACCATTTTACAAAGCCCTGTACCATTACAATATCCTCCAAGAGGAAACCAAGTTAATTTTGAAAAAGAAGCTGCTCTTAGGTAGCAAAATAAATCAGGTGGGAGGGAAGAATACTGGCATACTGTTGGATGACGCCTATGTCTACATAACCTCTAGGCACCACCTTTCTCACTTGTACAATGCAAACGTGACGGTGAAAACAGGTAACTGATTGCTTGCTATGGGCCAGATACTGTTTTAAATACTTCTATTAACTTGCTTAATTTTCACAACTCACTCTTTTACATATGCAGAAACACAGGTAAGGAGAATAAGTGACTTACTTAAGGCTATACAGCTAGTAAGAGGGAGAATCAGAATTAAACCCTGGTAGACTTCCACACATTATGTCCAGGCACTCACAACAGTGTCTGGTACAAAGTAAGGGCTCAAGAGAGAGAATTCCAGAGCTGTGCTGTGTGACATTATGCAAAGTAACCAAAGTTCTCTATGCCTGGTATTCTCATCTGTAAAATGGGTATACAAATGGTGTATCTTATAGACAGGCTCAAAGACAAACGATGTAATACATATAAAATGTTTAGAGAATGGTGGCAAATAGTAAGTACTCAACAAAGGTTACCTAATGTCACATAAACATGCCCTTGATTACAAATACATACACGGGTGGTTAATATCTTAATATAACATAAAGCTATGCCCATGTCTGTAATATCCATACATAAAGGGCAATCACTCAAAAAGAGTCCCAGTGGAGTAATGAAGCATCACTACCAACCACTTAACCATATATCAGAGAGTGTGTTTATCTGATTGCTTTGTGCTTAATCAAACCACACCTTATCTCTCCATAGGTCTTCAATTCTATTACATGATGGAGGCTTTTCTTCCTTCCTTCCTTCTTTCCTTCCTCCCTCCCTCCCTCCTTCTCTTTCGCTCTTTCTCTTTCCTTCTTTCTCTTTCTTTCTTTCTCTCTTTCCTTCTTTCTTTTCCCTTCCTTCCTTCCTTCCTTCCTTCCTTCCTTTCTCTCTCTCTCTCTCTCTTTCTTTCTTTCCTTCTCTCTCTCTCTCCCTGTCACCTGGGCTGGAGTGCAGTGGCACAATAATGGCTCACTGCAGCCTTGACCTCCTGTGCTCAAGCCATCCTCTTGCCTCAACCTCCCATGTAGCCGGGACCACAGGCATGTGCCACCACATCTGGCTAATTTTTGATTTTATGTAGAGATGGGGTTTTACTTTGTTGCTCAGGCTGGCCTCAAACTCCTGGGCTCAAACAATCTGCCCACTTTGGCCACCCAATGTATTAGGACTACCGGTGTGAGCCACCGTGCCTGGCCAGATGATGGAGGCTTTTCTACAGATGATTATTCTCCCTGGAAACCTGCCTCTCAATTTCTCCCTGAACCTTGAATCAAGTCAATTTTCCAAGATTTGGATAAATAAAGGAGAGGGCACTATAGAAACAACCTTGGAGACAAAATGGGATGTTTTCCATTGTCTCTTCCTTTTTTTTTTTTTTTTTTTTGAGACAGAGTCTTGCTTTGTCACACAGGCTGGGGTGCAATGGTGCGATCTCGGCTCACTGGAACCTACACCTCCCGGATTCAAGCAATCCTCCTGCCTCAGCCTCCCGAGTAGCTGGGACTACAGGCCACCATGCCTGACTAATTTTTGCATTTTTAGTAGAGATGGGGTTTTACCATGTTGGCCAGGCTGGTCTTGAACTCCTGACCTCATGTGATCCACCTGCCTTGGCCTCCCCAAAGTGCTGGGATTATAGGCATAAGCTACTGCACCCGGCCGAGACTGAATTCTTTTGCTAGAACCTGGCGAGCTAAAGGCCCGCTGCCAGGGAGGCAGAGGGTGCCGCTGTCCTACCTGGTGAGCTTGGTGCCAATCTGTTGCCTCAGCTCCAGCCGCTCCTCATCCGTCTGCCTGGGAAGGATGTTCTTTTCTTCCAGCTCTCGCTTGGAGGGCCTGTTGCTGAGTTTGATGGCTAAGGAGTCCTTCCTGCAGACCTTCATGGCCAGGGAGCCTGTAGGAGACAGAAATGAGTCAATTAAGGCTTACATATCTGCCTGGGCTCCCACAGGGCCAACCCTGGGTCATAAGATACAAGGCAGGAAGGAAGTCATCAAGGTTTTAACACCTGAAAGTGGTTAATGCCTCAGTTCCTAGAGTTCCTGCCATTGCCACACACTCTACCCCTAGCACTGTGTGGGGCACATGGACAGCACATGGGGAACCTGTGAGTGGGTCTCTGCTCTCCAGGAATGTCTAGCATGCAGGCGACATCACAAAGGAGGGCAGGACTGGCTGTGGGGTGCAGTGGACTGCAAAGGGGGAGATAGGACAGAGGCTTTTAGCAACTAGGGGAAGTTTCACGAGGAGGAGGGGCTGACACCTGAAGCAGAGATGAGAGTCCAAAAGGCAGTAGGTGGGCGGGGATCTGTGTCTGCAGAAGTTCAGCGGTGAAGGCTACACCAGGAAATCTCAAGACACAGAAAAGATCAACTACACTGGAGCTGGGGGGACGTGAAGGAGAAAAAAGGTAGGCGGACAAAGTGGGGCTGGTTGGGGGTGGGAGTGGAGGTGAGGGCTTTGAAACACGCAATATCCTGGGATGGGTTTTTTCTTTTCAACCCCAGGGTTTCTGAGCAGCTGAGGCAGGGCTTCCCTACATCTGATATAAATCAGTGGTTCTCAACCAGTGGTGATTTTGTGGTGATTTTGCTCCCCAGGGAACACCTGGCAAAATCCCAAGGCATTTTTGGTTGTCAAAACTAAGGTGGCAGGCAGAGGGTGCTACTGGCATCTAGCGGACAGAAGCCAGGGATGCCTGTAAGCATCCCACAGTGTACAAGACGGCCCCACACCAGAGAATTATCTGGTCCCAAATGCCGGGAGAGCTGAGGTTGAGAAACCCCTGTATAAAACATTTAATTCTCTGGATACTGAACAGCAAACGGGCTGAGCAGCTGCTCCTTCCATTCATGGATCATTGAGGTCTCTGGCTGCCCTGTGTGGTTCTTTCCTTGACATCACTTGGATCCCTTCATAGCTCGCCAGGTCTTACTTGGAGCCAGCTATTTGAAGCCTGTTAAGTAGAGAGCAAGAGAAAACGCCAGCAGGCAACAAGTCTGAGGATGGCTTTGGGCTTGAATGAGTAGTGCTTTTCTTCTTTCTTCCTCCACTAGTTTTAGAACATGAGCTTCAGAATGTGACAGAGCCCGCATCAAACCTCAGCATTGCCCCTTAGCAGACGTGAGGCCCTGGGCCAGCGCCTTGTCTCTCTATTTTCTGCCCTTATCTGTAAAATGAGGCAATAGTGTCCATGCCTCAGGGTTGTTGTGAGATGTAAGTGAGAGATTAAAACTGTAGCCCATTGTCAGGCACACAGTACATGTTCAATGCATGGTTGCTATTCTCATAAGTTCATTTATTAAAAAGTTGGCCAAATATCAGGCTGTACTCACGTAACTAACATTTATTTACTGTTCATGGCCAGTGTGATAGGTTTTGAACTTTGCTTTCTTCATTTCTTCTCTTGTCTCTTAGCACATTTAAAGGTCATAAATAAGAAATTTAAATTGAGGCCTTCTAAAGTTGCTGAGGTATGCTTAAAAAGTGAATTTGTTGCATACACAGTGAGTAGTATTTGAGTGTTTGCTAGACAGGGACAGAGTTTTAAACTTCTTAAAGTTTTTTTTGGGTGGGGGAGAAGTTGCATCCTAAGAGAAGCAACAAAGAAGCCATTTAAAGAGGTAGGAGGTGGCAGTAATTTTTAGAGCTAGGAGGGAATTTAAGGAGGGCATTTAGAGGACATTTACCCTCTCCTCTTACTGATGTAGGAACTGAGGCCCCAACAGGTAGACTAAGCTGCCCTACGACCCAGGACCAGTCAACACCAGAGCAGGGATTAGAACCCAGACTGCCGGGCTGCTGGGTCCGCTCTCTGCTGTCTTTCTACAATAGCATGCTTCCCCACCCCTGGTGACGAGTTAAGATGAACGCACTGGTGTATAATGAGCTGTCGTCATCTTCGTCCTCCTCCTCTTCCTCCTCTTCTCTTGTATACAGGCAAGAAGAGTCTTCGTAGTCTGACTCATGAGGCACATTTTCTTTATTGTCATCACATTCAATCACAACAGTTGGCACTTGTCTTATTTCTGGAAGGCCCATAGGTCCTGCTTTGGTGACCCCATCACCCGAGTGTAACCCAGAGCTGTGGTAAGAAGTGGAACAGGGGACCCGCTGCTCAGAGCTGTTTAAAGACAAGGAGGAAAGAGGAAATTCACTTTGGCTAACGTGCTATATAAACGCATCAAAACCATTTTAAAACTCAGTTGCCCAGTCCTAAGAGACAAAGGGTCTACTGGGCAAGTAAAGTTCCATTGCTCACCTTACAGGGAATCATTTTAAGATGGCACGGTTTCCTGATGGGAATAGTGGCGTGGGATAGGAAATAATAAATCCAGTTCCTCGTGGGTGGTGTGATGGTTGCACAATGATGTGAACATACTTAATGCCATTGAACTGTATGCTTTAGAATGGTTAAGATGGCAAATTTTATGTTATCTGTATTTATCATAATTAAAAAAAATTACAAGCAAGGGTAAAGGATTAATTTGATAGTGAAGCTACAGATTCAGGAGAGAAAGATAATAATTGAGGTTCTAGTTTTCTAAAGCTACACAGGGCGACTAATAGGGACTGAGTATGTGAAAGACTGAAATGCTGTGGCTGGAGATGCTGAGAAAGGGAAGAGGGGGATGGACACAAGGCTGGAGACCCATGCATGACATTGTTAGCGATGACCTAGAGAAAGTTCTCTCCCACAGGGAGCCACAGGTAATGCCAGTCTGGATATTTTGCAGGTCAGTTTTCTAAGAGGCATCGAGGATGATGTTTTTGGTTCCACCTCTTAAGTTGAACCAACTTGGATCAAATATCTTTGTTAACTAAAAAAGCTATACTGCTGGGCGTGGTGGCTCATGCCTGTAATCTCAGGACTTTGGGAGGCCGAGGCAGGCGGATCACGGGGTCAAGAGATCGAGACCATCCTGGCCAACATGGTGAAACCCTCTCTCTACTAAAAATACAAAAATTAGCTGGGTGTGGTGGCAAGCACCTGTAGTCTCAGCTACTTGGGAGAGTGAGGCAGGAGAATCGCTTGAGCCTGGGAGGCAGAGGTTGCAGTGAGCCAAGATCGTGTCACTGCACTCCAGCCTGGCAACAGAGCGAGACACCATCTCAAAAAGAAAAAAAAAATCTATACAAGTTTGTTGTTTGAAAGTTACTAAATGCGTGTCATCAAAAATAAAGAAAATAATTATTTTCTTAATCCTCTAGCTGAGGATTATGTAGTAACTTAGAACGCTTTTTTATGACAGGCTTTGCATGAAATCTAGTAAGAATCATAGAATATGAAGCCAGAAACCATAGTTAAATTTTGTAATTCTTTTTCAGATTAACTGGAAGTGGAATTTATATCTTTCATTTAAGGAATTTCTAAACACAGGAAACTCAATGCATTTTACCATCCAAAAGTGTTTGACATGCCTAAGGAAATGGAGCATGAGGTTATATTATATATCATAAGTCCTACATTTGAATATTTTATCCAAAAGAAATCTGTCTTATGACATATGAATGCATGCCTCTCCTTCAAAACTTTCAATTACACTTTAAATTATTGCCATGCCTAATGTAAATTCAATTAACTTCCTTCCTTCCATTGTTTGCAAAGAGCTGTTTTTCTCTTTGTATTTTTCACATAACTCTTCAGTGATACAAATGGAAAAATCTAGTTAACACATTATGAGCTATGATGTTCAAGGCAATGAACTAAATTAACTTAAAAAAAAGCCAACTACTGAATAGGATTAAATCACCTATTTACAAAATGCAGCATCTTATTAGTGGTTTACCACATTAGTGGTTTACGTTGGCCCATTTCCCACCTAATTGAATACAAATGACAATGGGAGCAGGAGGGTGAAGTACACGATAGATGGCCTCCAGGGTGGCGAAGGGTGGTGCAAGTGGGGCTGGGGACTTGGTGCCCACCCTGCAAAGCAGCCCTTTTATCAGTGACAGCCACTCCATTCCAACTGCGCTTGGATTTCCACATTGGGTATTATAGGAAGTAAGGATGGAAGAGGCCAAAAAATGTAATTCCATGGCTCATGTTGTGCCTGAATCCTGTCTTTTCCTCTCTCCACTTTTTGGTTAATTGGCAATGGTTCCAGAGCTGGGGATAACGGCAGCCGGGAGCTGGGGATGAAAGCAGTCAATAGATTCTTGTTTGGTGGGAAGAATCTTTTAAGGAAAAAAGTTGGAAACTAGAGAGTATGAGTTCCTTAAGGTAGAAGGCTCCAAGTTGATTCAAAAAGATAAAGAAGAGAGAAAAATGCAAAGATAAGAAACTCCACCTCATAGGTAGTGTGTGATCAACAAGAGGCTGTGGTTTCCTCTCTTTCAAAGATACATGGGCAGCGAGAGACCTTCTTGCATAGGATGGGATTAAATGGAGGACAGCTGGCTACTTTGAAAGGTACCAGGTACCATGCTACTGGGTTTGTCAAATAGGGATTGGTCAGGTGGCCAATGACTGCCTGTTGGGGCACTAGAGAAACAGCTAAAGACTTCTGGGGCCAATCAGGTCATCTTCTTGATGTGTGAACCCTAGCATGTGCTTGAATGCCTAATTTTCCTTAAGAATGAAGGAGGTAGTTTTCCATGAAGCTAGGTGAATCCACCAAAAGAATTGTAAAACATTCTATTAATAAATATCCACTGAATGCCAACTATGCATCAGGAAGAGTCCTGAGAAGAAGACAAATGCCCCGATAAATCCACCCCTTTTGTAACTATGGAGAACCACAGGAGAGCAAGAAAAGAAAGGAGAGTATAGAAGTTAGCTGAAAAGGAGGCTGGGAAGGTTAATATGTGGCCTCAGTTTGGGGAGTCCAGACAGATCTGAGTCCACGTTTTGCCACTTACTCTCTTCTTGACATTGGCCAAATTGTAGGGCTGGTGCATGTGAAGTCGCCTGTTGACACGGCCTCAAATGAGACCCTCACTGGTTATTGACAGACATGGCCTTCCAAGTGGTTTCACAGCAGGCTCAGTTTCAGTCCAGTCTCCAGAGTTGTCGGAGCGGCTTTCTAAAACTCGGATCTAAGAGCCTCACCCATGAGAACTTTGAATGCCTCTCAAGTCTACAAAACTACTGCTCTAGGAGTGATGCAAATGAAAATTCAGTTAACGCATCATGAACTGTACTATTTGAGGCAAAGAACCAAATCAACTCAAATGCAGCATCTTATGACACGTGGCCTGTGCCCTGCTGCTGACAGACACCCAGCAGAACATCAGTCTCTGTAGCACGAGTTTTTTTTATAATATAGTTATTACCTACATCTGCTCTAAATACAGGCTCTCATTCTGAAAGGAAGGTGAAAACCATTAGCCTGCAAACAGTAGCTTAAACATAATGTCACGTGCCTGCCACACCCTACATAATTTGGCCCAAATTATTAACCCAGACTCATTCCCACTTCTTTACTTCTGTCTCCAAACAACTGACCCCTTGATCACCTGCAACTATGCATTCAATGCTCTTGGCCTGGAATGTGTTCCCAAACCATCTTCACCTCATTCATTCCTATTTCTCTCTCAATACTTGTCTCAGTCAATGCCTTGCCTGTGTTTATGGGAGAGAGTCCTCAAGGGTGAAAACCATGATCATCTGTTTGCTTACTATCTTCTCTTCACCACCCAAGGCTGTAGGCTCCTTGTGGGGCAGAAGCCACATCTTCTGTTTGTATCTGGTTCCTATTACTATGCTTAGTGCCTAGTATCGTGCCTGACACAAAGTAGATGCTCAGTAATTGTCTATTGCTTTAGCCGAATGAAATAAATATGGGCTGGAATGACTGACATTTAGATATATTTGTAAGCAGTCAGCAAAACATGTTCAAAAGGCATTAACTAAGGGATGGTTTTTTAATTTTCAGGGAGGCATCTAGTGGTGTGCTGCAGGGATGTGGTGCTCTAGACTTGGTTAGCATCTTTATCAATGGCAATGACAAAAAGGGCATCCTCAATGAATAACTGAAAGAGTTGAAGGAGAGAAGGGAAGAAGGGAGAGTGAATAGAGAGAACATTTACTAAATGTGTAATTTTCACACACAGTGTTGCATTTCACCTTTCCAACAACCGTATGGGACAGGTGCTGTTCTCCCCATTTTATGAAGCAGGAAATTGAAGCTCTGAAAGGGTAATTAATAGGTCCACAAGGACACAGTTGGTAAAGGAAGGGCTTGAAATTTGAACCTACTCTATTACAAATTCTGCATGCAAAAGTTGAACTGTGATACTTATGAGATGTGTCCTTTGATAAAACACACACCCAACTAAATGTACCCAGGCAAGATGGAGGAAATATCATACCTTGTCAACAACGTGTGTAAAAAATGGGCATCATTATTTATAACTATTTTAAGTCCTACTAACTAGGGTAGGTAATAGTATTCTACCCTGCCATGACCAGGCCACTCCTGGGGCACTGAGTTTAATACTCAGGGCGTTCAGGAGACCCATCCATTCACCGATCACCTTGGCTGCTTTTGCACCAAAATAGAAGAGTGGAGTAGTTGCAACAGAGCTGAAAATATTTACTATCTGGTTCTTTAAAGAAAAAATTTTCTGTGCCCTGATCTGAACCAGTGTTTTCTAAACCTTGATTATACTCCCACCTCCTTAATCTTTTTTGTGTATGGCGTCTTTGAAGTCCATTTACACTATTATTTACTTTGTAATTTTTTAAGTCTGTATAGTACTTTTTAAAAAATTTAAACACTATTGTGACCTCATCCTAAGCAAATGATATCTTTGTAATAACAGGTTTTATATGTAAATCATATAGGTTCATAACATGTTAAGATATATTTTTACATTTGTAATACATATATTTTCAATACTGATACATGCATAAGTACATACAATATTCAATAAAATATTAAAACTAATAAAAGGTTGTCCTAAACTCATTTTCTGCACCACCAATGATGCAGATATCACATTTTGGTTAAATGTTGGTCTAGACCAGGCTTTTTCAACACAGGCATGACTGACATTTTGGGCCAGATAATTCATTGCTTTGAGGGTTGTCCTGTGCATTGCAGTACACTTAGCAGTACCCCTGGCCTCTGCCCACCAGATGCCAGCAGCACTTCCTCCAACTGTGACAGCCAAAACAATCTTCAGACATTGCCAAATGTCCTCTGGGGGACAGGGGGACAGAAATCATCCCAGATTAGGAGCCACTGGCCTAGAGCATCCACAGTGGCTTTGCTGCTTGCTGCATTCTCAGCACTGTACCATGTGAGTCTCTTCAAAAGCCACTTAGGTATTAATTATCAGGAATCTGCAGCATTCGCTGAATGATGAAAAACTGTCCAGATCCTCTCATGTGAGTTCCTGACTTGTCAGGTCTGAGGCTGGCATTCTGGGGGCTGCAACAAGATGCTGATGCTCGTGGGTTCTACTTACTCAGTTACTTGCACTCCTGCCTTCAGTTCCTGAGCTGTTAGTTACCCCATGAATGCAAAAGCTCCAGGCTGACGCTTGAGTGAAACAGGTTTTCTCATTCTTTGCCCAGATCAGTGATTTACTGAATGACACTCAGTGGTCTGAGAGAGTCACATCTTCCAGAGTACCTATCAACAGGAACTGCTGACTCGTGTAATAAAATCTATTCTAGATCACTCACATCAACATTCTTTGGCATTAAGCATTTAGTTGGCTTCAAATTCAAATGGACTTCATTTTACATGGGTTGTGTTCACCCTCCCTCTTCCTAAGGGCTAACTAGCTTCTAAAACCACAGGTAAACACGAGGAATCTCATCCTAACCTCCAAGATGGAGCCTTTGTTCATTCTTTTTTTTTTTTTTTTTTTTTTGAGATGGAGTCTCACTCTGTCACCCAGGCTGGAGTGCAGTGGCGTGATCTCGGCTCACTGCAACCTCTGCCTCCTGGGTTCAAGCAATTCTCTGCCTCAGCCTCCCAGGTGGCTGGGATTACAGGTGCCCACAACCACACCTGGCTAATTATTATATTTTTAGTAGAGGCAGGGTTTCACCATCTTGGCCAGGCTGGTCTTGAATTCCCAACCTTGTGATCCACCTGCCTTGGCCTCCCAAAGTGCTGGGATTAGAGGCGTGAGCCACCGTGCCCGGCCACCTTTGTTCATTCTAACTGGATTATTACAGATGATGATGGAAGTTAACATTTCTAAATGCTCACACTGTCCCACGTGTTGATTCACTTAAGCCTCACAAGGATCCTAAGAGATAGGTACTATTGTGATCTTCCCGTTTTAGATGGGAAAATGCAAAGGCACGTGGCCAAGGTCACACAACCAGAGGGGTGCAGACACTGAATTCAGGCCATCAGACTACAGGACCTGATCTACTGATGTCACTATACCACTGCCTATGTAGAAGTAGTGGTCCCCCAATGGTTGCAAACTTTAATCTTCTTCCAGACCCTCCCCCTCCCCACCCACCCAGTCCACCCTCTATTCTGCTGTCAAACTGGTCTAATCATATAATTCTCCTAATCAAAAGAGCCAGGAAAGGCCTCATTGTAAACTGGATCAACTCCACCCTCTACAGCATGGACTAAGAGGTGCCTCACGATCTGACCCCCCAACTCCTTTCAATCTCATTTGTTATTATTCCTTACCATCTTCCTAGGGTTCCAGCCATATCAGACCACTTGCCATTGCCCAAGTACCCTGTGGACTTCCCTACCTCCTCCCTCTGCTCCTGCAGTTGCTCCGCCCCAGAACTCACCCTTCAGATTTTGGCCTAGAGAGAGTATCCTGCCTATCTTTCAGGGATGACTCAAATCTCATTTCATTTGAGCATCCTTTTCTGATTTTTCCAATGGAAATCAGTCCCTTCTCTGCACATCCATAGCCTCTGTTCCCAGCTTTGTTATAGCATCTGCCACATTATGTTATAATTACAGGCTAAGCATTTACCCCCCACGCCAATTAACTGTGAGCCTCTCCAAGACAGAGGCTGATGATCTTCCTGCCTCTACCTCTACATTGCACATGTGTTTGGAACTGATGGATAAGTTGATCAAATATTTGAATTGAAGTCACACACAATCAGAATACACCACATTACATTTCCAATTACTTAATTTGCTAAAATTAGGATCCCTGACCCTTAGATAGAGTCTTGCTGTTGTAGGGAAATTATCTTTGTGAAAGGAGCATTAGGATTTTTGGAAATAGTGCTCTAGAGGTCATTTTCCTAAGAAGACAACTCAAAGAGCTAAGGCACAGAGATCTATGCAAGCAAGAGCACATTGGTACTGTGTGGCCTTCATTCCAGGACTGTGTGTGCACAGAAGAGGTAACAGAGAGAGCTTATGATATTCCAATTTCCAATTCTATACTCACAGGCCGTCAGCCCACTTTAATTCAGACTGTCCAAAGTTAGGCTGCTTTGTAAGGTGACGTCATTAAGCTTGATGAGATCTATATGGTTTCTTCTTATACTAACATTCTATAATGAATTTAAACAAAGACCAAAGGCCTTAAATTATTTTCCAGGGGAAAAACAGATGAACTTCTGCTCCCTATCACCTAGGTAGCACCAAATAATGTCATTTTCTTGACAAATGTAAGAGGGATGAACATGCAGAAGCCGAACAGCATTCCATGATGTTCACAAGATGTTGGACAGATGCACCAGTTCGGAATATTTCCACGCAATGTCTTAAAGATACCAGCGGGTTCCACAGCTCAGGATGAAGGAGCAGGAGCATCTTTCAAAACAACCACATGGCTACCACAGATGGTCCTTTAGTGCCCTGTGAAAGCGTGTTGTAAGTGTTCATCATCTCATTTAATTGCCACAAAAACTTGCAGAGTTAAGAAGGGTATTGTTATTATCTTGATTGTTTATGAATGGGGACATGAAGTTTCTGAGAACACAGTGATCACTCGGCAGTGATCACAGCAGGATGTGAACTCAGGTCTTCCCACCCAGGGCCTGTGTTCTTTCCATGAACCATGTTGCTTTCTCCTGGAGAATCAGCAAAGCCCATCATTTTTTCTGTAGATGTATATGCTGACTATGAAATGCAATTTATACCGCAAATTTTAAAAACCGTGGACTATAATATTTTTATAACAAAAAGCAAGGATAACAGATGTTCACACAATCCAGCTACTCTCTTGCTCTGAATTTTGCTGTGAAGAGTCCCATGATGAGCGCTATTATGGAACACACAGGGAGGGGGTTTGAATTCTAGACTTGGGGATACAAGTTTTGTGTGAGTAGCACATGGCTGGGGGTGAGTAGGTGTGCGGAGAGAATAGGCGACAAGGGGAAGGACAGAATAATTACCAGGCTGGATAATCCAGCCTTGCACAACGGAGCGCTGCTGATAAAAAGGGGTCGTGCAGTGGGTTTTGTATCTGTTGTGGCCACTTTAATAACACGTCTCCTTGAGGATAGAGAGGCATCACCACCACGCTCCTCCCATGACCCTGCATAATGGTTCTTCAGTGCCCCGTCCCTGCCCGACATCACATTACACATTCATAGGCTTATTACCTGTCGCTCCCACTAATGAGTAAGCTCACAAGGATGAGGACTTTGTTTCATCCTCATTTTCCCCTAGAGGATGGAACAGCTTAAATGAACAGAAAATAATGAACAGAAGTATCCCTAAAACAGACGGCTTGCTATTTACACAAGAAACACTGAAAAGGGACATATTTGGAAAGCTTGAGAGGAAAATGGCAGTCCCGAGTCAATAAAAGGCACACATTTAAAACTGCCTTCCTCTCATCACATCTACAGGATGCCTTAGGGAGGTGAAAAGCTGTACTCTATTCCCTTGGTCTTGTTCCCACCAAGAATGACCTTTACCAAGCCTTCTTTTTGGAAAACTCGACTCTTCTCTTTAACTCTGTTAAACTAAGTAGGAGATGCATAGGTTGAGAGCCCGGGTAGATAACCATTTCTGCCTCCTTTCCCTTTTTCTACCTTTTCTCTTCTCTTCTCTTCTCTTTCCTCCTCCTCCTCCTCTTTTTCTCCTCCTCCTCCTCCTCCTCCTTCTTCTTCTTCTTTTTAAATAGCTCATTGCAACCTTGGACCTTTGGGCTCAAGCAATCCTCCCACCTCAGCCTCCTGAGTAGCTTGTACTAACAGGTGTCACCACACCTGGCTAATTTTTTGATTTTTTTTGTAGAGATGGGGTCTCGCTATGTTGGCCAGACTGGTCTCAAACTCCTGGGCTCCCAAAGTTGTTAGGATTACAGGAGTAAGCCACCGTGCCTGGCCTTTTCCTACCATTTCAATGGCCGAATATTTTTAAGGGATCTCTAGACTTCAAAAATGAAGACACTGACTTATCTTTCATGTTCATTACTGGATAAGGGTAAGGCCCAGACCTTACTTTCAGTCTTTCATACAGGAATGAATGCCAAGACATCTACAGTGAGTCTGGGTCATTATAAGAGGCACTCCCTTTTCAAGGGAGCTTTGTAATCATCACTTTATCTCCATTCCACGGTACAGGCTGATGAGTAGGAAATCACTGTGACCCATCCATGGGAGGGGAATTACTGGCTGGCAAACACCTTTGAAACTCTTGTAGGGAATCAAGGGCAGGTCATAAAATTGAAAATCACTGTCTCTTTTAAATCCTTAATCTTTCTCTAAAATAGGTGGGATCCATTTCACCATCATTTCTAAAGAAAAACATGTAATAAAGGGAATATTGCTTTCTGATATCTGATTTTAAATGCATCCACTGTTAAAAAAAAGAAAGACATTAATCTCCTCAAAGGACAGAGAAAATTTATTATCTACAAATATGACACTGAAAGCCAAATTAAACTTCAACAGGAACAGCTTTTGTAATTTAGTCTGCACAAGTTATGAAGAGAGTTTTCAGAGGGGAGAGAGAATAATCAGCCACTTTCCTCTTGGAGACCAAAAATGTGTGAGAAATTATGCTGCAAATTGCAGTGCCTGAGGCTGAAAAATAGCAGAAATAACCAATGTAGCCTAAGAAAATAGTTAATCAGCTTCTTTTTAAGAAAGCAGGCATACATTGTGTGGTTTATCATGGCCTAGGATTAGCCTTCTAAGATAAGACATGTAACATTAAAGCTTTTGTTTTTTGTTGAACTTTAGTCAGCAGGAAACTATGCTGTTCTATATATAGACGAGGGTACTGAGCCTTCCTGAATAGAAAATGTATTTTGAGGTTTTTTTTTTCAGCAGTGGTAATGGATTTAAATTAATTTGTTCACAGCCTCTGTCCTTTCAGGGACCAATGACCCACATTTCTGAAATATTATCTGGGATTGGGATGTGATGAACAAAACCATAAGACACACAGAGTCTGACCAAGAGCCCATCCCTCCCAGCACTCTCTATTTCTGATGGAGAAACCAGTGGTGGCTTTTCTACTTGACTTTGTCCCTAGACGCTGGTGAGCGTTCTAGCATGCTTGGCTGAGCATGGGTACTAAAAAGGCAGGACACAGAGTCAGCAGAATGGTGCGAGTCCCAGCTGGGCCACTGCTAACCTTGTCTCTTGGTGTTTGGCTCTTCATCAGTTAAATGGAGAAGCCTAGATGCCTACTTCCCAGGCAGCTGCGAAATTAGAAGACAATGCTGGTGCAGTGTGCTTCCTGGATAACAGCGCTGAGAGTTGCTGTTTTAACTAGGAGTACATGTCAACACCAACAATTTATCATAAATTAGTCATTATAGATATTACCCACTAATTTATTAACATATTTCCTTTAGTGTTTTAATATTTTTGATCCGCAAAACTTTCTGGACGATGGTTTCCAAGAAGATCAAAGAGTCAATATTTGTGCATTGGAAAAGGGCAGGATTTCTATTGAAGCAAAAAAAATCAAAAGCAGATTCCCTTTCTTTTGAAAATACACTTCCTTTTTTAAATCCTCTTAAGCCTTAAAAAGGTGTTAATGGTTTGTACAGTTTCATTTTAACTTCCTTAAAGTTAAGCAACTTAGGAAATTGCTTAGACAATTTCCTTGCCAACCTTATAGGGAAAGATGGGTCTTGCTCATAATGACATTACTTTGCACTAAAACCACATCATGTACCTTGGAATAGCAGTTAAATCTGAAAAACAACATGTACGTGTAGGCAATTAAAGATGATAAATATAGGCTTTAAAATCAAAGAACTGACCTAAAGT